>NW_026599635.1:0-627731 GCF_023634155.1 Falco peregrinus
TCCTTTATTCATAGCCAGGCAATTCTTTCTTAAGTGACCTGCTTTGCCACAGCTGTAACAAATTACTGACAGACCACATACAGCTGCAAAGGCAGCATCCATAACCTCAAATTTGTGATCCACAGTGCTGATTCTATTGCAGGCTTCTATCATTTCAATCAGTGTGGGGTTTGGATTAGGGAGAGATTGTGACAGTTTTTTGCAATCTGCATTAGCATTTCCCACAGCCAATTTCAATAACAATATTTCCCGTGCTTCCGTGTTATCCACTTGACGCGCTAAAGCATTTTTTAGTCTGTCAATAAATTCCATATAGGACTCATGGGGTCCCTGAGTAACAGTTATAAAAGCTTTCTGCGGCTTTTGTGAGTCAGGGATTTTAAGAAGAGCCTTTTTTGCTTCCTCACGGACTGCTTTGAGAGCCTCCTGAGGGATGTCCGGAGCTCGGGCTGCCGGGTCAGAGTGCCGACCTGTACCAGTAAGGTGTTCCATGGTCAGCAGGGCCATAGCTGCATTGCCGTGACCCACATAGTGAGGAGGAGTGCCTGAAGCCCCCCGCTCCAATGTGAGTCTCGTAACGCGTATTGAGTCGGAGCTAATAACAGCTGCACTAGAGACTTAAGATCATGAGGAGTCAAAACGTATGTATCAAATACAGAAGAGAACAGACTTGCAGAATAAGGAGAGGAAAGCCTGTGCTCGGTAACGGTGTGACGCAGTTCCTTAATTACCGGACAAGACAAGGCCTCCCACCGTGCCCCCCGACCCTGAAAAAGCACAGGGGCCACTATTGTTTTAGCAATGCCCAGGTCTCCTTCTTTCAAGGCTTGGCATCTTTACGCTAGCCCACACATTGTGTGGGTCGGGGGGGTATAAATCTGGCTCTTTTTCAGGGTCCACCGGCCCCGGATCAAAGGGGTCTTCCTGTGGGGGGTAACCTGTGGCAAAAACCTTCAAGGGGTTGGGGGGGTTCCAGGTCCTCCAGCGGTAATGGAGTTACTGTAGGAGAGTTTCCTTCCCCCCCGGCTTTTTCTCTGTGACTTTTTTCCTGTGCTTTCAAAATCTGAAAAATGCTTTTCCACCATGGGAGCATGCACTGCGCTTTGGCATCCCCCGATGTAGCCGCATCCCACAGTTTTACCCCCACATCATCCCAAAGCTCTCGCGTAAAAATATTAGATGCAGTTACAGTGGGTAATTTTACCTGTACCCATCTAAGGATTGCCTTGAGATCATGCCCAGGAATATTTTTTTCATGCTTATTAAGGAGAGCTTTCATAAGCTCATATACGTCTCTTTTGGGGGAAGACGCCTGATTCCCCATGTTTCCCACAGCTCACCTCTAAATTCCAGAGGGACTTTTTTTTTTTCAATTCCTGCTTCCTTTCAGCAGCTCATTCAAGGTTGACTCGCAACCTGCTGCTCAGCCTGGCGGTTCATAAACCCATCATGTCAGGGTCACCAAATTGCCGCGATGAGAGACGAGATGCTGCTTGATGCAAGCAAATGTCGATTTATTGTATACAATCACAAGTTTATATATGTTATCAGAGGCCGCGCGCTTTAAACAGATTGGTTCTTTAAACTACACATTACATACTAGGCAATCCCTCCTTGGTTAACTACAAACAAAGAGCACTTTAAGTAAGTTTCAACAGTCATCAATCAGCACAAACTTGTTACTTCTCTTTGGGGCCATCTGTTCCCCATTCCCTTATCTTGACTCAGCCTGACTCATCCTGTCAGTTGTTACCTGTTCACATTCCCTGTCCTCCCGAGGTTTGTAGCCATCCTGCCAAGGTTTTATGGCCGTCCTCCCAAGGTTTATGGCCCACAAGCTCCAGCACATCCCCGCTTATCAGCTGGACCGTACTTGGAGACTTGCCTCTCAGGCCCTGTCCATATGTTCACGGCAGGGGTTCACTGCTTGGCTCTGTGCTTGCCTGAATCTCTGCTGCCCCTTTTCTGTGGCTCCGCTTGGTGGCAATGGAAACTCAGCTGTGCAGGTCAGAGCAGGGGCTGAGATGCTGAAAGCATCACAGGGAGGCTGATGAGGAAGCTGAGCAAGTGCCTTCCCTCCCCAGCACGCTGCAGGGGAAACCAGCATCAGCTCTCCTTTTCCCTCCGGCTTTGGGGGAGCTGCTCTTCCAGCTGTGCAGACAGAGAGCGGCTGCAGGGCAGAGCTGGGCACAGAGGGGCTGAGCTGGGCTCTGTGAGCGCTGGCAGGGAAGAGCCCTGGGGCCAGAGAAAGAGCTGCTGGCAGGGGCAGCTGCAGGCAGCAGAGCCCTGGGCAGGGAGGGGGGAGATGCTGAGGGGAACCCTGATGCAGGGCACACAGGGGCACCTCCTGGCCATGGTCTGCCGTGCAGGTGCCTTCCCTGAGCAACACACCTCTGCTCTCCTCTCCCACCCAGCACAGCCTTTAGACCGTGGGTTTCATGTGTTTCAACAGCTCCTGGTCCAGCAGAGCAGCAGGAGGGATGAAGTGCATCTCTCCTGCTGCCACGGTGCCATTTCTCGCTGAGCAGAGCCTGAGGGTGACTGTCCTGCACTGCTGCTGTGTGGGAGGTGGTGTGCCGGGCTGGGGAAGGGGAAGGAGTTCCCGAGTGTCCCTTTGTCTCTCTCCTGGCCTTGCTCAGATGCTATTGGCATTGCAGACAGGCTCTCTGGCAATAGGGGTTTCAGCTGCCGGCTCAGGCGCAGATCTTGTGGGTCCTCCTGTGCAGGCATGTCCACAGCAAGGAGGTGTCCCAGCTTTCCCCTAACCCGTGATGCTGTGGGCAATGCAGTCTGTGAGGCTGGGGAAGGAGATGACTCTCTTTCAAGAAGTTCACATGGTCGGAACCCTTAAACATCCCTCTGGGGTGTCCACCCAAGGTTATGCTGCTTCCAGGGCACACAGTGAGCCCTGGGTGTTCCTGCCTAGAAGTGGGGTGCTGAGCCCTTGGGAACACATGAGTCATTGTCTTGTCTGCACTGGACTGGCCCCTGCCGCCACGGTTCCCATGAAGCCCCTGCTGCAGAGCAGGGCTCACTGCTGGGCAGCCAGCGGGCACAGCCCCTGCTCCTCACAGCACACTCGGCCAGCACTCAGCACAGCTCCAGCCACGGCTCTGCAGGGAGCTCTCCTAGGAACGGCAGAGGGGGGCATGGGGCAGCGGGGGCGCATCTAGGAGAAACGGCTTTCACTTGGCTCACAGAATTATCTCTGACTTCTTGCTATCTTTCCTCATGCATGGACATGGCAATGCCATGGTAACTGCCATTGCCAGGTTACAGAGGCCTCAGCCCCCTGTGGGGCCATTCAGCCTTGCTGCAGCCCGGGGCCATCTCCACTGCAAGTTGCCCTACACTGTCCATGTGGCACCTCTTTCCACTCGGGGGGTTGGACTCTTCCTTGCTTTCCTACCCAGCCCTCACACCCGCATTTCTGTGCCATCACTGATGTCTCTCCCCTCATCCCTGCTTGTTCCTTGAAGCTCAAAGCCATGGGCTGACCCAGGCTCCCTCTGGCTGACCTCTGGCATCCGAGGGCAACCCTCAGACAGACACAGCTTTTTCCTCATACCCAATCTGAACCTTCTAAGTTGCATTTAGTGGTGTTTTTTCTTTTCTTCTCACTACCTCTGAAGGCTGCAGGTGAAGAAGGAGGACAGTGCTCTTGCTTCAGTTCATTGCTTCCTGTGCTCCTGCCTTGTACCACAGTGAGTACTTGGAAACCTTGCCATAGGCAACGCAAGGCTCTTACATCCTCCCACAAAAGCCCTCCATTCTCCAGCGTGGACCAGCCCAGCTCCCTCAGCCTGATCTACCAGGGCCCGTGCTCCAGCCTTGACCATCTCTGTGATTCTTTACTGAAATGGCTCCAGCGTGCCAGTGTCTCTCTGCTATTGCGGGGCACCAAAGCTAGACAAGTACTCTAGGTGTGGTGAAACAAGTGGGAAGCAGAGGGAGGGAATGACTTGCCGTGGCTGTGCTCCTGGCCATACAGCCCAGGAGGCTGTTGGTCACCTTTCCGGATGGCTCCTAGTTTGCCGAATGCAAACCAAGGAGCCAGCCAGGCAGTCCCTGCCCTGTGTCCTCGCAGGGCCTCGGTCCACTTTAGGGGCAGGACTTTCAATTTGTCCTTCTTGGGTATCACGAGATTCATGGGTGCTTCCAGTCAAGAGGAAGTTCCTCCAGTCTCTAGGGCCTTCCAGTGGGGATGGAGAATGGCCTCACTGGGACATCGGCCTGCTCACGCACCTCCCTGGGATGCCGCCCCTCCACCTCCCTGGAGTGGGAAGCATTGAATTTGGTCAAATGACTCCTGACTTGATCCCCATCCACACTTGGCTGGTTCCCTCCAGAGTCCTGCCTTCAGGCACAAGGCTTTGGGACACGATGCTGGGGAAGACTAAGGCAAAGAGGACCTGGAGGATGTTCAGTTTTATCTAGACCTGCTCTTACTAAGCTCAGCAGTGGCCACACAGGGGCTTTGATTATTTCTTAAACTGTTCTGCAAGTAGAGACAGATCCTCTTGATGCCCTTGAACATCTTGCAAGACCCCATACGAAGCAGGCTTTGGCTTCCCTGAAGACATCCCTATTTCTAAATTCCTCTTTCAGCCCTTGCATCCACCTCCAGGATGCTTCCTTTTCTCTCTGGAGATTCTTGAGGAATTCCTTCTTTAGCCAACATCTCTTTTGGCATGTCTGCTTGATTTCCTGCTCCTCGGTATGGACAGTTCTGCTTGGAAAATGCTTTCCTGAATGACCAGCCGTACACAGCTCTGCTGTCCTTGAGTGCTGCTGCCCATGGGACTACCACTACAAGTCCCCTGAAGAGGCTGAAGTCTTCTCCCCCTATTTCATGAGCACTACAGCCAGGGCTGACACTGGTTTTCACATCCCTCAGCAGCACTGCCTGTTTGGCAAGGACCAGGTTCAGGTGAGCGTCACCTTTGCTGGCCTGACACCTGTGCAAAGAATTTTTTCTCAAGAGACCCCCGACACCAGCTGGACAGGGTGTATCCTGCTGTGCTCCCCTTCCAGAAAGCGTCAGGGTCATGAAGTCCCCCATAAGAGCTGGGATCATGGACGTGCAGACTTCCTTGGCTTGCTTAGATAAGCCTTTCTCCACTGCCGTACCCTGAGTGCGGGTGCTGTGTCTCCCACCAGGAGGGCACACTAACCGGCCTCTCGCTGACACTCTCCTGCAGGGGCTCACCCAACCTGCTGCACACCCCGTAGAGGAGATCCGCACGTGCCACAAGTGCCTGCACACGGAGGGCATCCCCTCCTCAGCTTCCTGGCCTGTCCCTCGTGAAAAGCCCACACCTTCCCCTGCCGCACCACTGTGACCTGTCCCACCACCCCTCATGACTTATTTCATCAATAGCATGATTTACTCCAGCCATATCCAGCACGATGACAGCATGTGGAAGTCCAGCTCCTGCCTGTGCCCCAGGCCCAAGCCATCGGTGCGCTTCTGGGCTGCAGCACCTCAGCCGTAGCGCTGGGGCCAAGCTAAGGCTTCTCTTGGGCAAAGCTGGTACCAAGCGCCCCCGACCCAGCGTGTGCCCGCGCTGTGCCGGAGACCAGAGACCCACTGGAGTGGGTGGCGGTGGCAATCTAAGCGCACCAGCAGAGGAAGCCCTGCCCTCTGCAAGGCCAGGAAAGCTGTGCTGGGCTCTGCAGCCCTGGCAGAGGAAGGCTTGGCTAGCTGCAGTGCTGCTGAGGCCCCTGAAGGCCTGTGGGGGAGGGGAGGCTGACCTCCAGGAGGACATGGTGCTGCTGAAAATGTGCTTCAGTTTGGGTATGCTGTGATCCAGGAACACTGTGAGAACCATGCACTGGTTCTTTGATGGTATCTTCACGGGGCTGAGCAAAGGATTGCTGGAATAAGTACCAGGGGAGTGTGGGAGTAGCCAGGTGATTGGAACCCCCACTGTGATGGGCTTCCTGTTCATGGACCAGCTGGATGAACTTGGGTCAGACCGTGACGCACTGCAGGGCTGGCATTCAGTTGCTGGTTGACAGAAACCAAAGCTACCGGAGATGCCACCTGGGCTTCCTCAGAGGAACCATATTCCTGACAATAAAGACTGGGATGTCCACGTTTTTATGTTGCAGAAGGAAGCCGAGCTACA
Source organism: Falco peregrinus (assembly GCF_023634155.1). Classification (NCBI taxonomy): domain Eukaryota; kingdom Metazoa; phylum Chordata; class Aves; order Falconiformes; family Falconidae; genus Falco; species Falco peregrinus. The sequence continues at coordinate 6,132 of NW_026599635.1, forward strand.
GAAGATACCAGAAGCAGGTACAAATGCTGCAATACCTCTTGTATGGGCTTCAGGAAGACCAGGGCAATCCCAAGCAGGGGAACCAGTAATCATCCAGTGCAAGCCAAATGGCAGAGCAGCAAGTCAAAAGCTGTAGCCAGTTAAACTACAAGTCAGGAAAGGGTTGGAGCCATGAATTGAACAGATCACAGATTTTGGGTTACTAAGAGAATGCCAATCAGAACATAACACTCCAGTATTACCAGCCAGGAAGCCAAATTCAGAAGAATATAAACTGGTGCAAGATGCAAGAGCTATAAATCCAACTGTGCAAGATGTCCATGAGGCAGTAGCACACCCACATGCCCTCCTGACCACCCTGAAGGAGAATGAGGAATGGTTTACTCTATGAGATGTGAAGATGCGTTCTTCTGCCTTGTGCTGGCTGCTGCCAGTCACCAATCGGTTGGTTTCAAATGGGAAAGCCCTGAAACTGGTCGAGAAACCCAGCTGTGCAGGGCTGTATGACTGCAAGGCGTTAAGAATAGTCCTACAGTCTTTGGAAATCAATTCGCCAGGGAGTTGCAAAGCTGGCAAAAGAGGTATGAAACTGTCGCCTTGCTGCAATAGGTAGGTGACGTACTGCTAGCAACCAGCAGTAAAGAAGATTCTATAACAAGGACCTCCTAAACTTTGGGGGCTAGCAGGGTACAAAGTACCCTGGGAAAAGGCAGAGAGCACCCCAGAAGAAGCAACCAATTGGGGATTTACAACCTGCCTGGGCCAGCAGAGTCTTGGAGCTGGAGGAAAAGGGCCATTTGTCAAATCCCAGAAGCCAAATGAAAACAAGAGCTCAGAGCATCCCTGGGAATGGCCGGGTGGCGTCACTTATGGATAATGAATTCGGGACTCATTGCCAAGCCTCCATATGAAGGTGTCGGAGGAAACGGAAACCTCCTTGTCTGGACTCAGGAGTGCAGAGATGCATTTACGGAATGGAAACGGACTGGAATGAGTGCTCCAGCTCTAGGCCTCCCAAACCTAGAAAACCCATTGGAACTCTTTGATCATGAAAGGTGACACGTTGCCTTGGGAGTGTTGGCCCAGAGACTGGAACCATGGAGCAGAGCCGTGGGGAGCTTTTCCAAACAGCTGGACAGTGTCAGTAAAGGACGGCCAACCAGTCCCCGCACGGTGGCAGCTACAGTATTACCGATGCAAGAGGCCCAGGAACTGACACCTGGGCAAAAATGACATGATCTCAGTGGAAAAGAAGAAGTAACTCATGATTGTTTAAAGACAAGGGCAGAGGTATATTCTAGCTGAGTGGAATTAAAAGGCACGCCAACAGAAAATGGAGGCTGGGACTTACTTGTAGGTGGTAGCAGTTTTGTGCGAAATGGGAGCCAAAGAGCAGGATATGTGGTGGTAACTATCAGAGAGAGAAGAGAAGCCAAAGCCCTCTCATCTGACACGTGGGCCCAAGAGGCAGAACTCACAGCCTTACTAAGGGCACTGGCATTCTTATCAACAGACAAGGCTTTCTTAATGTATGGACATATTTGAAATTTGCCTTTGGAATAGTCCATGCTGATGGGGCTGTTGGAAAGAAAGAAAGAAAGAGGACTCTGAAGCTCTCAAGGATCCCCCGTCAAATTATGGGCTAGACACCCAACAATCATTTCAGGTGACCAGCTGACCCAGGGTGCTGGCAGTTATGCATCGTAAAGTGCAGCACCTTGGAGATAGCGCAGTGCATCTAGGACAGCAAGTGGCAGATCAAGCAAGGAAAGAAGCAGCTGAAAGTCAAATATTGCTAGTCCTGCCAGAGAAACGGTAGAAATTAGGACCTAAGAGCCCACAGGATCCACCAGAAAACAATCAGTTGGCTAATATGCTGAAGGCAACCCAAATCACGGATGATGGGTGACTCCTTCGCATCAACTAACATTTACAGAGGGAATTATGTGTGAATTGGTTACAAGGAAGCACCAAGACACTCCCTGGGGAAGTGAGAGGATGGTAGAAGCCTTGAAAGGGCAAGTCCTGAGTGTACGATGAAAGGGAAAAGAAAAAGAAGAGTGAAGAAGCCTGAGTTGTACCTGAAGAATAACCCTCACCTACCCCAAAGACCTTTCCCAGGGCTGACAAAGCCCAGGGGATTACTGGCAAATGGACTTTTTCCAAGTTATTGCAGCAAAATGGGTAACCGTACCTTTTAGTCATGACAGATGCTTTTTCAGGCTGGCTGGAAGCTTTCCCTTGCCGCACCAATAAGAAGTATCATAAGTGTAAGTTCAGAGATAATACTGAGATTTGGGGTACCCATAGGACTTTCTTTGCGTGTTGGGATCCACACTTGGTAGTAGAAGCCCCTCACCTTTTAGCTAAATAGAAGGGGTAAAATGGGATCTCCACACTCCATGGAGACCTCAATCAAGCAGGAAAGTAGAAAGAATGAAGCAAAGCCTGAAAGCACAGATGAGTAAAATCTGCCAAGAACCTCAGAGAGAGCAGTCAGATGCTTTTCCCTCAGCATTGCTACAGATACAGGATCCGGCGTAAACGGAAGGAGAGAGTTAGTCCTTTGGAAAGGATACATGGTAAACCTTGCCAGGTGACAGAAATGGGACTGAATCCCAAAATAATAGAAGGGAAACATGGTTTAAAAGAGCATGTTCAGTCTCTATGAGAGGTCCTGTCCTCTCTCCAGAGGTACGTCACTGTGAGCGCAGATCTGTCCCTGGACGTGCCTGTACATCACTACCAACCCGGAGATTGCGTGTATCTTAGAACGTGGTTGGATGAACCGCTGAAGAGAAGTGAAAGGACCTTTCCAGCTTTTGCTCAGCACCTACACTGCTGTCAGGCCTGAAGGAGTGACTCCATGGACGTGCCAAAGCAGGGTTTAAGCAGCCACATCACCAGAATGGACTGTCAAGCAACCAAAAAAACTTTATGTTTGAAACTACCTCCAGAACCATGAAGTTCTAGGTTCGGTATCTTGCATTGTTGCCAGACAGCATATAAGTGAGTGACTGAAATGCGACCCCAGATAAGACTGGGCTGTCTACAGGGAAGCTGGAGCCTGCTACTTGTCTCTCCTTTGTAGATATATGTTGAAACATGTTTTAGAGATGTATAGAATTTGGCCTGTGATGTGGTATGCTAAATCCTCAGCTTGGGTGGGATCAGGAGGAGTCATGGACATGGAATACTCATTTGAAAATGGTGGAAGGATCGATGAATGTTTTTAAGAAGAGTGATTGTTGGGTAGGTACCCATTTCCCTGAATGTCCTCATGCAGGAATGCCTGTAGCTGGTATCCCCATCCCATGTGGGACTAGTGGGAATAACTTGTGGCTAAGACCAAAATACACTCACTGGAACGAGACTGACCTCCAGACCTGGGCAATACTGAATCCACACTCAGTGTGAAGTGTGTTACTGAAATGAAGCCGAGACACACCAAAATGGAACTCTGCTCTCTGTGGGGCCCTACCCACATTGTGATTGCTCAAGGCATTTCACGAAGCTGTCAGAACTAACTAGCAGTAGGTACTGGAACGTTCCACTGGGCACTGGGTGCTGCTGGATATGTGCCCGTGTAGCACAAAAAGCGTTACCACCAAGATGGTCGGGTAGATGTACACGGGGAGGGATTTTTCCTGATATGACTGACTGAGACACTGGACAACAGTTGGTGGTGAACAACTTACCTGCGGAGATACAGGCAGAATCAGCCACCCCTTACAGAGAGACCCACTGGGTTTCACTGTTTTGCTGGGTGGTTTATTCCTTGGCTTGGGGCTGCTGAATTGGGGAAGGCAGTGACAAAGAGATCCACAGGAGTGGAAGAGATGGCCAAGGACACTGCAAATGCCATAAAAGTTTTGCAGGAAGACCTTTCAGAAACAGTTCCTATAGCTGTGCAAAATAGAATAGCACTAGATAGGAAGTTGGCATCTCAAGGTGGAGTCGCTACTATTGTTAATACCATTTGTGAGCATGTAGATGAATGTGGAAGAATTTCTACTGACTTCCAAGAGATTTGGAAATGACATAATGTTTTGCATGAGATCCAGAAGGTCAACACCTCATATGGATTTCTGACTTACATCTATGGATTAAGAAGTTAACTTCGACATACCTTCCTCCTCTTACTCTTTGATCATACCTGTCCCTCTCACCTACCTAGTTTCTGCTTTGAGCTTCATGGAGTTAAATTTTGACTGCCTTTCAGTAATCTCCCTAATATTCCCTATAGGCAACACTTCAGCAGTGGTGATGATAGACCTCATGTGGATCTGCTTGAACTTACCATAAATCAGATGAGAAGTCTAATTTATTATTTATTAGATAGTATTATTTTTCCCCTAGGTAAAAAAAAAAAAAAACAAAAAAACCCCCAAACACGTTGTATTCCGATTTGCCCCCAGGTCTCTAAGGGAAGCAGGTAGTAATTGCTGCAAAGACCCTGCAATGTTCATCTGCAGAGTTGGTTAGAGAAGTCTGATGTCAAGTGATATAAGTGCCATGGGGCTGACGAAAGATATCACGGGGCTGGAGAGGTGAGGAGCAAGGCTGTCCACGCAGAGTTTAGCTCCAGGGACTGCTTTTCCCACCTGGCCACACCTCCTCAGGGGACACTCTGCATCAATAGCAATTGGACAAGTCTTCTGTATTCATCAAAGTGGTCATTGCCTGCCTTCTTCTTTCACTGTACTGCTGAAACTTATCTCATGAAGTGTAGGAGCCCTGACGACCAGATGGCCCTGATGGAAGAGACATGGCTTGTCAGGGCGTTCTCCCTTGTCCTGAGAGGAGTGGAGGATGCTCTGTGTGATGTCAGGGCAGCTCAGATACATGGAGCTCTTGTACTGGACGGGCAATGAGGTTGGGTGAGAGCTTGAGTGTGGATCAAAGGGGAGAGCAGCCAGGGTGGCACTGAGGGAGGAATTAGTTGTGGTTTGACCCTGGCCAGCACCCAAACACCCAGAATCAGTTGCTCACTGACCCCTTACATGCCCAGCATGATGGGGGAGAGGATCAGAGGAAAAGTTCAACAGGAGAAGCAAAAGCTGTGTGTGCAAGGAGCAACATGAGCAATTCGCTCACTCCTTGCCATGGGCAGCAGGGGTTCAGCCATCCCCATAAGAGCTGCTCTTCAGCAATCTGTCAGTGACACGGGAAGACAAATGCCATGACCACAAACGTTCTCTTTTCATCCTCCTTTCCCCGAGCTGTTATTGATGAGCACAACGTCCTGGGATATGCAATATCCCTGTGGTCATGGGGGTCAGCTGCCCCAGCTCCTTGCGTCCCCCCAGTCTCCTTGTAGCGCAGGCAGAGTGTGAGAAAGAGAAGCCTTGGCGATTACTCTGCAGCGGTGGCCAAAACACTGGTGCGTGGCCAGCGCTGCCTTAGGAAGAGACGCAAAGCACAGCACCAGAAGGGCTGCTGTGAAGAAAATGCACTCCATGCCAGCCCGAGCCGGGACAGAGTGACGGGTCATACAGTCAGGGTGAGGCATGAACAATGTCTGCTTGAAATGACCTGAGGAAACCTGTGGACCACAGAGCCTGTTTATTCTGGGGGAATCCGTCTCCTTGGTGATCACTGCACAGGTAAGCAAGGATGCCAGGAGCGCAGGGGCTTGTGGGCGAGTTCCCCATGACCAACAGCCCACCCAGTCTGATGCCCACCTGCACCTGGCACTCCAAAAAGTAAGAAATCCTCAGTGATGTGAAGACCAGTGACAACCTTGTTGTAGTGACTGTGCAGTTGTGGTGTCCCTGATGCCCAGGCACGTGGGGAAGGAGAGCAGCAGAGCACAGCCCTGGGGCAGGAGGGAAGGAGAACCTGGCCTGCTGAGGGCACTGGCAGGTGGGATCCCATGGGGGCAGGGCCCTGAGAGCATCCCTAGGCCTTCCTGGCCCTGACCAGCCTCACCTGGGGCCTCCACCCACAGCTTTCTCCATGGCTCCAGGAGGCCACTTAAGCTAGGCAGGAGTTTCAACCCCAGTGTGATCTATGCTGTAGGTCTGCAGGCCTTCAGGCAATATTTTAGACACGGTGTTCCGTGTCCATAGACCTTGTTCATTTGGCCTTGCAGGCTCATTTTCCCTCTTGATACTAGATGGGATGTCCAAGGAAATGACACTATGACCTAGGGGCTCTCTGCTTCCTTACTTCCCATCCCTTCACCGGTTGTTAGGAGGAGGAGAAGGAAAAGCAAGTCAGGCTTCTGGGTGTCAGGGACTGAAAGGGAGGAACAAAATGGTTACCTTCAGCTCCTTTCATAGAGGTATTAAATCTTTCACAAGAACCAGAAAGCACTGAGATTTCTCTGCCTCCCCCCCCTTTTGGCACAGAAGTTCACACTACCCAAGCAGAGCATTTGTTTCCATTCTGTTTACAGCTTCAGGCACCCCATGATGTGGAGGTTGGTCACTGCATTACCTCTGGCCAAAAATATGCTTATTGCCACATCTGACGATTGCCTATCACATTCCTGAAAGGCTCCATAGTTCCAAGACTGGACTCTTCTTCCTGACCACCTCCCCACTGGGACTGGCAGGTCACTAGGAGGCTCCCGGGGCCTTCCCTTGTGCAGGCTGATCAAGGGCCTTGCCCTCAGTTTCCCCTCCCAGGAAAGAGTTCCAGCCCCTGAGCATCTCAGTGACTCTTCACTGAACTCACTCCCAGTCATACACGTCTTCCTTGCTGTAATGGGTTCTCTCTGGGGGCATTGAGAAACTTCTTCCCCCCTTCCCTCCCCAGTCAACACCAAAAATTAACACAGCAGTCTACTCGGGGTGTAGTGAGCGATGAGGATGGGGACACAATCACTTCCCGCGCTCCCTTGGCAAGGCACCTCTTCATACGCGCCAGGGCACGGCTGGCTGCCTCTGCTACCAGGTCACGGGCTGGGATTGTGTTTTGCCTTCTGTCCCCCAGCACCAGCAGGGCCTTTTCTGCACAGACACTGCCCAGCCAGGCAGGTCCCAGGCCCTGCAGCTGCAGGGTGTTAGTCCACCCGAGGGAGGTGCAGGCTCTGCCCTTGGTCCGTCCTGCATCTGTGCAGCTCCTGACAGGGCGGCCACCCCACCTGCCAGGGTTCCCCTCCATGGCATCCCTAGGGCACAGGGATGCTCCTCTCAGTTTGGTGCCACCGACAGACACTGTGAGAGTTGCCTCCACTGGATTATCTTTCCAGCTCTTAAACTGTAAGCAGGAGAGTGTCCTGTGCTGCCCACACTGCCCCAGTATGTCCCAGTGGCCTCCAGGTGGGGTGTGAGCCCTTCCCCACTGCTCTCTCAGCCTGACCATCCCGCTGGTGTTTTACCCATCTCTTTCTGTTCGCACCCAGAGAGTCATGGCCTCACGTGGGCAGAAGAACACTGGGGGAGACCATGGGCAGAGTTTTGCTGAAGCTGAGGGAAATGACATCCACTGTGGAGCTCCTCACGCACAACTGCAGGCTGTCAGGTTGGCGAGGCAGGAGTTACCCTCGGAAAATCCACCTGGACAGTTACCCGCTCAGGTGCCAGAGATGTCACCCAAGGGGACTCTAACTGGTGGCACACCCCTCACCATGGGGGTCTGTGCAGCCTGTGCTTCCCCAAGCTAAAGGCTGAAGGTGAAGAAGGAGGACAGTGCTCTTGCTTCAGTTCATTGCTTCCTGTGCTCCTGCCTTGTACCACAGTGAGTACTCGGAAACCTTGCCATAGGCAACGCAAGGCTCTTACATCCTCCCACAAAAGCCCTCCATTCTCCAGCGTGGACCAGCCCAGCTCCCTCAGCCTGATCTACCAAAGCACGTGCTCCAGCCTTGACCATCTCTGTGATTCTTTACTGAAATGGCTCCAGCGTGCCAGTGTCTCTCTGCTATTGCGGGGCACCAAAGCTAGACAAGTACTCCAGATGTGGTGAAACAAGTGGGAAGCAGAGGGAGGGAATGACTTGCCGTGGCTGTGCTCCTGGCCATACAGCCCAGGAGGCTGTTGGTCACCTTTCCGGATGGCTCCTAGTTTGCCGAATGCAGACCAAGGAGCCAGCCAGGCAGTCCCTGCCCTGTGTCCTCGCAGGGCCTCGGTCCACTTTAGGGGCAGGACTTTCAATTTGTCCTTCTTGGGTATCACGAGATTCATGGGTGCTTCCAGTCAAGAGGAAGTTCCTCCAGTCTCTAGGACCTTCCAGTGGGGATGGAGAATGGCCTCACTGGGACATCGGCCTGCTCACGCACCTCCCTGGGATGCCGCCCCTCCACCTCCCTGGAGTGGGAAGCATTGAATTTGGTCAAATGACTCCTGACTTGATCCCCATCCACACTTGGCTGGTTCCCTCCAGAGTCCTGCCTTCAGGCACAAAGCTTTGGGACACGATGCTGGGGAAGACTAAGGCAAAGAGGACCTGGAGGATGTTCAGTTTTATCTAGACCTGCTCTTACTAAGCTCAGCAGTGGCCACACAGGGGCTTTGATTATTTTTTAAACTGTTCTGCAAGTAGTGACAGATCCTCTTGATGCCCTTGAACATCTTGCAAGACCCCATACGAAGCAGGCTTTGGCTTCCCTGAAGACATCCCTATTTCTAAATTCCTCTTTCAGCCCTTGCATCCACCTCCAGGATGCTTCCTTTTCTCTCTGGAGATTCTTGAGGAATTCCTTCTTTAGCCAACATCTCTTTTGGCATGTCTGCTTGATTTCCTGCTCCTCGGTATGGACAGTTCTGCTTGGAAAATGCTTTCCTGAATGACCAGCCGTACGCAGCTCTGCTGTCCTTGAGTGCTGCTGCCCATGGGACTACCACTACAAGTCCCCTGAAGAGGCTGAAGTCTTCTCCCCCTATTTCATGAGCACTACAGCCAGGGCTGACACTGGTTTTCACATCCCTCAGCAGCACTGCCTGTTTGGCAAGGACCAGCTTCAGGTGAGCGTCACCTTTGCTGGCCTGACACCTGTGCAAAGAATTTGTCTCAAGAGACCCCCGACACCAGCTGGACAGGGTGTATCCTGCTGTGCTCCCCTTCCAGAAAGCATCAGGGTCATGAAGTCCCCCATAAGAGCTGGGATCATGGACGTGCAGACTTCCTTGGCTTGCTTAGATAAGCCTTTCTCCACTGCCGTACCCTGAGTGCGGGTGCTGTGTCTCCCACCAGGAGGGCACACTAACCGGCCTCTCGCTGACACTCTCCTGCAGGGGCTCACCCAACCTGCTGCACACCCCGTAGAGGAGATCCGCACGTGCCACAAGTGCCTGCACACGGAGGGCATCCCCTCCTCAGCTTCCTGGCCTGTCCCTCGTGAAAAGCCCAAACCTTCCTCTGCCGCACCACTGTGACCCCTCATGATTTATTTCATCAATAGCATGATTTACTCCATCCATACCCAGCACAATGACAGCATGTGGAAGTCCAGCTCCTCCTGCCTGTGCCCCAGGCCCAAGCCATCGGTGCGCTTCTGGGCTGCAGCACCTCAGCCGTAGCGCTGGGGCCAAGCTCAGGCTTCTCTTGGGCAAAGCTGGTACCAAGCGCCCCCGACCCAGCGTGTGCCCGCGCTGTGCTGGAGACCAGAGACCCGCTGGAGTGGGTGGCGGTGGCAATCTAAGCGCACCAGCAGAGGAAGCCCTGCCCTCTGCAAGGCCAGGAAAGCTGTGCTGGGCTCTGCAGCCCTGGCAGAGGAAGGCTTGGCTAGCTGCAGTGCTGCTGAGGCCCCTGAAGGCCTGTGGGGGAGGGGAGGCTGACCTCCAGGAGGACATGGTGCTGCTGAAAATGTGCTTCAGTTTGGGTATGCTGTGATCCAGGAACACTGTGAGAACCATGCACTGGTTCTTTGATGGTATCTTCACGGGGCTGAGCAAAGGATTGCTGGAATAAGTACCAGGGGAGTGTGGGAGTAGCCAGGTGATTGGAACCCCCACTGTGATGGGCTTCCTGTTCATGGACCAGCTGGATGAACTTGGGTCAGACCGTGACGCACTGCAGGGCTGGCATTCAGTTGCTGGTTGACAGAAACCAAAGCTACCGGAGATGCCACCTGGGCTTCCTCAGAGGAACCATATTCCTGACAATAAAGACTGGGATGTCCACGTTTTTATGTTGCAGAAGGAAGCCGAGCTACAGAAGATACCAGAAGCAGGTACAAATGCTGCAATACCTCTTGTATGGGCTTCAGGAAGACCAGGGCAATCCCAAGCAGGGGAACCAGTAATCATCCAGTGCAAGCCAAATGGCAGAGCAGCAAGTCAAAAGCTGTAGCCAGTTAAACTACAAGTCAGGAAAGGGTTGGAGCCATGAATTGAACAGATCACAGATTTTGGGTTACTAAGAGAATGCCAATCAGAACATAACACTCCAGTATTACCAGCCAGGAAGCCAAATTCAGAAGAATATAAACTGGTGCAAGATGCAAGAGCTATAAATCCAACTGTGCAAGATGTCCATGAGGCAGTAGCACACCCACATGCCCTCCTGACCACCCTGAAGGAGAATGAGGAATGGTTTACTCTATGAGATGTGAAGATGCGTTCTTCTGCCTTGTGCTGGCTGCTGCCAGTCACCAATCGGTTGGTTTCAAATGGGAAAGCCCTGAAACTGGTCGAGAAACCCAGCTGTGCAGGGCTGTATGACTGCAAGGCGTTAAGAATAGTCCTACAGTCTTTGGAAATCAATTCGCCAGGGAGTTGCAAAGCTGGCAAAAGAGGTATGAAACTGTCGCCTTGCTGCAATAGGTAGGTGACGTCCTGCTAGCAACCAGCAGTAAAGAAGATTCTATAACAAGGACCTCCTAAACTTTGGGGGCTAGCAGGGTACAAAGTACCCTGGGAAAAGGCAGAGAGCACCCCAGAAGAAGCAACCAATTGGGGATTTACAACCTGCCTGGGCCAGCAGAGTCTTGGAGCTGGAGGAAAAGGGCCATTTGTCAAATCCCAGAAGCCAAATGAAAACAAGAGCTCAGAGCATCCCTGGGAATGGCCGGGTGGCGTCACTTATGGATAATGAATTCGGGACTCATTGCCAAGCCTCCATATGAAGGTGTCGGAGGAAACGGAAACCTCCTTGTCTGGACTCAGGAGTGCAGAGATGCATTTACGGAATGGAAACGGACTGGAATGAGTGCTCCAGCTCTAGGCCTCCCAAACCTAGAAAACCCATTGGAACACTTTGTGCAAGAAAGGTGACACGTTGCCTTGGGAGTGTTGGCCCAGAGCCTGGAACCCTGGAGCAGAGCCGTGGGGAGCTTTTCCAAACAGCTGGACAGTGTCAGTAAAGGACGGCCAACCTGTCCGCACACGGTGGCAGCTACGGCATTACCGATGCAAGAGGCCCAGGAACTGACACCTGGGCAAAAATGACATGATCTCAGTGGAAAAGAAGAAGTAACTCATGATTGTTTAAAGACAGTGGCAGAGGTATATTCTAGGCGAGTGGAATTAGAAGGCACGCCAACAGAAACTGGAGACTGGGACTTATTTGTAGGTGGTAGTAGTTTTGTGCGAAATGGGAGCCAAAGAGCAGGATATGTGCTGGTAACTATCAGAGAGAGAAGAGAAGCCAGAGCCCTCTCATCTGACACGTGGGCCCAAGAGGCAGAACTCACAGCCTTACTAAGGGCACTGGCATTCTTATCAACAGACAAGGCTTTCTTAATGTATGGACATATTTGAAATTTGCCTTTGGAATAGTCCATGCCGATGGGGCTGTTGGAAAGAAAGAAAGAAAGAGGACTCTGAAGCTCTCAAGGATCCCCCGTCAAATTATGGGCTAGACACCCAACAATCATTTCAGGTGACCAGCTGACCCAGGGTGCTGGCAGTTATGCATCGTAAAGTGCAGCACCTTGGAGATAGCGCGGTGCATCTAGGACAGCAAGTGGCAGATCAAGCAAGGAAAGAAGCAGCTGAAAGTCAAATATTGCTGGTCCTGCCAGAGAAACGGCAGAAATTAGGACCTAAGAGCCCACAGGATCCACCAGAAAACAATCAGTTGGCTAATATGCTGAAGGCAACCCAAATCACAGATGATGGGTGACTCCTTTGCATCAACTGACATTTACAGAGGGAATTATGTGTGAATTGGTTACAAGGAAGCACCAAGAAACTCCCTGGGGAAGTGAGAGGATGGTAGAAGCCTTGAAATAGCAAGTTCTAAATGTACCATGACTGGGAAAAGAAAAAGCAGAGTGAAGAAGCCTGAGTTGTACCTGAAGAAGTATCTTCACATTCCCCAAAAGACCTTTCCCAGGGCTGGCAAAGCCCAGGGGATTACTGGCAAATAGACTTTTTCCAAGTTATTGCAGCAAAATGGGTATCCGTACCTTTTAGTCATGACAGATGCTTTTTCAGGCTGTCTGGAAGCTTTCCCTTGCCGCACCAATAAGAAGTATCATAAGTGTAAGTTCAGAGATAATACTGAGATTTGGGGTACCCATAGGACTTTCTTTGCGTGTTGGGATCCACACTTGGTAGTAGAAGCCCCTCAGCTTTTAGCTAAATAGAAGGGGTAAAATGGGATCTCCACACTCCATGGAGACCTCAATCAAGCAGGAAAGTAGAAAGAATGAAGTAAAGCCTGAAAGCACAGATGAGTAAAATCTGCCAAGAACCTCAGAGAGAGCAGTCAGATGCTTTTCCCTCAGCATTGCTACAGATACAGGATCCGGCGTAAACGGAAGGAGAGAGTTAGTCCTTTGGAAAGGATACATGGTAAACCTTGCCAGGTGACAGAAATGGGACTGAATCCCAAAATAATAGAAGGGAAACATGGTTTAAAAGAGCATGTTCAGTCTCTATGAGAGGTCCTGTCCTCTCTCCAGAGGTACGTCACTGTGAGCGCAGATCTGTCCCTGGACGTGCCTGTACATCACTACCAACCCGGAGATTGCGTGTATCTTAGAACGTGGTTGGATGAACCGTTGAAAAAGAAGTGAAAGGACCTTTCCAGCTTTTGCTCAGCACCTACACTGCTGTCAGGCCTGAAGGAGTGACTCCATGGACGTGCCAAAGCAGGGTTTAAGCAGCCACATCACCAGAATGGACTGTCAAGCAAGAAAAAACCTTTATGCTTGAAACTACCTCCAGAATCATGAAGTTCTAGGTTCGGTATCTTGCATTGTTGCCAGACAGCATATAAGTGAATGACTGAAATGCGACCCCAGATAAGACTGGGCTGTCTACAGGGAAGCTGGAGCCTGCTACTTGTCTCTCCTTTGTAGATATATGTTGAAACATGTTTTAGAGATGTATAGAATTTGGCCTGTGATGTGGTATGCTAAATCCTCAGCTTGGGTGGGATCAGGAGGAGACATGGACATGGAATACTCATTTGAAAATGGTGGAAGGATCGATGAATGTTTTTAATTAGAGTGATTGTTGGGTAGGTACCCATTTCCCTGAATGTCCTCATGCAGGAATGCCTGTAGCTGGTATCCCCATCCCATGTGGGACTAGTGGGAGTAACTTGTAGCTAAGACCAAAATACACTCACTGGAACGAGACTGACCTCCAGACCTGGGCAATACTGAATCCACACTCAGTGTGAAGTGTGTTACTAAAATGAAGCCGAGACACACCAAAATGGAACTCTGCTCTCTGTGGGGCACCACCCACATTGTGATTGCTCAAGGCATTTCACGAGGCTGTCAGAACTAACTAGCCGTAGGTACTGGAACGTTCCACTGGGCACTGGGTGCTGCTGGATATGTGCCCGTGTAGCACAAAAAGCGTTACCACCAAGATGGTCGGGTAGATGTACACGGGGAGGGATTTTTCCTGATATGACTGACTGAGACACTGGACAACAGTCGGTGGTGAACAACTTACCTGCGGAGATACAGGCGGAATCAACCACCCCTTACAGAGAGACCCACTGGGTTTCACTGTTTTGCTGGGTGGTTTATTCCTTGGCTTGGGGCTGCTGAATTGGGGAAGGCAGTGACAAAGAGATCCACAGGAGTGGAAGAGATGGCCAAGGACACTGCAGGTGCCATAAACTGCACTCTGTATGGCAGAGACATTGGCCGTACACAAGGGGACAACCCTTGGGTTCTCTTGGTGACTTCCAGCCTTGCCCGTGCCCTTTGCCTTCCATCTCACGTTGCCCTACGCTGTCCCACAGCTGCTGCTTTTCCCCGGCAGGCTGCAGGCACCCATCTGGCTTCCCCACCTTGCTCTCACCCTGCCCTTGCCACACATGCACTCATGTCTGCCCACCCTCACACGCTGTGCCTGCAAACACACAGACATGGACTGATCTCACACGCCTTCTGGGCGACGTCTCCCACCACAGCACAAGCCCCTGAGTGACATTTCCTCCTCCTGACCTCCAGTCTCCACTTTCCCAGCTGCACTGGGTGGCAGTGCTTCTCCCTCCTGCTCTTCCCTACCTCCAAGGAAAGCTCCACCACCTGGGAAACCACCCTTCAGGCGGGCATCCCGACCCGTCACCCTCCTTGGGGCTTTTCCCCTGACCATGCCACGGCCTCACCGCGCTCTTCCAAGGCTGCGAGCCTTTCAGCTTCTCGCATAGGCACGAGCAAGCGGTGTGCCTGCTGCTGTGCTGCCATGTCCTCAGGCAGCAGCAACGTGACAAGCAAGAAAGAAGCCCCTTGGTGGAGTGAGCCCAGGTCCTTAGGCAGAGGGGATCTCACAGCCCATGTGCCACCCAGGGGCCTTCTGCTGGCCTGCCCGAGACACGGGCAGATGGAGCTTAACAGCACGTGTGCCAGCCATGAGTCAGGGGCTGCCCTACGCGCTGTGTCAGGCAGAGGTGACCTCACCGCCCCTTTCCCAGGCACATTGCTGCTGGTGGCCTGTCCCCTCCGCAGGCAGAACTGGCCTCACTGCCCCCGCCACAGCCATTGGCTTCCTGCTGGAATGTGAGTCCCTGAGACACAACTCACCACGAGATACCGTCCTCAGCCGTCACCCTCCCCGTGGCCCAGCACCCAGCAGATGAAGGGAAGCTTCTCTCACCCAATTTATCTCATGGATTTCCTGCCTACCTTTTGGGTGGAAGAACATTCCCCAGGGGAACTGCTCTGTTTCTACTGGACCATGTTTTGTCTCTGCTTCTGCGCCTCTGTTTTCCCTTCTTCCCCCTGCTATCCCATCCCAACTGAGCTCTCCAGGGAAGTGAGTCAATGAGTCCCAGAATATCCCAGGTTGGGAGAGGCCCCTGTAATGCCCTTGTCCAGCTGTCCTGCTCAAGGCAGGGTGAACTGGATGGCATCTCTCAAGGGCTCTGCCCACTTTGGCATCATCCACAGAAGGGTCTGAAAAGCCACTTTGTCAACTTGTGCTGGGAGACAATAAAGACATTCAACACAGCTGGCCCAACTGCTTGCACTGGAAGATGCCACTAGTCAGTGGCCACCAGGACGACTTGACCACTGGTGACATTTGGTCTTGAGCCCCTGTGCGTATGATGCACCGACTCCAGGAGCAGATCAAAGGCACAAAGACACTCGAAGACACCTCAAAGACACTTTATTAAAATCAAGCAAGCCTTTTATACCTTTGCAGGGGGCTGACATGTCAGCCTGTAACTGTGCTCAGCAATTTTCCACTCTGGGCTCTTTTTTTATTACAGACACAGCAGCTCAGCAACTCCCTTTATCTACAAGGCCACAAGCTCTGCAGACCACTCCCTATCTTCAGGTTTCTCCTCTTGCTCCCATGGCTTCCTTCCAACAAGCATAACTGTGCCTCTCTCCCAAGGTCGGTTTTTGCTCCCTGACGCTGTTGAGCTAGCTCGAGACATAGCCACAAGCCGCCAGCCAACTTCCCACCCACAGTATCCTCCATTTCTTCACTCCAGAAGTCACCCATCTGCCTATGAAGAAACAGCAGGAGAAAAAGTCAAAACCCTTGCAAAGGTCCAGGTACAAACCATCCCCTTCTTTCCTCAATACGTATGGGTGCAGCAACCCCTTTGATGTCCCACAATTACCTGGAAATGGCTGCAGCAGTATTTGCACCGTCATTTCCCCAGACACTACGGTGAGGATGAGCAGCCTGTATTTCTCCCAGTTGTCCTTCTTGCTTTTCCTGAACAAAGGCGGGATGTCTGCCTTTTCCCAGGACCCCAGAACCTCCCTGACTGCTTGGACACATTTGAGGGCACCATCCAGAAAGGGTGCTGTGATCAGACAGAGGCACTTGCAATGAGCCGGCCCAAGGCGGGTGAGATGACTGTCCCTGGGACAGTGGCCTTTGTTCCTGCAGTCACACACAGGAACGGCCAGGCGCTGGGAGGTGTCCCCACCTCAGCTGGCCTCATGCACTGCTGCCGTGGTTGAACCCCAGCCTCACGCACACAGGGGTGCTCAGAGGCACGAGCCCGTCCCTGGCACGTGCGGAGGCAGAGCACTGCAGCAGGCACAGTGACTGCCTGGCCTCCTGCTGCCCCTGCCAGAGGCTGGCAGCACCTCAGCCCGGGGGTGTCGCGCCCTGCTCGGCACCTCTCGGAGATGGCCCTCGTCATGAGCAACGGGCACGGGGACCGCGGTTCAAGGAAGCACGTTGCAGTGCTGCATTCAGGTGGTCTCCACAAATCCAGAACATTTGATGGAGGCCAGCACCGTCACAGAGTGCCCATTGCCTGCCCCTGCCTGTGCTCACAGGACTGCCATGCAGCACGGCGGTGACCAAGCTGCCAGAGCACTCAGGCCTTACACCAAGGCATGGGGTCAGAAGGAGAATGTGGAGGTGGAAGGAGGACAGTACTGGAGAGCCAAGGGGTGGTGTTCCCTGGCAGTGCTGCCATGCGAGGAACTAATCCCCCTCCATCTCGGCACACAGGAACTGTCCCTGCAGCTCCAGAAAGGCCTTGGAAGGAAGAATCCCAGGAAAAATATTGTTTTTTAATGGCCCTTTGGCTTTGTTAGACAAAGAGAGAGCAGGGCACCTTCAGAAAGGAAAATCACAGAAGAGATTAGAATGGGAACGACAACTTTATCAGAAATGAAATACCACAAGCAAATGCAAAAAAATCAGAAGACAGTCTGGGTCTGTGATGAATTACATTATAAATGCTATTCATAATTTCAATGCTTCAGAAGAACATCCAGCTATCAGTTTGCACATTGCACCCTTGAGCTCCTGGTTCCTCATGCTGTAGATGACGGGGTTCAGTGCTGGAGGCACCACCGCGTACAGAACTGCCACCACCAGGTCCAGCGATGGGGAGGAGATGGAGGGGAGTTTCAGGTAAGCAAACATGCCAGAGCAGAAATATAGGGAGACCACAGCCAGGTGAAGGAGGCACATGGAAAAGACTTTGTGCCGTCCCTGCTCAGAGGGGATCCTCAGCACAGCCCTGAAGATCTGAACGTAGGACAGAACAATGAAAATGTAACAACCAAAGGCTACACAAGCACTACACAGAAGCAGCCCAAGTTCCTTGAGGTTGGACTTTGAGCAGGAGAGCTTGAGGATCTGTGGGATTTCACAGAAGAACTGTCCCAGGGCATTGCCTTGGCAGAGCGGCAGTGACAGTGCATTGGCCGTGTGCAGCGCAGCATAGAGAAACCCACTGGCCCAGGCAGCTGCTGCCATGTGGACACAAGCTCTGCTGCCCAGCAGGGTCCCGTAGTGCAGGGGCTGGCAGATGGCCACGTAGTGGTCATAGGCCATGACGGTGAGGAGAGAATACTCTGCTACAATGAAAAAGACAATCAGGAAGAGCTGTGCAGCACATCCTGAGTAGGAGATGTCCCTGGTGTCCCACAGGGAGTTGGCCATGGCTTTGGTAACAATAGTGGAGATGGAGCCCAGGTCGAGGAGGGAGAGGTTGAGGAGGAAGAAGTACATGGGGGTGTGCAGGTGGTGGTTCCACACTGCAGCGGTGATGATGAGGCCATTGGCCATGAGGGCAGCCAGGTAGATGCCCAGGGAGAGCCAGAAGTGCAAGAGCTGCAGCTCCCGCGTGTCTGCAAATGGCAGGAGGAGGAACTGGGTGATGGAGCTGCTGTTGGACATCTGCTGCCTCCAACCATAGGGTCCTCTTTATGGAGCAAAACCAGTGACAAGTCAGGCAATACTTCTGTGAGGCAAGTGAAAACCCTTTCTCCTAGATGTGCCCCCGGTGCCCCATGCCCCCCCTCTGCCGTTCCTAGGAGAGCTCCCTGCAGAGCCGTGGCTGGAGCTGTGCTGAGTGCTGGCCGAGTGTGCTGTGAGGAGCAGGGGCTGTGCCCGCTGGCTGCCCAGCAGTGAGCCCTGCTCTGCAGCAGGGGCTTCATGGGAACCCTGGGGGCAGGGGCCAGTCCTGGCCTTGCACTGGCTCAGCCCAAACTGCTCCCAGCGCAGAAGGGCCTGTCAGCATCGGCTCTGCCCGTGCTGAGCAACGGCCATGGCCAGAGTCAGGTCAGGAGGGCTTTGTGCTGTGCTCAGAGAGAGCAGAGTGAGTGCTGAGAGGCAAGGGCACTGTCTGTGCCTGAGGGCAGAGGCAGGGAATCTGATCTCTCCATCCCTCTCCTTCCCAGCTGCCCGGCAATTGCTCCTTTCTTATATGGAGAGTGATCACACTGCCATGTTACCCTGACCAGCAGCCAGGCACTGCTGAGAGCAGAGGGATCCACTGCAGAGAACAAAATGCCTCATCTGTTCCCGAAGGCTCAGCACCACACTGCTATCCAAGGACACCCAGGGCTCACTGTGTGCCCTGGAAGCAGCATAACCTTGGGTGGACACCCAAAGTAGGTGGTCAAAGGTCCTGACTGTGGCAAGGTCAAGAAGGAGCGTCAGCTCCTTCCCCAGCCTCACAGACTGCATTGCCCACAGCATCACGGGTTAGGGGAAAGCTGGGACACCTCCATGCTAGAGGACATGTCTGCACAGGAGGACCCACAAGGTCTGCGCCTGAGCCTGCAGCTGAAACCCCTATTGCCAGAGAGCCTGTCTGCAATGCCAATAGCATCTGAGCAAGGCCAGGAGAGAGACAAAGGGACACTCGGGAACTCCTTCCCCTTCCCCAGCCCCGCACACCACCTCCCACACAGCAGCAGTGCAGGACAGTCACCCTCAGGCTCTGCTCAGCGAGAAATGGCACTGTGGCAGCAGGAGAGATGCACTTCATCCCTTCTGCTGCTCTGCTGGACCAGGAGGCATTGAAAAGCATGAAACCAAGTCTAAAGGCTGTGCTGGGTGGGAGAGGAGAGCAGAGGTGTGTTGCTCAGGGAAGGCACCTGCACGGCAGACCATGGCCAGGAGGTGCCCCTATCTGCCCTGCATCAGGGTCCCCCTCAGCATCTCCCCCCTCCCTGCCCAGGGCTCTGCTGCCTGCAGCTGTCCCTGCCAGCAGCTCTTTCTCTGGCCCCAGGGCTCTTCCCTGCCAGCGCTCACAGAGCCCAGCTCAGCCCCTCTGTGCCCAGCTCTGCCCTGCAGCCGCTCTCTGTCTGCACGCCGGAAAGAACAGCTCCCCCAAAGCCGGAGGGAAAAGGAGAGCAGATGCTGGTTTCATCTACAGCGTGCTGGGGAGGGAAGGCACTTGCTCAGTCCCTCATCAACCTCCCTGTGATGCTTTCAGCATCTCAGCCCCTGCTCTGACCTGCACAGCTGAGTTTCCATTGCCACCAAGCAGAGACACAGAAAAGTGGAAGTAGACATTCAGGCAAGCACAGAGCCAAGCACTGAACCCCTGCCATGAACGTGCTCATGGAAAGTCCCCTTGGAAATGACCTGGGGATGTGAACAGTTCTGACATATGCAGCACCAACAAAGAAGCACTGAGACCTTCTACTGTTGGGGGTCGATCCCTCCACCCCACGTTCTCCCCGCAGCCGCACGGGAGCCCCCAGCAGGCTGAGAGCTGCCCCTGGCAGGCGGCAGAGCCCCTGCCCCAGCACACAGCCCCCTGGGCTGCAGGGACCCTGCTGGCAAGGACAGCCCTGGGCACCCCTGCCTGCACAGCCACCTTCACAGCCCTGCAGCCGGCCCTGGCACAAGGCAGCCCACATGCCCTGGCCCTCCCACGCTGCAGCAGGGAAGCCCTGCTCTGCAGCACACTGGCCTCCTCCACAGCACAAGGCTCCCACACGGTCCCACAGGCTGGGGGGGCCCCAGCTGCTGCAGACCCAGCTAGGAACTGCAGAGGCATTGCCCTGCAGCCACACACTTACCGGCTCCAGGGCTCTGCAGATTTCTCCAGCAGGGAGCTCTCAGCAGCCTCCCACCAAGGGCTGCTTTTGAGCTCTCCCTGCCTCCCTCCTCTGCCCCTCTGGGCTCCCTCCAGCTGTCCCTGGGGCTGCAGGGGAACCTGCTGGGCAGCAGGATGAGGCAATCCCTCATGGGCCTTGCCTCACCTGGGGGGACACACTCATTTCCAGCAGTGGCATTTCTCTTAGGAGAAAAAGGTTTGTGCATGAGTATCAACTTTTGTTAACCCATTAGTAGAGAGGACACCAGGAAGACTGCAGCAAAGGATCGAAGTACTCCTAAAGGAGCGTGTGTGTACGTGTGTGTCTGGTGGTTCTGCAGGCAGGGGCTGGGAGGATGTCTTCAGTGCTTCAGTAAGCATTGCAGAGTCCATTTCAGCACTTCATTGCATAGCCCGAGGGCTAGAGACTCAGCTCTCCCTTGCCCAGGCCATGTCTCTGCTCTGAAGCAAAGCCTTTGCACCCACGGGCTCGGGGACACTTGGTACCAGGGTGCCTTATGGCCAGGCAGAGCTGGGCTGGTGCCACAGCTGGGGGGCTTCAGCCCAGATGTGCAGCAGTGCCCTCAGCCAGGGGCCCACGCAGAGGCAGCTGCAGCCCGTCCTGTTGCAGACAGAGCTGTGACACTGAGGGAACCAAGTGCCAAGGCAGCTGGCAGAGCTCAGCACAGCTGCTCGGCAAGGACAGCAGCCTCCAACAGGTCCAACATTGAAAATGGTGTTTATGCTTGTGAGGCAATTCCAGGGAACCCGAAGGAGTGTTCCCTCCTTCTGCACAGGCCACAGCCTGCCAGTGTGTGACCTGGGGCCTGCACTCTGCTGCTCTCCTGCCTCACTGCCCCTGGGAGATGACACTCCACCATTTCTTTGCTCCTAGAACCAAGGCAAACATGAATGACACAGGGTTTCAGATCCAGGTGACCATCACAGCTGCTGGCCCATCTGGCAGCTGTGCTAGAATGCCGATGCAACGTACCTGCAGACACCTAAAGGAGCATTGTCACTGCACTGTCCTGTGACTGTCAGCAGGTGGTTACTTGACCACTGGCTTGCAGGATCCCACCAAGCCTCTGTAGGAAAAGCAGTCCCTAATTGGAGCTAATTGGAGCTGTTTCATTCATATAAACAAGGGAGAAGATTTCAAAGTGCGCCTGAAAAGAATCAATTTATATTTCATAGGTTATATTTTTCT
Organism: Falco peregrinus; assembly: GCF_023634155.1. Lineage (NCBI taxonomy): Eukaryota > Metazoa > Chordata > Aves > Falconiformes > Falconidae > Falco > Falco peregrinus. The sequence continues at coordinate 27,457 of NW_026599635.1, forward strand.
ACTTTTTAGGTTAGAGGGGAGGTTCTAGCAGCATTCTCCAAGTGATAATGGTGCAGAGGATCTCCTCAGGAGGTCTGGACTGGTAGGAAACGCAGTCCCTTGAGGTCTGACGCAGGATGGACAACCTTGCTCTGAATGCCCCCAACACCACCCTTTTTCTCATTGTCCCCTGGGACTTACATCCCTTCTCCTTACATCAGACTTTTCCCCTCAATTCTGCAGGTGGGTGCTGCAGCTCCTTTGCACCATCCCCACCTGTTTGCCTTAGAGGACTGGCTGCACTCAGGAGCAGAACAATTTTTCAAATCTGCAAGCAATGTGAAGCATGATCAAGTGTCATAAATAAAAAAAACCTCTCTCCACACTTCTGGCACCTGAGCTGGTAACTGTCCAGGTGGATTTCCCAAGGGTAAATCACACCTCACAGACCTGACAGCCTGCAGATGTGCATGAGGATCTCCGCAGTGGATGTCATTTCCCTCAGTTTACAGAACACTTATCATGGTCTTCATCAGTGTTCTTCTGCCCAAGCGAGGCCATGACACTCTGGGTGCGTACAGAAAGAGATGGGTAAAAAACCAGCTGGATGGTCAGGCTGAAAGAGCAGTGGGGAAGGGCTCACGCCCCACCTGGAGGCCACTGGGACATACTGGGGCAGTGTGGGCAGCACAGGGGTGTCTTCTGTACCCTACACTGTGACTTTTAGGAGCTGTGCACATGACCCAGTGGAGGCAACTCTCACAATGTCTGTCGGTGGCACTAGATTTGTAGGACCATCCCTGTGCCCTAGGGATGCCATGGAGGGGAACCCTGGCAGGTGGGGTGGCCGCCCTGTCAGGAGCTGCACAGATGCAGGACGGACCAAGGGCAGAGCCTGCACCTCCCTCGGGTGGACTAACACCCTGCAGCTGCAGGGCCTGGGACCTGCCTGGCTGGGCAGTGTCTGTGCAGAAAAGGCCCTGCTGGTGCTGGGGGACAGAAGGCAAAACACAATCCCAGCCCGTGACCTGGTAGCAGAGGCAGCCAGCAGTGCCCGGGAGCGTCTGAAGAGGTGCCTTGCCAAGAGAGGGCGGGAAGTGATTGTGTCCCTATGCTCATCCCTTGTTAGACCCCCTGTCTGTGGCTGTGCTCATTTTTGGGCCGTGACTTGGGAGGGAGTGGCTGGGTGGCTGCTGGGCTTTTGGCCAGAGACAGCCCATTAGAGCAAGGAAGGTGTGTATAAGTGGGAGGGAGTTGAGGAAGGAAGGGAGGCAACAGAAAGTCCCTAGGACTTGGAGGGCCATGGCTTCATATCATTGGCAAACCCCATTCAGAATGAAGCTGGGAAGTGATGCTGACATTCTGAATCAACAAGGTCTATGGGCAGGCAAAGCTGTTCCTGTTGTTGTGACCCTATGGAGACCCACACGCCTCTCTAAGGTGACCCACACACCTACAGCATAGATGAGGCTGGGGCTGAATCTCTTGCTTGGCTTCAATGGCCTCCCAAAGCCATGGAAAGCTTTGGGTGGAGGCCCCAGGTGAGGCTGGTCAGGGTCAGGAAGGCCTAGGGATGCTCTCAGGGCCCTGCCCCCATGGGATCCCACCTGCCACTGCCCTCAGCAGGCCAGGTTCTCCTTCCCTCCTGCCCCAGGGCTATGCTCTTCTGCTCTCCTTCCCCACGTGCCTGGGCATCAGGGACACCACAACTGCACAGTCACTACAACCAAGGTGGCACTGGTCTTCACCTCCCTGAGCATCTTGTCCTGTTTGGGGAGTCCCAGGTGCAGGTGGGCATCAGGGTGGGTGGCCTGTTTGGTCTGGGGAACTTGCCCACAAGCCCCTGGACTTCTGGCATCCTTGCTTACATATCCAGTGGACGCCAAGGAGACTGATTCCCCCAGAAAAGTCAGGCTTTGTCTCACATTGTTTCTCCTGCCATCGTATCTCACAATCCAAACATTTTTTTAATTGCCAATACATTAATTTTTGGCAAGACCACACATCTCTGGCCATGAAAAGAATCATTAAGAGATCTCTTTGTCTTTATCTTGACCCATGAGCATTGCTGCTTTATTTTCTCCCTTTGTCCTGTTGAGTCAGTGCAGTGAAAGAGCAGCTGAATGGTTGTCTCACCACTGGCCAAGGTTAACCCACCACAGGACCACATCAGGACTGCTGAGCCCACAATGGGTCTCCCCAGCACATGAAAGACCCTGACACATCAGAGCAAGTCCTGCAGAGGCCAGAAGGATGGTTGGGATGTGGGGCACATTATGAACAGAGATACTGAGAGAGCAAGAGTATTATTTGAGAAATGGTTCCGAGTGAAAGACTGGAGTGCTGGACCCAGGCCAGCTGGTGGGATCTCAATCAATATTTGTTCGAACACAGCCATGAGAACGTGATCTTGTTGGAGTTGTCTGACAATGGCCTTCACTGAGAGACCAACTGCGGCAAGAGCTATGGGACATGTGTGTAACAAGTGTCAGTAGGAAAGTGGCTCCATTTATATTTAGAAACGGTGATGGAGTTGGGTATCACTGGGCAACGGAGGAGGACAGAGGTGACCATGCAGGAGTGGTCCCTAATGAGGGCTGGGGTATATGACCAGACACGGAAAGGAGCATTTTCTGGGAATTTGTGGGGAAAATTTCCCTTCTGCAGCTTTCTGAGGGTGTGCAGGGAACACGGCACAGATCTGGCCCCTCAGTCCCGCTCCTTTGGTGCCTTGCTTGCTTCACCATGACCCCTGGGTCTGCACCAGGACCACCCTGCTGTGTGCCCCCACCCTGCACACCCACACAGCTGAGCTCTCACTGGTGTTTCCCTCTCCTGGGCCCTTCCCAGCCCAGCCCCCCCACAGCTCTGCCCACCTCCCCTGCCCTCTCCTCAGCCCAGGCAGACACAGCAGCCCACGCGGGGCTGGCCCCATGCAATTGCCCACCCAAAGGGGGCTGCAGAGCTCTGGGGAGTCAACCCACAGACTCAGCCCACTGGAAAGGCTTAGCGGATTCTGGTGAGCAGAGAGAGGTCTCATCCTGCCAGTCAGCTCCAGGGCTGGCACCAGCCATGGCATGAGGGGACAGAGGCCAGTGTCTCCCTCTGTCTGCTGCTCCTCTCTCACAGGGACCCTGCTTGCCCACTCCTGGCAGCCCCTCGGGGCCAGTCCCTGTCCCCAGCACCAGGCTGCTGGCCTGGGGGCTCCCCAGGCACCTCCTGCGGCACCAGGGACACAGCAGCCTGCCCCAGCTGGGGCATCCACAGAGACACCTGCTCTTGCCCAGGGATGTGGTCTCAGGCATGGCCCTGAGCAGGCGGTGCTGCTGTGCAGGGCAGCGGTGCCTGAAAGCCCAGGGAGATGGTCCCAGGCACATCCCTCTTGGTCACCCACCATTCCCATGGGCACTGGGCACCCACACGCCAAGGCTCAACACAGGCCCATGCCCTAACGCGTTGCCCCATACCCTCCTCCCCTGAGCCATGGGGAACCCAAACTCACAGACGTTATTCAGGGAACAATTCCTGCAGCTTGTTCCTGAGCTTAGCTTTGGGAGGAGATCCCAACCTGCCGGCATGGACACTGAGGAAAAACCCTTTTATTTTGCTTACACTTGCAAAGGCAAAACCAACCATTCAAGTACATGCAGTGGATCTTCCCAAGCCTGGTTCCGCTGGGCCAACACAGCATAGGGAGAAAATTGGTCCTTTAAAAGAAAACCACTTAAAGGAAGCGTGATATCTTTACGCCACACGTCGTGCAGAGATCAAGTGTTTGACTTTCACAAGTGCCCAGGCTGCAGGCGTTAAAGGCCTTGGGGCTAAAAGATCTGTGTTTTTCTTTTTAAAAGTTGCAACAGAGGTGGCATTTGTTCATTAGTAAGGCCTAAATAAGGCCATAACCAATTCAGCATTTCTGCAAGCTTTTGGACATCATTCAAGGTCTTTACATCTAGTTTCAGTTTGAAAGCTTGTGGAGACACAGTTGTATTCAGCACATTCATGCCCAGATATTTCCAGGGCTCTTGTCTCTGAACTTTTTCAGGAGCTACAATCAACCCAAACTCAGCGAAATTATGTCTGGACTCTTTCTCAACTGTCTCCAGCAGCTCTTCTGATGGTGCTGCTAGCAAAATGCCATCCATGTCATGATAACAGTAAACATCTTGGTATTTGTCTCTCACTGAGCTCAAGGCTTGAGCTACAAACCACGGACAAATGCTTGGTGAGTTTCTCATGCCTTGAGGCAGCACGGTCCAGTGGTACCTTTTTGTGGGCTCAGAGTTATTTCTAGTTGGTACTGTAAAGGCAAACTTGGCTTTGTCTTCTGGATCTAAAGGAATGGTGAACATACAGCCTTACAGATCAATAACTACAATGTCCCACTCCATTGGTATTACGGTGGCAGATGGCAATCCTGGCTGCAAGGCCCCCACAGGGGCCATCACTGCATTGACTTTACGCAGGTCATGCAGCAATCGCCATTTCCCTGAAATCATTTTCATCACAAATACAGGGGTGTTCCACAGGCTATGTGACTCTTCAGTGTGGCCCGTGTTTAATTTTTCCTTAAGAATTCATGCCGGGCACACAGCTTTTCCTGGGGCAGGGGCCACTGACCTACCCATACTGGTCTGTCGGTAACCAAGTAGACCAAGGGGAGGCTGTTTCACTGCCTGAAGTACAGTGGCCCCAGTTAAAAATCCGTGGTGATCCGAACTCCCCACTGTCCTAGACAATCTCGGCCCCACAAAGTGAGTGCTGTGGTGGTAACGTATGGCTGGACGGAGGCAGTCTGTCCTTGTGTTTTGATCTGTAAAGGTTTTACAGACAAGTAGCTTGTAGTCACGCCCCCCCGACCTACAACTCCCACTGCGTTATTTACCAAAGGCCAATGAGGTGGCCAGTCCTTGCTTGATATGACAGTTACGTCTGCTCCGGTATCCAGAAGACCGCTCAACTTCACTTGTGCAGGAGTGCCTCCCGACAATGCCAGAGTGCAGGTCATGTTGGGTCCTTGTGGAGATGGTTCTTGTGTCCAAGACACTTGAGGTATTCCTGTGGAGGCGAATCCTTCATCGACCCACCATCTAGGCTCTGTTTGGGGAACACAACTCTCAAAAGGCACAAGCTGAGCAAGGCGCGTATTTTTTGGAATGTCACCAGGAGGCACAGGTGTAGAAACTAAGGCACATATTTGATCTGTAAAGTCTATATCACAAACACCAACATGGACTTGGTTATTTTGGACCTGATCTAACAGTAGGGTGGACCACTGAGCCTGTTGCTGAGGGCTGGCATACTGCCCAGTACCCATCAACACGTCAGGCCCATTACCAACCCAAAGATCATGCTGTGGAAGGTTCATATTCTGCAGCCATTGCTGTTCCACCGCTGCCCGCCATGTGCCATGGAAGACCGTTAGTGGCACAGGTTGGAAAATGATCTGCGCCACCTGAGAAACATCGAAAGGAGTCCAAGTGTCCATGGTAAGCAAATGTAACAATTGCATTGTAGCCGGCGAATTCACCCTGTACTGAGAAACAGGTTTTTGCAAGTCCTGCACTATTTTCCAAGCAGATGCTGTATGAACCTTGGGATTACCAGCAGCCACGTCTCCTGTTATAACAGGACATGCATGCAGTGCAACAGTGGAAGGAGTAGTAACATCAAGGAGCGGTCTACCTGTATGTTCTACTAAATTCCAGTTTCCCTCTTTCTGTACCGCATCTTTTACAGCCTGCCAAAATTGCCGAGGGCCGCGCGGCATTACCATTACACTGGATACTGGATTTCTACCACCACCACATTCTTCACTGCCTCTGACTGATAACCTTGTTGTAGCTGGACATGATTCCCCGTTTTTGGCATTTCCACCCTGCGTAGGCAGGGGAGGAGCAGAGGGGGCAGGCGGGAGGGGAGAAGAGGCTGGGGGAGGAGGGAGTGTGGGCTGCCATAAATGTCGCTGGGACTCAGGGGGGCAGGGATCAGTCCGCCAAGGTTTCTGCTCGTCGTCTTCATCCTCGGAATCACTACCGAACATAGGTCGATGCCGTTCGGCAGATTTGGGGGCTTTGGGACATTGAGGAGTGGTGACTGGTAAGGGGCATGGACTCTCCCCCTCCCCCAGCACCTCACCCTCTTGTCTGTTGACTGAAGGGTGATCCAGGAGAGGTCTGGCTGATACACCCCCACTGACGTCTTGCTGACTTTTCAAGCCCCCCACAGCATCTCTAAGCAGTCCCCATGTAGCCAAAAGCCGCGACGCCTCTTTGTCCCCTTTCACCACAGCTTCTAACAGTGTCGATCCCAAATTCTCCCAGGTCGACGCACTAAAAACAGTCACAGTGGACGCTTCTGCTCCTTGTCTCCTGGCTCTCAATAACATACATCTTAACCACAGCCCATCTAAAGTAGTTCCACGCTGCTGTAACACTAACTTCCACACTGACAGCACAATGGTATCTTCCTTAAATTAGTCCCCATGCTGTCCCTGGTGGCTCACTGTTCTGGTGTCACAGTCTCCCGGGATCTTGCAGCCGCCCCGCTGCGCTATTCCGCTTCAGCAGGCTCCATCTTCCCAGCAACCCGCTGGTCACAATCTCAGGATCTGCTCCTGACACCCCTTACCAGGGTCATGTTGGCACAGTCTCAGGGTCTCCTTATGATACCCCTTACTGGGTCACATCAGCACGTCGGGGTCACCAATTGTGGTGATGCAAGTCAAAACAGATTCAAAAATGTGGAGTGGCTGGAAGAACACGGGCAAATTATGAGCAATCCAGACCAAATAACTTGGTTGTAATACCAGGCCGCAGCTCTAACAAGCTGCAGGTGTTGTGAAGGACATGTGCAAGGCCAAGGGAGACAAAGAAACTGTGTATTCGCAGAGAGGTAAGACACTTGGACTGAAAGATGAGAAAAAACAGGATGCCTGCACAAGGGGGGAGCAGCATGTGGGCACCACACCAGGACCAGTCCTAGGGGAGGTGGAAGCGTGTGAACGAGTAGTTTTAACCGATCACCTTTTACATAACAAAGTGTGCGTAGTGTGTGTATTTTTAGCTGTAGAGTATAAATTGGTGTGAGTCTATTAATAAAGTGGCACTAACTTGATCACATTGGTCATATTACTTGTGTCTGAGCCTTCTGCTTCAACAAGTGGCGCCCAAACAGGGACCCTCTCGTCCATGCTTCCAGGAGCGCAGAGGCGGCTCAGAGGGGGCGGAAGGAGCCGGCCGTAGCAGGCGCTGCCTCGGTGCCTGGGAAGATGCATGTGCGCAGCCGTTGGAATCTCGCCCCGATCAGGGGAGCGGTCGGGGAGGAGATGGGGTCCATGCTGAGCAAAGAAGAAGTGGCAGTGGTGAAGCTCCTCCAACATATCCTCTCTCAGAGAGGGTTATCTTATGATGAGGGAAGCCTGAGGAAGTTGCTGTCACGGGCTCGGCAGCGAGGGCTGATCCCCTCAGTGAGCGCGGCTTTTGCGTTAACAACTTGGGATAAGATCAGCACGGCACTGTGGGAGGACATTAGTTCAGGCTCTGAAGAAAGTGGAAAATTCTCCACAATGTGGAGGTTGATTTTAGAGACTTTAAAAGAAATGAAAGTGGTCAGCAGACGATTGTATGATGCTGCCACGGAGGGGGACTCCGAGACGGGAATCCATTTAGCACCTTGGTGGCAAATCCTGACTACACTACTCCAAGTGTGGACTAATTCTACTAACGGTGCCAAACCAGAGGAAGGTGTAAATTCCACCAACAGCACGAGTGCTAAACCAGAGGAAGGTGTAAATTCCACCAACAGCGAGACTCTTCTCAACAAACCACCAACGATGGCAATTCCGTCCACACCTCCTCTGCCCCAAAAGCTCCTGTCACTGATTGCTAGCTTGCTAAAGAAAGTAATACTACAAATATATATTTTTTCTGGCTTATTAACAGATGTCAGTTCTGTCTGTCATATGTTGCTACAGAACCGAGTTGCTATTGATTTTTATTATTAGCATGGGGACACGAGTGTGAAGACTTTGATAGGATATGTTATGTGAATCTGAGCGACCACTCTGAATCAATCCACAAAAGCATACAAAACTTCAAAGCCTTAAACAAAGATCTGCAGCAGAGCCAGGGGTGGGATGCCTTTGGTCTCTTCTCATGGCTGGGAAACTTTGGGCCATGGATCAAAAGTATTACAGGTTTTATTATAATTATCTTTAACCACCTTATTGATGTTTGCCTTATATCTCCCATGCCTTTTTTCCTGTATTCAGTGTTTAGTTGATTGTAACATAAAGCAGGTCATGGTCACCCAGCTACACACAGCCTTTGCCTCCTCGCAATTAACAAGCAAAAAAGAGGAGGATAGAGAATCTCTGAAGAGAGATGTAGGAGAGGAAGCTGGAGAATATTTGACCTAACAAGAGATGAGAGAACAGCTGGGTATTGTGAAGGAGAGTAGGAAAGATGAACATGGTTATCTAGTGATAAAGAGGTGTCTGCATGCGTGTAGCGATATATAGCTATGTAACTGCTGAATGATTTCTGCTCTGAGCCTGGTGCCTGGTGGTGCATACAGCTGCGGTTTGTGTGCAGGCTCAGAGATGTAAATAAGGGCTTCTCTGTTATGGTAAAGTGTCTCTGGTTGCATATATAGAAGAAAAAAAAAAAAAAAAAAAAGGGGTGTGGGGGCAGGGAGGGGTGGGTGGGGAATGAAGGGAATGACCCCAGAGGCACGTTCAGAGAAATCATGCTGTGTTTTGAACTTTTTGAAAATCTCTGCCGACCATGCGGTGTCTCCCATTTTGACTTTGTGTCAGTTGGAGATAAGCAGCCAAAGTACAAAGGCCTCTTAGTAGGCATGAAAGACCCTTGTACTGACGTGCTGAATTAGACTCTGTAACTCAAAAGTTATAAAGTAGGTATGTTTATTGCGTGCAGATGCATGGGGGATCGCTCCTCCACAAGCGTGCATTCTTAACGCTATGGTCCATATCAATATTGTCCATATCAATCCCCCCTTTTCTATCAAACTAAGTAAATTCTTTTACTTATGCAGTCTTCCCGAATGATATAAAACATCATACATAAGTGTTACCCTTTTAAACGTTCTCCAAACCCACAAATATAACATATGGTTAGTACTAAGGAAATTCCTAAACTGATCAATAAGATCACAATGGGGTGTACCATAGCGTTAAGAATTCCTGTTGCAGAAGGTGACCAGCCAAAGAGAGTATCCCACTGATATGGAGAAATAGTTTGAAATGGGACAATGGACATCGATTGTGATTGTATATGTCTGCTCAGGAATGTGGGTATGGTGACTGGTCATGGGTGCGATGTCTGGTCACATAGGCACACAACTTTGAAGAGACGCCTACAGCTTTGAGGAGATGCCTGCCCTTCTTCCTCTAACAAAGGGGCTATTTTAAAAAAGAATGAGAAAAGGATGAGAGACATTCCAATGCTATCTAGAGGGAGGGAGTGCTAAGTCTCCTTGCTGGAGAAGGTCAGATGGTCACAAGGACATGAATCACCTACAAACCTGCAAGACCACCACATTCCAGGCAAAGGACTGATAAGCTAATTAACATATGAAGCAAGAGTAAGGGGGTTTAGGTAACGAATATGTATAGGCGTTAATTGAATATTCATTTGTTTTATTGTATAAATGTGAGATGGTTCATCACTTCGGGCATGCACGCTTGTGGAGGAGCGATCCCCCATGCATCTGCACGCAATAAACATACCTACTTTATAACTTTTGAGTTACAGAGTCTAATTCAGCACGTCAGTACAAGGGTCTTTCATGCCTACTAAGAGGCCTTTGTACTTTGGCTGCTTATCTCCAACTGACACAAAGTCAAAATGGGAGACACCGCATGGTCGGCAGAGATTTTCAAAAAGTTCAAAACACAGCATGATTTCTCTGAACGTGCCTCTGGGGTCATTCCCTTCATTCCCCACCCACCCCTCCCTGCCCCCACACCCCTTTTTTTTTTTTTTTTTTTCTTCTATATATGCAACCAGAGACACTTTACCATAACAGAGAAGCCCTTATTTACATCTCTGAGCCTGCACACAAACCGCAGCTGTATGCACCACCAGGCACCAGGCTCAGAGCAGAAATCATTCAGCAGTTACATAGCTATATATCGCTACACGCATGCAGACACCTCTTTATCACTAGATAACCATGTTCATCTTTCCTACTCTCCTTCACAATACCCAGCTGTTCTCTCATCTCTTGTTAGGTCAAATATTCTCCAGCTTCCTCTCCTACATCTCTCTTCAGAGATTCTCTATCCTCCTCTTTTTTGCTTGTTAATTGCGAGGAGGCAAAGGGTGTGTGTAGCTGGGTGACCATGACCTGCTTTATGTTACAATCAACTAAACACTGAATACAGGAAAAAAGGCATGGGAGATATAAGGCAAACATCAATAAGGTGGTTAAAGATAATTATAATAAAACCTGTAATACTTTTGATCCATGGCCCAAAGTTTCCCAGCCATGAGAAGAGACCAAAGGCATCCCACCCCTGGCTCTGCTGCAGATCTTTGTTTAAGGCTTTGAAGTTTTGTATGCTTTTGTGGATTGATTCAGAGTGGTCGCTCAGATTCACATAACACATCCTATCAAAGTCTTCACACTCGTGTCCCCATGCTAATAATAAAAATCAATAGCAACTCGGTTCTGTAGCAACATATGACAGACAGAACTGACATCTGTTAATAAGCCAGAAAAAATATATATTTGTAGTATTACTTTCTTTAGCAAGCTAGCAATCAGTGACAGGAGCTTTTGGGGCAGAGGAGGTGTGGACGGAATTGCCATCGTTGGTGGTTTGTTGAGAAGAGTCTCGCTGTTGGTGGAATTTACACCTTCCTCTGGTTTAGCACTCGTGCTGTTGGTGGAATTTACACCTTCCTCTGGTTTGGCACCGTTAGTAGAATTAGTCCACACTTGGAGTAGTGTAGTCAGGATTTGCCACCAAGGTGCTAAATGGATTCCCGTCTCGGAGTCCCCCTCCGTGGCAGCATCATACAATCGTCTGCTGACCACTTTCATTTCTTTTAAAGTCTCTAAAATCAACCTCCACATTGTGGAGAATTTTCCACTTTCTTCAGAGCCTGAACTAATGTCCTCCCACAGTGCCGTGCTGATCTTATCCCAAGTTGTTAACGCAAAAGCCGCGCTCACTGAGGGGATCAGCCCTCGCTGCCGAGCCCGTGACAGCAACTTCCTCAGGCTTCCCTCATCATAAGATAACCCTCTCTGAGAGAGGATATGTTGGAGGAGCTTCACCACTGCCACTTCTTCTTTGCTCAGCATGGACCCCATCTCCTCCCCGACCGCTCCCCTGATCGGGGCGAGATTCCAACGGCTGCGCACATGCATCTTCCCAGGCACCGAGGCAGCGCCTGCTACGGCCGGCTCCTTCCGCCCCCTCTGAGCCGCCTCTGCGCTCCTGGAAGCATGGACGAGAGGGTCCCTGTTTGGGCGCCACTTGTTGAAGCAGAAGGCTCAGACACAAGTAATATGACCAATGTGATCAAGTTAGTGCCACTTTATTAATAGACTCACACCAATTTATACTCTACAGCTAAAAATACACACACTACGCACACTTTGTTATGTAAAAGGTGATCGGTTAAAACTACTCGTTCACACGCTTCCACCTCCCCTAGGACTGGTCCTGGTGTGGTGCCCACATGCTGCTCCCCCCTTGTGCAGGCATCCTGTTTTTTCTCATCTTTCAGTCCAAGTGTCTTACCTCTCTGCGAATACACAGTTTCTTTGTCTCCCTTGGCCTTGCACATGTCCTTCACAACACCTGCAGCTTGTTAGAGCTGCGGCCTGGTATTACAACCAAGTTATTTGGTCTGGATTGCTCATAATTTGCCCGTGTTCTTCCAGCCACTCCACATTTTTGAATCTGTTTTGACTTGCATCACCACAATTGGTGACCCCGACGTGCTGATGTGACCCAGTAAGGGGTATCATAAGGAGACCCTGAGACTGTGCCAACATGACCCTGGTAAGGGGTGTCAGGAGCAGATCCTGAGATTGTGACCAGCGGGTTGCTGGGAAGATGGAGCCTGCTGAAGCGGAATAGCGCAGCGGGGCGGCTGCAAGATCCCGGGAGACTGTGACACCAGAACAGTGAGCCACCAGGGACAGCATGGGGACTAATTTAAGGAAGATACCATTGTGCTGTCAGTGTGGAAGTTAGTGTTACAGCAGCGTGGAACTACTTTAGATGGGCTGTGGTTAAGATGTATGTTATTGAGAGCCAGGAGACAAGGAGCAGAAGCGTCCACTGTGACTGTTTTTAGTGCGTCGACCTGGGAGAATTTGGGATCGACACTGTTAGAAGCTGTGGTGAAAGGGGACAAAGAGGCGTCGCGGCTTTTGGCTACATGGGGACTGCTTAGAGATGCTGTGGGGGGCTTGAAAAGTCAGCAAGACGTCAGTGGGGGTGTATCAGCCAGACCTCTCCTGGATCACCCTTCAGTCAACAGACAAGAGGGTGAGGTGCTGGGGGAGGGGGAGAGTCCATGCCCCTTACCAGTCACCACTCCTCAATGTCCCAAAGCCCCCAAATCTGCCGAACGGCATCGACCTATGTTCGGTAGTGATTCCGAGGATGAAGACGACGAGCAGAAACCTCGGCGGACTGATCCCTGCCCCCCTGAGTCCCAGCGACATTTATGGCAGCCCACACTCCCTCCTCCCCCAGCCTCTTCTCCCCTCCCGCCTGCCCCCTCTGCTCCTCCCCTGCCTACGCAGGGTGGAAATGCCAAAAACGGGGAATCATGTCCAGCTACAACAAGGTTATCAGTCAGAGGCAGTGAAGAATGTGGTGGTGGTAGAAATCCAGTATCCAGTGTAATGGTAATGCCGCGCGGCCCTCGGCAATTTTGGCAGGCTGTAAAAGATGCGGTACAGAAAGAGGGAAACTGGAATTTAGTAGAACATACAGGTAGACCGCTCCTTGATGTTACTACTCCTTCCACTGTTGCACTGCATGCATGTCCTGTTATAACAGGAGACGTGGCTGCTGGTAATCCCAAGGTTCATACAGCATCTGCTTGGAAAATAGTGCAGGACTTGCAAAAACCTGTTTCTCAGTACAGGGTGAATTCGCCGGCTACAAAGCAATCGTTACATTTGCTTACCATGGACACTTGGACTCCTTTCGATGTTTCTCAGGTGGCGCAGATCATTTTCCAACCTGTGCCACTAACGGTCTTCCATGGCACATGGCGGGCAGCGGTGGAACAGCAATGGCTGCAGAATATGAACCTTCCACAGCATGATCTTTGGGTTGGTAATGGGCCTGACGTGTTGATGGGTACTGGGCAGTATGCCAGCCCTCAGCAACAGGCTCAGTGGTCCACCCTACTGTTAGATCAGGTCCAAAATAACCAAGTCCATGTTGGTGTTTGTGATATAGACTTTACAGATCAAATATGTGCCTTAGTTTCTACACCTGTGCCTCCTGGTGACATTCCAAAAAATACGCACCTTGCTCAGCTTGTGCCTTTTGAGAGTTGTGTTCCCCAAACAGAGCCTAGATGGTGGGTCGATGAAGGATTCGCCTCCACAGGAATACCTCAAGTGTCTTGGACACAAGAACCATCTCCACAAGGACCCAACATGACCTGCACTCTGGCATTGTCGGGAGGCACTCCTGCACAAGTGAAGTTGAGCGGTCTTCTGGATACCGGAGCAGACGTAACTGTCATATCAAGCAAGGACTGGCCACCTCATTGGCCTTTGGTAAATAACGCAGTGGGAGTTGTAGGTCGGGGGGGCGTGACTACAAGCTACTTGTCTGTAAAACCTTTACAGATCAAAACACAAGGACAGACTGCCTCCGTCCAGCCATACGTTACCACCACAGCACTCACTTTGTGGGGCCGAGATTGTCTAGGACAGTGGGGAGTTCGGATCACCACGGATTTTTAACTGGGGCCACTGTACTTCAGGCAGTGAAACAGCCTCCCCTTGGTCTACTTGGTTACCGACAGACCAGTATGGGTAGGTCAGTGGCCCCTGCCCCAGGAAAAGCTGTGTGCCCGGCATGAATTCTTAAGGAAAAATTAAACACGGGCCACACTGAAGAGTCACATAGCCTGTGGAACACCCCTGTATTTGTGATGAAAATGATTTCAGGGAAATGGCGATTGCTGCATGACCTGCGTAAAGTCAATGCAGTGATGGCCCCTGTGGGGGCCTTGCAGCCAGGATTGCCATCTGCCACCGTAATACCAATGGAGTGGGACATTGTAGTTATTGATCTGTAAGGCTGTATGTTCACCATTCCTTTAGATCCAGAAGACAAAGCCAAGTTTGCCTTTACAGTACCAACTAGAAATAACTCTGAGCCCACAAAAAGGTACCACTGGACCGTGCTGCCTCAAGGCATGAGAAACTCACCAAGCATTTGTCCGTGGTTTGTAGCTCAAGCCTTGAGCTCAGTGAGAGACAAATACCAAGATGTTTACTGTTATCATGACATGGATGGCATTTTGCTAGCAGCACCATCAGAAGAACTGCTGGAGACAGTTGAGAAAGAGTCCAGACATAATTTCGCTGAGTTTGGGTTGATTGTAGCTCCTGAAAAAGTTCAGAGACAAGAGCCCTGGAAATATCTGGGCATGAATGTGCTGAATACAACTGTGTCTCCACAAGCTTTCAAACTGAAACTAGATGTAAAGACCTTGAATGATGTCCAAAAGCTTGCAGAAATGCTGAATTGGTTATGGCCTTATTTAGGCCTTACTAATGAACAAATGCCACCTCTGTTGCAACTTTTAAAAAGAAAAACACAGATCTTTTAGCCCCAAGGCCTTTAACGCCTGCAGATTGGCACTTGTGAAAGTCAAACACTTGATCTCTGCACGACGTGTGGCGTAAAGATATCACGCTTCCTTTAAGTGGTTTTCTTTTAAAGGACCAATTTTCTCCCTATGCTGTGTTGGCCCAGCGGAACCAGGCTTGGGAAGATCCACTGCATGTACTTGAATGGTTGGTTTTGCCTTTGCAAGTGTAAGCAAAATAAAAGGGTTTTTCCTCAGTGTCCATGCCGGCAGGTTGGGATCTCCTCCCAAAGCTAAGCTCAGGAACAAGCTGCAGGAATTGTTCCCTGAATAACGTCTGTGAGTTTGGGTTCCCCATGGCTCAGGGGAGGAGGGTATGGGGCAACGCGTTAGGGCATGGGCCTGTGTTGAGCCTTGGCGTGTGGGTGCCCAGTGCCCATGGGAATGGTGGGTGACCAAGAGGGATGTGCCTGGGACCATCTCCCTGGGCTTTCAGGCACCGCTGCCCTGCACAGCAGCACCGCCTGCTCAGGGCCATGCCTGAGACCACATCCCTGGGCAAGAGCAGGTGTCTCTGTGGATGCCCCAGCTGGGGCAGGCTGCTGTGTCCCTGGTGCAGCAGGAGGTGCCTGGGGAGCCCCCAGGCCAGCAGCCTGGTGCTGGGGACAGGGACTGGCCCCGAGGGGCTGCCAGGAGTGGGCAAGCAGGGTCCCTGTGAGAGAGGAGCAGCAGACAGAGGGAGACACTGGCCTCTGTCCCCTCATGCCATGGCTGGTGCCAGCCCTGGAGCTGACTGGCAGGATGAGACCTCTCTCTGCTCACCAGAATCCGCTAAGCCTTTCCAGTGGGCTGAGTCTGTGGGTTGACTCCCCAGAGCTCTGCAGCCCCCTTTGGGTGGGCAATTGCATGGGGCCAGCCCCGCGTGGGCTGCTGTGTCTGCCTGGGCTGAGGAGAGGGCAGGGGAGGTGGGCAGAGCTGTGGGGGGGCTGGGCTGGGAAGGGCCCAGGAGAGGGAAACACCAGTGAGAGCTCAGCTGTGTGGGTGTGCAGGGTGGGGGCACACAGCAGGGTGGTCCTGGTGCAGACCCAGGGGTCATGGTGAAGCAAGCAAGGCACCAAAGGAGCGGGACTGAGGGGCCAGATCTGTGCCGTGTTCCCTGCACACCCTCAGAAAGCTGCAGAAGGGAAATTTTCCCCACAAATTCCCAGAAAATGCTCCTTTCCGTGTCTGGTCATATACCCCAGCCCTCATTAGGGACCACTCCTGCATGGTCACCTCTGTCCTCCTCCGTTGCCCAGTGATACCCAACTCCATCACCGTTTCTAAATATAAATGGAGCCACTTTCCTACTGACACTTGTTACACACATGTCCCATAGCTCTTGCCGCAGTCGGTCTCTCAGTGAAGGCCATTGTCAGACAACTCCAACAAGATCACGTTCTCATGGCTGTGTTCGAACAAATATTGATTGAGATCCCACCAGCTGGCCTGGGTCCAGCACTCCAGTCTTTCACTCGGAACCATTTCTCAAATAATACTCTTGCTCTCTCAGTATCTCTGTTCATAATGTGCCCCACATCCCAACCATCCTTCTGGCCTCTGCAGGACTTGCTCTGATGTGTCAGGGTCTTTCATGTGCTGGGGAGACCCATCGTGGGCTCAGCAGTCCTGATGTGGTCCTGTGGTGGGTTAACCTTGGCCAGTGGTGAGACAACCATTCAGCTGCTCTTTCACTGCACTGACTCAACAGGACAAAGGGAGAAAATAAAGCAGCAATGCTCATGGGTCAAGATAAAGACAAAGAGATCTCTTAATGATTCTTTTCATGGCCAGAGATGTGTGGTCTTGCCAAAAATTAATGTATTGGCAATTAAAAAAATGTTTGGATTGTGAGATACGATGGCAGGAGAAACAATGTGAGACAAAGCCTGACTTTTCTGGGGGAATCAGTCTCCTTGGCGTCCACTGGATATGTAAGCAAGGATGCCAGAAGTCCAGGGGCTTGTGGGCAAGTTCCCCAGACCAAACAGGCCACCCACCCTGATGCCCACCTGCACCTGGGACTCCCCAAACAGGACAAGATGCTCAGGGAGGTGAAGACCAGTGCCACCTTGGTTGTAGTGACTGTGCAGTTGTGGTGTCCCTGATGCCCAGGCACGTGGGGAAGGAGAGCAGAAGAGCATAGCCCTGGGGCAGGAGGGAAGGAGAACCTGGCCTGCTGAGGGCAGTGGCAGGTGGGATCCCATGGGGGCAGGGCCCTGAGAGCATCCCTAGGCCTTCCTGACCCTGACCAGCCTCACCTGGGGCCTCCACCCAAAGCTTTCCATGGCTTTGGGAGGCCATTGAAGCCAAGCAAGAGATTCAGCCCCAGCCTCATCTATGCTGTAGGTGTGTGGGTCACCTTAGAGAGGCGTGTGGGTCTCCATAGGGTCACAACAACAGGAACAGCTTTGCCTGCCCATAGACCTTGTTGATTCAGAATGTCAGCATCACTTCCCAGCTTCATTCTGAATGGGGTTTGCCAATGATATGAAGCCATGGCCCTCCAAGTCCTAGGGACTTTCTGTTGCCTCCCTTCCTTCCTCAACTCCCTCCCACTTATACACACCTTCCTTGCTCTAATGGGCTGTCTCTGGCCAAAAGCCCAGCAGCCACCCAGCCACTCCCTCCCAAGTCACGGCCCAAAAATGAGCACAGCCACAGACAGGGGGTCTAACAAGGGATGAGCATAGGGACACAATCACTTCCCGCCCTCTCTTGGCAAGGCACCTCTTCAGACGCTCCCGGGCACTGCTGGCTGCCTCTGCTACCAGGTCACGGGCTGGGATTGTGTTTTGCCTTCTGTCCCCCAGCACCACCAGGGCCTTTTCTGCACAGACACTGCCCAGCCAGGCAGGTCCCAGGCCCTGCAGCTGCAGGGTGTTAGTCCACCCGAGGGAGGTGCAGGCTCTGCCCTTGGTCCGTCCTGCATCTGTGCAGCTCCTGACAGGGCGGCCACCCCACCTGCCAGGGTTCCCCTCCATGGCATCCCTAGGGCACAGGGATGGTCCTACAAATCTAGTGCCACCGACAGACATTGTGAGAGTTGCCTCCACTGGGTCATGTGCACAGCTCCTAAAAGTCACAGTGTAGGGTACAGAAGACACCCCTGTGCTGCCCACACTGCCCCAGTATGTCCCAGTGGCCTCCAGGTGGGGCGTGAGCCCTTCCCCACTGCTCTTTCAGCCTGACCATCCAGCTGGTTTTTTACCCATCTCTTTCTGTACGCACCCAGAGTGTCATGGCCTCGCTTGGGCAGAAGAACACTGATGAAGACCATGATAAGTGTTCTGTAAACTGAGGGAAATGACATCCACTGCGGAGATCCTCATGCACATCTGCAGGCTGTCAGGTCTGTGAGGTGTGATTTACCCTTGGGAAATCCACCTGGACAGTTACCAGCTCAGGTGCCAGAAGTGTGGAGAGAGGTTTTTTTTATTTATGACACTTGATCATGCTTCACATTGCTTGCAGATTTGAAAAATTGTTCTGCTCCTGAGTGCAGCCAGTCCTCTAAGGCAAACAGGTGGGGATGGTGCAAAGGAGCTGCAGCACCCACCTGCAGAATTGAGGGGAAAAGTCTGATGTAAGGAGAAGGGATGTAAGTCCCAGGGGACAATGAGAAAAAGGGTGGTGTTGGGGGCATTCAGAGCAAGGTTGTCCATCCTGCGTCAGACCTCAAGGGACTGCGTTTCCTACCAGTCCAGACCTCCTGAGGAGATCCTCTGCACCATTATCACTTGGAGATTGCTGCTAGAACTTCCCCTCTAACCTAAAAAGTAGAAAAATATAACCTATGAAATATAAATTGATTCTTTTCAGGCGCACTTTGAAATCTTCTCCCTTGTTTATATGAATGAAACAGCTCCAATTAGCTGCACAGGTCTTGAAATTTGAAGGAAATGACAAAAAGGCAAATACCTCATTAGGGCATTGGGGGCTCCTGTCATGAACCTGAGCTACTGAGAGCAGACTGAACCAACCACTGAAGGAATGTAAGTCAGAAGCAGCACTGAAAATACCTTCAACATTGATGGGTCCCGCTGAGGGCCATTGCTGACAAAGCGTCCCCATGGACTCGTTAGAGTAGCTAATTAGAGGCCAGAACTGCAGGTAGGCAAAGGTACTGTGTCGGTGGCTGTAATGATGCAAAACACATTTGGATTTTTTTTGTGAAGCAGAAAGACCAAGCCCCAACCCTTGGAAGCTCTTGGAGGGCAGAACATAAGACCCTCCAAATCACGTTTCCTGTCACAGGCCTTGGTAGCAGAGGCAGCTGCCATTGCCAGGGGGACAGAGGCCTCAGCCCCCTGTGGGGCCATTCAGCCTTGCTGCAGCCCGGGGCCATCTCCACTGCAAGTTGCCCTACACTGTCCATGTGGCACCTCTTTCCACTCTGGGGGTTGGACTCTTCCTTGCTTTCCTACCCAGCCCTCACACCCGCATTTCTCTGCCTTTTCTGCAGTTTCTCTCATCATCCCTGCTTCTTCCTTGAAACTCAAAGCCATGGGACGATTCAGGCTCCCTCTGGGTGAATTCTGGCATCAGAAGGCAACCCTCAGAGGGACATTTCTTTTTCCTTACATCCAATCTTACCCTTCCAAGCAGCACTTTGTGGAGGTTTTCTATTCATGCCGCTATCAGGAATCACTCCCTTATCTCTTTCATCTCTGACAGCCCCCTTCAAGCAGGTGCATGCTACTACTGTAGTGCCTGAGGATCCATTTTGTCGGTGTCAAGAAGCCCAGCACCTTCAGTCTCTCTCCACAGACTCCAAACTCCATCCAGGCAAGTATCCTCCACAGCCTCTTCAGTTTTTCCCCATTCCTCCAGAATGAGAAACCTCAAAGGCCAGGCACAGATAACCCAGATGTGGCCACAACAGTGCTGTGTCAAGCAGGATGATGCTGAGTCAAGGGGGATGACCAGTCCCTCTTCTGAGTGGCCACCTATGGTGAAAACCTCCAAAGAATCACCAAAGGAGGAGAGACAATGGCCAGGGAGGAAAGGGAAAGGAGGGGTGGGCTGCTTGCGTGGGAGGATACAAGGGTAGTCACGGAGAAGCAGTTGTGCGTGAGAAAGGAGGGAAGAAGGTAGGAAAGGGTGAAGAATAGGAACCAATAGGAACCAGCCAAGCAGCCCTGCATCTGAGCAGCAAAGCTTGGAGTGGGAAAGGAACGTCGCAGGTCATCTGACCAACTTTCTGTTAGGCTTCAACAGCTGCTGGAAACCTGAGTGATTTCCCTGCCATCATGAAGGCAAGATCCATGGTGGATGGAGATCCAGAATCATTCATGCCGGAAGGGACCTCAGGAGGTGTCCAGGCCTACATGCTGTTCAGAGAACGATCAGTTATGGGGCTGAAGCAAGTAGCTCAGGCTTTCCTTCAAGTGGAGCTTGAAAAGCACCAAGGATGGACATGGCACTGGCTCGTTGGACATCTACTCCAGTGCTTGACTGTCTTCATCGGGAGAAAGATTTTCCTCCCTTGCTTCAGCTGATGCCCATTGGCCCCCACACTCCCATCATGCACAACAGGCAAGAACCTGGCTGCCTTTTCTTGCTGATATGACCCAAGAAGATATGGGAAGGCCGTTATTAGGTGTCCCCAAACCTCCTCTTCTCCTGGCTTTGCACCTTTCAAATAAGGCCCATGGCATCCTGGGCTGCATTAGGAAGAGCACTGCCCAAGGTTCTGTGAAGGTGATCTTTCCTCTCTACTCAGCCCTGCTACAATTTGTCTTGCTGACTTGGTCTTGATTTCTACTTTACCACCGTCACCCATACTTGGCTGAAAGGTGACGTCCACATTTTTCACCACTTCTGCCTTGTCTTTTGTCCAAAACAAGTCCAGGAGAGGATTTCGCCATGTTGGTCAGGGGTCATCTTCCACCTTCCCTTCAACCGAGGCCTTGAATTCAATGTACTTTCTCTAGCCATCTAAAGGAGATGTCGTTCTCCTTCTAACCTTCATCAGGAGGTTGAGAGAATCTGAGCAGAAGCCCTTTGCACATGGAGGAGTTAGTGATGAGTGTCACAGAAAACCTGAGCAGGCCCGTGCTGTGCTCCACGTACCTCTTGGCCTTCAGGCTGAGCTGTGCTGAGTGTGCCCCTGGGTTGCAGAATAAGCCATATTGGAAGAAGAAATCTGCAGGAAGCTGCTGGTGAATGGCCAACCGCACGCCCTTACCTTTGTCTGAGACTGCAGTTACCAATTCCCAAGTGAACATCTCCTCTTAGAACACGAGAAGTGATGACTGGAATGGGTTTCCCTGGCAGAAAACACTTCAAGAGCTGACAGGAGCAGTGTGGGATAAGCCTTCTGCAGGCAGGATCTGCACCACTTGCTGCACCACTCTCCCAACGCTGTACACTCCGTGTTCCCGGCCTCGGAAGGGACGGCATACAGCTGACACGATTGTCTCTGTGTGTAGAGAGGTGGCTCTAGCCAAAGCCAATTGAAATGACACTTTGTCTCAGAGTCCAAGTGCCTTTCTTACTGCAGCCATAACCAGCTGGGCTGCTGATGGCCAATCCCCCAAGGAAACTGGACACTCCAGGGACCTCAAACTTGCCTTCATAGCCACGTGCCTCCTACTGGCCTATGAGCTTCTCAGATGTAATGGGTGTCATAATGACAGCCCAGATCATCAGCCTTCTTGTGGCCTTGGTTACTCCTTGGTCAGCGGCTCCTGAATTGGAGAAGGCAGTGACAAAGAGATGCACAGCATTGGAAGAGATGGCCAAAGACACTGCAGGTGCCATGAAGGCTTTGCAGGAAGAAGTGTGAGAAATAGCCCCTATAGCTGTGCAAAATGGAATGGCATTAGATATGAAGCTGGCATCTCAAGGCAGAGTCTGTGCTGTTCTTATCACCAGTTGTTGCGTATAAGTAGATCAAAGTGGGAGAATTTCCACAGATATAAAAATATTGGGAAACTTCATAATATTTGTCATGAGCCCTAGAATGTTCACACCTTCTCTGGAATTCAAGATATTGGGAATACGCTGACGTCCTGGTTTCCTGATTTACAGCTATGGGTTAAGAAGTTCATCTCCAGATGCCTTTCTCCTCTTCCTCTGTGATCACTCCAATCCATTTTACCTATGTAGCTTCTGCTTTAAGGTTCAGAGAGGAAAAGTTGGACTGTCTTTCAGTAGTGTCTCTAATATTCCCTATGGGCAACTCTTCAGTTGTGGCAATAGACTTCATGGGCATCTGCACAAACTAGCAATAATACAGCTGAGAAATGTAGGTTTTTGTTTATTAATTTCTATCCCAGTCCCCTCACCACCACCACCATCCACCATTCAACATTAGCAATCCCTCTTTTAGTTCTGTTTACACCCCTTACTCTAAGGAAATCAGCCAATAATTACTGCCAAGAATTTGCTATATTCAGCTTTAATAGTGAGGCTGGAGACGTGAGGAGCAAGGCTGTACACACAGTGTTTAGCTCCAGGGACTGATTTTCCTACCTGTCCGCACCTCCTCAGGAGACACTCTGCATCAAGAGCAATTGGAAAAGCCTTCTATCATTTCTCCAAAGTGCTCATTACCTGCCTTTCTCTTTCACTGTACAGCTGAAGCTTATCTCATTAAGTGTACAAGCCAAACTTGAAGACCAGATGTCCCTGATGGAGGAGACAGGGCTTGTCAGGGCGTTCTGCCTCATCATGAGCCCAGGGTGTCTGTGCTGCTGTGGACTTCAGGTGTTCAGAGGAGACTGATGAAACCTCTCAAGAACACCAAGCCAGGAGCAAAGCCCACAGCCCCTGGAAGCGTTAATGGGCCCCACTGAGGGCCATGGCTGAGAAAGCCTCCCCATGGCCTTGTTAGAGCCCATCCTTGGAGGCTGTGAGTGCAGGAAGGCAAAGGCGCTGTGCAGGCAGCTCTGCTGCTGAGCAAAGCCTTGGCTTGCTTGATGAAGCAGAAAGGCCAAGCCGTGACCTGCAGCCTGTGGGAAGGTCAGTGCTGTCCCTCACAGAAGGCTCAGGGCTCTTGCTGGGGACCATGGAAGGTGGGCATCCAATGCCGAATGGGATTGCTGTGGGAGATGGTGTCGAAGGCTTCCCTAATATCCAGGGAGACAGCATCCACAGCCTTTCCCTCACCCACTAGACAGGTCACCTTGTCACAGCAGGAGATTAGATTCATCAAGCAGGACCCGCCTTTCATAAACCTATGATGGCTGGTCCTGACATCCTGGTTTTCCTGTGCCTCCTGTGTGATGGCGCTCAGGACGATCTGCTCCACAACCTTCCCTGGCACTACGATCAGGTTGACAGGCCTGTAGTTATCCAGATCCTCCTTCTTACACTTCTTGTAGGTGGGCAGCACTTGACAAACCTTCAGTCTTCTGGGACCTCTTCAGTTAGACAGGACTTTTGATAGTCATCACTGTGGTGAAACAGTTGAGGAAAAAAGCAAATGATTTTCACAGTATTCCTGTATCACGAGATGTCCATAGCCCAGGATGCTTTCAAAAGCACTTTGTCCTTCCTGGATATAAGTTTCACCTGCAACACAGGTCTTCTGTGGCTGCAGAGAACTCACTGGCAGCAATGCCCTCTCGTGCCAGCACTGCACAGTCCAGCCCTGCATGTCTCTGGTCCCTAGGACAGCATGGATTGCCCTCCTTAAGGACACCTCATTTCACCTTTACAGTGCCAACTGCCAACCAACCCAACATGATCTGCAGGAAAACTTCTGCTTGTGTGTGACCTTGGGTACCTGTAGAGGTATTTTTAAAGGACTGAGGACACATGTTACCATTGTGAGGGTTGGACAACCCAGGCCTGTTAGTTGAAGATGCAGAGCAACTTTAAATTGTCCTGGGAACAAGCAGGGTGAGAAAAAAAACAAGCTATGCACGAAAAAGAAGCCAGGTGCAGAGCATGTCCTGGGAACCGCGAAATCAACACACTCTCATCAGCACACTCTGATCAGGCGCCTGCAGCATGCTCACTGATCAGTGACACAGACACCCACGTGACCAGAAACTTTTATCCAATCACCTGTGTGTAAAGTTGTGTGAAGGGTTTGTTTAAGTTATAAATATGACCTGTTTGTTTAATAAACTGAGCACGGCATGTAGCCATATTGGTGTGATTGTCGTGACTTGGCCGACTCTCCACGGGGGACCCTCTTCATCTTCCCACTGAAAAAACACCCCAGTTACATGTAATATTATTTAAATGCAGTCATTTTAGTACTGGTGAATGTAGAAGAATGGCTGCAGAAGCATGGCCTTAGAATCTCTGAAGATCTGCACAATCCAGGCCTGGTATTAGAATAGGCCTGTAATCAGAATTGTACTGAAGTTGCTGTGCTGAAGTTAACAAGAAAGGTAGCCTTGAGCTATTCTTGAATCCTGAGACCAAGTAATTATCTTGTGCCAACAGGCCGTGGCTGTAACAAGCTACAGCTGCTGGGAAAGCAGGTGCAGGGCCAAGAAAGATAGCGACCGGTATGGGAATACAGGGAGTAACAAACTACAAGGCTGAAGCACAGCAACACAATTAGCTACGTGGATAGAATGCTTATTTTAGTCATGATAATTAGGGGTGTGAGAACCGCGCGCGTTTAGAGACTACTAACCAATTATATTTCTGCTTTACGAATATGCATGTGTATCGGTTCTGTATAAGTAGTGTTAGAAACTAATAAAGTTGAGCAAGATGCATAACTCATACTGAGCGTCTTCTTGACTCCGGCGAACCCTTCTTCCAACAGGTGAACACTGCAACAGATTGACAACATGATAGTCTTAACAGGCCTGTCCCGTAGAAATCTTTCTAATTTCTCAGAATATATTTTACAGTATTTCTTAGTGTAATAATATCATCTTCAACCTCAGCTTTTAAAAAGGTTTTTGGGGGAAAAAAAATCCTGCAACAAAAATAGAAAATTCTAACATGTTTTATGGCAACAGTTTTAAATTAAACTGTTCCAGCATTAAAAATCCATTAGAAGTGGAACAAAACCTCCCAGCATAAAGATAACTATCTAGGGATTCAACTACTGAAACTGCTTGCAATCAACTTGCTTCAGTGGAATAACCTTTTTTCCAGCTTACAAGAAAAAAAATTCTTGAAATGAATCAGAGAAGTCAACACCAAAGTTTCTCTACATCACAAAGCAATAAGGCAATTTAATATGGTATTAACACATGAAACAGAAGTTAACTATGCTTTTCAAAGATCACTTAGAACTGAGAAAAATGGGCTGATGATATGTTCTTAGGCTTCCGTCCTAAAATTGTCATGTTCCATAGTTTCAGATGAGTCAGCTGAGTAGGAAAGTTGGTTGTCTTGTACTATGCTCGTGCTTCCAGACCTAATCCCATCCGTAATTAAAAAAAGAGATTATTTGCCAAAATTTGTCAAATCTGAAAACAGTTTTGAGTTTAGTCTTATCTGACTTATTAGCAAAGCATCTAGGTCCTTCTTTCCTTCCAAACTAAGATGACATGGATAGAAATACTCAACGTTTACTTATGTTGATTCAGAACAAATTAAAATGTAGTAGTATGAGACTCTGCCTTAGCTGTGTTACAAGAGGTCTGAAGCTCGAAGATTTGTACTGCTATACATTCAATAAGAAAACAATATCCATCCTTCTGTACTAGCTGATTATTTCTTTAACTAGAAAAAAAAAGTAAGAAAAATCATGTTTTCTTCCAAAATGGTAATTCTCTAGGGAATGTTTTTCAACTGTTCTTTGTTATCTTCCTAACAAAACTGAAAATAATTACAGCAACACTTCTTACAACTCACAAATCTAACATGCATATAATCATGGTAAGAGCAGTTATTTTCCAGCTTTATAGTATATATGTACATTCCTCTTATGCATTTAGAGGTGGACTTTTTCAGCCCAGGAAGGGTGACTGTATGTAGCGTGTCTGGCCTTCTTCAAATTACAGGCTTGATAATGTAAACTGGTCACTTCCTCAACTAACTGGTAGCTGAACAAAAGCACACATCGATTTAAATTTTCCAGGTGATGAAAAATCCTCCACTTAACCTGGTAAGACCTTCCAGGGATTAAGTGCTGCCTTTACTAACAGTAGTATGTCCTTGGATGGTAGTCAGGGTCAGCACACCGCATGGAAATGCAGCTGTCCTTGCCCTGACATACAGTAGACAAGCTAACAATACCATTTTTGTTCAGCTCTGCAGAATCAGTTTGCAAAATGTGTAATTTACATCGTTCAGTTGGTAGGGGTTTTTACTATATATATATGTATAAGCAAGGGAAACACAGAAAACTAGGAGGTTATTACAAAAGGTTGGAATGGAGATTAAGCACTGGCAGGAGAAGAGGATTATGAATCTCTGGCAAAGGCCCACCTTCTCGTCTGTAAAATGGACACACCGCTGGTGTCCCGCAGCAGGGAAGGAGGAAGAAAGCTAGCTGCAGAGAAAGGCACAGCTGTGAGAGAGGCACACACCAGAGAGTAACTGCCATGGTACATGGCAAACAGGGGCGTGCGGGCTAACAGCAATTTGAGTTCACATGGGTGAAAAAGAAGGAAAGCACTGAGTTCATATGTCAATGACACAAATTAGTAATAAGCTATTTCTTCTTGCAGCTCCCATCACCTTTGGCAAATAACAATCTTTGACAGCAAAGTAACGATTAAAGTCCTCAGCACCAAATTTAACCCACTGACCAAGAAGTGGCAAATGAATCCGCTCTTGTGGCTGAAGTCAAGAATGGCCAGTGGTACCAAAGGGACCGATGTTTCTGTGTGTTGGTTCTAGGGAATCATGCTCTGCATTTCAGTTATGGACTACGTATTGCTGGCTCTGCCCTGAGTTACGGATGATACACTAAAAACCTCACCTGTCCCACCATCAGGTAGTCATGGTCTTCTGGCACTCTCGCTGCACAGGGGGAGAGAAACCCAGATTCATTTCACTGAAGTAATGCAAAAGACAACCTCAGGAATGCCGAGAAGAATTTTTTGTGAAGTGGACATTTTTCTGGATTTTTCAGATTTGCTTTACTTAAGTTTTAGCTGTTTACACTGAGCAACATAATTCTTAATAAATTATTACCGAGGGGAAAAAAAATGCAAAGCCTCTTGGGAAGACGACAGCATGAGCTTACTAGAATCGCAGGCCATTAATTCCTTGGGTAAAGCAACATCCTTCTGTGGTGCTGGATTTAGCTTTGATGACAACATTGACAAAATTTCTGCTTCTGGTTTAATTTGAAGGGTGAAACTGTTAGCAACCCCGCCCAAACATCATTTTCCTCACTTCAGCTATGCGGAAGAGCAGAGGGATATTACTTTCAGTTTAAAAATAGGAACAGTTTCCCATCAGTTTATTCAATTTTGCCCCCTTTCTGGAACTTACTGCGCTTTTACTTGCCTTGGTGGTTAGGGGCTGTGCTGTAAACCAAAGCAATAAGGACGACTTTAGTTAAAGAAGAGGTTTGGTTTTGTACCTTCTTGCTAAGAAATCTTACGACAACTCCAAGATAATGTATTTGAGGTCACGAAACACATGGGTGCTCAGTCTTCTCACTACTGTCTTGCTTTGAGGGCAGCCAAGACAGAGGAATGTCATTTTCTTCCGCCACTGCTGGTGACCTGTGGGCAAGATGCAAGCAGAGAGAGATCACCACACTCTTCCTTCCCCGGCTCCCTGCTCTTCTTTGCCTTTCGGTTCATAGCAGATTCCTGTTCTGCAGCGCTAAGGATGGTTCTGCTGGTTCCTGCAGTCTGCCTGCAGTCACAGCTGGCAGCACAAGGCTGAGGAGAGGGCAGATCTGCACCAGTGCAGCTCAGGCACCGCCTCAGAGCTGTGCCAGCGCACAGTGCAAGCACTCGCAGTGACAAAGGTGCCGCTTAAGAGTTCTGGTCTTTGTGAATATAGCTAATCTTGTTCTTTTTCTTTTTTTCTCGCTTTTTTCTTCACACACACGCACACCCCCCAACACCTTCCCTTAGCCAAGTAACATTGTGGTACCCAAAACATCCTGTGGCAATTAGTTCCCCGGTTTCCCTGTGATTAAGTACCTGATTTGATTTCTCCTATTTGAAATCCTCCATTAGTCGTGCTTGCCTCCTTTACACTAACTACAACTTTACTACCTATGTTTTTACACAATAACCGCCCCTCTGAAGATTCCTTCTTCAGTATTTCCTTCCGCTGAAGCTAGTTCTTACCCTCGCTGCTGATTTTCTCTGCCCCATTTTAACCCCACCTGATCTGTTCTGGCGTGGGGATCAGAGCTGCACAGGTCTGGGGGGGTTTAGGGCAAATGTGACACAATTCCCGATTTGTTCCGCGTTCCTCTGCGCTCCTTACAAATTTGCTTTTCCTTTTGTGAACTGCCAGTGGTTTTTAAGCCGACACTTTGCAACACCTGCTCTGCCGGCTGCATTCCTCCCGGCGGGGTAAGCACCAGCCCGGGGTGCCCCCGGCACATGGAGCAGCTCCCCAGCCCCCCGCCGCCCGCGTCCCCCTCTGTCCCCCCCGTCCCCTCCGTCCCCGCCGCCCGCACCCCGCGACAGCGCAGCGGCCCGGGCAGGTCCGGCTGCTCAGCAGAACCCGCCCCCGCCCCGCCCCTCCCCTCCCGAGATCGCCCCGCCCCTCCCGAGATCGCCCCTCCCCTCCCGAGATCGCCCCGCCCCTGCCGAGACCGCCCCTCCCTGGGATGCGATGTGTCACGTGGCCCTGCGGCCCCGCCGCCTTTCCCGCGCGCGGTCCCGGTGCGGCGGGCAGCCATGGCGGGGTGCGGGGCTGCGGAACGCGTGCTCCCCGCTCTGCCCCGCCTGCAGCCGCTTTCCACGGCCCGGCGCCCGCCCGCGCCGTGGTTCAAGGACCTCCAGGCTGCCGCCGGGACGGCTCCGGGCTGGCGGCGGGGCCGCCCCGAGCGGCGACTTTCGGCCCCGGGCCTCAGCCGCCCGGTCGCTCACGGAAGCTACGGGAGATGCTGGTGGCAGCGGAGCTGAAGGGCCGGCGGGGTGAGGGGACCGGCGGGGCGGAGCGGGATGGCTGCGGGACATGGTGGGGGCTGAGGGACATGGCCCGGCTGAGGGGACTTGGGGAGCTGAATGGACGGGGGGAGTGAGGGGGATGGCGGGGCTGAGGGGGGGCTGAGGGCACCGGGGAGCTGAGGGGGGCGGCGGGGCTGAGGGCACCGGGGAGCTGAGGGCACCGGCGGGGCTGAGGGCACCGGCGAGCTGAGGGGGGCCGCGGGGCTGAGGCGGGGGTGGCCGGGGGCGGCCGTGCCGTGCCGAGGGACCGGGGCGCTGCGCGGACCAGCGCCGCGGCGGGGCTGAGGGCCGGGGGCCGCGGGGGAAGCGGAGGAGCGGGGCGGCGGTTGAGCGCGGCGTTGGTGCCACCTACCGGCACGGACGCGTCGCAGCAGCCCGGCCCCGTCAGTGCCGACACCTTCCCCGCCAGGCTGCGGCGGCTGGTCAACAGCCCGCGCTGCCGCTCCGTTCGCTGGGGCGCCTCCGGCCGGGGGCTGGTCATCAACCAGCCGCGCTGTGAGTGCGAGCTGCTGGGCGCCGGCATGGGATTTGAAAATCAGCACTCCCCTGAGGGAGAAGGGTTA
This sequence comes from Falco peregrinus, assembly GCF_023634155.1. NCBI lineage: Eukaryota > Metazoa > Chordata > Aves > Falconiformes > Falconidae > Falco > Falco peregrinus. The sequence continues at coordinate 56,884 of NW_026599635.1, forward strand.
CCTGTCCTTGCCGGTGGCATCTCAGTTCACCTGGTGTAGGGAAGCTGTTGTTGTTTATGCAGGTAGATCTGCTGCCAGTAAGCATGAGTAGCATGGTTCACATGTATTTCAGGCTGCCTGTAGACTACAGTACAGTCTCCATTGCGTACTACACTAAGAACACCCTTGCCCGATCTCTGTGGAGCTGGCACAGCTCTACCAGATGAACGTTACCGCTTCTTGCCCGTCGGTAAGGATGCCCATCAGTAGGGGTGCTTAATAAGCTGTCATTAATTGTGTGCGAAACAGTGAGTCATGTGAAGTGATAACTAGAGCATCCTGTTAGTTTTGTGCAAAGGAGGCAAGGCCTGGTAGTAAGATTTTTGTCAGTTGTCTCCTGAAAGAGAATTCACAAGCTATGCAGTTTTTAAAACGGATTGCATGAGTAGGTGAGAGCTAATTAGAAAATAATACTGCTGAAAAGCCCTAGAGCATGTTTTCTTTCTTTCTAACCCTCTTTGAGAGGATCTGAGTTTTCCCAAGACAAGTCTGAGCCCTCAGGATTATTCCACACATTTTGTATCGGCCCGAAAGCTTTGTAGCTGGCGCTGTGTAAGGCAGATGTGAATATCTCGCTTTGCAGTGCTCTTGGGCTGCTCTAACTGTGGGCTGCCGCCAGAAGAGCACTCCGGCTTCCCATTCCCTTGGTGGCGTGTTAACTGTCATCTTCCTTGCAGCTGATACAGCAACGTGTTGGTTCAGCGCAATGATCAGAGAAGACTTTAACAGCCTTTTTGTGGCTGGCTCCTGGACCCGGGTGATGCACCCCATGGGTGCAGAGCTGTAAGGCGCGGTGTAGGAGGCGCGGCAGGACTGTGCGACCAGGAGAAGGGGAGAAGCAGCTGACGGTACTGCTCTCTGCAGCACCGGCTGGCATTTAGAGCAGAGTAGGGTATCACCATGCTCTTGGTTACTGTGTCAGGGTAGGAACTGTCATCTAATTCAAGTGGTGTTTTCCGTGATGTGTGTGGAACTGCACGTGCAATACCAAGACAACAAAATGAAGCATCGGAGAAGGGATGGAACTTATTTCGGTAGGGAGGCTAGGAAGCATTTAAATTAATGATTTGATGTGAACGTTGTTAACGCTAAGATGAGTCATTGCAGACTTCAATGACATGTGGTTTGTCTGATGTAATGCAGACCACTGGTAAAGGAAATTATTAGAAAGAGATGACCTGTTCATTTTTTGTCCTCTGTTTTGATGGCTGCAGTTTCAGAGTTTTTGCTCTAGGAGTCTCGTTTTCTAGAAAGACAGAACAAGGAAAACATTGGGGTTTCTATGCGGTCAAGTTCTGACAGGCTGACAATGCACTGTTGCGCTCTGTACTGACTATTTAGGGACACGTCTTTGCTGTAAATGTGAGGTGATTTGATAGATAAGAGATACTTGTGTTTGCAAAGCGTCAGTCTGTTCCCAGTGTCTTGCAGCATGTAACGCTGTGTTAAACATTCAGGAGGAATTCCTGTACAGCAACGGGAGGTGGGTAACTTGGCATCCTGTGGTGTCTTGTTTACGTGTTAGAACTAGATAGTCTTCATGTCCCTATCCAAAGGTAAAATATAAACAAAAGGATTTTCATACCCCTGTTCCTTCCCTGTTTATAAATGGTGAAAGTACTGAACAGGGAATAAACAGTCCTATACGTTAAGTCTTAGCAAATCTTCAGGGTCAGCTGGTATTTATTTAGTGATTCTTAATGGTTAAATGTGAACTTGCAGAATAATGACTGTATGTTACTGATTTCTTGAATTAGCTTCCGTCAGAGGAGTGCCAGAGGTAAATGTGAGGCTGTTTTTAAAAAAAAATCCTTTTGAGTGAGAATTGGAAACTACAGGTCTGAGAAAGCCTGGCTTCTAGATCAACCCTATTGATGTGAACCATCCTGAAACTCGTAATTCTCATGGCTAAATGCAATCCTGCAGGGGAGTCACAAATGCAGTAGTTCTTGGAGAAATCAATGAGCACAGGCGTTCGGGGTGTTACTGTCAGTGTTTCAAGAAAGCCACCAAAACAGAAATTGGGCTGTCATGGTATAAAAGCAAATACCATTTCATGAAACAGTAACTGTCTGAGAGAGGAAACTGTAAAATAATAGAGAAGAATGAAAAGACTATCTAGGAAATAACAAAATGGCAAAGTCTGGGATATTTTAGTCTGCACTGAACTAGTTGAGCTGACTGAGGAAAAACTGGCTTTGAATTTTTTTTCTTGAACAAATAATGACTTGTCATAAAGTACTTGCAAAGTCCTTTGGAGGATTTTGACATTGCCCTTCCCTTAGCTGTTTGTGAGCTGTCAGTAGAGGAGTTTGGTAAAATCTCGCTTTATGATGTCCCTTTTTAAAAATGTATTGTCTGATTTAACACACAGTACTTTCAAAATTGCTTTTGTTTGGTTTAGTAAGTTACTACACTTTCCGATGTATGGCACATTTCTAAATATGGGTAACTCGTTACTGCCAGTTGAAGGAGATTGAATGCTACGCAGACACCTCCGTGTTGGTGCTTCACTCGTGTGCCACACAGCAGTTCCTGCATGCTCGGGTCTAAGAGTACAGTCTCCTTTCTGGGTTAAGTATGCTGGAGCAAAGGTAGCCTTCCCAAATCATGTTGTAGAGCCTTGGCTCCTCATATTGCCTTTCTTTGCCTGTGAAAACTCCTTTCCTTAACACTTGTTTCGCTTTATTTTGTACCCACTGCAGGACTGCTGACTGGAGGACAGTTTCATCAACTTTACGGTCAAGGTGTTTTCCCTCCTTACTCCTACACGGCAACCTCGTGCCGAGCCCCCAGCACTTCACCGGCACAAAGATTAGATCCGACTCCAGTCCCTTCCACTTGGATCCAGCAGGGACCACTTGGGTTGCTGCCAGGGCAAGGGGCTTCCCCAGTTTTCCAGATAAAGGGGCTGCCTTTCCGGTACTCCAGACGCTTCCAACGGGAGCCACGTACACGCTCCAGCCTGTGGCTTCTCTTCCGCCACTTCAGCAAGGGACTCAAAGCGTTGCCGCATCCATTGCAAATTGCAGCAGCTCTGCATCTTCAGTGCCGTACTCACAAGCCTGCTATCCAACAGGTATGGAAAAAAAGTTCTGCATTTGCTTTTCAAAAATGGATTTTAAAGTGAGACTTTCAAATATTTTTCTACAATACTCTGCCATGTGCATATCTCAAGTGAGAATTAGAAAGTGTCCAGTCTAGAAGGAAGATGGACCTTTAAAGCAAAAGGAGTTTCTGTTTGCTATTCGTGTCCTTCCTCCAGATTTTGCGTGTCCCCTGGTGATTTTCTGGATAGCCTTTCTGTTGAGGTGAAAGGGCGAGGAGAAAAACATTTGTCCAATACTAGTCGGTGTGAGGCTAACTTTCATTTTTGTTTTTTCAATTAAGCAAAACTTGTACAATGGTATTAAAGCACTGAGACCTTGTTAAGAAGTAGTATCCTAGGCCTTGGTCTCATGTTTTTCCAGGTTAAGGTTTTAAACCTTAAAGATCAGTCAAACGTATTGCGCAGAACAGGGGTCCTCAAACTTTCTAAACAGGGGGCCGGCGCGCGGATTAGGTGGCCGGCAGTCATCTGCGGCTGCTTGGTTTCCCCCCCCAACCCCCAGCGGGGGGGTGGTGGTGGTGTGGGGCTTCTGTAAATACGGGGGAGCGGGTTGAGGACCCCGGGGGGCCATATCCAGTCCACAGGCCATAGTTTGAAGACACCTGGTGTAGAATATTTCATTCTGCTCATACTATTTTTGTATCTAAATTTTTTTTCTTGCCTAGCTTCTTTATGTTGTATTTTTTTATGCACTGAAAACTAGAAAGTACAAAAGTCTTGGCTCCTTTCTTTTTTCTAAATTATTTCTGCCACAATTGTCAGTCTCACTTAATCACTTGATTACAAAATAAACCAGTCTCACTGGTTTACCAGATTCAGTGTGGGTGGGTGGGTTGGTTGGTTGGGTTTTGGCAGGGATGATCTTATTCCTGGACGGTTTGGTAACCCAGATCTTAAAATCCTGACTACTTACGACAGTAAACAAGCAGTGCAACAGAAATGAAACACCTTGTTAACATTTTAAAAAAATAGAACTGAAAAAAAAATCAAATGAGAGGAATAGTGTTTGAACCTATCTCATAAAAACATAAAGGTGGCTTAGCCTTTAATGAAAAGATTTAGCTTAACCGAAATTTCTCAAATTCCAGGTTTTATTTCCCCCTCCGTTTCCCCCCACCCTCCACAGTTTGTGGCTATCTACAAACTGGCACATCTACACGAATCCACGCCAGGACTTGCCTTCACACACCCAGAAGACGGGATCTCATCTCTTTGTGGTATCTCCATCAGGGAGAGGCCAAGTCCTTCACTGGCATTTGATCTGATACGGCTTTCCTAGTAGGTGATCCTGTAGCTTCCTGTTCTCTAATTTACTCGTCTCTGGAAGTAGCTTTTCATTAACCATGACCTCAGCTAGAAGGTCTAAGGATAGTCAGGCACTAAGGACTAATCCTTCATACTGGATCTCTTCCAAAAGAAGGCTGTATTTTAAATAGACCTGAGTTTCTGTTCAACATCATTGTATGACTTGTATTTGTCAGAAGAAATGACCCTTCTAGTGTCCTTTGACAGAGTCACCTCCGGAAGAAGTAGCAGTACAGACACTGGCTGTTAAAATGTCATCTATTATTTCACTTGGGTGGGACTTGCTGCTTTTGAAAAACTCTTTCATTGTCTTTGTTCTGTTTTAAAGGTTATTCGATAGATATGAATTCTACTAAAAAAATCATCACTGGATTGCTGATTGTGTCCTGTCATCCTGTGATGTCATTACAGTGAAAAATTTTAGTAGTGTTCAGACCTGATCTGTGATGGCAAAGGCAGTCTCTGTAGGTTCTACAAGAAGGGTTTCTGACCTGAAATTCTGTCAGGTTTTTATGCAGATTGATGCAGACTTTGAGTTGTGCCTTTGTGGGACCCTGTCATGACAGGAGAGTCCAGATGTGAGGCTGTGACAGGCAGGGCAGTTTTACAGTATTTGCTGTCATCGGTATTTGAACTCCCACTCCTCCTGGGACTGGGGCATCCCTGGGGGGCACCCCTTGTGTAGATGTGCCTATATAGGGACAATCACTTGAGGAGGAAAATTATATTATTGGTTAAGAAGCAGTGAGTTCCTCAAGTTGTGTTGTCCATATGCACATTTACAGCATATGGACCTTTTTCTTTTGCTTAAAAATGTTGTGGTTTATACTGATTTATTTATACTACAACAACAGGAATGCTTGAGTTTCAGAAGGAACTGAAGGCGGGTGGATTTTCTCTCTCATTTTCTATTACGTATGTGGCACGTGAAGAGGGTGGTTCTAATGTACCCCCACAGGTCCTACTAAGACCAGAAGTCTCTGATTTGAATGCTTGGGTATATTTAACACCTGCGGTGCAAAGGGTGTGCAGACAATGCATCTGCAGGCATACACCAGCTCCTGGTAAGTAACCTTCTCTCCAGGATAGACCATGAATAGAAGAAAGGAAGCGTGCCAAGAGTAAGGTGGTTAATGAAAACCAAGACAAAGTAGCAGGTTTTTTTTTCTTCTGGTTAAACTTGCTATTTTAACTGAGAATAACAGACAATCTTTCAAGCTTTTGGATAAATGGATAGACAGAATCAATACACATCCTGTCATGGTAATTTTTTATACAAAAGTTCACTGTATTTTGTTTTTTCCAGAATCCTCCAATGCAGTCATCTTATGAAGCTGAACTGATGCCGTCTGACTGGCTATGTAATACATCTGAAGAAAACAAGAAGGCAGAAGTCAGTCTTGAAGCCATGTTTCAGGTTGCCGCTGAGGTGCATTCATCATGCAAAGCTGAAAAGGTGGGAGTGGCACCTGTAGAGAGCCAGAATTCAATCCTGGAGCTTAATGGAAATCAGGCACTGCCTGTTAATAGTTACGCACCACCTTCAACTGAGGAAAGCCAGCTGGAATGTCTCGCTCCTGTAACTTCAGACACGTCATTTCTGGTGGCAGCAGATCGAACACTGAATTTGTCTCCATTACAGCCTTCTGACATTCTTTGTGCTGCCGATACCACTCTGTCTATAGAAACTGCTGCTGCTGCTAAAATACTACAAGAACTTCTGACCACACAGGAAGCAGATGAAGAACGGAGCAAAGAACCACATCACCGCGCAGCTGAGTTCTCCCTCATGATTTTTCAGGAAGAATTGTTCAGTCCAGAGCAGGTAAGGGGTAAAGGGAGGTAAACCAACATCTTTCTTGAGCTAACTATATTTGATAGTAATGCTAGGGTCTGGACCGATAGCTTTTCAATATTCTTGCCTGCTTAAGAACCGAAGGCTTCTTTAATTAAGCTTTTAATGGACAGTGAAGGGTTTGCTTGTTAAAGCAAGATATAAAAAAGAAGACGGAATGAAAAAGTATCCCATGTTAATGAGCATGACATGTGTCAGCCTGTTGGCCAAGTTAGGGTGTTCATTTGCATGGGAAACATGCGTAGTGCAGGTGTATTCGTGGTGATGAAGTGGATGCTTTTTTAGGTTGTAACATACCATCTTTAATCTCCAACAAAGAAGAGTATTTTGAGAATTGCCACTGGAGGCAGATTTTTGCTTAAATTTAGATACACGCTTAGATTGTTTCTGGTAAATAGTTGTTAAGCTCTGTTTTCTGTGGAAAGTATAGTTTATTGACATTTGACTGGTATAAAGCATCTTCATTGGCTTATACCTTGTGGTGTACAACAAGTTGTAATTGTACTTCAGTCTACCTGTAGCTGGTCTTCCCGGTATGTAAAATTGTAAGTCTCATGAGGAGTGAGGGGCATTCTAGATGTTACTCTGTTAAGGCAGCAAATGCATGCTCTGCTTTTTTTTGGTCTTATTTTGAAAACAAAGTAAGCTCAGGAGTTTGACTGCATCTGTTTCTGCTGCATGAGACCTACCTTGCATGTAGGCACTCAAAATCTCATTTTTGTGTATGCATTGAGGCTACTGTTTTATTGCTCTATCGGTAGCTTGACGCCTTCACTGAAGTTTCTAGATCGGAAATCATCAGCTGGTGCAAACCTCCCATTGTTGCTTTCAGCCAGCGTTATAAAGATTAGTCATCTTCCTCTTGGGTATCTTTCTAGAAAGGGCTGTGTATTCTGATCAAGCCTCTGCATAGCTCAAGCCTAGACTAGACTGTTCTGCTCCGTACTGTGTAGGGAAGAGCACATCCCTGTGCTAGTGCATAGAGTTGGCAGCACTCCTTAATTGGTGCCCACTCAATATATTAAGCGTTGACCGCACTTTAAATGTTGTCAGTTTCGAGAATTTTTGAATTGCATTTTTAGAATGACAGGTTGTCCCTTGTTGAAGGCCTTTGGAGTCCGTGACCCGAACCTCCTTGTCAAGAACTGGGGGAATTAAGCGCATGAACCACGTAGTTGTTTGGGAGGGAGGTTTTGTATATTTGTGAGAATCCTGATGTTGGTCCTGGACTGTAACTGGTTAAATAACTGGCCTCGTTTTTTGAGCAATTGAAGAGCAATTCAGGGACTGTTGAGCGTTTTGTTTGACAGATTCCCTCTTTCTGTTAGAACTACTCTTTAACTAGTCTCCTCCTCCCAAACTCGGGAGAGGGAAGGTTAACTTAACCCCTTGCTTGTCCAGAACCTGGGGTCATGCTATGGTGCAGAACTCTCCAGAGGAGGCTTCTGTGCCTGTACTCCTCACATCAGGCTCCAGCACAGTTTTCTTCCTCATCCCTGAATCCGGAAGCACTCAGGCTTTCAGCGGCTGTTGGTACCATGTGTTTTAGAGCAAGCTTGTGACAGAATAGTGGGCGTGCGCAGAGACCGCTCTGTTCCTCTCTATAGGAGCAGAGGGGGAGCAAATTCCTCCAGTGTTCGTACAAGAGCATCAAAACAGCTCTGCTGGGTCAGATCAAAGGTTTGTCTTACCCAGTGTCAAGTGGAATGAAAAGAAAAGCCGCCTTTGTTCCCAGTTACAACACGGAGAAACACCCGTGTCTCGTGCACGTGCCTGCACCTTTTCTGACAGAAAATGGCTTTGGGGTACTATGGAAACTCCTGGGGAGAAAAAAAAACCCAAACCATTAAAATAAACGCTGCTCAGCTGATGTTGGAGACCTTGGTATTAGACACCCAGACCTGTTCTCCTCCCTGCAGTTGTCACTCCTGCACCAGGAACTGCTTGCTAGTGGGTGAATCTGACGGCAGCAGCTCCCAGGCAGAGCTGGGAGCAGCCCCTGGGGACACCTTTAGGCTTTACAGCAGTGTTTGCTGCCCCAGCACGGGTCCCCTGCCCCCTGCAGGGACCAGGCAGGAGGCTGGAGGGAAGAGTCCCACCAACAGCTTTGGCCTCCAGGCTGGAGAACCCTGTCCCAGGCTCAGGCACCGCTGCCTCCGGGCTCCCCTACCCCATCCTGGGGCAATAAGGCAACTCTCTTCCTTCTACAGAACAACACTCAAAGCTTAAGGGGAGTTTCCTCTTAAGGCATTTCCTCCCTAATGCAGGTTTCCCCCAGGCCTAGAGGTTGCCACAGGGCTCTATGGTCAGTGTTCAAAGGTGTCTCAAATGCCAAAAGGAAAGTGGCTTTTCGCAGGCAACAATCCAGTGAGATTTCTGAAGCTGTGTAAAATAACGTGTTCACCTTGCCCATCAAGTGCGTTATCGTGAGGACCTGGCAAGGGCCCTGCTTTTGTACAGCAGCAGAGATGCTGTTGTAGCCACAGGACTCCAAGTTCTGGGGGCGTGAAAGGAACAAACTCAAACATCTCAGAGCTCACCATGACATCAAAATAGCTGGCCGGGAAACCCTTCTTCAAAGCTGCTAGATGAAATGACAGGGCAGAAACGTAGAGGGAGCAAGTTTTCTCAGGAAGGGAAAGAGAAACCCCACTTTTTTTGAAACACAGATTTAGCCCCCTTAATATTTTTTCTTGTTAGATTGTGTCAGCAGTCAGACTGCAAGCACGTGATTAAACTGTTAAAACACCCAGATACTTGAGGATTATTTCCTGTATTAAATCCTCTTACAAGCAGGGCGGTCTGTTGCCCTGCGGGTAGGGTAGTACAGTGGTATGACTGGCATGACAGGCGATTTTCCTTTCCTAGTACAAGGATGCATTTATGAAGGCAACTCTGGGGTGTAAGCGGTGCCGCACAACAAAGCAGCCTGTGAAACCCAGACGTTAGCCGTTAGAAACAGGAAGAAGAGGCAATGGGCCTTTGCTTCAGACTCGGCAAAAGATTTACCAAACCCGAGGAAGGTGACAAAAAGGGAAGAGTTTCCGTGGCGTAACTTTGGTGTGGCAGGTGAGGTTTCCATCCATGTTCCTCATGCCTCCGCCTCGTTTTGTTTGCAGATGCAGCGTTGGATCAAACTGCAAGACCAGTTTTCTTTACTGCACATGCTACTGTAGTGCAAATACCCTGTGGTTTCTCAGGACGCACGCCAATCCCACCCCTAGTGCCTGATGGCTGAGATCCCCACTGGCTCCGGTAGCTGCACTCGGACACCCCCTCACTCCACTGGCTGCACTGGGACGCACACCAGTAGCTGGCACCACAAGCCAGAGCTGCCTACGGCCTGGCCTTGACTCCAGTAGCTGGCACTCAGTCCACCCCCGCCACGTCCCCCATAGCAGGCACAGAGTCCCTTCAGCTCACAGACAAACAGGACAGGGAGTGAGATTACACAGGGAGGTCATTAAAAGAGGTTTAATGAGAAGCTCTATGAGAAGACAGGACAGACGTCATCTATGCCCTGCCACCAATCACTTGTCTCTGGGGAGACTGTGGTGTCATCAGGTCGCCCGTCACCTGGAACTTCCTCAACGAGATTAGAGGGGATCAATCCCCTTGTGCCGTCGGTCAGCTCTCCCACGTACCAACCGTCTCCATCCACGTCTCCAAAGATGTAAACGTATTGTCCAGCAACTAGCGGAAGCTCCAGCTCAGGCCGCTCGTTGGGACCATCGAAAGGATCATAGCTGTAACGAGCGATGAATGCTCGAAGCTCTGCCGGTTGTTTTCTCATAGCCTCCAGCAGGACGGACTCCTTGTCTGCTCCCAGGTTAGCCTGCTGCGGCTCGGAAACGGTGCTGTTGGATCTTTCTCCTCCCAGCCATTCCAGTTCCTGAAACAGCTGCTGGCAGCATTTCTTTAGCTTCTCAAACCGATCACTCAGTTCCTTCAGCGGGGCTGGAAACGCTCGCAGGGGTTCTCTGTGCTCCCTGTGGGCCAGCTTTGTCTCCTCATGTTCCCTCTCCAGCTGTCGACTCCTTTCTGCCCTGTCCCTCATGGCTGTCAGCTCGCGCTTGGCCGCTTCCAGTTGGGTAAAAAGACAGATGGTTGCTTGGATGGCAGAGTCTCGCTCCTCTGCCAGTCGCGCTAGCTGCCCTTTCAGGTTGGCATTTTCAGCCTGAACCTGTTCTGTCAAAGCCATCTGCCCACGCAGGCGAGCGTTTTCTTCAGCCAGGTGGGTGTTTTCATTTGTCACCTTGGCGAGCTGCACCTGCAACTCCTCACAAGCTTGCCCGGGGGTGCTCACATCAGAGGATCCCTCTTCATCTGCGGCTGCTCGGGCCTCCAGCCCCTCAGCTGCCTTCTGTGCCAAGTCATGCCGCTTGTCCCGTGCCAGCAGAGCTCTGCTGGGCTCTCCCATTTCTCCACCCCTCGGCTGAGGAAGCAATGGCGGGCACAGGTGCTCAGCGGAACGCTGGATGGGCAGTGGCCCGCGAGCATTGACCAGGCGATGGATGGTCACCTGCAGCTGCCTGGCTCGCTCTCCCAGCCGCAAGGTGAGGGCAGCTAGTTGAGCATTCTTCTGCTGCAGTCTCCCTGCCTCCTTGCACGCTCTTGGAGAACCGTCCTTTCCCAGGAGGTGGCTCTCCATCTCAAGGGCACTCTGTTGCCTCTCCAGGTCTTTCAGAAGACGCTGCAGGCGTCTGCTCTGCTCCAGGAGATGGCTGCATGCGCTGCCAGGCAGCATCAAGTCCTCCCGCTCCATCACCCGGAGCTGAGCACCTCTCACAGCCTGGCACGTGGCTTGTGGCCCAGCACTGTGGCTTTCTGTTGGCCTTTCCTGCAGGGCCGCCAAGGTGTGGGGCCTGTTTCTGCCAGAGGAGCAGGAGCTCTGCGTCCCCTGATGGCCCTGGTGGCCAGGAGAGCCCTCGGGCTGGGCCGTGCAGGGGGAGGCAGGCAGCTCGCGCTTGAACCGCTGCAGGATGGGTTGGGTGGACAGTGCCATCTCCTGCTGCAGCTGGTTCTGGAGGCAGCGGGCGCGGGTGGGCTGGGAGACAGCTGTGGCATTGGCTGCAGGGCTGCGTGGGGCATGGCTCCTGCTCTGCCCACTGGTGGCTTTCCCCTGCTCACCAGGGATGCCCCGAGTAGATGAGTCAAGCTGTTGGTGTCTGCTGGCTGTGGTGATGGTGGCCATCTGATCCTCCGTCTTCACTGACGGCATGGCCACATGCTCCTTAAGAGCCTCTTGGTGCTCCCGCAGCGACTTGCCTTTGCACTTGGTCTTTATGAGAGACAGCTGTGTTTTGGGGTGGCGCTCTTCCACTTGTCCCTGCTGCCCTGAAGCCACATCCCGCCTGCCCAGGGAAACTGGCACAGAAAGTCTGCCAGCAGCACCGGTGCTTTTACGTGCGTCACGCACGTGCTGACCTGCAGAGGCCTCGCCACTCTGGGCCGCCCGGACCTCCTCTGTTCTTGCCATCTTCGCCGCACCCAGCCTGTGTTCCCGATGCCACTGTGCCGCTGTCTGCTGGCTGGGTCGGTGGCTCCCAGTGCAAACCTTGTCCGGGTCCTTCCTCAAAAGGCACCTCTTTGTCTCCTTCCCAGCTGTGGCATTGGCTGCAGGGCTGTGTGGGGCATGCCTCCTGCTCTGCACCCTGGTGGCTTTCCCCTGCTCACCAGGGATGCCCCGAGTAGATGGGACAAGCTGTCGGTGTCTGCTGGTTGCAGTGCTGCTGGCCTTTCCCCTGCCCTGGGCAGAAGCTGCAGAGGCTGCTGCTGGCAGAGGCAGGAGCTTGCAGCAAGTGCTGGCAGCTCCTGGTGCCCGAGCTGCGTGCACCTTCTGTGGTGCTGCTGCCTGCCTTGCTGGCAGACGGGCTGTCTCCTCCCGCCTCACCCTGATGGAGGGCATTGCCACCCTGCACGCTGGGCTGTCCGTCTGCAAGAGAAGGCGAGGAGAGAGGCTGCGTGACTGTGGCCCTTCGCCCGTGCCCCCGTGTCCCAGCTGGAAGAGCCCCTGTGCCGGCTCCCCTGCCAGCCCCCAGGGCAGCACTCGGCCCCACAGGGAGTTGCCGCTCGGCTCCCAGAGCTGGCTGGGGAGCGCACTGCTCCGGCCATGGCCCACAGTGACTCCTGGGAGCATCCCCAGCATGCCCGGGCAGCCTGCAGGCACGGCTTGGGGGGCTCAGCTTGCTAGGTGACCAGGCCCTCCCGTCCCCTCCTGCAGCTCCCGCCTGCCTGTCGGCAGCGCCTGGACTCGGGAAGACGTTTGTCCCGGGCTCCCTCGGGCTCCCTACCTGTGCGCGTCGGCTCCCAGCGGCCTGCGAGCTCTGTGGGCAGGGGAGCCGTCGCAGCCTGTTCCCATGGGGGGACGAAGCCTGTCCCTGGCTGTCCTGCGGCGCTGCCAGCGGCCGCCTGTGGCCCATCTGCGGGCAGGAGGAGGAGAAGTCAAGGACTGGAGGCGGCTGCCTTGGCACAGCGGCCCCCACAGTGGCGGCAAGCCCGGCCCTGGCACTAAGGCAGCTCCGCGTGGCCCCGTCCCACCACCGGCCTCCCCCTCCTGCCCCGTCCCTCACCTGGCGCCGGTTCTGCAGGCCCGGCAGCCTGCTGTTGGGCTGGGGGGGGGCGTTTGCCTCCTCATGCGTGGGCATCTTCGGCGGCGCCTGCCGACGACCGGCCATGGTCACCCAGGGGAGATGCTGCCTCCTGAGGGAGTGGCTCTCCTGGGAGTGGGCACCCAGGGCTCTGGTTCCTTAAATACCCGCGGGGTCACAGTGGGGACCCGCATCACAATGACCTCTGGGCACGCTGCGCCGCCTGCATCACAAAGCCCTGGCTGTGGATGCTGTGGAGCCTGGCGGGGACTGGCTGTGCGCGGCTGTGCCCGGCGTGGGGCAGCCCCTGCTTGCCCCTCACAGAGGCCCCAGCAGGCCCGAGCCCGCACCTCCCACATCCCCCCGGTGCCAGCAGCCTCTGCAGAGCTCAGTCCTGTGTGCGTGCAGCAGCTCTGGCTGCCACCGCCCGGGGCCTTGTCCCCACGCATGGCTCCCACACAGGGCGCCCAGGCCTGGGGACGCTCCGGTGCCCGCCTACAGCAACGCAGGGGAGGCCCGCAGGCCCGTGCCCAGAGGCCACTGGCCACGCCGAGCTGCTCCCGGCAGTCGCCATGGGCCGCGGGGTGACCAGCCCTCTCCCCAGCCGGCTCTGGGAGGTCCCTCCCAGGCTGCTCTTCTTCAGTGCCTTTCCTCCAGAGGTGGAGCGTGCACGGGCTCACACCCACAGCCAGGACGAGGGAGCAGGGCTGCCTCCCTGGGGCTGACGCTCTGTGCTCCCCTTCCAGCTGGAACGAAAAGAAAAGCCGCCTTTGTTCCCAGTTACAACACAGAGAAACACCCGTGTCTCATGCACATGCCTGCACTTTTTCTGACAGAAAATGGCTTTGGGGTACTATGGAAACTCCTGGGGAGAAAAAAAAACCCAAACCATTAAAATAAATGCTGCTCAGCTGATGTTGGAGACCTTGGTATTAGACACCCAGACCTGTTCTCCTCCCTGCAGTTGTCACTCCTGCACCAGGAACTGCTTGCTAGTGGGTGAATCTGACGGCAGCAGCTCCCAGGCAGAGCTGGGAGCAGCCCCTGGGGACACCTTTAGGCTTTACAGCAGTGTTTGCTGCCCCAGCACGGGTCCCCTGCCCCCTGCAGGGACCAGGCAGGAGGCTGGAGGGAAGAGTCCCACCAACAGCTTTGGCCTCCAGGCTGGAGAACCCTGTCCCAGGCTCAGGCACCGCTGCCTCCGGGCTCCCCTACCCCATCCTGGGGCAATAAGGCAACTCTCTTCCTTCTACAGAACAACACTCAAAGCTTAAGGGGAGGAGGAAAAGCCTACTTCCTCCCTCATGCAGGTTTCCCCCAGGCCTAGAGGTTGCTGCGGTCTTCTGCTCGGCTGGGAGAGGGGTTGGAGCCTTTCTCCACCTCTCCTCGACCGCCTCTCTCCTGGGCTGGGCTGGAGGGTGGGGAGTCCGAGTGCCTCCAGTGCCGAGGGCCTGCCAAGGAGCAGACGCTCTCAGCAAAGCAGACGGCATCCACAGGTGCTGTTTCCCAGAGGACCTCTTGAAAGCAGCCTGCAGCAGGACCTGGCAGCCGGGAGACCCAGCACTGCGTGCCTCTTATCACGGCCGATTTTGTCGCTTGCATCCTGCTGCCACTCTCTCCCTCATGTGCATGAGCAGGCAAACCCCTGCCCTGCAGCTGGGTGTCTGTCCTGCTCCCCCGCTCTGGAGACCTGCCGCCCTGGGTGCCCCGAAGGAGAGGGTGGCTGCTGCTCTCAGCGGTGTCAATCGCTGCCCGTACCTGGGGTTGCTGTCGGTCCTTCCCCGCAGACCAGGCTCCCCACGCCGCCCACTCTGCCTTTGCTTGCTCGAGCTGCTCTTGCCACTTGGGCCTCACTTGCTCCCACTCTGCAGGCAGCTGCCAGACCTCCTGGAGGGGATGGCAAGGCAGCAGAAGGCAGGATTAGTCTCAGCGCCTGGAACGGGTGTCCTTCGGGTCTGACCCGTGTTGCCGCCCCTTGCCTCAGCTGGTCGGTTGGCAGGGCTTTGCCCCTAACAGACTGGGGGCTCTGGGGTCATTCTAGGCTCCTGGCAAACACAGCTGCGACCAAAGCCCTCCACTGTGAACAGCCGAGAAAGGACTTGGGCATCTCCCATAGCCCCTGGGCCAGGAGAAAGTGTTTTGTGACAACCCAGGGGGCAAGGAAGATCTGAAGGAGGTGACAGACAGCCGACAAGGAGCGCACGTCCAGGGGTCCTTTCAGGCTGGCTCTCTGCACAAAGAGGCTTCTGCCGAGTCCCCAGCAGCACGGCAGCTACAGCAAGGCACGCACCTGCAGCGCTTTCTGGCAGTCGTCTGAGGATGGGAGTGTAGAGGTGGGTTTGGCTGGAGAAGCCGGCTCCTGCCTGCCTGCCTCCTTCATCCTGGGGGAGCTGCCTGGACACGGGGGGAGCGCACTGCAAAGAGGCACCAGGAGCAGTCGGCATGAGCACAGGGCAGTTTGCTCTCCCACCTTCGCCTGGCACCAAAGCTCCCCAGGCTGGCAGAAGCAGCGCGCGAGGTGGGGCCATCTCTGCTGGCAGCGGGGAGCCTTTCCTGAGCCCCCTCAGATGGACGGGGGAGGTCTGCACCTCAGCTCTTGCGTGAGGGAACCACAGGGACGTGGGGTGCACTCAGCATCCGCCACCTTCCCCAGGGAGGGGCCCACAACAGGGGAAACAAGCACATAAGAGCCATGCGGCACGTGTCAGGGACCTTGCCGCGTCCCTGCAGCCGGAGTGTCCGGAGGGGAGGTCTCTCCTCCACGGGTGCAGGATCCCTTTCATCCCTTCCCACCAGGGTCTCACCTCTCAGAAGTCTTCTTGCCCAAGTCTTTCTGTCTTGTGCCTGGCCCCTGACTTGGCAGTGCAGCAAGGGAAAGCTTCCTCCGTCTCTGCAGCAGCTTGCCACGATGCGCCTCTGCACCTGGCAAAGGAGGAAACTCAGCAGAGCAGCCCCCTGGGGAGTGCCTTTTGACGGAGCTGTGGTCACCCAGCACGGGGCAGGGCCTCAGCTGGGCAGCGGAGACCTGTTCCCACACCTTGTCTGAGCCTGGACTTTGCTGCAGCCTTCTTGGCCCAGGCGGACAAAGCCTTGGCCACTGCTCTGCTGACCACCGTAAAGCGAAACCTGGGCAGGAAACGATGACACGGGCTTGAAGGGTGACCCCTACCCTCTGCAGCTTCCCAGCACTAATCCTCACGACTCTCGTGTGAGGCACGGCACCCCTCTTCCTCGTGGCCATGCAGCCATGCATGGGTTTTATTAGCAATCTTCCCCCAACACCAGACAGGTGGAACATCGTCACTGGCAGAGCGGGCTGAATTTCCATGTAAAATTAGAAACGGAATGCCAGAGAAAAGGTCGTTCATGGAAACGGCTCTTGGGGATTGGTTATTTTGGGAGGAGCTCAAGCTGTCCGCCTAACTTTGGAGGGAATTCTCTCCAGAGAAATTCTGAAATCCCAGCTTCTCTGCGCCCTTTCTGAAGGGCAGAGAGCATGCACCCCAGTCCCAAACAGGGCGCGGGAAAGTGGATGGTGTCTGTTGCCTTCTCACCAGGGATAACCTCTGTGGGGAACACAAGCTCCCGCAGAGTTAACTCACCAATGTCTAGCTGGGAGACGGGTCTTCGAACCGCGTACACCTCTTCCTCACCTTGGAATCGCTCTTGGACCGTAGCAAAGGTCCCGAGTCCTGTGACCAGGACCCCCTGCCCAGGAAAACGACGCAAAGGCTGACCACAGGGAAGAGCGAAACTCTATCACGTGCCAAAAGCTTTCTCAGACTAGATCTGGGCACGCTTTCGCCCCTGGTTGACCACGAAGCAAGAGCAGGAGAGCTGCTGAGGGACTCCCTGAGAGAGGCCTGCTGTGAATCCTCCCTGGGAGGAGCAGCAGCGCTCCACCTTTCTCGGCCTTGGCCGTCGGGCTGGGTGAGGGTGAGCTTTTCAGCGGCTGCAGGTCTCGGTCGCAGAGTGCAGCGAGGGTGAGGGCAGGCAGAGATCAGGCAGGAGAGGCTGTGCTCACTGAGGACATCCCCAGGGAAACAGGAACTCTGCAGTGACACACTGGGGACACCAGCACACAGGCAGGGACAATATTATGATGTTAGGGACTTCCGGAGGGACACCAGGACTCCCAAAGGGATGTCACTGGGACATTAAAGACACCCACCGGGACACACTGGGACACAAGAACACATGGGGAGACACCACGGCGATATATAGAATGGCCTGGTAATATCCGGACCCCTCCAGGGACACCACTGTGACATTTAGGAATTTCCCAGGGACGCCCCCTGGGACATCTGGGACCAGCCCCTCACCTTGCCCGGGGACACCAGGACCCCTACCAGGGACAGCACTGGGACATTAAGGACCCCCCTTTAACACAAGCCCTACCCCAGGGACAATGTAGGGGCATTAAGGACTCCTCCCGGGACACCAGGACCCCCACAGGACCAGAAGTGCACAAGGGACATACTGGGGACACAAGGACATTCCTGGGGACATCACTGGGACATCAGGGACACCAGGACCGCCCCAGTGACACCACTAGGACATTAAGGACCCCCACAGGGACACCTTGCCACACAAGGACATACTGGGAGACACCACTGGGACATCATTAGAATAGCTTTTAGGACATCAGGACCCCTCCAGGGACACCACTGTAAAATTATGAACTTCCCAGGAACCCCATCCTGGACATAACGGACTACCCACTCCCCTCCATGGGGACACCAGGACCACGCCCAGGGACACCCCAGAATGTCCCAGGGACACACTGGGACACCAGGACCGCCCCCCACCCCCACCCACGACCCCCCGCAGGGACACCATTAGGACATCAGGGACTCCCCCGAGGACACCGCTAGAACGTTAAGGACCCCCAGAAGGACACATTAGGTCACATGCACCCACTGACAGACACCACTGGGACATCTAGAATGGCCTGGGGACATCAGGACCCCTCCAGGGACACCACTGTGACATTAATGACCCCCACCAGGGACACATTGTGATACACAAGGACCCATTGAGACACACCACTGGGACATCTAGAATGGCCTGGGGATGCCAGGACCACCTCAGTGACAACACTGGAACATTTAGGACCCCCCTGGAAACACACGACCTGCATCCAGGGAAACTGTAGGGGCATTAGGAACTCCCCCTGGGACACCAGGACCCCCCCAAGACACACTGGGACACCCAAATGCCTATAGGGACACCTGAGAACACTAGGACGTCCCTGGAGACATCCGTGGGACACCAGGGACACTCCCGGGGACATTAGGACCCCCCCAGGGACACCCTAGTGACATTAGGGACAGCTTGGAAGCAGAAGGACCCCCCACAGAGCACTCCTGGGACATCAGGACCCCCCAAGGGGACCCTCCAGCAGGTCACTCTCATGCAGTTGTCACGCAGAAGCTCCCCCTCGATGGAAGTCCTTAGCAGCAGGGCAGCCCTCAGATCTGCACTGTCAAGGAAACGGAGCCCCAGAAACAGACCCCTCCCCATCCCAAAATGGGAGGACCCCCTCCCCACATGACACTTGAGAGTTTAACATTATGCTAGGGGCCAACCAATGCCCTCCTTTATCTTCTAGTGCCGTGACGACCATGGGTGGTACATGGATGGTCACCTCCTGCCCCATGGTGAACTTAGGGGCCTCCTGCATCAGTAGCACAGGTGCTTCTCCTGCTTTAGGGCATCCAGGCCATCCTGAGCTCACCCCATCCAGCTCTTTGCAGGAGCAAGCTACAGCCCGCCCCTGAGGCCCTAAACAATGTGCCAGAACTCCGAAGGCAATGCCTTTCCTCTCACACTTAAAAAGTGCAAAGGTCTTTGTCACGTCAGGTAATCCCCACGTGGGGGCCTCCACCAGAGCTCACTTCAGACGCTTGAAAGTGGCTTTACCCTCCTCTGTCCCGCCAATAGACCCATGGCAGGAGGTTTTCAGTAGCTCGTGCTGAGCTTTCACACATAAAACACAATTGCCTACCCAAAGTCAACACCATCCCACCATGCCGAGAAATCTTCATAGTTCCTCGAGAGTTTGAGGTTCCACGAGGCAGCGAATAGCCTCCTTCTGTTGAGATCCCAACTGTCTCTGGCCTTCCAGCACTTCAAACACCAAACGTGGAAGTGACTCCTGGATAATTCCATATCCACTAATTCTCAAGACATTTAGAAGGCTTATCGTCAGGGAAAGACACAGCTCCCAAGTCCCTGCTGCAACCAGAATATCATCCTAGGATCGCAGAACTCTTCCCTGATCATTTTCTGTTCTCCAAATGTCAAACTGCTTTGCCAATTGATTCCCAAAGATTGTTGGGGTATTTTGAAAGCCTTGTGGTATAACCGCCCAAGTGTATTGCCTTTTCCTTCCTCTTTCTGGGTTTGTGCATTCAAAAGCAAAAGGCTTCTGACTGTCAGTGCCCAGGGGAACACAGAAAAAGGCATCCTTCACATCAAAAACTGTAAACCATCCCTGTTCCCCTGTAAGGGTGGTTTAGTATCCGTATGGATGTGCTACTGCAGGATAAATACCTTGAGGTATGTGATTTACTGCTCTTAAATCCTGCACCAAACAGCAATCTTAACCCTTGGCCTTTTTCACTGGCAAAACAGGGGTGTTGGATTTCGACACACACCCCACCAACAGATTGTACTTCAAGAATTTCTGAATTATCGCTACCGACCCACTCCTAGCTTCCAGCTTCGGGCGACACTGTTTCATTCTCAGCGGGGATGATCCAGGCTTTAAGTCAGTCCTTACAGGTTTTGACCTGTGGGATTTTCCAGGAACCTCTCCGGCTCGTACAATAGGAATCACAGCATCTCTGACCTCCGGGCGTATCTTTCTCCTTTCAAGGCAGCATAGCCTGTAATAACAAAGCTGCTGCCTCTCGACACAAAAAGTTTCTGGAATTCAGATTTCTATTTCCTCGTTTTAAAATCAGATTTCTGCTTCCAATTTTTTGGAGTAGATCTCTCCCTAAACAACGCTTCTGGAGAATTTGGCTAGTATAAAAACTGATGAGTAACCCACTGTTTTCCCAGCTTCATTGTTAAAGGTTTCAAAAATGGCCAAGTTTCATGGGTCTCTGTCGTACCAGCAATGCTTATATTCTTATTGCTTAGTTCCCCTCTAAAGTCTTCTGAACAGAGAAAGTAGCCCCAGGATCTACCCAAAGCTCAACTTCTTCACTTCCCAGCTCCACTTTAAACAGAGGTTTCTCTGGGGAGAGACTCCTCTGCGGCGAATGAAGAGACGGGACGCGGCTTGATGCAAGCAAATGTCGATTTAGTGTACACAATCACGAGTTTATATATGTTTTCAGAAGCTGCGTGCTTTAAACAGATTGGTTCTTTAAGCTAAGAATTACATACTAGGCAATCCCTGATTGGTGGTTAACTACAAAGGACACTTTCATCAATTAACAGCAAGGTGTTACCTTTCCTTGGCGCCATCCTTGGCGCCATCCGTCTCCCACTCCCCTGTGCTCTGCAAACATGCCTCATCATGTTAATTGCTGTCTAGACAAGCTCGAGCACATTCCCCTCAGCTAACCGATTGCCGCGCATGGTCCTAGTTTGCAGACCGCTCCTGCACTCCTCCGCTCCCCCTCATTCCTCGCTTACTGGGAGCAAGGGGGCAGAGGGACTCCAATCCTTAAGCAGACGGTCTTCTTCCGAACGCCCATCCCTTTTGCACTGTGCACACTGATTATCACCCAACCGAGGGCTGGGCCGCAGTCCCCCTCTGGGGGCTCTGCCCTGTCCTCAGGACCTTCCCCTCACCCTACCATTTTACTCTGATACCGCCAACAAGCGACAATTTACTCTTTCCTTTTGACTCTCTCTGTGTCAATATGCAATCCAAGCAACACCCAACAGCTTTCCCCTATCTCGAGCAATCACTTCCTTGTAGCTTTTGTAATTTTCTTCCAATACCATCGCAGGATTGGCCCACCAATAGAGGGGCTGATTGATCTCATCCCTCTTAAGATTCAGGGTCAATACTTGTAGAGTTGCAGGCTACCTCCTTCATTCTGTTCTGCAGATCTGGGGGGGGCTCTTGGCTATCGTGCCTAGCCTCGTACCATTCGGACATGGTTATTGCCTTAGCCACAGCATTTTGAATGCCAAATAGAATCCCTTTCTGATACCGAGTCCAAAGTTGCCTGGGTCCGTTAACATGCAGGTCCCAGTTTGGACCAACAGAGGGGAAATGATGCTCCACAGTTCCTGTTTTAACCTCAGCTTCCACATGTATTCTAGCGGCTTGACAAATCATCTCCTTCTCACTACTATCAAATAAAACCTGCAGTACTGCCGCTATATCCTTACACTCTGGATCATCCTGTGTTTTAACCACCATTATTTCAAAAACACCAGCCGCCTTCTCAGGGTCGTCTCGGTAATTTCCTGCGGTTGCTTTGCAATTCTTCAACTCCGTTACTGAAAATGGGACCCTCACCATAATGGGTCCTTCGTTTCCCACAGCCTGGCACAGGGGAGTCTGTATCGCTTCCCCTGGTCTGGCCCGCTCCCACCCTGCGGCTGGGCTAAAACCTTCTCCCTCTTCACAGCCACTTTCCCTGCCACCAGCCTCGTCAGCTCGCCTGCCACCACTTTCTCTTACCCTGCTCACATCACTAATATCAGCATCAGAACTCTCTCCCCGTCTCTGCTGGGCTTCAACCATTAACTCTAAACCATTGTCTCTAAACCTCCTTCTTTCTTGTAGTCGTTACAATTTTAAACGCCTCTGTCTGATACTACAAGCAGAGCAGACCCTTTTCAATGACCTCTTCTTATCCTTTCCCAAAGCCAAGAGAAAAGGATCTCAGGGAGGTAAATTTATACCACACTGGTTTTGCCATTCAGAATGGGTCTTTACAGTGGAAGAAAGATCAGCGTATCAAACTCTGTCCCTTTTCCTTTCCTGCCTTCAAAACAACATCAGCGGTAACATCATACAATAATGCAAACTGCCATTTTCCCCCATCGCCCAGTTTATACAGAGACCACCCCTGAGTACACTATTGCACTAGGGTGCTTTTAGTTACATTTCCCTCAGAACTACCCCTTGATTCTTCCCAGTGTCCCAAAACACATCCCAGGGGAGACTGCTGTAAAATACCACGGCCGTGTACACTGACCAGGGCCCGTTTCCTTTTAGTGTCCTGAACATTTTATCATACACATGTGTAGAAGTATTTTCAGATGTTCAGAGTGCACTCTACTAGACACACACACACACACACACACAACATTAATATACTTGAGTATGCCAGGCAGAAATTTTACCAGACACATTGTTTCCAGGAGAGCCCTCAATAACCCAACCCAGCAGGGCTTTTGCCTCTGCTTAGGGGCAGGTATCCCAGACCACCAGGAATGCCTGACATCTTACCGGGGGAACGTTGCTTTGGAGTCGTTGGTCCGGGAATCAGAGGTCTTCCCCAAGAGTCCCTCAGTGCCGGCTGGAATTGCTGTGATCCGCAGCTCCACCGACGCTCAATAGCGGAGTCTCACCTGGGTCACCAGAAAATGATCCCGTAAAGGCGGTCACGGTGAAAAACCCTCTCAGACTTGATGTGAAGTTTCAGAAGGCGGGCATTCTTTATGACAGCGCTGGGAGCACGGGGGAGTGCTCACCAAGTTACTCGAGGGTACACATTACATACAGCAGAGTACTTGCACGCTCACAGTGCATCACACATGCACACTCCACCAAGTTGTCTCCTCTTGCGGCCAGAACTTCCCCACTCAGAACTTGCCTGCACACGTCTTTCTCCCAGGATGGACCAGGCACAGACAACCACTGGGGGAGTGTGCTCAGCTTTTATTGACCTCAGAAAGTGTCCAGGGTGGAGAGGAGTCTGGCAGCACAATGTCCTCGTGGCAGCTGAACGTGTTGGGCGCCGTCCATGCACCCATGCCTCGCGTGCCTCCCTGTGCCACACCCTCTGGGTACCGCACAGGATCAGGGCCAGCTGCCATCTCTGGGGACCCTTCTGCCAGCACGGCGCTGCTGCTCTCGCTGTGGCCTGATGCAAGTACAGCAGAAAGCCTTGCGCAGAGCCCTGAGCGCCCTGCGGAAGAGGGAGGGCCGTCGCTGTCGAGCTGGGGCATGCGGGAGGGCAGCCATGCCTGTGGAAGGAAGACAAGTGTAGGCAGGGGGGCTGGGCAGGTACCGGGCAAGATCCTGCCTGCTCCCCGCCACCGAGAGCTTTCCCCAGGGAGTGGTGGCCAGGGAACGGCCAGCCCCCATGCACGCAGTCCTTCTGCTTTGGCCTGGGTGCACATTGCTGGGACACCTGGGCTAAGCCTTCCCTTGCCGGGCCAGCGCTACACGCAAGGATGTACCTGGCTCATCCTCGGGCTCATCCCTGGGCTCGGAGCAGGGCCACGTGTTATCTGGCTGCCTCTCCTGAAAACCACCACGGGGCTCCTGGCAGAACTCCAGGAATGACGGGTTGACCCAGATGCTGTAGATGATGATTCCCGCTCGGCACAGCTCTATATCATCATGTTCCCAGTTTTCCTCCTCAGACAAGAACCTTGGCGCACCCTATAAAAACATTAAGGGCAAAAGGAGACCTAAGCATCTGTAACTGGGTGCCGGGGGAAACACAGGCGCTTAGGGACATGATTTAGTGGTAGAATATGCAGTGCCATGTGTCGGGTTGGTTAGGTTTATGGTCTCTGCAGCCAGAGGAGGGCTGTGCGTCACCTCTGTGCTGGGAGGCCACTTACACGGGGAGAAGAAGAGCACAGGCAGGGGATGGAGGGGCTGTCAGCGGGATGACACGGACAGTACAAGCCATCTCCCTGTCACACATGCCCTGGACACTGTGCCTGACTACAGTACCTCGTGATGCAGCCTGCTGTTGGGCTGGGGGGGGGCGTTTGCCTCCTCATGCGTGGGCATCTTCGGCGGCGCCTGCCGACGACCGGCCATGGTCACCCAGGGGAGATGCTGCCTCCTGAGGGAGTGGCTCTCCTGGGAGTGGGCACCCAGGGCTCTGGTTCCTTAAATACCCGCGGGGTCACCGTGGGGACCCGCATCACAATGACCTCTGGGCACGCTGCGCCGCCTGCATCACAAAGCCCTGGCTGTGGATGCTGTGGAGCCTGGCGGGGACTGGCTGTGCGCGGCTGTGCCCGGCGTGGGGCAGCCCCTGCTTGCCCCTCACAGAGGCCCCAGCAGGCCCGAGCCCGCACCTCCCACATCCCCCCGGTGCCAGCAGCCTCTGCAGAGCTCAGTCCTGTGTGCGTGCAGCAGCTCTGGCTGCCACCACCCGGGGCCTTGTCCCCACGCATGGCTCCCACACAGGGCGCCCAGGCCTGGGGACGCTCCGGTGCCCGCCTACAGCAACGCAGGGGAGGCCCGCAGGCCCGTGCCCAGAGGCCACTGGCCACGCCGAGCTGCTCCCGGCAGTCGCCATGGGCCGCGGGGTGACCAGCCCTCTCCCCAGCCGGCTCTGGGAGGTCCCTCCCAGGCTGCTCTTCTTCAGTGCCTTTCCTCCAGAGGTGGAGCGTGCACGGGCTCACACCCACAGCCAGGACGAGGGAGCAGGGCTGCCTCCCTGGGGCTGACGCTCTGTGCTCCCCTTCCAGCTGGAACGAAAAGAAAAGCCGCCTTTGCTCCCAGTTACAACACGGAGAAACACCCGTGTCTCGTGCACGTGCCTGCACCTTTTCTGACAGAAAATGGCTTTGGGGTACTATGGAAACTCCTGGGGAGAAAAAAAAACCCAAACCATTAAAATAAATGCTGCTCAGCTGATGTTGGAGACCTTGGTATTAGACACCCAGACCTGTTCTCCTCCCTGCAGTTGTCACTCCTGCACCAGGAACTGCTTGCTAGTGGGTGAATCTGACGGCAGCAGCTCCCAGGCAGAGCTGGGAGCAGCCCCTGGGGACACCTTTAGGCTTTACAGCAGTGTTTGCTGCCCCAGCACGGGTCCCCTGCCCCCTGCAGGGACCAGGCAGGAGGCTGGAGGGAAGAGTCCCACCAACAGCTTTGGCCTCCAGGCTGGAGAACCCTGTCCCAGGCTCAGGCACCGCTGCCTCCGGGCTCCCCTACCCCATCCTGGGGCAATAAGGCAACTCTCTTCCTTCTACAGAACAACACTCAAAGCTTAAGGGGAGGAGGAAAAGCCTACTTCCTCCCTCATGCAGGTTTCCCCCAGGCCTAGAGGTTGCTGCGGTCTTCTGCTCGGCTGGGAGAGGGGTTGGAGCCTTTCTCCACCTCTCCTCGACCGCCTCTCTCCTGGGCTGGGCTGGAGGGTGGGGAGTCCGAGTGCCTCCAGTGCCGAGGGCCTGCCAAGGAGCAGACGCTCTCAGCAAAGCAGACGGCATCCACAGGTGCTGTTTCCCAGAGGACCTCTTGAAAGCAGCCTGCAGCAGGACCTGGCAGCCGGGAGACCCAGCACTGCGTGCTTCTTATCACGGCCGATTTTGCCGCTTGCATCCTGCTGCCACTCTCTCCCTCATGTGCATGAGAAGGCAAACCCCTGCCCTGCAGCTGGGTGTCTGTCCTGCTCCCCCGCTCTGGAGACCTGCCGCCCTGGGTGCCCCGAAGGAGAGGGTGGCTGCTGCTCTCAGCGGTGTCAATCGCTGCCCGTACCTGGGGTTGCTGTCGGTCCTTCCCCGCAGACCAGGCTCCCCACGCCGCCCACTCTGCCTTTGCTTGCTCGAGCTGCTCTTGTCACTTGGGCCTCACTTGCTCCCACTCTGCAGGCAGCTGCCAGACCTCCTGGAGGGGATGGCAAGGCAGCAGAAGGCAGGATTAGTCTCAGCGCCTGGAACGGGTGTCCTTCGGGTCTGACCCGTGTTGCCGCCCCTTGCCTCAGCTGGTCGGTTGGCAGGGCTTTGCCCCTAACACATCGGGGGCTCTGGGGTCATTCTAGGCTCCTGGCAAACACAGCTGCGACCAAAGCCCTCCACTGTGAACAGCCGAGAAAGGACTTGGGCATCTCCCATAGCCCCTGGGCCAGGAGAAAGTGTTTTGTGACAACCCAGGGGGCAAGGAAGATCTGAAGGAGGTGACAGACAGCCGACAAGGAGCGCACGTCCAGGGGTCCTTTCAGGCTGGCTCTCTGCACAAAGAGGCTTCTGCCGAGTCCCCAGCAGCACGGCAGCTACAGCAAGGCACGCACCTGCAGCGCTTTCTGGCAGTCGTCTGAGGATGGGAGTGTAGAGGTGGGTTTGGCTGGAGAAGCCGGCTCCTGCCTGCCTGCCTCCTTCATCCTGGGGGAGCTGCCTGGACACGGGGGGAGCGCACTGCAAAGAGGCACCAGGAGCAGTCGGCATGAGCACGGGGCAGTTTGCTCTCCCACCTTCGCCTGGCACCAAAGCTCCCCAGGCTGGCAGAAGCAGCGCGCGAGGTGGGGCCATTTCTGCTGGCAGCGGGGAGCCTTTCCTGAGCCCCCTCAGATGGACGGGGGAGGTCTGCACCTCAGCTCTTGCGTGAGGGAACCACAGGGACGTGGGGTGCACTCAGCATCCGCCACCTTCCCCAGGGAGGGGCCCACAACAGGGGAAACAAGCACATAAGAGCCATGCGGCACGTGTCAGGGACCTTGCCGCGTCCCTGCAGCCGGAGTGTCCGGAGGGGAGGTCTCTCCTCCACGGGTGCAGGATCCCTTTCATCCCTTCCCACCAGGGTCTCACCTCTCAGAAGTCTTCTTGCCCAAGTCTTTCTGTCTTGTGCCTGGCCCCTGACTTGGCAGTGCAGCAAGGGAAAGCTTCCTCCGTCTCTGCAGCAGCTTGCCACGATGCGCCTCTGCACCTGGCAAAGGAGGAAACTCAGCAGAGCAGGCCCCTGGGGAGTGCCTTTTGACGGAGCTGTGGTCACCCAGCGCGGGGCAGGGCCTCAGCTGGGCAGCGGAGACCTGTTCCCACACCTTGTCTGAGCCTGGACTTTGCTGCAGCCTTCTTGGCCCAGGCGGACAAAGCCTTGGCCACTGCTCTGCTGACCACCGTAAAGCGAAACCTGGGCAGGAAACGATGACACGGGCTTGAAGGGTGACCCCTACCCTCTGCAGCTTCCCAGCACTAATCCTCACGACTCTCGTGTGAGGCACAGCACCTCTCTTCCTCGTGGCCATGCAGCCATGCATGGGTTTTATTAGCAATCTTCCCCCAACACCAGGCGGCGTAGCTTAAAGCCCTCCCTGTGTGCAGCTGGCTCTCTCTGACGGGAGTGACGGGCAGGCTGGGCATGAGAAACGCAGTGACGCTGCCCAGCCACTCCAGGAGAACACACGTGTAACCCCAACTCATTGTAAGTTAACCAGAAACCAGCCCCTTCAGGTCAGGCCCCCTCCCAGACTCAACGTGCAACGCCAAGCCCCGGCAAGGCGCACTCCTGATCAGGAGCTGGGAATCCGCCCGCTCGGTCAGTCGAGGGCTGCAGAGGAAACGCACTCACCTGGGGAAGGCGTGGGCAGGAGCAGCCTGCATCCCCCGAGTGCTGGTCGCTCCACCGGAGACAGCTGCACCAGGCATCCTCAGCCTCTGTAAAGTGACACAGAGCTGCTAGAAGGTTTCCAAGGCACTTTGCTCTTGGCTCCCAAAGGGAGCAGACCTGCCTCCTGCTCCAAAAGGAAGCCACTTCTCCAAACCCCTCCTCCAAATCTTCCGCCGTGAACAGGAGCCCTTGCTCTGCTCTGGAGAAGCTGCACAGCAAACACTGAGACTGCGCAGTAACACTGCCAGCCTTTCTGTAGGGCAAGAACTCAGAAGCTCAGAATAAAACTTCTTTTCCAATGGAGAACTCAGCGTGGGCGAGCACGTGGAAAGGTGTCGGACTGGCCTGCCACGTGCAGGCTGCCCAACGGCCATCGGGTTGCTCACCCTTCAAAAGGCTTCCCAAAGTCACTGCATCACCCTCAAAGCCTGAGCAACTCGCAGTGCTGAGCAGCGCAATCCAGCTGGCCTTGCTTTCCAGCCCTGTGACGCAGTTGCGATAGAACTGCATGCACAAGACATCGTCGGTGAAGGACAGAACGCCAATGTCCTTGAAGGCAAAGGCAAGGCGCTGCCTGTTCCTCACTTGGAAAGAGTGCAAGAGTATGGTCTCTTGCACACAGCTCTGCACCACGTGCCATGGGAAGGAAGTAGGCTCGCAATACCCACCTGTAGTTCAGCGGCTCGATCTTGACATTGTCTGCAAAGAGGAGGAACATCGTCACTGGCAGAGCGGGCTGAATTTCCATGTAAAATTAGAAACGGAATGCCAGAGAAAAGGTCGTTCATGGAAACGGCTCTTGGGGAGTGGTTATTTTGGGAGGAGCTCAAGCTGTCCGCCTAACTTTGGAGGGAATTCTCTCCAGAGAAATTCTGAAATCCCAGCTTCTCTGCGCCCTTTCTGAAGGGCAGAGAGCATGCACCCCAGTCCCAAACAGGGCGCGGGAAAGTGGATGGTGTCTGTTGCCTTCTCACCAGGGATAACCTCTGTGGGGAACACAAGCTCCCGCAGAGTTAACTCACCAATGTCCAGCTGGGAGACAGGTCTTCAAACCGCGTACACCTCTTCCTCACCTTGGAATCGCTCTTGGACCGTAGCAAAGGTCCCGAGTCCTGTGACCAGGACCCCCTGCCCAGGAAAACGACGCAAAGGCTGACCACAGGGAAGAGCGAAACTCTATCACGTGCCAAAAGCTTTCTCAGACTAGATCTGGGCATGCTTTCGCCCCTGGTTGACCACGAAGCAAGAGCAGGAGAGCTGCTGAGGGACTTCCCTGAGAGAGGCCCGCTGTGAATCCTCCCTGGGAGGAGCAGCAGCGCTCCACCTTTCTCGGCCTTGGCCGTCGGGCTGGGTGAGGGTGAGCTTTTCAGCGGCTGCAGGTCTCGGTCGCAGAGTGCAGCGAGGGTGAGGGCAGGCAGAGATCAGGCAGGAGAGGCTGTGCTCACTGAGGACATCCCCAGGGAAACAGGAACTCTGCAGTGACACACTGGGGACACCAGCACACAGGCAGGGACAATATTATGATGTTAGGGACTTCCGGAGGGACACCAGGACTCCCAAAGGGATGTCACTGGGACATTAAAGACACCCACCGGGACACACTGGGACACAAGAACACATGGGGAGACACCACGGCGATATATAGAATGGCCTGGTAATATCCGGACCCCTCCAGGGACACCACTGTGACATTTAGGAATTTCCCAGGGACGCCCCCTGGGACATCAGGGACCACCCCCTCACCTTGCCCGGGGACACCAGGACCCCTACCAGGGACAGCACTGGGACATTAAGGACCCCCCTTTAACACAAGCCCTACCCCAGGGACAATGTAGGGGCATTAAGGACTCCTCCCGGGACACCAGGACCCCCACAGGACCAGAAGTGCACAAGGGACATACTGGGGACACAAGGACATTCCTGGGGACATCACTGGGACATCAGGGACACCAGGACCGCCCCAGTGACACCACTAGGACATTAAGGACCCCCACAGGGACACCTTGCCACACAAGGACATACTGGGAGACACCACTGGGACATCATTAGAATAGCTTTTAGGACATCAGGACCCCTCCAGGGACACCACTGTAAAATTATGAACTTCCCAGGAACCCCATCCTGGACATAACGGACTACCCACTCCCCTCCATGGGGACACCAGGACCACGCCCAGGGACACCCCAGAATGTCCCAGGGACACACTGGGACACCAGGACCGCCCCCCACCCCCACCCACGACCCCCCCCCAGGGACACCATTAGGACATCAGGGACTCCCCCGAGGACACCGCTAGAACGTTAAGGACCCCCAGAAGGACACATTAGGTCACATGCACCCACTGACAGACACCACTGGGACATTAATGACCCCCACCAGGGACACATTGTGATACACAAGGACCCATTGAGACACACCACTGGGACATCTAGAATGGCCTGGGGATGCCAGGACCACCTCAGTGACAACACTGGAACATTTAGGACCCCCCTGGAAACACACGACCTGCATCCAGGGAAACTGTAGGGGCATTAGGAACTCCCCCTGGGACACCAGGACCCCCCCAAGACACACTGGGACACCCAAATGCCTATAGGGACACCTGAGAACACTAGGACGTCCCTGGAGACATCCGTGGGACACCAGGGACACTCCCGGGGACATTAGGACCCCCCCCAGGGACACCCTAGTGACATTAGGGACAGCTTGGAAGCAGAAGGACCCCCCACAGAGCACTCCTGGGACATCAGGACCCCCCAAGGGGACCCTCCAGCAGGTCACTCTCATGCAGTTGTCACGCAGAAGCTCCCCCTCGATGGAAGTCCTTAGCAGCAGGGCAGCCCTCAGATCTGCACTGTCAAGGAAACGGAGCCCAAAAAACAGACCCCTCCCCATCCCAAAATGGGAGGACCCCCTCCCCACATGACACTTGTTAGTTTAACATTATGCTAGGGGCCAACCAATGCCCTCCTTTATCTTCTAGTGCCGTGACGACCATGGGTGGTACATGGATGGTCACCTCCTGCCCCATGGTGAACTTAGGGGCCTCCTGCATCAGTAGCACAGGTGCTTCTCCTGCTTTAGGGCATCCAGGCCATCCTGAGCTCACCCCATCCAGCTCTTTGCAGGAGCAAGCTACAGCCCGCCCCTGAGGCCCTAAACAATGTGCCAGAACTCCGAAGGCAATGCCTTTCCTCTCACACTTAAAAAGTGCAAAGGTCTTTGTCACGTCAGGTAATCCCCACGTGGGGGCCTCCACCAGAGCTCACTTCAGACGCTTGAAAGTGGCTTTACCCTCCTCTGTCCCGCCAATAGACCCATGGCAGGAGGTTTTCAGTAGCTCGTGCTGAGCTTTCACACATAAAACACAATTGCCTACCCAAAGTCAACACCATCCCACCATGCCGAGAAATCTTCATAGTTCCTCGAGAGTTTGAGGTTCCACGAGGCAGCAAATAGCCTCCTTCTGTTGAGATCCCAACTGTCTCTGGCCTTCCAGCACTTCAAACACCAAACGTGGAAGTGACTCCTGGATAATTCCATATCCACTAATTCTCAAGACATTTAGAAGGCTTATCGTCAGGGAAAGACACAGCTCCCAAGTCCCTGCTGCAACCAGAATATCATCCTATGATCGCAGAACTCTTCCCTGATCATTTTCTGTTCTCCAAATGTCAAACTGCTTTGCCAATTGATTCCCAAAGATTGTTGGGGTATTTTGAAAGCCTTGTGGTATAACCGCCCAAGTGTATTGCCTTTTCCTTCCTCTTTCTGGGTTTGTGCATTCAAAAGCAAAAGGCTTCTGACTGTCAGTGCCCAGGGGAACACAGAAAAAGGCATCCTTCACATCAAAAACTGTAAACCATCCCTGTTCCCCTGTAAGGGTGGTTTAGTATCCGTATGGATGTGCTACTGCAGGATAAATACCTTGAGGTATGTGATTTACTGCTCTTAAATCCTGCACCAAACAGCAATCTTAACCCTTGGCCTTTTTCACTGGCAAAACAGGGGTGTTGGGTTTCGACACACACCCCACCAACAGATTGTACTTCAAGAATTTCTGAATTATCGCTACCGACCCACTCCTAGCTTCCAGCTTCGGGCGACACTGTTTCATTCTCAGCGGGGATGATCCAGGCTTTAAGTCAGTCCTTACAGGTTTTGACCTGTGGGATTTTCCAGGAACCTCTCCGGCTCGTACAATAGGAATCACAGCATCTCTGACCTCCGGGCGTATCTTTCTCCTTTCAAGGCAGCATAGCCTGTAATAACAAAGCTGCTGCCTCTCGACACAAAAAGTTTCTGGAATTCAGATTTCTATTTCCTCGTTTTAAAATCAGATTTCTGCTTCCAATTTTTTGGAGTAGATCTCTCCCTAAACAACGCTTCTGGAGAATTTGGCTAGTATAAAAACTGATGAGTAACCCACTGTTTTCCCAGCTTCATTGTTAAAGGTTTCAAAAATGGCCAAGTTTCATGGGTCTCTGTCGTACCAGCAATGCTTATATTCTTATTGCTTAGTTCCCCTCTAAAGTCTTCTGAACAGAGAAAGTAGCCCCAGGATCTACCCAAAGCTCAACTTCTTCACTTCCCAGCTCCACTTTAAACAGAGGTTTCTCTGGGGAGAGACTCCTCTGCGGCGAATGAAGAGACGGGACGCGGCTTGATGCAAGCAAATGTCGATTTAGTGTACACAATCACGAGTTTATATATGTTTTCAGAAGCTGCGTGCTTTAAACAGATTGGTTCTTTAAGCTAAGAATTACATACTAGGCAATCCCTGATTGGTGGTTAACTACAAAGGACACTTTCATCAATTAACAGCAAGGTGTTACCTTTCCTTGGCGCCATCCTTGGCGCCATCCGTCTCCCACTCCCCTGTGCTCTGCAAACATGCCTCATCATGTTAATTGCTGTCTAGACAAGCTCGAGCACATTCCCCTCAGCTAACCGATTGCCGCGCATGGTCCTAGTTTGCAGACCGCTCCTGCACTCCTCCGCTCCCCCTCATTCCTCGCTTACTGGGAGCAAGGGGGCAGAGGGACTCCAATCCTTAAGCAGATGGTCTTCTTCCGAACGCCCATCCCTTTTGCACTGTGCACACTGATTATCACCCAAACGAGGGCTGGGCCGCAGTCCCCCTCTGGGGGCTCTGCCCTGTCCTCAGGACCTTCCCCTCACCCTACCATTTTACTCTGATACCGCCAACAAGCGACAATTTACTCTTTCCTTTTGACTCTCTCTGTGTCAATATGCAATCCAAGCAACACCCAACAGCTTTCCCCTATCTCGAGCAATCACTTCCTTGTAGCTTTTGTAATTTTCTTCCAATACCATCGCAGGATTGGCCCACCAATAGAGGGGCTGATTGATCTCATCCATCTTAAGATTCAGGGTCAATACTTGTAGAGTTGCAGGCTACCTCCTTCATTCTGTTCTGCAGATCTGGGGGGGGCTCTTGGCTATCGTGCCTAGCCTCGTACCATTCGGACATGGTTATTGCCTTAGCCACAGCATTTTGAATGCCAAATAGAATCCCTTTCTGATACCGAGTCCAAAGTTGCCTGGGTCCGTTAACATGCAGGTCCCAGTTTGGACCAACAGAGGGGAAATGATGCTCCACAGTTCCTGTTTTAACCTCAGCTTCCACATGTATTCTAGCGGCTTGACAAATCATCTCCTTCTCACTACTATCAAATAAAACCTGCAGTACTGCCGCTATATCCTTACACTCTGGATCATCCTGTGTTTTAACCACCATTATTTCAAAAACACCAGCCGCCTTCTCAGGGTCGTCTCGGTAATTTCCTGCGGTTGCTTTGCAATTCTTCAACTCCGTTACTGAAAATGGGACCCTCACCATAATGGGTCCTTCGTTTCCCACAGCCTGGCACAGGGGAGTCTGTATCGCTTCCCCTGGTCTGGCCCGCTCCCACCCTGCGGCTGGGCTAAAACCTTCTCCCTCTTCACAGCCACTTTCCCTGCCACCAGCCTCGTCAGCTCGCCTGCCACCACTTTCTCTTACCCTGCTCACATCACTAATATCAGCATCAGAACTCTCTCCCCGTCTCTGCTGGGCTTCAACCATTAACTCTAAACCATTGTCTCTAAACCTCCTTCTTTCTTGTAGTCGTTACAATTTTAAACGCCTCTGTCTGATACTACAAGCAGAGCAGACCCTTTTCAATGACCTCTTCTTATCCTTTCCCAAAGCCAAGAGAAAAGGATCTCAGGGAGGTAAATTTATACCACACTGGTTTTGCCATTCAGAATGGGTCTTTACAGTGGAAGAAAGATCAGCGTATCAAACTCTGTCCCTTTTCCTTTCCTGCCTTCAAAACAACATCAGCGGTAACATCATACAATAATGCAAACTGCCATTTTCCCCCGTCACCCAGTTTATACAGAGACCACCCCTGAGTACACTATTGCACTAGGGTGCTTTTAGTTACATTTCCCTCAGAACTACCCCTTGATTCTTCCCAGTGTCCCAAAACACATCCCAGGGGAGACTGCTGTAAAATACCACGGCCGTGTACACTGACCAGGGCCCGTTTCCTTTTAGTGTCCTGAACATTTTATCATACACATGTGTAGAAGTATTTTCAGATGTTCAGAGTGCACTCTACTAGACACACACACACACACACACACAACATTAATATACTTGAGTATGCCAGGCAGAAATTTTACCAGACACATTGTTTCCAGGAGAGCCCTCAATAACCCAACCCAGCAGGGCTTTTGCCTCTGCTTAGGGGCAGGTATCCCAGACCACCAGGAATGCCTGACATCTTACCGGGGGAACGTTGCTTTGGAGTCGTTGGTCCGGGAATCAGAGGTCTTCCCCAAGAGTCCCTCACTGCCGGCTGGAATTGCTGTGATCCGCAGCTCCACCAACGCTCAATAGCGGAGTCTCACCTGGGTCACCAGAAAATGATCCCGTAAAGGCGGTCACGGTGAAAAACCCTCTCAGACTTGATGTGAAGTTTCAGAAGGCGGGCATTCTTTATGACAGCGCTGGGAGCACGGGGGAGTGCTCACCAAGTTACTCGAGGGTACACATTACATACAGCAGAGTACTTGCACGCTCACAGTGCATCACACATGCACACTCCACCAAGTTGTCTCCTCTTGCGGCCAGAACTTCCCCACTCAGAACTTGCCTGCACACGTCTTTCTCCCAGGATGGACCAGGCACAGACAACCACTGGGGGAGTGTGCTCAGCTTTTATTGACCTCAGAAAGTGTCCAGGGTGGAGAGGAGTCTGGCAGCACAATGTCCTCGTGGCAGCTGAACGTGTTGGGCGCCGTCCATGCACCCATGCCTCGCGTGCCTCCCTGTGCCACACCCTCTGGGTACCGCACAGGATCAGGGCCAGCTGCCATCTCTGGGGACCCTTCTGCCAGCACGGCGCTGCTGCTCTCGCTGTGGCCTGATGCAAGTACAGCAGAAAGCCTTGCGCAGAGCCCTGAGCGCCCTGCGGAAGAGGGAGGGCCGTCGCTGTCGAGCTGGGGCATGCGGGAGGGCAGCCATGCCTGTGGAAGGAAGACAAGTGTAGGCAGGGGGCTGGGCAGGTACCGGGCAAGATCCTGCCTGCTCCCCGCCACCGAGAGCTTTCCCCAGGGAGTGGTGGCCAGGGAACGGCCAGCCCCCATGCACGCAGTCCTTCTGCTTTGGCCTGGGTGCACATTGCTGGGACACCTGGGCTAAGCCTTCCCTTGCCGGGCCAGCGCTACACGCAAGGATGTACCTGGCTCATCCTCGGGCTCATCCCTGGGCTCGGAGCAGGGCCACGTGTTATCTGGCTGCCTCTCCTGAAAACCACCACGGGGCTCCTGGCAGAACTCCAGGAATGACGGGTTGACCCAGATGCTGTAGATGATGATTCCCGCTCGGCACAGCTCTATATCATCATGTTCCCAGTTTTCCTCCTCAGACAAGAACCTTGGCGCACCCTATAAAAACATTAAGGGCAAAAGGAGACCTAAGCATCTGTAACTGGGTGCCGGGGGAAACACAGGCGCTTAGGGACATGATTTAGTGGTAGAATATGCAGTGCCATGTGTCGGGTTGGTTAGGTTTATGGTCTCTGCAGCCAGAGGAGGGCTGTGCGTCACCTCTGTGCTGGGAGGCCACTTACACGGGGAGAAGAAGAGCACAGGCAGGGGATGGAGGGGATGTCAGTGGGATGACATGGACAGCACCAGCCATCTCCCAGCTGCACACATCCTGGACACTATACGTGCCTACAGTACCTCGTGATGGTCGCTGCCAGCAATGCACCCTGGGCTCACCTGGTGCCAAGACTCTGCAGACAAGGTAGAATCCATGTAATCTCTTTTGTTGTCCCCTGCTGGCTCAAGGTGGGGTAGGGCAGCATCATCTGGGGCGGGGGGTTGAGGCAATGAAGGAGCCACTTCATCCTTGTGTGCTGCTGGAGACTCAGTGGCTGTGCTGGGCTCTCTCTGAGGCTCCCCAGACAAGGGAGGCTCACTGTCCTGAGGTGCTGCAGGTGGTGCTGCTGCCATTACCACACCCACACTTTGTGCCGGGTCCCAATGTTCTGCCAGCTGCTGACTGAGCTCCTGTATCGCAGGCAATGCCTCGTGCAGGACCTCTCTCATTTTGCAGTCGTCTGTGTCCTGCAGAGCCATGTTGTAGGCTATGGGGCTGTGTGGGGCAGCAGCCTGGCTCTCTGCCACAGCTGTGGGCTGCTCACTGAGGAGAGGAGAAGCTGGTGTCTTCCTCGCCTCTTTTCCTACGGTAGCTAGAGATGCGCAGTACCACTCTTCCACAGGAGCTCCGGTCAGGGCAGCAGCTGCTGGCTTATCATCCATGTGTTCCTCTGGGACAGGGGACACTCCCTGCAGGTTTCTGGCTTTGTCTCCTGATGTCCCTCTGCCTACACTGCTCAGCCAGCAGGGCCCATCCTGGAGACCAGCGTGGGTGTCCTGGTAGAACTCCAGGAATGAGGGGTTGGCCCAGATGCTGTTAATGAGGGTTTCCTCTTCTTGGCACAGCTCTTTATCATATTTGTCTTCCCAATCGTCCTGCTCAGACAAGACACCTGACACATCCTGTAAAAACATTAAGGGCAAAAGGAGATCTAAGCATCCGTTATTGGGTACTGGGGGAAACACAGGCACTTAGGGACATGATTTAGTGGCAGAATATGCAGTGCCATGTGTCGGGTTGGTTAGGTTTATGGTCCACAGCCAGAGGAGGGCTGTGCGTCACCTCTGTGCTGGGAGGCCACTTACACGGGGAGAAGAAGAGCACAGGCAGGGGATGGAGGGGATGTCAGTGGGATGACATGGACAGCACCAGCCATCTCCCAGCTGCACACATCCTGGACACTATACGTGCCTACAGTACCTCGTGATGGTCGCTGCCAGCAATGCACCCTGGGCTCACCTGGTGCCAAGACTCTGCAGACAAGGTAGAATCCATGTAATCTCTTTTGTTGTCCCCTGCTGGCTCAAGGTGGGGTAGGGCAGCATCATCTGGGGCGGGGGGTTGAGGCAATGAAGGAGCCACTTCATCCTTGTGTGCTGCTGGAGACTCAGTGGCTGTGCTGGGCTCTCTCTGAGGCTCCCCAGACAAGGGAGGCTCACTGTCCTGAGGTGCTGCAGGTGGTGCTGCTGCCATTACCACACCCACACTTTGTGCCGGGTCCCAATGTTCTGCCAGCTGCTGACTGAGCTCCTGTATCGCAGGCAATGCCTCGTGCAGGACCTCTCTCATTTTGCAGTCGTCTGTGTCCTGCAGAGCCATGTTGTAGGCTATGGGGCTGTGTGGGGCAGCAGCCTGGCTCTCTGCCACAGCTGTGGGCTGCTCACTGAGGAGAGGAGAAGCTGGTGTCTTCCTCGCCTCTTTTCCTACGGTAGCTAGAGATGCGCAGTACCACTCTTCCACAGGAGCTCCGGTCAGGGCAGCAGCTGCTGGCTTATCATCCATGTGTTCCTCTGGGACAGGGGACACTCCCTGCAGGTTTCTGGCTTTGTCTCCTGATGTCCCTCTGCCTACACTGCTCAGCCAGTAGGGCCCATCCTGGAGACCAGCGTGGGTGTCCTGGTAGAACTCCAGGAATGAGGGGTTGGCCCAGATGCTGTTAATGAGGGTTTCCTCTTCTTGGCACAGCTCTTTATCATATTTGTCTTCCCAATCGTCCTGCTCAGACAAGACACCTGACACATCCTGTAAAAACATTAAGGGCAAAAGGAGATCTAAGCATCCGTTATTGGGTACTGGGGGAAACACAGGCACTTAGGGACATGATTTAGTGGCAGAATATGCAGTGCCATGTGTCGGGTTGGTTAGGTTTATGGTCCACAGCCAGAGGAGGGCTGTGCGTCACCTCTGTGCTGGGAGGCCACTTACACGGGGAGAAGAAGAGCACAGGCAGGGGATGGAGGGGCTGTCAGCGGGATGACACGGACAGTACAAGCCATCTCCCTGTCACACATGCCCTGGACACTGTGCCTGACTGCAGTACCTCGTGATGCAGCCTGCTGTTGGGCTGGGGGGGGGCGTTTGCCTCCTCATGCGTGGGCATCTTTGGCGGCGTCTGCCGATGACCGGCCATGGTCACCCAGGGGAGATGCTGCCTCCTGAGGGAGTGGCTCTCCTGGGAGTGGGCACCCCAGGGCTCTGGCTCCTTAAATACCCGCGGGGTCACCGTGGGGACCCGCATCACAATGACCTCTGGGCATGGTGCGCCGCCTGCATCACAAAGCCCTGGCTGTGGATGCTGTGGAGCCTGGTGGATCTATATAGATAACTAGAGAGAGGGACAAAATATCAAAAGAATAACCAAAGTCTATAAGGAAGAAAATAATTCGGGATTTGGTTTGGTCTATGTGGATATCTAAAAGATAGAGCAGACACTGCTGTACACATATCCCAAATGTGACTCAAGATGTGGAATATGGTTTATATTTCTTGGAGAAAATAAAAACTGATACCCCAAAAGTTTCACCAAAACAGACAAGAAAATTGGATAGATAAATTTTTCAGTGGACTGGCATGGAATTTGAGTTCATGGGTTAAATCATTGATTAACACTGCATTAGTTTTGTTAATAACCTTTTTGACAATTTTTCTGATTTATTATTGTCTAAAGAAGCAAATAAACAGCAAGACTGCCATTAATCGGATGCTAATCCAGGCAGGGACCAGACAACACGATGAAAAAGGAGTGATTCTGAGGCTCCCACTAGCACATAATAGGTGAAAATATATTGATAGACAAATATTAGAAAGAGGGATGAAAGTCTTGAAATTATTTTCAGAACTTTCAAAGGGGGGAAATGTTGCAGAATGTCTTAAGATTTTACCGTATCTTTCTATATTTTGTGTTTATGTAACACTCTTAGTTATAAGTGCATTTTGATTTTAAGGAGTTAACCTCCGTGTTAGAATTCTGTTAGCACATATGAACCAGTGACGTATGAATCACTGTGCTGCTTGTTATCCGAGTCTGTTCCTGGAAGTCCCAATGCTATAGAGCATAACAGCCTTAGTCCTTATTCTTTAGACCATAACCAGAGCGCCCAGGTTCTACTGTGTCTGGGATGAGTTATTGGACACCTTGGCAAGGCCAATACCCAGCCGTCCAACCTGGCAACAAAACTTACTTGTAAGGTGTCCTGAAGTGAGCTCCCTTCATTATAGTACTAAAAATCACAGGGACAAGTCAAGAAGACCCTTACCCAAGTGAAGACCCGTCCCCTGCGCAAGCGTAGTAACAGAAAAGGATGACATAGCAAATATTACAATTATATGCAAACTACTAACCAATCATTGTAACTGGGAGTGTATGACCTTGTAATTTTGTGTAGAAATCTAATGGCAAAATCTATACAGGTGCCTGATTTGTGGAGATGCCACCGAGCACCCAGCGCTGCAAGAAAGGAGCTCCTGCATCTTAATGCTGTATTGATGTTACGAGGTTTGACTCCTGATTTCGGTGACACTGCCTGTGCTGGTCTGTGCCTCTGTCCCCCTTCCCGCCTCTCTGCTCCTCTCCCCGTCCCTCTCTCCTGCTGCTGATCCTGCATTCCCTGCGGCACGCCCCTGCCCCTCTGTCGCTGTCCCGCTCCATCCCTCTGCCCGCTTCTCGCCACTCCTTGTCCTTTCTCCATCCCTCTGCAGCTTCTCCCGCTCCCCCTGCCCCTCTGGCCGCCTCTGCCCCTCCCCGGCCACCCCTCCACCTTGACCCACCTCTCCCTGCAGCTCGGTGCCTCTCTCCCCCTCGTCCCTGCTCCATGGGGGAGCCGGGGCCGGGGCCTGTGCTCGAGCAGCCCTGGGCAGTAGCCGTGGGGTCTGCAGGGCCTTGGCCCCCGCAGGGCCAGACTGCAGGGCAGAGGTGCACCATGGCCTGCTGGGGGAAGGCGTGCTCTGAGGCATGCTGGGAGCTGTAGGCCTGGGACAGCCCCATGGCCACATTGTTCCCGGGGCATGCTGGGAGCTGTAGGCCTGGGACAGCCCCATGGCCATGTTGTTCCCGGGGCATGCTGGGAGCTGTAGGCCTGGGACAGCCCCATGGCCATGTTGT
The DNA here is from genome assembly GCF_023634155.1 of Falco peregrinus. Taxonomy (NCBI): domain Eukaryota; kingdom Metazoa; phylum Chordata; class Aves; order Falconiformes; family Falconidae; genus Falco; species Falco peregrinus. Next base: position 96,836 of record NW_026599635.1, read on the forward strand.
TCCCAAGGCATGCTGGGAGCTGTAGGCTGGGACAGCCCCATGGCCAGGTTGTTCCCAAGGCATGCTGGGAGCTGTAGGCTGGGACAGCCCCATGGCCAGGTTGTTCCCAAGGCATGCTGGGAGCTGTAGGCCTGGGACAGCCCCATGGCCATGTTGTTCCCAGGGCATGCTGGGAGCTGTAGGCTGGGACAGCCCCATGGCCAGGTTGTTCCCAAGGCATGCTGGGAGCTGTAGGCCTGGGACAGCCCCATGGCCATGTTGTTCCCGGGGCATGCTGGGAGCTGTAGGCCTGGGACAGCCCCATGGCCATGTTGTTCCCAGGGCATGCTGGGAGCTGTAGGCCTGGGACAGCCCCATGGCCATGTTGTTCCCAGGGCATGCTGGGAGCTGTAGGCCTGGGACAGCCCCATGGCCACGTTGTTCCCAGGGCATGCTGGGAGCTGTAGGCCTGGGACAGCCCCATGGCCACGTTGTTCCCGGGGCATGCTGGGAGCTGTAGGCCTGGGACAGCCCCATGGCCACGTTGTTCCCAAGGCATGCTGGGAGCTGTAGGCTGGGACAGCCCCATGGCCAGGTTGTTCCCAAGGCATGCTGGGAGCTGTAGGCTGGGACAGCCCCATGGCCAGGTTGTTCCCAAGGCATGCTGGGAGCTGTAGGCCTGGGACAGCCCCATGGCCATGTTGTTCCCAGGGCATGCTGGGAGCTGTAGGCCTGGGACAGCCCCATGGCCATGTTGTTCCCAGGGCATGCTGGGAGCTGTAGGCCTGGGACAGCCCCATGGCCATGTTGTTCCCAGGGCATGCTGGGAGCTGTAGGCCCTGTGCTGCAGGGCAGCCATGTTGTTCCCGTGGCATGCTGAGAGCTGCCATTGCCCACCCTCAGCCTCCCAGCAGCCATGTTGGGCTGGGCAGGCGCAGCCTGTGCTGGGGCTGGGGCCCTGCTGGGGCTCTGCCCTTCAGCGGCAGAGCTGGGCGCTTCTCCTCGCTGATGGGATGAAGTTATAAAGAATCACTAGGAGAGGCTGCAGCTAAAGCAATGATTAACTCCACCTATTGAATTAGCTCACCAAGGGGTGGCAAGCCTTCTGAGGCAGCGGGACTATAACAGTAGCCAAGGGAAGTGGGGTAACGGAGCGTTGCCTTCCAAAGCATAGAGCACAGAGAAGAGATGAAGTTCTATAAGAACAAGTAGAGTGCAGGTGCCCCAGGAAAGTTCAACTGAAGTTCACCAAGTTGTTGACCACCAGCGCTCTCCAAAGGCCCCAACAAGACCCCCCAGGAGCAAAGGGACATAGGCAAGTGCCTTATGCATATGTAAATAATTTTTAGGAAGTAGTTAGTGCAAAGTACATCTTCCCATCTGAACATGTCCAGAACGGACCCTGAGGGGCTGGATATTGACCGGTGGAGCGTGCTGATGGGTGGTAGCTTGTTTGTTTTCCCTTCCCACACAAAATTCCATTTTGTTTTGTGGGTAAGCAAAACTGCATGTTTCGATGCGTTTACTGGATTGGTAGTTTTTGTATAACACGTGTGATCTCCAGGTTTAAGCCCTGGTGCCAGAAAACCCCAACAAGGAAACGTGCCTGGAATAAGGCTTCGCACTTCTGGGGTATACCGTGGTTCTATTTCACGACTCACATCAAATTGTTCACGAACAATTGCTGAGGGGAGTATTCGGATGGGGTAGGGGATTTATTTCCCATGTTTCAACCCTATTATCTGGTTGGACGAGAAACGTTCACGGGACCAAGGCCATACCCCATTTGTTAGGCATTTGAAATGCCAGCCTGGGGATAACATGACTTTCTATTTGTGGTGTATGGATTCACCGTGGGGTCTCAATACATACTGGATCCCCCCTTTGCAAGGGGCACAGATCCCCTGCCCAGTAGGCATCTGGTTGAGGGGCGCACCAAGGCCTTCTCTGCCAAGCTGCTTTCCAGCCAGGTGACCCCCGCCTGTGCCAGGGCCTGGGCTTGTTCCTCCCCAGGGGCTGGACTCAGCACTTTTGTGACCTGATGAGGTCCCTGCTGGCCCCTTTCTCCAGCCCAACTCGGTCCCCACCTGCCAGCACACCCACTGTGGTACCAGACACCCCCACCCCCGTTTTGTGGGTGCCAGCAATGCCCAATGCCAGACCATCCCCCCTGGGTTCAGGCACTGAAGGTGACGCAGCCCCAGCTGTGGGATGGATGGATGAGCTCCATAGATAGATCCATGGATAGAGAATGGCGGAATGGCTGGGCATGAGAAACACAATGATGGTGCCTGGCCACTCCAGGGGAACACATGTGTAACCCCAACTCGTCGTAAGTTAACCAGAAACCAGCCCCTTCAGGTCAGGCCCCCTCCCAAACTCAACGTGCAACGCCAAGCCCCGGCAAGGCGCACTCCTGATCAGGAGCTGGGAATCCGCCTGCTCGGTCAGTCGAGGGCTGCAGAGGAAACACACTCACCTGGGGAAGGCGTGGGCAGGAGCAGCCTGCATCCCCCGAGTGCTGGTCGCTCCACCGGAGACAGCTGCACCAGGCATCCTCAGCCTCTGTAAAGTGACACAGAGCTGCTAGAAGGTTTCCAAGGCACTTTGCTCTTGGCTCCCAAAGGGAGCAGACCTGCCTCCTGCTCCAAAAGGAAGCCACTTCTCCAAACCCCTCCTCCAAATCTTCCGCCGTGAACAGGAGCCCTTGCTCTGCTCTGGAGAAGCTGCACAGCAAACACTGAGACTGCGCAGTAACGCTGCCAGCCTTTCTGTAGGGCAAGAACTCAGAAGCTCAGAATAAAACTTCTTTTCCAATGGAGAACTCAGCGTGGGCGAGCACGTGGAAAGGTGTCGGACTGGCCTGCCACGTGCAGGCTGCCCAACGACCATCGGGCTGCTCACCCTTCAAAAGGCTTCCCAAAGTCACTGCATCACCCTCAAAGCCTGAGCAACTCGCAGTGCTGAGCAGCGCAATCCAGCTGGCCTTGCTTTCCAGCCCTGTGACGCAGTTGCGATAGAACTGCATGCACAAGACGTCGTCGGTGAAGGACAGAACGCCAATGTCCTTGAAGGCAAAGGCAAGGCGCTGCCTGTTCCTCACTTGGAAAGAGTGCAAGAGTATGGTCTCTTGCACACAGCTCTGCACCACGTGCCATGGGAAGGAAGTAGGCTCGCAATACCCACCTGTAGTTCAGCGGCTCGATCTTGACATTGTCTGCAAAGAGGAGGAACATCGTCACTGGCAGAGCGGGCTGAATTTCCATGTAAAATTAGAAACGGAATGCCAGAGAAAAGGTCGTTCATGGAAACGGCTCTTGGGGAGTGGTTATTTTGGGAGGAGCTCAAGCTGTCCGCCTAACTTTGGAGGGAATTCTCTCCAGAGAAATTCTGAAATCCCAGCTTCTCTGCGCCCTTTCTGAAGGGCAGAGAGCATGCACCCCAGTCCCAAACAGGGCGCGGGAAAGTGGATGGTGTCTGTTGCCTTCTCACCAGGGATAACCTCTGTGGGGAACGCGAGCTCCCGCAGAGTTAACTCACCAATGTCCAGCTGGGAGACAGGTCTTCAAACCGCGTACACCTCTTCCTCACCTTGGAATCGCTCTTGGACCGTAGCAAAGGTCCCGAGTCCTGTGACCAGGACCCCCTGCCCAGGAAAACGGCACAAAGGCTGACCACAGGGAAGAGCAAAACTCTATCACGTGCCAAAAGCTTTCTCAGACTAGATCTGGGCACGCTTTCGCCCCTGGTTGACCACGAAGCAAGAGCAGGAGAGCTGCTGAGGGACTTCCCTGAGAGAGGCCTGCTGTGAATCCTCCCTGGGAGGAGCAGCAGCGCTCCACCTTTCTCGGCCTTGGCCGTCGGGCTGGGTGAGGGTGAGCTTTTCAGCGGCTGCAGGTCTCGGTCGCAGAGTGCAGCGAGGGTGAGGGCAGGCAGAGATCAGGCAGGAGAGGCTGTACTCACTGAGGACATCCCCAGGGAAACAGGAACTCTGCAGTGACACACTGGGGACACCAGCACACAGGCAGGGACAATATTATGATGTTAGGGACTTCCGGAGGGACACCAGGACTCCCAAAGGGATGTCACTGGGACATTAAAGACACCCACCGGGACACACTGGGACACAAGAACACATGGGGAGACACCACGGCGATATATAGAATGGCCTGGTAATATCCGGACCCCTCCAGGGACACCACTGTGACATTTAGGAATTTCCCAGGGACGCCCCCTGGGACATCAGGGACCACCCCCTCACCTTGCCCGGGGACACCAGGACCCCTACCAGGGACAGCACTGGGACATTAAGGACCCCCCTTTAACACAAGCCCTACCCCAGGGACAATGTAGGGGCATTAAGGACTCCTCCCGGGACACCAGGACCCCCACAGGACCAGAAGTGCACAAGGGACATACTGGGGACACAAGGACATTCCTGGGGACATCACTGGGACATCAGGGACACCACGACTGCCCCAGTGACACCACTAGGACATTAAGGACCCCCACAGGGACACCTTGCCACACAAGGACATACTGGGAGACACCACTGGGACATCATTAGAATAGCTTTTAGGACATCAGGACCCCTCCAGGGACACCACTGTAAAATTATGAACTTCCCAGGAACCCCATCCTGGACATAACGGACTACCCACTCCCCTCCATGGGGACACCAGGACCACGCCCAGGGACACCCCAGAATGTCCCAGGGACACACTGGGACACCAGGACCGCCCCCCACCCCCACCCACGACCCCCCGCAGGGACACCATTAGGACATCAGGGACTCCCCCGAGGACACCGCTAGAACGTTAAGGACCCCCAGAAGGACACATTAGGTCACATGCACCCACTGACAGACACCACTGGGACATCTAGAATGGCCTGGGGACATCAGGACCCCTCCAGGGACACCACTGTGACATTAATGACCCCCACCAGGGACACATTGTGATACACAAGGACCCATTGAGACACACCACTGGGACATCTAGAATGGCCTGGGGATGCCAGGACCACCTCAGTGACAACACTGGAACATTTAGGACCCCCCTGGAAACACACGACCTGCATCCAGGGAAACTGTAGGGGCATTAGGAACTCCCCCTGGGACACCAGGACCCCCCCAAGACACACTGGGACACCCAAATGCCTATAGGGACACCTGAGAACACTAGGACATCCCTGGAGACATCCGTGGGACACCAGGGACACTCCCGGGGACATTAGGACCCCCCCAGGGACACCCTAGTGACATTAGGGACAGCTTGGAAGCAGAAGGACCCCCCACAGAGCACTCCTGGGACATCAGGACCCCCCAAGGGGACCCTCCAGCAGGTCACTCTCATGCAGTTGTCACGCAGAAGCTCCCCCTCGATGGAAGTCCTTAGCAGCAGGGCAGCCCTCAGATCTGCACTGTCAAGGAAACGGAGCCCAAAAAACAGACCCCTCCCCATCCCAAAATGGGAGGACCCCCTCCCCACATGACACTTGTTAGTTTAACATTATGCTAGGGGCCAACCAATGCCCTCCTTTATCTTCTAGTGCCGTGACGACCATGGGTGGTACATGGATGGTCACCTCCTGCCCCATGGTGAACTTAGGGGCCTCCTGCATCAGTAGCACAGGTGCTTCTCCTGCTTTAGGGCATCCAGGCCATCCTGAGCTCACCCCATCCAGCTCTTTGCAGGAGCAAGCTACAGCCCGCCCCTGAGGCCCTAAACAATGTGCCAGAACTCCGAAGGCAATGCCTTTCCTCTCACACTTAAAAAGTGCAAAGGTCTTTGTCACGTCAGGTAATCCCCACGTGGGGGCCTCCACCAGAGCTCACTTCAGACGCTTGAAAGTGGCTTTACCCTCCTCTGTCCCGCCAATAGACCCATGGCAGGAGGTTTTCAGTAGCTCGTGCTGAGCTTTCACACATAAAACACAATTGCCTACCCAAAGTCAACACCATCCCACCATGCCGAGAAATCTTCATAGTTCCTCGAGAGTTTGAGGTTCCACGAGGCAGCGAATAGCCTCCTTCTGTTGAGATCCCAACTGTCTCTGGCCTTCCAGCACTTCAAACACCAAACGTGGAAGTGACTCCTGGATAATTCCATATCCACTAATTCTCAAGACATTTAGAAGGCTTATCGTCAGGGAAAGACACAGCTCCCAAGTCCCTGCTGCAACCAGAATATCATCCTAGGATCGCAGAACACTTCCCTGATCATTTTCTGTTCTCCAAATGTCAAACTGCTTTGCCAATTGATTCCCAAAGATTGTTGGGGTATTTTGAAAGCCTTGTGGTATAACCGCCCAAGTGTATTGCCTTTTCCTTCCTCTTTCTGGGTTTGTGCATTCAAAAGCAAAAGGCTTCTGACTGTCAGTGCCCAGGGGAACACAGAAAAAGGCATCCTTCACATCAAAAACTGTAAACCATCCCTGTTCCCCTGTAAGGGTGGTTTAGTATCCGTATGGATGTGCAGGATAAATACCTTGAGGTATGTGATTTACTGCTCTTAAATCCTGCACCAAACAGCAATCTTAACCCTTGGCCTTTTTCACTGGCAAAACAGGGGTGTTGGGTTTCGACACACACCCCACCAACAGATTGTACTTCAAGAATTTCTGAATTATCGCTACCGACCCACTCCTAGCTTCCAGCTTCGGGCGACACTGTTTCATTCTCAGCGGGGATGATCCAGGCTTTAAGTCAGTCCTTACAGGTTTTGACCTGTGGGATTTTCCAGGAACCTCTCCGGCTCGTACAATAGGAATCACAGCATCTCTGACCTCCGGGCGTATCTTTCTCCTTTCAAGGCAGCATAGCCTGTAATAACAAAGCTGCTGCCTCTCGACACAAAAAGTTTCTGGAATTCAGATTTCTATTTCCTCGTTTTAAAATCAGATTTCTGCTTCCAATTTTTTGGAGTAGATCTCTCCCTAAACAACGCTTCTGGAGAATTTGGCTAGTATAAAAACTGATGAGTAACCCACTGTTTTCCCAGCTTCATTGTTAAAGGTTTCAAAAATGGCCAAGTTTCATGGGTCTCTGTCGTACCAGCAATGCTTATATTCTTATTGCTTAGTTCCCCTCTAAAGTCTTCTGAACAGAGAAAGTAGCCCCAGGATCTACCCAAAGCTCAACTTCTTCACTTCCCAGCTCCACTTTAAACAGAGGTTTCTCTGGGGAGAGACTCCTCTGCGGCGAATGAAGAGACGGGACGCGGCTTGATGCAAGCAAATGTCGATTTAGTGTACACAATCACGAGTTTATATATGTTTTCAGAAGCTGCGTGCTTTAAACAGATTGGTTCTTTAAGCTAAGAATTACATACTAGGCAATCCCTGATTGGTGGTTAACTACAAAGGACACTTTCATCAATTAACAGCAAGGTGTTACCTTTCCTTGGCGCCATCCTTGGCGCCATCCGTCTCCCACTCCCCTGTGCTCTGCAAACATGCCTCATCATGTTAATTGCTGTCTAGACAAGCTCGAGCACATTCCCCTCAGCTAACCGATTGCCGCGCATGGTCCTAGTTTGCAGACCGCTCCTGCACTCCTCCGCTCCCCCTCATTCCTCGCTTACTGGGAGCAAGGGGGCAGAGGGACTCCAATCCTTAAGCAGACGGTCTTCTTCCGAACGCCCATCCCTTTTGCACTGTGCACACTGATTATCACCCAACCGAGGGCTGGGCCGCAGTCCCCCTCTGGGGGCTCTGCCCTGTCCTCAGGACCTTCCCCTCACCCTACCATTTTACTCTGATACCGCCAACAAGCGACAATTTACTCTTTCCTTTTGACTCTCTCTGTGTCAATATGCAATCCAAGCAACACCCAACAGCTTTCCCCTATCTCGAGCAATCACTTCCTTGTAGCTTTTGTAATTTTCTTCCAATACCATCGCAGGATTGGCCCACCAATAGAGGGGCTGATTGATCTCATCCCTCTTAAGATTCAGGGTCAATACTTGTAGAGTTGCAGGCTACCTCCTTCATTCTGTTCTGCAGATCTGGGGGGGGCTCTTGGCTATCGTGCCTAGCCTCGTACCATTCGGACATGGTTATTGCCTTAGCCACAGCATTTTGAATGCCAAATAGAATCCCTTTCTGATACCGAGTCCAAAGTTGCCTGGGTCCGTTAACATGCAGGTCCCAGTTTGGACCAACAGAGGGGAAATGATGCTCCACAGTTCCTGTTTTAACCTCAGCTTCCACATGTATTCTAGCGGCTTGACAAATCATCTCCTTCTCACTACTATCAAATAAAACCTGCAGTACTGCCGCTATATCCTTACACTCTGGATCATCCTGTGTTTTAACCACCATTATTTCAAAAACACCAGCCGCCTTCTCAGGGTCGTCTCGGTAATTTCCTGCGGTTGCTTTGCAATTCTTCAACTCCGTTACTGAAAATGGGACCCTCACCATAATGGGTCCTTCGTTTCCCACAGCCTGGCACAGGGGAGTCTGTATCGCTTCCCCTGGTCTGGCCCGCTCCCACCCTGCGGCTGGGCTAAAACCTTCTCCCTCTTCACAGCCACTTTCCCTGCCACCAGCCTCGTCAGCTCGCCTGCCACCACTTTCTCTTACCCTGCTCACATCACTAATATCAGCATCAGAACTCTCTCCCCGTCTCTGCTGGGCTTCAACCATTAACTCTAAACCATTGTCTCTAAACCTCCTTCTTTCTTGTAGTCGTTACAATTTTAAACGCCTCTGTCTGATACTACAAGCAGAGCAGACCCTTTTCAATGACCTCTTCTTATCCTTTCCCAAAGCCAAGAGAAAAGGATCTCAGGGAGGTAAATTTATACCACACTGGTTTTGCCATTCAGAATGGGTCTTTACAGTGGAAGAAAGATCAGCGTATCAAACTCTGTCCCTTTTCCTTTCCTGCCTTCAAAACAACATCAGCGGTAACATCATACAATAATGCAAACTGCCATTTTCCCCCGTCACCCAGTTTATACAGAGACCACCCCTGAGTACACTATTGCACTAGGGTGCTTTTAGTTACATTTCCCTCAGAACTACCCCTTGATTCTTCCCAGTGTCCCAAAACACATCCCAGGGGAGACTGCTGTAAAATACCACGGCCGTGTACACTGACCAGGGCCCGTTTCCTTTTAGTGTCCTGAACATTTTATCATACACATGTGTAGAAGTATTTTCAGATGTTCAGAGTGCACTCTACTAGACACACACACACACACACACACACAACATTAATATACTTGAGTATGCCAGGCAGAAATTTTACCAGACACATTGTTTCCAGGAGAGCCCTCAATAACCCAACCCAGCAGGGCTTTTGCCTCTGCTTAGGGGCAGGTATCCCAGACCACCAGGAATGCCTGACATCTTACCGGGGGAACGTTGCTTTGGAGTCGTTGGTCCGGGAATCAGAGGTCTTCCCCAAGAGTCCCTCACTGCCGGCTGGAATTGCTGTGATCCGCAGCTCCACCAACGCTCAATAGCGGAGTCTCACCTGGGTCACCAGAAAATGATCCCGTAAAGGCGGTCACGGTGAAAAACCCTCTCAGACTTGATGTGAAGTTTCAGAAGGCGGGCATTCTTTATGACAGCGCTGGGAGCACGGGGGAGTGCTCACCAAGTTACTCGAGGGTACACATTACATACAGCAGAGTACTTGCACGCTCACAGTGCATCACACATGCACACTCCACCAAGTTGTCTCCTCTTGCGGCCAGAACTTCCCCACTCAGAACTTGCCTGCACACGTCTTTCTCCCAGGATGGACCAGGCACAGACAACCACTGGGGGAGTGTGCTCAGCTTTTATTGACCTCAGAAAGTGTCCAGGGTGGAGAGGAGTCTGGCAGCACAATGTCCTCGTGGCAGCTGAACGTGTTGGGCGCCGTCCATGCACCCATGCCTCGCGTGCCTCCCTGTGCCACACCCTCTGGGTACCGCACAGGATCAGGGCCAGCTGCCATCTCTGGGGACCCTTCTGCCAGCACGGCGCTGCTGCTCTCGCTGTGGCCTGATGCAAGTACAGCAGAAAGCCTTGCGCAGAGCCCTGAGCGCCCTGCGGAAGAGGGAGGGCCGTCGCTGTCGAGCTGGGGCATGCGGGAGGGCAGCCATGCCTGTGGAAGGAAGACAAGTGTAGGCAGGGGGCTGGGCAGGTACCGGGCAAGATCCTGCCTGCTCCCCGCCACCGAGAGCTTTCCCCAGGGAGTGGTGGCCAGGGAACGGCCAGCCCCCATGCACGCAGTCCTTCTGCTTTGGCCTGGGTGCACATTGCTGGGACACCTGGGCTAAGCCTTCCCTTGCCGGGCCAGCGCTACACGCAAGGATGTACCTGGCTCATCCTCGGGCTCATCCCTGGGCTCGGAGCAGGGCCACGTGTTATCTGGCTGCCTCTCCTGAAAACCACCACGGGGCTCCTGGCAGAACTCCAGGAATGACAGGTTGACCCAGATGCTGTAGATGATGATTCCCGCTCGGCACAGCTCTATATCATCATGTTCCCAGTTTTCCTCCTCAGACAAGAACCTTGGCGCACCCTATAAAAACATTAAGGGCAAAAGGAGACCTAAGCATCTGTAACTGGGTGCCGGGGGAAACACAGGCGCTTAGGGATATGGATTAGTGGTAGAATATGCAGTGCCATGTGTCGGGTTGGTTAGGTTTATGGTCTCTGCAGCCAGAGGAGGGCTGTGCGTCACCTCTGTGCTGGGAGGCCACTTACACGGGGAGAAGAAGAGCACAGGCAGGGGATGGAGGGGATGTCAGTGGGATGACATGGACAGCACCAGCCATCTCCCAGCTGCACACATCCTGGACACTATACGTGCCTACAGTACCTCGTGATGGTCGCTGCCAGCAATGCACCCTGGGCTCACCTGGTGCCAAGACTCTGCAGACAAGGTAGAATCCATGTAATCTCTTTTGTTGTCCCCTGCTGGCTCAAGGTGGGGTAGGGCAGCATCATCTGGGGCGGGGGGTTGAGGCAATGAAGGAGCCACTTCATCCTTGTGTGCTGCTGGAGACTCAGTGGCTGTGCTGGGCTCTCTCTGAGGCTCCCCAGACAAGGGAGGCTCACTGTCCTGAGGTGCTGCAGGTGGTGCTGCTGCCATTACCACACCCACACTTTGTGCCGGGTCCCAATGTTCTGCCAGCTGCTGACTGAGCTCCTGTATCGCAGGCAATGCCTCGTGCAGGACCTCTCTCATTTTGCAGTCGTCTGTGTCCTGCAGAGCCATGTTGTAGGCTATGGGGCTGTGTGGGGCAGCAGCCTGGCTCTCTGCCACAGCTGTGGGCTGCTCACTGAGGAGAGGAGAAGCTGGTGTCTTCCTCGCCTCTTTTCCTACGGTAGCTAGAGATGCGCAGTACCACTCTTCCACAGGAGCTCCGGTCAGGGCAGCAGCTGCTGGCTTATCATCCATGTGTTCCTCTGGGACAGGGGACACTCCCTGCAGGTTTCTGGCTTTGTCTCCTGATGTCCCTCTGCCTACACTGCTCAGCCAGCAGGGCCCATCCTGGAGACCAGCGTGGGTGTCCTGGTAGAACTCCAGGAATGAGGGGTTGGCCCAGATGCTGTTAATGAGGGTTTCCTCTTCTTGGCACAGCTCTTTATCATATTTGTCTTCCCAATCGTCCTGCTCAGACAAGACACCTGACACATCCTGTAAAAACATTAAGGGCAAAAGGAGATCTAAGCATCCGTTATTGGGTACTGGGGGAAACACAGGCACTTAGGGACATGATTTAGTGGCAGAATATGCAGTGCCATGTGTCGGGTTGGTTAGGTTTATGGTCCACAGCCAGAGGAGGGCTGTGCGTCACCTCTGTGCTGGGAGGCCACTTACACGGGGAGAAGAAGAGCACAGGCAGGGGATGGAGGGGCTGTCAGCGGGATGACACGGACAGTACAAGCCATCTCCCTGTCACACATGCCCTGGACACTGTGCCTGACTGCAGTACCTCGTGATGCAGCCTGCTGTTGGGCTGGGGGGGGGCGTTTGCCTCCTCATGCGTGGGCATCTTTGGCGGCGTCTGCCGATGACCGGCCATGGTCACCCAGGGGAGATGCTGCCTCCTGAGGGAGTGGCTCTCCTGGGAGTGGGCACCCCAGGGCTCTGGCTCCTTAAATACCCGCGGGGTCACCGTGGGGACCCGCATCACAATGACCTCTGGGCATGGTGCTCCGCCTGCATCACAAAGCCCTGGCTGTGGATGCTGTGGAGCCTGGTGGATCTATATAGATAACTAGAGAGAGGGACAAAATATCAAAAGAATAACCAAAGTCTATAAGGAAGAAAATAATTCGGGATTTGGTTTGGTCTATGTGGATATCTAAAAGATAGAGCAGACACTGCTGTACACATATCCCAAATGTGACTCAAGATGTGGAATATGGTTTATATTTCTTGGAGAAAATAAAAACTGATACCCCAAAAGTTTCACCAAAACAGACAAGAAAATTGGATAGATAAATTTTTCAGTGGACTGGCATGGAATTTGAGTTCATGGGTTAAATCATTGATTAACACTGCATTAGTTTTGTTAATAACCTTTTTGACAATTTTTCTGATTTATTATTGTCTAAAGAAGCAAATAAACAGCAAGACTGCCATTAATCGGATGCTAATCCAGGCAGGGACCAGACAACACGATGAAAAAGGAGTGATTCTGAGGCTCCCACTAGCACATAATAGGTGAAAATATATTGATAGACAAATATTAGAAAGAGGGATGAAAGTCTTGAAATTATTTTCAGAACTTTCAAAGGGGGGAAATGTTGCAGAATGTCTTAAGATTTTACCGTATCTTTCTATATTTTGTGTTTATGTAACACTCTTAGTTATAAGTGCATTTTGATTTTAAGGAGTTAACCTCCGTGTTAGAATTCTGTTAGCACATATGAACCAGTGACGTATGAATCACTGTGCTGCTTGTTATCCGAGTCTGTTCCTGGAAGTCCCAATGCTATAGAGCATAACAGCCTTAGTCCTTATTCTTTAGACCATAACCAGAGCGCCCAGGTTCTACTGTGTCTGGGATGAGTTATTGGACACCTTGGCAAGGCCAATACCCAGCCGTCCAACCTGGCAACAAAACTTACTTGTAAGGTGTCCTGAAGTGAGCTCCCTTCATTATAGTACTAAAAATCACAGGGACAAGTCAAGAAGACCCTTACCCAAGTGAAGACCCGTCCCCTGCGCAAGCGTAGTAACAGAAAAGGATGACATAGCAAATATTACAATTATATGCAAACTACTAACCAATCATTGTAACTGGGAGTGTATGACCTTGTAATTTTGTGTAGAAATCTAATGGCAAAATCTATACAGGTGCCTGATTTGTGGAGATGCCACCGAGCACCCAGCGCTGCAAGAAAGGAGCTCCTGCATCTTAATGCTGTATTGATGTTACGAGGTTTGACTCCTGATTTCGGTGACACTGCCTGTGCTGGTCTGTGCCTCTGTCCCCCTTCCCGCCTCTCTGCTCCTCTCCCCGTCCCTCTCTCCTGCTGCTGATCCTGCATTCCCTGCGGCACGCCCCTGCCCCTCTGTCGCTGTCCCGCTCCATCCCTCTGCCCGCTTCTCGCCACTCCTTGTCCTTTCTCCATCCCTCTGCAGCTTCTCCCGCTCCCCCTGCCCCTCTGGCCGCCTCTGCCCCTCCCCGGCCACCCCTCCACCTTGACCCACCTCTCCCTGCAGCTCGGTGCCTCTCTCCCCCTCGTCCCTGCTCCATGGGGGAGCCGGGGCCGGGGCCTGTGCTCGAGCAGCCCTGGGCAGTGGCCCTGGGGTCTGCAGGGCCTTGGCCCCCGCAGGGCCAGACTGCAGGGCAGAGGTGCACCATGGCCTGCTGGGGGAAGGCGTGCTCTGAGGCATGCTGGGAGCTGTAGGCCTGGGACAGCCCCATGGCCACATTGTTCCCGGGGCATGCTGGGAGCTGTAGGCCTGGGACAGCCCCATGGCCATGTTGTTCCCGGGGCATGCTGGGAGCTGTAGGCCTGGGACAGCCCCATGGCCATGTTGTTCCCAAGGCATGCTGGGAGCTGTAGGCTGGGACAGCCCCATGGCCAGGTTGTTCCCAAGGCATGCTGGGAGCTGTAGGCTGGGACAGCCCCATGGCCAGGTTGTTCCCAAGGCATGCTGGGAGCTGTAGGCCTGGGACAGCCCCATGGCCATGTTGTTCCCAGGGCATGCTGGGAGCTGTAGGCCTGGGACAGCCCCATGGCCATGTTTTTCCCAGGGCATGCTGGGAGCTGTAGGCCTGGGACAGCCCCATGGCCATGTTGTTCCCAGGGCATGCTGGGAGCTGTAGGCCTGGGACAGCCCCATGGCCACGTTGTTCCCAGGGCATGCTGGGAGCTGTAGGCCTGGGACAGCCCCATGGCCACGTTGTTCCCGGGGCATGCTGGGAGCTGTAGGCCTGGGACAGCCCCATGGCCACATTGTTCCCGGGGCATGCTGGGAGCTGTAGGCCTGGGACAGCCCCATGGCCATGTTGTTCCCGGGGCATGCTGGGAGCTGTAGGCCTGGGACAGCCCCATGGCCATGTTGTTCCCAAGGCATGCTGGGAGCTGTAGGCTGGGACAGCCCCATGGCCAGGTTGTTCCCAAGGCATGCTGGGAGCTGTAGGCTGGGACAGCCCCATGGCCAGGTTGTTCCCAAGGCATGCTGGGAGCTGTAGGCCTGGGACAGCCCCATGGCCATGTTGTTCCCAGGGCATGCTGGGAGCTGTAGGCCTGGGACAGCCCCATGGCCATGTTGTTCCCAGGGCATGCTGGGAGCTGTAGGCCTGGGACAGCCCCATGGCCATGTTGTTCCCAGGGCATGCTGGGAGCTGTAGGCCTGGGACAGCCCCATGGCCACGTTGTTCCCAGGGCATGCTGGGAGCTGTAGGCCTGGGACAGCCCCATGGCCACGTTGTTCCCGGGGCATGCTGGGAGCTGTAGGCCTGGGACAGCCCCATGGCCAGGTTGTTCCCAAGGCATGCTGGGAGCTGTAGGCCTGGGACAGCCCCATGGCCATGTTGTTCCCGGGGCATGCTGGGAGCTGTAGGCCTGGGACAGCCCCATGGCCATGTTGTTCCCAAGGCATGCTGGGAGCTGTAGGCTGGGACAGCCCCATGGCCAGGTTGTTCCCAAGGCATGCTGGGAGCTGTAGGCTGGGACAGCCCCATGGCCAGGTTGTTCCCAAGGCATGCTGGGAGCTGTAGGCCTGGGACAGCCCCATGGCCATGTTGTTCCCAGGGCATGCTGGGAGCTGTAGGCCTGGGACAGCCCCATGGCCATGTTGTTCCCAGGGCATGCTGGGAGCTGTAGGCCTGGGACAGCCCCATGGCCATGTTGTTCCCAGGGCATGCTGGGAGCTGTAGGCCTGGGACAGCCCCATGGCCACGTTGTTCCCAGGGCATGCTGGGAGCTGTAGGCCTGGGACAGCCCCATGGCCACGTTGTTCCCGGGGCATGCTGGGAGCTGTAGGCCTGGGACAGCCCCATGGCCACGTTGTTCCCAAGGCATGCTGGGAGCTGTAGGCTGGGACAGCCCCATGGCCAGGTTGTTCCCAAGGCATGCTGGGAGCTGTAGGCTGGGACAGCCCCATGGCCAGGTTGTTCCCAAGGCATGCTGGGAGCTGTAGGCCTGGGACAGCCCCATGGCCATGTTGTTCCCAGGGCATGCTGGGAGCTGTAGGCCTGGGACAGCCCCATGGCCATGTTGTTCCCAGGGCATGCTGGGAGCTGTAGGCCTGGGACAGCCCCATGGCCATGTTGTTCCCAGGGCATGCTGGGAGCTGTAGGCCCTGTGCTGCAGGGCAGCCATGTTGTTCCCGTGGCATGCTGAGAGCTGCCATTGCCCACCCTCAGCCTCCCAGCAGCCATGTTGGGCTGGGCAGGCGCAGCCTGTGCTGGGGCTGGGGCCCTGCTGGGGCTCTGCCCTTCAGCGGCAGAGCTGGGCGCTTCTCCTCGCTGATGGGATGAAGTTATAAAGAATCACTAGGAGAGGCTGCAGCTAAAGCAATGATTAACTCCACCTATTGAATTAGCTCACCAAGGGGTGGCAAGCCTTCTGAGGCAGCGGGACTATAACAGTAGCCAAGGGAAGTGGGGTAACGGAGCGTTGCCTTCCAAAGCATAGAGCACAGAGAAGAGATGAAGTTCTATAAGAACAAGTAGAGTGCAGGTGCCCCAGGAAAGTTCAACTGAAGTTCACCAAGTTGTTGACCACCAGCGCTCTCCAAAGGCCCCAACAAGACCCCCCAGGAGCAAAGGGACATAGGCAAGTGCCTTATGCATATGTAAATAATTTTTAGGAAGTAGTTAGTGCAAAGTACATCTTCCCATCTGAACATGTCCAGAACGGACCCTGAGGGGCTGGATATTGACCGGTGGAGCGTGCTGATGGGTGGTAGCTTGTTTGTTTTCCCTTCCCACACAAAATTCCATTTTGTTTTGTGGGTAAGCAAAACTGCATGTTTCGATGCGTTTACTGGATTGGTAGTTTTTGTATAACACGTGTGATCTCCAGGTTTAAGCCCTGGTGCCAGAAAACCCCAACAAGGAAACGTGCCTGGAATAAGGCTTCGCACTTCTGGGGTATACCGTGGTTCTATTTCACGACTCACATCAAATTGTTCACGAACAATTGCTGAGGGGAGTATTCGGATGGGGTAGGGGATTTATTTCCCATGTTTCAACCCTATTATCTGGTTGGACGAGAAACGTTCACGGGACCAAGGCCATACCCCATTTGTTAGGCATTTGAAATGCCAGCCTGGGGATAACATGACTTTCTATTTGTGGTGTATGGATTCACCGTGGGGTCTCAATACATACTGGATCCCCCCTTTGCAAGGGGCACAGATCCCCTGCCCAGTAGGCATCTGGTTGAGGGGCGCACCAAGGCCTTCTCTGCCAAGCTGCTTTCCAGCCAGGTGACCCCCGCCTGTGCCAGGGCCTGGGCTTGTTCCTCCCCAGGGGCTGGACTCAGCACTTTTGTGACCTGATGAGGTCCCTGCTGGCCCCTTTCTCCAGCCCAACTCGGTCCCCACCTGCCAGCACACCCACTGTGGTACCAGACACCCCCACCCCCGTTTTGTGGGTGCCAGCAATGCCCAATGCCAGACCATCCCCCCTGGGTTCAGGCACTGAAGGTGACGCAGCCCCAGCTGTGGGATGGATGGATGAGCTCCATAGATAGATCCATGGATAGAGAATGGCGGAATGGCTGGGCATGAGAAACACAATGATGGTGCCTGGCCACTCCAGGGGAACACACGTGTAACCCCAACTCGTCGTAAGTTAACCAGAAACCAGCCCCTTCAGGTCAGGCCCCCTCCCAAACTCAACGTGCAACGCCAAGCCCCGGCAAGGCGCACTCCTGATCAGGAGCTGGGAATCCGCCTGCTCGGTCAGTCGAGGGCTGCAGAGGAAACACACTCACCTGGGGAAGGCGTGGGCAGGAGCAGCCTGCATCCCCCGAGTGCTGGTCGCTCCACCGGAGACAGCTGCACCAGGCATCCTCAGCCTCTGTAAAGTGACACAGAGCTGCTAGAAGGTTTCCAAGGCACTTTGCTCTTGGCTCCCAAAGGGAGCAGACCTGCCTCCTGCTCCAAAAGGAAGCCACTTCTCCAAACCCCTCCTCCAAATCTTCCGCCGTGAACAGGAGCCCTTGCTCTGCTCTGGAGAAGCTGCACAGCAAACACTGAGACTGCGCAGTAACGCTGCCAGCCTTTCTGTAGGGCAAGAACTCAGAAGCTCAGAATAAAACTTCTTTTCCAATGGAGAACTCAGCGTGGGCGAGCACGTGGAAAGGTGTCGGACTGGCCTGCCACGTGCAGGCTGCCCAACGACCATCGGGCTGCTCACCCTTCAAAAGGCTTCCCAAAGTCACTGCATCACCCTCAAAGCCTGAGCAACTCGCAGTGCTGAGCAGCGCAATCCAGCTGGCCTTGCTTTCCAGCCCTGTGACGCAGTTGCGATAGAACTGCATGCACAAGACGTCGTCGGTGAAGGACAGAACGCCAATGTCCTTGAAGGCAAAGGCAAGGCGCTGCCTGTTCCTCACTTGGAAAGAGTGCAAGAGTATGGTCTCTTGCACACAGCTCTGCACCACGTGCCATGGGAAGGAAGTAGGCTCGCAATACCCACCTGTAGTTCAGCGGCTCGATCTTGACATTGTCTGCAAAGAGGAGGAACATCGTCACTGGCAGAGCGGGCTGAATTTCCATGTAAAATTAGAAACGGAATGCCAGAGAAAAGGTCGTTCATGGAAACGGCTCTTGGGGAGTGGTTATTTTGGGAGGAGCTCAAGCTGTCCGCCTAACTTTGGAGGGAATTCTCTCCAGAGAAATTCTGAAATCCCAGCTTCTCTGCGCCCTTTCTGAAGGGCAGAGAGCATGCACCCCAGTCCCAAACAGGGCGCGGGAAAGTGGATGGTGTCTGTTGCCTTCTCACCAGGGATAACCTCTGTGGGGAACGCGAGCTCCCGCAGAGTTAACTCACCAATGTCCAGCTGGGAGACAGGTCTTCAAACCGCGTACACCTCTTCCTCACCTTGGAATCGCTCTTGGACCGTAGCAAAGGTCCCGAGTCCTGTGACCAGGACCCCCTGCCCAGGAAAACGACGCAAAGGCTGACCACAGGGAAGAGCAAAACTCTATCACGTGCCAAAAGCTTTCTCAGACTAGATCTGGGCACGCTTTCGCCCCTGGTTGACCACGAAGCAAGAGCAGGAGAGCTGCTGAGGGACTTCCCTGAGAGAGGCCTGCTGTGAATCCTCCCTGGGAGGAGCAGCAGCGCTCCACCTTTCTCGGCCTTGGCCGTCGGGCTGGGTGAGGGTGAGCTTTTCAGCGGCTGCAGGTCTCGGTCGCAGAGTGCAGCGAGGGTGAGGGCAGGCAGAGATCAGGCAGGAGAGGCTGTACTCACTGAGGACATCCCCAGGGAAACAGGAACTCTGCAGTGACACACTGGGGACACCAGCACACAGGCAGGGACAATATTATGATGTTAGGGACTTCCGGAGGGACACCAGGACTCCCAAAGGGATGTCACTGGGACATTAAAGACACCCACCGGGACACACTGGGACACAAGAACACATGGGGAGACACCACGGCGATATATAGAATGGCCTGGTAATATCCGGACCCCTCCAGGGACACCACTGTGACATTTAGGAATTTCCCAGGGACGCCCCCTGGGACATCAGGGACCACCCCCTCACCTTGCCCGGGGACACCAGGACCCCTACCAGGGACAGCACTGGGACATTAAGGACCCCCCTTTAACACAAGCCCTACCCCAGGGACAATGTAGGGGCATTAAGGACTCCTCCCGGGACACCAGGACCCCCACAGGACCAGAAGTGCACAAGGGACATACTGGGGACACAAGGACATTCCTGGGGACATCACTGGGACATCAGGGACACCAGGACCGCCCCAGTGACACCACTAGGACATTAAGGACCCCCACAGGGACACCTTGCCACACAAGGACATACTGGGAGACACCACTGGGACATCATTAGAATAGCTTTTAGGACATCAGGACCCCTCCAGGGACACCACTGTAAAATTATGAACTTCCCAGGAACCCCATCCTGGACATAACGGACTACCCACTCCCCTCCATGGGGACACCAGGACCACGCCCAGGGACACCCCAGAATGTCCCAGGGACACACTGGGACACCAGGACCGCCCCCCACCCCCACCCACGACCCCCCGCAGGGACACCATTAGGACATCAGGGACTCCCCCGAGGACACCGCTAGAACGTTAAGGACCCCCAGAAGGACACATTAGGTCACATGCACCCACTGACAGACACCACTGGGACATCTAGAATGGCCTGGGGACATCAGGACCCCTCCAGGGACACCACTGTGACATTAATGACCCCCACCAGGGACACATTGTGATACACAAGGACCCATTGAGACACACCACTGGGACATCTAGAATGGCCTGGGGATGCCAGGACCACCTCAGTGACAACACTGGAACATTTAGGACCCCCCTGGAAACACACGACCTGCATCCAGGGAAACTGTAGGGGCATTAGGAACTCCCCCTGGGACACCAGGACCCCCCCAAGACACACTGGGACACCCAAATGCCTATAGGGACACCTGAGAACACTAGGACATCCCTGGAGACATCCGTGGGACACCAGGGACACTCCCGGGGACATTAGGACCCCCCCAGGGACACCCTAGTGACATTAGGGACAGCTTGGAAGCAGAAGGACCCCCCACAGAGCACTCCTGGGACATCAGGACCCCCCAAGGGGACCCTCCAGCAGGTCACTCTCATGCAGTTGTCACGCAGAAGCTCCCCCTCGATGGAAGTCCTTAGCAGCAGGGCAGCCCTCAGATCTGCACTGTCAAGGAAACGGAGCCCCAGAAACAGACCCCTCCCCATCCCAAAATGGGAGGACCCCCTCCCCACATGACACTTGTTAGTTTAACATTATGCTAGGGGCCAACCAATGCCCTCCTTTATCTTCTAGTGCCGTGACGACCATGGGTGGTACATGGATGGTCACCTCCTGCCCCATGGTGAACTTAGGGGCCTCCTGCATCAGTAGCACAGGTGCTTCTCCTGCTTTAGGGCATCCAGGCCATCCTGAGCTCACCCCATCCAGCTCTTTGCAGGAGCAAGCTACAGCCCGCCCCTGAGGCCCTAAACAATGTGCCAGAACTCCGAAGGCAATGCCTTTCCTCTCACACTTAAAAAGTGCAAAGGTCTTTGTCACGTCAGGTAATCCCCACGTGGGGGCCTCCACCAGAGCTCACTTCAGACGCTTGAAAGTGGCTTTACCCTCCTCTGTCCCGCCAATAGACCCATGGCAGGAGGTTTTCAGTAGCTCGTGCTGAGCTTTCACACATAAAACACAATTGCCTACCCAAAGTCAACACCATCCCACCATGCCGAGAAATCTTCATAGTTCCTCGAGAGTTTGAGGTTCCACGAGGCAGCGAATAGCCTCCTTCTGTTGAGATCCCAACTGTCTCTGGCCTTCCAGCACTTCAAACACCAAACGTGGAAGTGACTCCTGGATAATTCCATATCCACTAATTCTCAAGACATTTAGAAGGCTTATCGTCAGGGAAAGACACAGCTCCCAAGTCCCTGCTGCAACCAGAATATCATCCTAGGATCGCAGAACTCTTCCCTGATCATTTTCTGTTCTCCAAATGTCAAACTGCTTTGCCAATTGATTCCCAAAGATTGTTGGGGTATTTTGAAAGCCTTGTGGTATAACCGCCCAAGTGTATTGCCTTTTCCTTCCTCTTTCTGGGTTTGTGCATTCAAAAGCAAAAGGCTTCTGACTGTCAGTGCCCAGGGGAACACAGAAAAAGGCATCCTTCACATCAAAAACTGTAAACCATCCCTGTTCCCCTGTAAGGGTGGTTTAGTATCCGTATGGATGTGCTACTGCAGGATAAATACCTTGAGGTATGTGATTTACTGCTCTTAAATCCTGCACCAAACAGCAATCTTAACCCTTGGCCTTTTTCACTGGCAAAACAGGGGTGTTGGGTTTCGACACACACCCCACCAACAGATTGTACTTCAAGAATTTCTGAATTATCGCTACCGACCCACTCCTAGCTTCCAGCTTCGGGCGACACTGTTTCATTCTCAGCGGGGATGATCCAGGCTTTAAGTCAGTCCTTACAGGTTTTGACCTGTGGGATTTTCCAGGAACCTCTCCGGCTCGTACAATAGGAATCACAGCATCTCTGACCTCCGGGCGTATCTTTCTCCTTTCAAGGCAGCATAGCCTGTAATAACAAAGCTGCTGCCTCTCGACACAAAAAGTTTCTGGAATTCAGATTTCTATTTCCTCGTTTTAAAATCAGATTTCTGCTTCCAATTTTTTGGAGTAGATCTCTCCCTAAACAACGCTTCTGGAGAATTTGGCTAGTATAAAAACTGATGAGTAACCCACTGTTTTCCCAGCTTCATTGTTAAAGGTTTCAAAAATGGCCAAGTTTCATGGGTCTCTGTCGTACCAGCAATGCTTATATTCTTATTGCTTAGTTCCCCTCTAAAGTCTTCTGAACAGAGAAAGTAGCCCCAGGATCTACCCAAAGCTCAACTTCTTCACTTCCCAGCTCCACTTTAAACAGAGGTTTCTCTGGGGAGAGACTCCTCTGCGGCGAATGAAGAGACGGGACGCGGCTTGATGCAAGCAAATGTCGATTTAGTGTACACAATCACGAGTTTATATATGTTTTCAGAAGCTGCGTGCTTTAAACAGATTGGTTCTTTAAGCTAAGAATTACATACTAGGCAATCCCTGATTGGTGGTTAACTACAAAGGACACTTTCATCAATTAACCGCAAGGTGTTACCTTTCCTTGGCGCCATCCTTGGCGCCATCCGTCTCCCACTCCCCTGTGCTCTGCAAACATGCCTCATCATGTTAATTGCTGTCTAGACAAGCTCGAGCACATTCCCCTCAGCTAACCGATTGCCGCGCATGGTCCTAGTTTGCAGACCGCTCCTGCACTCCTCCGCTCCCCCTCATTCCTCGCTTACTGGGAGCAAGGGAGCAGAGGGACTCCAATCCTTAAGCAGACGGTCTTCTTCCGAACGCCCATCCCTTTTGCACTGTGCACACTGATTATCACCCAACCGAGGGCTGGGCCGCAGTCCCCCTCTGGGGGCTCTGCCCTGTCCTCAGGACCTTCCCCTCACCCTACCATTTTACTCTGATACCGCCAACAAGCGACAATTTACTCTTTCCTTTTGACTCTCTCTGTGTCAATATGCAATGCAAGCAACGTCCAACAGCTTTCCCCTATCTCGAGCAATCACTTCCTTGTAGCTTTTGTAATTTTCTTCCAATACCATCGCAGGATTGGCCCACCAATAGAGGGGCTGATTGATCTCATCCCTCTTAAGATTCAGGGTCAATACTTGTAGAGTTGCAGGCTACCTCCTTCATTCTGTTCTGCAGATCTGGGGGGGGCTCTTGGCTATCGTGCCTAGCCTCGTACCATTCGGACATGGTTATTGCCTTAGCCACAGCATTTTGAATGCCAAATAGAATCCCTTTCTGATACCGAGTCCAAAGTTGCCTGGGTCCGTTAACATGCAGGTCCCAGTTTGGACCAACAGAGGGGAAATGATGCTCCACAGTTCCTGTTTTAACCTCAGCTTCCACATGTATTCTAGCGGCTTGACAAATCATCTCCTTCTCACTACTATCAAATAAAACCTGCAGTACTGCCGCTATATCCTTACACTCTGGATCATCCTGTGTTTTAACCACCATTATTTCAAAAACACCAGCCGCCTTCTCAGGGTCGTCTCGGTAATTTCCTGCGGTTGCTTTGCAATGATTCAACTCTGTTCTTGAAAACGGGAACGTCACTGTAACGGGTCCTTCGTTTCCCACAGCCTGGCACAGGGGAGTCTGTATCACTTCCCCTGGTCTGGCCCGCTCCCACCCTGCGGCTGGGCTAAAACCTTCTCCCTCTTCACAGCCACTTTCCCTGCCACCAGCCTCGTCAGCTCGCCTGCCACCACTTTCTCTTACCCTGCTCACATCACTAATATCAGCATCAGAACTCTCTCCCCGTCTCTGCTGGGCTTCAACCATTAACTCTAAACCATTGTCTCTAAACCTCCTTCTTTCTTGTAGTCGTTACAATTTTAAACACCTCTGTCTGATACTACAAGCAGAGCAGACCCTTTTCAATGACCTCTTCTTATCCTTTCCCAAAGCCAAGAGGAAAGGATCTCAGGGAGGTAAATTTATACCACACTGGTTTTGCCATTCAGAATGGGTCTTTACAGTGGAAGAAAGATCAGCGTATCAAACTCTGTCCCTTTTCCTTTCCTGCCTTCAAAACAACATCAGCGGTAACATCGTACAATAATGCAAACTGCCATTTTCCCCCGTCACCCAGTTTCTACAGAGACCACCCCTGAGTACACTATTGCACTAGGGTGCTTTTAGTTACATTTCCCTCAGAACTACCCCTTGATTCTTCCCAGTGTCCCAAAACACATCCCAGGGGAGACTGCTGTAAAATACCACGGCCGTGTACACTGACCAGGGCCCGTTTCCTTTTAGTGTCCTGAACATTTTATCATACACATGTGTAGAAGTATTTTCAGATGTTCAGAGTGCACTCTACTAGACACACACACACACACACACACAACATTAATATACTTGAGTATGCCAGGCAGAAATTTTACCAGACACATTGTTTCCAGGAGAGCCCTCAATAACCCAACCCAGCAGGGCTTTTGCCTCTGCTTAGGGGCAGGTATCCCAGACCACCAGGAATGCCTGACATCTTACCGGGGGAACGTTGCTTTGGAGTCGTTGGTCCGGGAATCAGAGGTCTTCCCCAAGAGTCCCTCACTGCCGGCTGGAATTGCTGTGATCCGCAGCTCCACCGACGCTCAATAGCGGAGTCTCACCTGGGTCACCAGAAAATGATCCCGTAAAGGCGGTCACGGTGAAAAACCCTCTCAGACTTGATGTGAAGTTTCAGAAGGCGGGCATTCTTTATGACAGCGCTGGGAGCACGGGGGAGTGCTCACCAAGTTACTCGAGGGTACACATTACATACAGCAGAGTACTTGCACGCTCACAGTGCATCACACATGCACACTCCACCAAGTTGTCTCCTCTTGCGGCCAGAACTTCCCCACTCAGAACTTGCCTGCACACGTCTTTCTCCCAGGATGGACCAGGCACAGACAACCACTGGGGGAGTGTGCTCAGCTTTTATTGACCTCAGAAAGTGTCCAGGGTGGAGAGGAGTCTGGCAGCACAATGTCCTCGTGGCAGCTGAACGTGTTGGGCGCCGTCCATGCACCCATGCCTCGCGTGCCTCCCTGTGCCACACCCTCTGGGTACCGCACAGGATCAGGGCCAGCTGCCATCTCTGGGGACCCCTCTGCCAGCACGGCGCTGCTGCTCTCGCTGTGGCCTGATGCAAGTACAGCAGAAAGCCTTGCGCAGAGCCCTGAGCGCCCTGCGGAAGAGGGAGGGCCGTCGCTGTCGAGCTGGGGCATGCGGGAGGGCAGCCATGCCTGTGGAAGGAAGACAAGTGTAGGCAGGGGGCTGGGCAGGTACCGGGCAAGATCCTGCCTGCTCCCCGCCACCGAGAGCTTTCCCCAGGGAGTGGTGGCCAGGGAACGGCCAGCCCCCATGCACGCAGTCCTTCTGCTTTGGCCTGGGTGCACATTGCTGGGACACCTGGGCTAAGCCTTCCCTTGCCGGGCCAGCGCTACACGCAAGGATGTACCTGGCTCATCCTCGGGCTCATCCCTGGGCTCGGAGCAGGGCCACGTGTTATCTGGCTGCCTCTCCTGAAAACCACCACGGGGCTCCTGGCAGAACTCCAGGAATGACGGGTTGACCCAGATGCTGTAGATGATGATTCCCGCTCGGCACAGCTCTATATCATCATGTTCCCAGTTTTCCTCCTCAGACAAGAACCTTGGCGCACCCTATAAAAACATTAAGGGCAAAAGGAGACCTAAGCATCTGTAACTGGGTGCCGGGGGAAACACAGGCGCTTAGGGACATGATTTAGTGGTAGAATATGCAGTGCCATGTGTCGGGTCGGTTAGGTTTATGGTCTCTGCAGCCAGAGGAGGGCTGTGCGTCACCTCTGTGCTGGGAGGCCACTTACGCGGGGAGAAGAAGAGCACAGGCAGGGGATGGAGGGGCTGTCAGCGGGATGACACGGACAGTACAAGCCATCTCCCTGTCACACATGCCCTGGACACTGTGCCTGACTGCAGTACCTCGTGATGCAGCCTGCTGTTAGGCTGGGGGGGGGCGTTTGCCTCCTCATGCGTGGGCATCTTCGGCGGCGCCTGCCGACGACCGGCCATGGTCACCCAGGGGAGATGCTGCCTCCTGAGGGAGTGGCTCTCCTGGGAGTGGGCACCCAGGGCTCTGGCTCCTTAAATACCCGCGGGGTCACCGTGGGGACCCGCATCACAATGACCTCTGGGCACGCTGCGCCGCCTGCATCACAAAGCCCTGGCGATGCTGTGGAGCCTGGCGGGGACTGGCTGTGCGCGGCTGTGCCCGGCGTGGGGCAGCCCCTGCTTGCCCCTCACAGACGCCCCAGCAGGCCCGAGCCCGCACCTCCCACATCCCCCCGGTGCCAGCAGCCTCTGCAGAGCTCAGTCCTGTGTGCGTGCAGCAGCTCTGGCTGCCACCGCCCGGGGCCTTGTCCCCACGCATGGCTCCCACACAGGGCGCCCAGGCCTGGGGACGCTCCGGTGCCCGCCTACAGCAACGCAGGGGAGGCCCGCAGGCCCGTGCCCAGAGGCCACTGGCCACGCCGAGCTGCTCCCGGCAGTCGCCATGGGCCGCGGGGTGACCAGCCCTCTCCCCAGCCGGCTCTGGGAGGTCCCTCCCAGGCTGCTCTTCTTCAGTGCCTTTCCTCCAGAGGTGGAGCGTGCACGGGCTCACACCCACAGCCAGGACGAGGGAGCAGGGCTGCCTCCCTGGGGCTGACGCTCTGTGCTCCCCTTCCAGCTGGAACGAAAAGAAAAGCCGCCTTTGCTCCCAGTTACAACACAGAGAAACACCCGTGTCTCGTGCACGTGCCTGCACCTTTTCTGACAGAAAATGGCTTTGGGGGACTATGGAAACTCCTGGGGAGAAAAAAAAACCCCAAACCATTAAAACAAACGCTGCTCAGCTGATGTTGGAGACCTTGGTATTAGACACCCAGACCTGTTCTCCTCCACGCAGTTGTCACTCCTGCACCAGGAACTGCTTGCTAGTGGGTGAATCTGACGGCAGCAGCTCCCAGGCAGAGCTGGGAGCAGCCCCTGGGGACACCTTTAGGCTTTACAGCAGTGTTTGCTGCCCCAGCACGGGTCCCCTGCCCCCTGCAGGGACCAGGCAGGAGGCTGGAGGGAAGAGTCCCACCAACAGCTTTGGCCTCCAGGCTGGAGAACCCTGTCCCAGGCTCAGGCACCGCTGCCTCCGGGCTCCCCTACCCCATCCTGGGGCAATAAGGCAACTCTCTTCCTTCTACAGAACAACACTCAAAGCTTAAGGGGAGGAGGAAAAGCCTACTTCCTCCCTCATGCAGGTTTCCCCCAGGCCTAGAGGTTGCTGCGGTCTTCTGCTCGGCTGGGAGAGGGGTTGGAGCCTTTCTCCACCTCTCCTCGACCGCCTCTCTCCTGGGCTGGGCTGGAGGGTGGGGAGTCCGAGTGCCTCCAGTGCCGAGGGCCTGCCAAGGAGCAGACGCTCTCAGCAAAGCAGACGGCATCCACAGGTGCTGTTTCCCAGAGGACCTCTTGAAAGCAGCCTGCAGCAGGACCTGGCAGCCGGGAGACCCAGCACTGCGTGCCTCTTATCACGGCCGATTTTGCCGCTTGCATCCTGCTGCCACTCTCTCCCTCATGTGCATGAGAAGGCAAACCCCTGCCCTGCAGCTGGGTGTCTGTCCTGCTCCCCCGCTCTGGAGACCTGCCGCCCTGGGTGCCCCGAAGGAGAGGGTGGCTGCTGCTCTCAGCGGTGTCAATCGCTGCCCGTACCTGGGGTTGCTGTCGGTCCTTCCCCGCAGACCAGGCTCCCCACGCCGCCCACTCTGCCTTTGCTTGCTCGAGCTGCTCTTGTCACTTGGGCCTCACTTGCTCCCACTCTGCAGGCAGCTGCCAGACCTCCTGGAGGGGACGGCAAGGCAGCAGAAGGCAGGATTAGTCTCAGCGCCTGGAACGGGTGTCCTTCGGGTCTGACCCGTGTTGCCGCCCCTTGCCTCAGCTGGTCGGTTGGCAGGGCTTTGCCCCTAACAGACTGGGGGCTGTGGGGTCATTCTAGGCTCCTGGCAAACACAGCTGCGACCAAAGCCCTCCACTGTGAACAGCCGAGAAAGGACTTGGGCAACTCCCATAGCCCCTGGGCCAGGAGAAAGTGTTTTGTGACAACCCAGGGGGCAAGGAAGATCTGAAGGAGGTGACAGACAGCCGACAAGGAGCGCACGTCCAGGGGTCCTTTCAGGCTGGCTCTCTGCACAAAGAGGCTTCTGCCGAGTCCCCAGCAGCACGGCAGCTACAGCAAGGCACGCACCTGCAGCGCTTTCTGGCAGTCGTCTGAGGATGGGAGTGTAGAGGTGGGTTTGGCTGGAGAAGCCGGCTCCTGCCTGCCTGCCTCCTTCATCCTGGGGGAGCTGCCTGGACACGGGGGGAGCGCACTGCAAAGAGGCACCAGGAGCAGTCGGCATGAGCACAGGGCAGTTTGCTCTCCCACCTTCGCCTGGCACCAAAGCTCCCCAGGCTGGCAGAAGCAGCGCGCGAGGTGGGGCCATTTCTGCTGGCAGCGGGGAGCCTTTCCTGAGCCCCCTCAGATGGACGGGAGAGGTCTGCACCTCAGCTCTTGCGTGAGGGAACCACAGGGACGTGGGGTGCACTCAGCATCCGCCACCTTCCCCAGGGAGGGGCCCACAACAGGGGAAACAAGCACATAAGAGCCATGCGGCACGTGTCAGGGACCTTGCCGCGTCCCTGCAGCCGGAGTGTCCGGAGGGGAGGTCTCTCCTCCACGGGTGCAGGATCCCTTTCATCCCTTCCCACCAGGGTCTCACCTCTCAGAAGTCTTCTTGCCCAAGTCTTTCTGTCTTGTGCCTGGCCCCTGACTTGGCAGTGCAGCAAGGGAAAGCTTCCTCCGTCTCTGCAGCAGCTTGCCACGATGCGCCTCTGCACCTGGCAAAGGAGGAAACTCAGCAGAGCAGGCCCCTGGGGAGTGCCTTTTGACGGAGCTGTGGTCACCCAGCACGGGGCAGGGCCTCAGCTGGGCAGCGGAGACCTGTTCCCACACCTTGTCTGAGCCTGGACTTTGCTGCAGCCTTCTTGGCCCAGGCGGACAAAGCCTTGGCCACTGCTCTGCTGACCACCGTAAAGCGAAACCTGGGCAGGAAACGATGACACGGGCTTGAAGGGTGACGCCTACCCTCTGCAGCTTCCCAGCACTAATCCTCACGACTCTCGTGTGAGGCACGGCACCCCTTTTCCTCGTGGCCATGCAGCCATGCATGGGTTTTATTAGCAATCTTCCCCCAACACCAGGCGGCGTAGCTTAAAGCCCTCCCTGTGTGCAGCTGGCTCTCTCTGACGGGAGTGACGGGCAGGCTGGGCATGAGAAACGCAGTGACGCTGCCCAGCCACTCCAGGAGAACACACGTGTAACCCCAACTCGTCGTAAGTTAACCAGAAACCAGCCCCTTCAGGTCAGGCCCCCTCCCAGACTCAACGTGCAACGCCAAGCCCCGGCAAGGCGCACTCCTGATCAGGAGCTGGGAATCCGCCCGCTCGGTCAGTCGAGGGCTGCAGAGGAAACGCACTCACCTGGGGAAGGCGTGGGCAGGAGCAGCCTGCATCCCCCGAGTGCTGGTCGCTCCACCGGAGACAGCTGCACCGGGCATCCTCAGCCTCTGTAAAGTGACACAGAGCTGCTAGAAGGTTTCCAAGGCACTTTGCTCTTGGCTCCCAAAGGGAGCAGACCTGCCTCCTGCTCCAAAAGGAAGCCACTTCTCCAAACCCCTCCTCCAAATCTTCCGCCGTGAACAGGAGCCCTTGCTCTGCTCTGGAGAAGCTGCACAGCAAACACTGAGACTGCGCAGTAACACTGCCAGCCTTTCTGTAGGGCAAGAACTCAGAAGCTCAGAATAAAACTTCTTTTCCAATGGAGAACTCAGCGTGGGCGAGCACGTGGAAAGGTGTCGGACTGGCCTGCCACGTGCAGGCTGCCCAACGGCCATCGGGTTGCTCACCCTTCAAAAGGCTTCCCAAAGTCACTGCATCACCCTCAAAGCCTGAGCAACTCGCAGTGCTGAGCAGCGCAATCCAGCTGGCCTTGCTTTCCAGCCCTGTGACGCAGTTGCGATAGAACTGCATGCACAAGACGTCGTCGGTGAAGGACAGAACGCCAATGTCCTTGAAGGCAAAGGCAAGGCGCTGCCTGTTCCTCACTTGGAAAGAGTGCAAGAGTATGGTCTCTTGCACACAGCTCTGCACCACGTGCCATGGGAAGGAAGTAGGCTCGCAATACCCACCTGTAGTTCAGCGGCTCGATCTTGACATTGTCTGCAAAGAGGAGGAACATCGTCACTGGCAGAGCGGGCTGAATTTCCATGTAAAATTAGAAACGGAATGCCAGAGAAAAGGTCGTTCATGGAAACGGCTCTTGGGGAGTGGTTATTTTGGGAGGAGCTCAAGCTGTCCGCCTAACTTTGGAGGGAATTCTCTCCAGAGAAATTCTGAAATCCCAGCTTCTCTGCGCCCTTTCTGAAGGGCAGAGAGCATGCACCCCAGTCCCAAACAGGGCGCGGGAAAGTGGATGGTGTCTGTTGCCTTCTCACCAGGGATAACCTCTGTGGGGAACACAAGCTCCCGCAGAGTTAACTCACCAATGTCCAGCTGGGAGACAGGTCTTCAAACCGCGTACACCTCTTCCTCACCTTGGAATCGCTCTTGGACCGTAGCAAAGGTCCCGAGTCCTGTGACCAGGACCCCCTGCCCAGGAAAACGACGCAAAGGCTGACCACAGGGAAGAGCGAAACTCTATCACGTGCCAAAAGCTTTCTCAGACTAGATCTGGGCAAGAGCAGGAGAGCTGCTGAGGGACTTCCCTGAGAGAGGCCCGCTGTGAATCCTCCCTGGGAGGAGCAGCAGCGCTCCACCTTTCTCGGCCTTGGCCGTCGGGCTGGGTGAGGGTGAGCTTTTCAGCGGCTGCAGGTCTCGGTCGCAGAGTGCAGCGAGGGTGAGGGCAGGCAGAGATCAGGCAGGAGAGGCTGTGCTCACTGAGGACATCCCCAGGGAAACAGGAGCTCTGCAGTGACACACTGGGGACACCAGCACACAGGCAGGGACAATATTATGATGTTAGGGACTTCCGGGGGGACACCAGGACTCCCAAAGGGATGTCACTGGGACATTAAAGACACCCACCGGGACACACTGGGACACAAGAACACATGGGGAGACACCACGGCGATATATAGAATGGCCTGGTAATATCCGGACCCCTCCAGGGACACCACTGTGACATTTAGGAATTTCCCAGGGACTCCCCCTGGGACATCAGGGACCACCCCCTCACCTTCCCCGGGGACACCAGGACCCCTACCAGGGACAGCACTGGGACATTAAGGACCCCCCTTTAACACAAGCCCTACCCCAGGGACAATGTAGGGGCATTAAGGACTCCTCCCGGGACACCAGGACCCCCACAGGACCAGAAGTGCACAAGGGACATACTGGGGACACAAGGACATTCCTGGGGACATCACTGGGACATCAGGGACACCAGGACCGCCCCAGTGACACCACTAGGACATTAAGGACCCCCACAGGGACACCTTGCCACACAAGGACATACTGGGAGACACCACTGGGACATCATTAGAATAGCTTTTAGGACATCAGGACCCCTCCAGGGACACCACTGTAAAATTATGAACTTCCCAGGAACCCCATCCTGGACATAACGGACTACCCACTCCCCTCCATGGGGACACCAGGACCACGCCCAGGGACACCCCAGAATGTCCCAGGGACACACTGGGACACCAGGACCGCCCCCCACCCCCACCCACGACCCCCCGCAGGGACACCATTAGGACATCAGGGACTCCCCCGAGGACACCGCTAGAACGTTAAGGACCCCCAGAAGGACACATTAGGTCACATGCACCCACTGACAGACACCACTGGGACATCTAGAATGGCCTGGGGACATCAGGACCCCTCCAGGGACACCACTGTGACATTAATGACCCCCACCAGGGACACATTGTGATACACAAGGACCCATTGAGACACACCACTGGGACATCTAGAATGGCCTGGGGATGCCAGGACCACCTCAGTGACAACACTGGAACATTTAGGACCCCCCTGGAAACACACGACCTGCATCCAGGGAAACTGTAGGGGCATTAGGAACTCCCCCTGGGACACCAGGACCCCCCCAAGACACACTGGGACACCCAAATGCCTATAGGGACACCTGAGAACACTAGGACATCCCTGGAGACATCCGTGGGACACCAGGGACACTCCCGGGGACATTAGGACCCCCCCCAGGGACACCCTAGTGACATTAGGGACAGCTTGGAAGCAGAAGGACCCCCCACAGAGCACTCCTGGGACATCAGGACCCCCCAAGGGGACCCTCCAGCAGGTCACTCTCATGCAGTTGTCACGCAGAAGCTCCCCCTCGATGGAAGTCCTTAGCAGCAGGGCAGCCCTCAGATCTGCACTGTCAAGGAAACGGAGCCCCAGAAACAGACCCCTCCCCATCCCAAAATGGGAGGACCCCCCTCCCCACATGACACTTGTTAGTTTAACATTATGCTAGGGGCCAACCAATGCCCTCCTTTATCTTCTAGTGCCGTGACGACCATGGGTGGTACATGGATGGTCACCTCCTGCCCCATGGTGAACTTAGGGGCCTCCTGCATCAGTAGCACAGGTGCTTCTCCTGCTTTAGGGCATCCAGGCCATCCTGAGCTCACCCCATCCAGCTCTTTGCAGGAGCAAGCTACAGCCCGCCCCTGAGGCCCTAAACAATGTGCCAGAACTCCGAAGGCAATGCCTTTCCTCTCACACTTAAAAAGTGCAAAGGTCTTTGTCACGTCAGGTAATCCCCACGTGGGGGCCTCCACCAGAGCTCACTTCAGACGCTTGAAAGTGGCTTTACCCTCCTCTGTCCCGCCAATAGACCCATGGCAGGAGGTTTTCAGTAGCTCGTGCTGAGCTTTCACACATAAAACACAATTGCCTACCCAAAGCCGACACCATCCCACCATGCCGAGAAATCTTCATAGTTCCTCGAGAGTTTGAGGTTCCACGAGGCAGCGAATAGCCTCCTTCTGTTGAGATCCCAACTGTCTCTGGCCTTCCAGCACTTCAAACACCAAACGTGGAAGTGACTCCTGGATAATTCCATATCCACTAATTCTCAAGACATTTAGAAGGCTTATCGTCAGGGAAAGACACAGCTCCCAAGTCCCTGCTGCAACCAGAATATCATCCTAGGATCGCAGAACTCTTCCCTGATCATTTTCTGTTCTCCAAATGTCAAACTGCTTTGCCAATTGATTCCCAAAGATTGTTGGGGTATTTTGAAAGCCTTGTGGTATAACCGCCCAAGTGTATTGCCTTTTCCTTCCTCTTTCTGGGTTTGTGCATTCAAAAGCAAAAGGCTTCTGACTGTCAGTGCCCAGGGGAACACAGAAAAAGGCATCCTTCACATCAAAAACTGTAAACCATCCCTGTTCCCCTGTAAGGGTGGTTTAGTATCCGTATGGATGTGCTACTGCAGGATAAATACCTTGAGGTATGTGATTTACTGCTCTTAAATCCTGCACCAAACAGCAATCTTAACCCTTGGCCTTTTTCACTGGCAAAACAGGGGTGTTGGATTTCGACACACACCCCACCAACAGGCTGTACTTCAAGAATTTCTGAATTATCGCTACCGACCCACTCCTAGCTTCCAGCTTCGGGCGACACTGTTTCATTCTCAGCGGGGATGATCCAGGCTTTAAGTCAGTCCTTACAGGTTTTGACCTGTTGGATTTTCCAGGAACCTCTCCGGCTCGTACAATAGGAATCACAGCATCTCTGACCTCCGGGCGTATCTTTCTCCTTTCAAGGCAGCATAGCCTGTAATAACAAATCTGCTGCCTCTCGACACAAAAAGTTTCTGGAATTCAGATTTCTATTTCCTCGTTTTAAAATCAGATTTCTGCTTCCAATTTTTTGGAGTAGATCTCTCCCTAAACAACGCTTCTGGAGAATTTGGCTAGTATAAAAACTGATGAGTAACCCACTGTTTTCCCAGCTTCATTGTTAAAGGTTTCAAAAATGGCCAAGTTTCATGGGTCTCTGTCGTACCAGCAATGCTTATATTCTTATTGCTTAGTTCCCCTCTAAAGTCTTCTGAACAGAGAAAGTAGCCCCAGGATCTACCCAAAGCTCAACTTCTTCACTTCCCAGCTCCACTTTAAACAGAGGTTTCTCTGGGGAGAGACTCCTCTGCGGCGAATGAAGAGACGGGACGCGGCTTGATGCAAGCAAATGTCGATTTAGTGTACACAATCACGAGTTTATATATGTTTTCAGAAGCTGCGTGCTTTAAACAGATTGGTTCTTTAAGCTAAGAATTACATACTAGGCAATCCCTGATTGATGGTTAACTACAAAGGACACTTTCATCAATTAACAGCAATGTGTTACCTTTCCTTGGCGCCATCCTTGGCGCCATCCGTCTCCCACTCCCCTGTGCTCTGCAAACATGCCTCATCATGTTAATTGCTGTCTAGACAAGCTCGAGCACATTCCCCTCAGCTAACCGATTGCCGCGCATGGTCCTAGTTTGCAGACCGCTCCTGCACTCCTCCGCTCCCCCTCATTCCTCGCTTACTGGGAGCAAGGGGGCAGAGGGACTCCAATCCTTAAGCAGACGGTCTTCTTCCGAACGCCCATCCCTTTTGCACTGTGCACACTGATTATCACCCAACCGAGGGCTGGGCCGCAGTCCCCCTCTGGGGGCTCTGCCCTGTCCTCAGGACCTTCCCCTCACCCTACCATTTTACTCTGATACCGCCAACAAGCGACAATTTACTCTTTCCTTTTGACTCTCTCTGTGTCAATATGCAATCCAAGCAACACCCAACAGCTTTCCCCTATCTCGAGCAATCACTTCCTTGTAGCTTTTGTAATTTTCTTCCAATACCATCGCAGGATTGGCCCACCAATAGAGGGGCTGATTGATCTCATCCCTCTTAAGATTCAGGGTCAATACTTGTAGAGTTGCAGGCTACCTCCTTCATTCTGTTCTGCAGATCTGGGGGGGGCTCTTGGCTATCGTGCCTAGCCTCGTACCATTCGGACATGGTTATTGCCTTAGCCACAGCATTTTGAATGCCAAATAGAATCCCTTTCTGATACCGAGTCCAAAGTTGCCTGGGTCCGTTAACATGCAGGTCCCAGTTTGGACCAACAGAGGGGAAATGATGCTCCACAGTTCCTGTTTTAACCTCAGCTTCCACATGTATTCTAGCGGCTTGACAAATCATCTCCTTCTCACTACTATCAAATAAAACCTGCAGTACTGCCGCTATATCCTTACACTCTGGATCATCCTGTGTTTTAACCACCATTATTTCAAAAACACCAGCCGCCTTCTCAGGGTCGTCTCGGTAATTTCCTGCGGTTGCTTTGCAATTCTTCAACTCCGTTACTGAAAATGGGACCCTCACCATAATGGGTCCTTCGTTTCCCACAGCCTGGCACAGGGGAGTCTGTATCGCTTCCCCTGGTCTGGCCCGCTCCCACCCTGCGGCTGGGCTAAAACCTTCTCCCTCTTCACAGCCACTTTCCCTGCCACCAGCCTCGTCAGCTCGCCTGCCACCACTTTCTCTTACCCTGCTCACATCACTAATATCAGCATCAGAACTCTCTCCCCGTCTCTGCTGGGCTTCAACCATTAACTCTAAACCATTGTCTCTAAACCTCCTTCTTTCTTGTAGTCGTTACAATTTTAAACACCTCTGTCTGATACTACAAGCAGAGCAGACCCTTTTCAATGACCTCTTCTTATCCTTTCCCAAAGCCAAGAGGAAAGGATCTCAGGGAGGTAAATTTATACCACACTGGTTTTGCCATTCAGAATGGGTCTTTACAGTGGAAGAAAGATCAGCGTATCAAACTCTGTCCCTTTTCCTTTCCTGCCTTCAAAACAACATCAGCGGTAACATCGTACAATAATGCAAACTGCCATTTTCCCCCGTCACCCAGTTTCTACAGAGACCACCCCTGAGTACACTATTGCACTAGGGTGCTTTTAGTTACATTTCCCTCAGAACTACCCCTTGATTCTTCCCAGTGTCCCAAAACACATCCCAGGGGAGACTGCTGTAAAATACCACGGCCGTGTACACTGACCAGGGCCCGTTTCCTTTTAGTGTCCTGAACATTTTATCATACACATGTGTAGAAGTATTTTCAGATGTTCAGAGTGCACTCTACTAGACACACACACACACACACACACAACATTAATATACTTGAGTATGCCAGGCAGAAATTTTACCAGACACATTGTTTCCAGGAGAGCCCTCAATAACCCAACCCAGCAGGGCTTTTGCCTCTGCTTAGGGGCAGGTATCCCAGACCACCAGGAATGCCTGACATCTTACCGGGGGAACGTTGCTTTGGAGTCGTTGGTCCGGGAATCAGAGGTCTTCCCCAAGAGTCCCTCACTGCCGGCTGGAATTGCTGTGATCCGCAGCTCCACCGACGCTCAATAGCGGAGTCTCACCTGGGTCACCAGAAAATGATCCCGTAAAGGCGGTCACGGTGAAAAACCCTCTCAGACTTGATGTGAAGTTTCAGAAGGCGGGCATTCTTTATGACAGCGCTGGGAGCACGGGGGAGTGCTCACCAAGTTACTCGAGGGTACACATTACATACAGCAGAGTACTTGCACGCTCACAGTGCATCACACATGCACACTCCACCAAGTTGTCTCCTCTTGCGGCCAGAACTTCCCCACTCAGAACTTGCCTGCACACGTCTTTCTCCCAGGATGGACCAGGCACAGACAACCACTGGGGGAGTGTGCTCAGCTTTTATTGACCTCAGAAAGTGTCCAGGGTGGAGAGGAGTCTGGCAGCACAATGTCCTCGTGGCAGCTGAACGTGTTGGGCGCCGTCCATGCACCCATGCCTCGCGTGCCTCCCTGTGCCACACCCTCTGGGTACCGCACAGGATCAGGGCCAGCTGCCATCTCTGGGGACCCTTCTGCCAGCACGGCGCTGCTGCTCTCGCTGTGGCCTGATGCAAGTACAGCAGAAAGCCTTGCGCAGAGCCCTGAGCGCCCTGCGGAAGAGGGAGGGCCGTCGCTGTCGAGCTGGGGCATGCGGGAGGGCAGCCATGCCTGTGGAAGGAAGACAAGTGTAGGCAGGGGGCTGGGCAGGTACCGGGCAAGATCCTGCCTGCTCCCCGCCACCGAGAGCTTTCCCCAGGGAGTGGTGGCCAGGGAACGGCCAGCCCCCATGCACGCAGTCCTTCTGCTTTGGCCTGGGTGCACATTGCTGGGACACCTGGGCTAAGCCTTCCCTTGCCGGGCCAGCGCTACACGCAAGGATGTACCTGGCTCATCCTCGGGCTCATCCCTGGGCTCGGAGCAGGGCCACGTGTTATCTGGCTGCCTCTCCTGAAAACCACCACGGGGCTCCTGGCAGAACTCCAGGAATGACGGGTTGACCCAGATGCTGTAGATGATGATTCCCGCTCGGCACAGCTCTATATCATCATGTTCCCAGTTTTCCTCCTCAGACAAGAACCTTGGCGCACCCTATAAAAACATTAAGGGCAAAAGGAGACCTAAGCATCTGTAACTGGGTGCCGGGGGAAACACAGGCGCTTAGGGACATGATTTAGTGGTAGAATATGCAGTGCCATGTGTCGGGTCGGTTAGGTTTATGGTCTCTGCAGCCAGAGGAGGGCTGTGCGTCACCTCTGTGCTGGGAGGCCACTTACGCGGGGAGAAGAAGAGCACAGGCAGGGGATGGAGGGGCTGTCAGCGGGATGACACGGACAGTACAAGCCATCTCCCTGTCACACATGCCCTGGACACTGTGCCTGACTGCAGTACCTCGTGATGCAGCCTGCTGTTAGGCTGGGGGGGGGGCGTTTGCCTCCTCATGCGTGGGCATCTTCGGCGGCGCCTGCCGACGACCGGCCATGGTCACCCAGGGGAGATGCTGCCTCCTGAGGGAGTGGCTCTCCTGGGAGTGGGCACCCAGGGCTCTGGCTCCTTAAATACCCGCGGGGTCACCGTGGGGACCCGCATCACAATGACCTCTGGGCACGCTGCGCCGCCTGCATCACAAAGCCCTGGCTGTGGATGCTGTGGAGCCTGGCGGGGACTGGCTGTGCGCGGCTGTGCCCGGCGTGGGGCAGCCCCTGCTTGCCCCTCACAGAGGCCCCAGCAGGCCCGAGCCCGCACCTCCCACATCCCCCCGGTGCCAGCAGCCTCTGCAGAGCTCAGTCCTGTGTGCGTGCAGCAGCTCTGGCTGCCACCGCCCGGGGCCTTGTCCCCACGCATGGCTCCCACACAGGGCGCCCAGGCCTGGGGACGCTCCGGTGCCCGCCTACAGCAACGCAGGGGAGGCCCGCAGGCCCGTGCCCAGAGGCCACTGGCCACGCCGAGCTGCTCCCGGCAGTCGCCATGGGCCGCGGGGTGACCAGCCCTCTCCCCAGCCGGCTCTGGGAGGTCCCTCCCAGGCTGCTCTTCTTCAGTGCCTTTCCTCCAGAGGTGGAGCGTGCACGGGCTCACACCCACAGCCAGGACGAGGGAGCAGGGCTGCCTCCCTGGGGCTGACGCTCTGTGCTCCCCTTCCAGCTGGAACGAAAAGAAAAGCCGCCTTTGCTCCCAGTTACAACACGGAGAAACACCCGTGTCTCGTGCACGTGCCTGCACCTTTTCTGACAGAAAATGGCTTTGGGGTACTATGGAAACTCCTGGGGAGAAAAAAAAAACCCAAACCATCAAAATAAACGCTGCTCAGCTGATGTTGGAGACCTTGGTATTAGACACCCAGACCTGTTCTCCTCCCTGCAGTTGTCACTCCTGCACCAGGAACTGCTTGCTAGTGGGTGAATCTGACGGCAGCAGCTCCCAGGCAGAGCTGGGAGCAGCCCCTGGGGACACCTTTAGGCTTTACAGCAGTGTTTGCTGCCCCAGCACGGGTCCCCTGCCCCCTGCAGGGACCAGGCAGGAGGCTGGAGGGAAGAGTCCCACCAACAGCTTTGGCCTCCAGGCTGGAGAACCCTGTCCCAGGCTCAGGCACCGCTGCCTCCGGGCTCCCCTACCCCATCCTGGGGCAATAAGGCAACTCTCTTCCTTCTACAGAACAACACTCAAAGCTTAAGGGGAGGAGGAAAAGCCTACTTCCTCCCTCATGCAGGTTTCCCCCAGGCCTAGAGGTTGCTGCGGTCTTCTGCTCGGCTGGGAGAGGGGTTGGAGCCTTTCTCCACCTCTCCTCGACCGCCTCTCTCCTGGGCTGGGCTGGAGGGTGGGGAGTCCGAGTGCCTCCAGTGCCGAGGGCCTGCCAAGGAGCAGACGCTCTCAGCAAAGCAGACGGCATCCACAGGTGCTGTTTCCCAGAGGACCTCTTGAAAGCAGCCTGCAGCAGGACCTGGCAGCCGGGAGACCCAGCACTGCGTGCCTCTTATCACGGCCGATTTTGCCGCTTGCATCCTGCTGCCACTCTCTCCCTCATGTGCATGAGAAGGCAAACCCCTGCCCTGCAGCTGGGTGTCTGTCCTGCTCCCCCGCTCTGGAGACCTGCCGCCCTGGGTGCCCCGAAGGAGAGGGTGGCTGCTGCTCTCAGCGGTGTCAATCGCTGCCCGTACCTGGGGTTGCTGTCGGTCCTTCCCCGCAGACCAGGCTCCCCACGCCGCCCACTCTGCCTTTGCTTGCTCGAGCTGCTCTTGTCACTTGGGCCTCACTTGCTCCCACTCTGCAGGCAGCTGCCAGACCTCCTGGAGGGGATGGCAAGGCAGCAGAAGGCAGGATTAGTCTCAGCGCCTGGAACGGGTGTCCTTCGGGTCTGACCCGTGTTGCCGCCCCTTGCCTCAGCTGGTCGGTTGGCAGGGCTTTGCCCCTAACACATCGGGGGCTCTGGGGTCATTCTAGGCTCCTGGCAAACAC
Organism: Falco peregrinus; assembly: GCF_023634155.1. NCBI lineage: Eukaryota > Metazoa > Chordata > Aves > Falconiformes > Falconidae > Falco > Falco peregrinus. Next base: position 136,519 of record NW_026599635.1, read on the forward strand.
AGCTGCGACCAAAGCCCTCCACTGTGAACAGCCGAGAAAGGACTTGGGCATCTCCCATAGCCCCTGGGCCAGGAGAAAGTGTTTTGTGACAACCCAGGGGGCAAGGAAGATCTGAAGGAGGTGACAGACAGCCGACAAGGAGCGCACGTCCAGGGGTCCTTTCAGGCTGGCTCTCTGCACAAAGAGGCTTCTGCCGAGTCCCCAGCAGCACGGCAGCTACAGCAAGGCACGCACCTGCAGCGCTTTCTGGCAGTCGTCTGAGGATGGGAGTGTAGAGGTGGGTTTGGCTGGAGAAGCCGGCTCCTGCCTGCCTGCCTCCTTCATCCTGGGGGAGCTGCCTGGACACGGGGGGAGCGCACTGCAAAGAGGCACCAGGAGCAGTCGGCATGAGCACGGGGCAGTTTGCTCTCCCACCTTCGCCTGGCACCAAAGCTCCCCAGGCTGGCAGAAGCAGCGCGCGAGGTGGGGCCATTTCTGCTGGCAGCGGGGAGCCTTTCCTGAGCCCCCTCAGATGGACGGGGGAGGTCTGCACCTCAGCTCTTGCGTGAGGGAACCACAGGGACGTGGGGTGCACTCAGCATCCGCCACCTTCCCCAGGGAGGGGCCCACAACAGGGGAAACAAGCACATAAGAGCCATGCGGCACGTGTCAGGGACCTTGCCGCGTCCCTGCAGCCGGAGTGTCCGGAGGGGAGGTCTCTCCTCCATGGGTGCAGGATCCCTTTCATCCCTTCCCACCAGGGTCTCACCTCTCAGAAGTCTTCTTGCCCAAGTCTTTCTGTCTTGTGCCTGGCCCCTGACTTGGCAGTGCAGCAAGGGAAAGCTTCCTCCGTCTCTGCAGCAGCTTGCCACGATGCGCCTCTGCACCTGGCAAAGGAGGAAACTCAGCAGAGCAGGCCCCTGGGGAGTGCCTTTTGACGGAGCTGTGGTCACCCAGCGCGGGGCAGGGCCTCAGCTGGGCAGCGGAGACCTGTTCCCACACCTTGTCTGAGCCTGGACTTTGCTGCAGCCTTCTTGGCCCAGGCGGACAAAGCCTTGGCCACTGCTCTGCTGACCACCGTAAAGCGAAACCTGGGCAGGAAACGATGACACGGGCTTGAAGGGTGACCCCTACCCTCTGCAGCTTCCCAGCACTAATCCTCACGACTCTCGTGTGAGGCACAGCACCTCTCTTCCTCGTGGCCATGCAGCCATGCATGGGTTTTATTAGCAATCTTCCCCCAACACCAGGCGGCGTAGCTTAAAGCCCTCCCTGTGTGCAGCTGGCTCTCTCTGACGGGAGTGACGGGCAGGCTGGGCATGAGAAACGCAGTGACGCTGCCCAGCCACTCCAGGAGAACACACGTGTAACCCCAACTCATTGTAAGTTAACCAGAAACCAGCCCCTTCAGGTCAGGCCCCCTCCCAGACTCAACGTGCAACGCCAAGCCCCGGCAAGGCGCACTCCTGATCAGGAGCTGGGAATCCGCCCGCTCGGTCAGTCGAGGGCTGCAGAGGAAACGCACTCACCTGGGGAAGGCGTGGGCAGGAGCAGCCTGCATCCCCCGAGTGCTGGTCGCTCCACCGGAGACAGCTGCACCAGGCATCCTCAGCCTCTGTAAAGTGACACAGAGCTGCTAGAAGGTTTCCAAGGCACTTTGCTCTTGGCTCCCAAAGGGAGCAGACCTGCCTCCTGCTCCAAAAGGAAGCCACTTCTCCAAACCCCTCCTCCAAATCTTCCGCCGTGAACAGGAGCCCTTGCTCTGCTCTGGAGAAGCTGCACAGCAAACACTGAGACTGCGCAGTAACACTGCCAGCCTTTCTGTAGGGCAAGAACTCAGAAGCTCAGAATAAAACTTCTTTTCCAATGGAGAACTCAGCGTGGGCGAGCACGTGGAAAGGTGTCGGACTGGCCTGCCACGTGCAGGCTGCCCAACGGCCATCGGGTTGCTCACCCTTCAAAAGGCTTCCCAAAGTCACTGCATCACCCTCAAAGCCTGAGCAACTCGCAGTGCTGAGCAGCGCAATCCAGCTGGCCTTGCTTTCCAGCCCTGTGACACAGTTGCGATAGAACTGCATGCACAAGACATCGTCGGTGAAGGACAGAACGCCAATGTCCTTGAAGGCAAAGGCAAGGCGCTGCCTGTTCCTCACTTGGAAAGAGTGCAAGAGTATGGTCTCTTGCACACAGCTCTGCACCACGTGCCATGGGAAGGAAGTAGGCTCGCAATACCCACCTGTAGTTCAGCGGCTCGATCTTGACATTGTCTGCAAAGAGGAGGAACATCGTCACTGGCAGAGCGGGCTGAATTTCCATGTAAAATTAGAAACGGAATGCCAGAGAAAAGGTCGTTCATGGAAACGGCTCTTGGGGAGTGGTTATTTTGGGAGGAGCTCAAGCTGTCCGCCTAACTTTGGAGGGAATTCTCTCCAGAGAAATTCTGAAATCCCAGCTTCTCTGCGCCCTTTCTGAAGGGCAGAGAGCATGCACCCCAGTCCCAAACAGGGCGCGGGAAAGTGGATGGTGTCTGTTGCCTTCTCACCAGGGATAACCTCTGTGGGGAACACAAGCTCCCGCAGAGTTAACTCACCAATGTCCAGCTGGGAGACAGGTCTTCAAACCGCGTACACCTCTTCCTCACCTTGGAATCGCTCTTGGACCGTAGCAAAGGTCCCGAGTCCTGTGACCAGGACCCCCTGCCCAGGAAAACGACGCAAAGGCTGACCACAGGGAAGAGCGAAACTCTATCACGTGCCAAAAGCTTTCTCAGACTAGATCTGGGCACGCTTTCGCCCCTGGTTGACCACGAAGCAAGAGCAGGAGAGCTGCTGAGGGACTTCCCTGAGAGAGGCCCGCTGTGAATCCTCCCTGGGAGGAGCAGCAGCGCTCCACCTTTCTCGGCCTTGGCCGTCGGGCTGGGTGAGGGTGAGCTTTTCAGCGGCTGCAGGTCTCGGTCGCAGAGTGCAGCGAGGGTGAGGGCAGGCAGAGATCAGGCAGGAGAGGCTGTGCTCACTGAGGACATCCCCAGGGAAACAGGAACTCTGCAGTGACACACTGGGGACACCAGCACACAGGCAGGGACAATATTATGATGTTAGGGACTCCCGGGGGGACACCAGGACTCCCAAAGGGATGTCACTGGGACATTAAAGACACCCACCGGGACACACTGGGACACAAGAACACATGGGGAGACACCACGGCGATATATAGAATGGCCTGGTAATATCCGGACCCCTCCAGGGACACCACTGTGACATTTAGGAATTTTCCAGGGACGCCCCCTGGGACATCAGGGACCACCCCCTCACCTTGCCCGGGGACACCAGGACCCCTACCAGGGACAGCACTGGGACATTAAGGACCCCCCTTTAACACAAGCCCTACCCCAGGGACAATGTAGGGGCATTAAGGACTCCTCCCGGGACACCAGGACCCCCACAGGACCAGAAGTGCACAAGGGACATACTGGGGACACAAGGACATTCCTGGGGACATCACTGGGACATCAGGGACACCAGGACCGCCCCAGTGACACCACTAGGACATTAAGGACCCCCACAGGGACACCTTGCCACACAAGGACATACTGGGAGACACCACTGGGACATCATTAGAATAGCTTTTAGGACATCAGGACCCCTCCAGGGACACCACTGTAAAATTATGAACTTCCCAGGAACCCCATCCTGGACATAACGGACTACCCACTCCCCTCCATGGGGACACCAGGACCACGCCCAGGGACACCCCAGAATGTCCCAGGGACACACTGGGACACCAGGACCGCCCCCCACCCCCACCCACGACCCCCCGCAGGGACACCATTAGGACATCAGGGACTCCCCCGAGGACACCGCTAGAACGTTAAGGACCCCCAGAAGGACACATTAGGTCACATGCACCCACTGACAGACACCACTGGGACATCTAGAATGGCCTGGGGACATCAGGACCCCTCCAGGGACACCACTGTGACATTAATGACCCCCACCAGGGACACATTGTGATACACAAGGACCCATTGAGACACACCACTGGGACATCTAGAATGGCCTGGGGATGCCAGGACCACCTCAGTGACAACACTGGAACATTTAGGACCCCCCTGGAAACACACGACCTGCATCCAGGGAAACTGTAGGGGCATTAGGAACTCCCCCTGGGACACCAGGACCCCCCCAAGACACACTGGGACACCCAAATGCCTATAGGGACACCTGAGAACACTAGGACATCCCTGGAGACATCCGTGGGACACCAGGGACACTCCCGGGGACATTAGGACCCCCCCAGGGACACCCTAGTGACATTAGGGACAGCTTGGAAGCAGAAGGACCCCCCACAGAGCACTCCTGGGACATCAGGACCCCCCAAGGGGACCCTCCAGCAGGTCACTCTCATGCAGTTGTCACGCAGAAGCTCCCCCTCGATGGAAGTCCTTAGCAGCAGGGCAGCCCTCAGATCTGCACTGTCAAGGAAACGGAGCCCCAGAAACAGACCCCTCCCCATCCCAAAATGGGAGGACCCCCTCCCCACATGACACTTGTTAGTTTAACATTATGCTAGGGGCCAACCAATGCCCTCCTTTATCTTCTAGTGCCGTGACGACCATGGGTGGTACATGGATGGTCACCTCCTGCCCCATGGTGAACTTAGGGGCCTCCTGCATCAGTAGCACAGGTGCTTCTCCTGCTTTAGGGCATCCAGGCCATCCTGAGCTCACCCCATCCAGCTCTTTGCAGGAGCAAGCTACAGCCCGCCCCTGAGGCCCTAAACAATGTGCCAGAACTCCGAAGGCAATGCCTTTCCTCTCACACTTAAAAAGTGCAAAGGTCTTTGTCACGTCAGGTAATCCCCACGTGGGGGCCTCCACCAGAGCTCACTTCAGACGCTTGAAAGTGGCTTTACCCTCCTCTGTCCCGCCAATAGACCCATGGCAGGAGGTTTTCAGTAGCTCGTGCTGAGCTTTCACACATAAAACACAATTGCCTACCCAAAGTCAACACCATCCCACCATGCCGAGAAATCTTCATAGTTCCTCGAGAGTTTGAGGTTCCACGAGGCAGCGAATAGCCTCCTTCTGTTGAGATCCCAACTGTCTCTGGCCTTCCAGCACTTCAAACACCAAACGTGGAAGTGACTCCTGGATAATTCCATATCCACTAATTCTCAAGACATTTAGAAGGCTTATCGTCAGGGAAAGACACAGCTCCCAAGTCCCTGCTGCAACCAGAATATCATCCTAGGATCGCAGAACTCTTCCCTGATCATTTTCTGTTCTCCAAATGTCAAACTGCTTTGCCAATTGATTCCCAAAGATTGTTGGGGTATTTTGAAAGCCTTGTGGTATAACCGCCCAAGTGTATTGCCTTTTCCTTCCTCTTTCTGGGTTTGTGCATTCAAAAGCAAAAGGCTTCTGACTGTCAGTGCCCAGGGGAACACAGAAAAAGGCATCCTTCACATCAAAAACTGTAAACCATCCCTGTTCCCCTGTAAGGGTGGTTTAGTATCCATATGGATGTGCTACTGCAGGATAAATACCTTGAGGTATGTGATTTACTGCTCTTAAATCCTGCACCAAACAGCAATCTTAACCCTTGGCCTTTTTCACTGGCAAAACAGGGGTGTTGGGTTTCGACACACACCCCACCAACAGATTGTACTTCAAGAATTTCTGAATTATCGCTACCGACCCACTCCTAGCTTCCAGCTTCGGGCGACACTGTTTCATTCTCAGCGGGGATGATCCAGGCTTTAAGTCAGTCCTTACAGGTTTTGACCTGTGGGATTTTCCAGGAACCTCTCCGGCTCGTACAATAGGAATCACAGCATCTCTGACCTCCGGGCGTATCTTTCTCCTTTCAAGGCAGCATAGCCTGTAATAACAAAGCTGCTGCCTCTCGACACAAAAAGTTTCTGGAATTCAGATTTCTATTTCCTCGTTTTAAAATCAGATTTCTGCTTCCAATTTTTTGGAGTAGATCTCTCCCTAAACAACGCTTCTGGAGAATTTGGCTAGTATAAAAACTGATGAGTAACCCACTGTTTTCCCAGCTTCATTGTTAAAGGTTTCAAAAATGGCCAAGTTTCATGGGTCTCTGTCGTACCAGCAATGCTTATATTCTTATTGCTTAGTTCCCCTCTAAAGTCTTCTGAACAGAGAAAGTAGCCCCAGGATCTACCCAAAGCTCAACTTCTTCACTTCCCAGCTCCACTTTAAACAGAGGTTTCTCTGGGGAGAGACTCCTCTGCGGCGAATGAAGAGACGGGACGCGGCTTGATGCAAGCAAATGTCGATTTAGTGTACACAATCACGAGTTTATATATGTTTTCAGAAGCTGCGTGCTTTAAACAGATTGGTTCTTTAAGCTAAGAATTACATACTAGGCAATCCCTGATTGGTGGTTAACTACAAAGGACACTTTCATCAATTAACAGCAAGGTGTTACCTTTCCTTGGCGCCATCCTTGGCGCCATCCGTCTCCCACTCCCCTGTGCTCTGCAAACATGCCTCATCATGTTAATTGCTGTCTAGACAAGCTCGAGCACATTCCCCTCAGCTAACCGATTGCCGCGCATGGTCCTAGTTTGCAGACCGCTCCTGCACTCCTCCGCTCCCCCTCATTCCTCGCTTACTGGGAGCAAGGGGGCAGAGGGACTCCAATCCTTAAGCAGACGGTCTTCTTCCGAACGCCCATCCCTTTTGCACTGTGCACACTGATTATCACCCAAACGAGGGCTGGGCCGCAGTCCCCCTCTGGGGGCTCTGCCCTGTCCTCAGGACCTTCCCCTCACCCTACCATTTTACTCTGATACCGCCAACAAGCGACAATTTACTCTTTCCTTTTGACTCTCTCTGTGTCAATATGCAATCCAAGCAACACCCAACAGCTTTCCCCTATCTCGAGCAATCACTTCCTTGTAGCTTTTGTAATTTTCTTCCAATACCATCGCAGGATTGGCCCACCAATAGAGGGGCTGATTGATCTCATCCCTCTTAAGATTCAGGGTCAATACTTGTAGAGTTGCAGGCTACCTCCTTCATTCTGTTCTGCAGATCTGGGGGGGGCTCTTGGCTATCGTGCCTAGCCTCGTACCATTCGGACATGGTTATTGCCTTAGCCACAGCATTTTGAATGCCAAATAGAATCCCTTTCTGATACCGAGTCCAAAGTTGCCTGGGTCTGTTAACATGCAGGTCCCAGTTTGGACCAACAGAGGGGAAATGATGCTCCACAGTTCCTGTTTTAACCTCAGCTTCCACATGTATTCTAGCGGCTTGACAAATCATCTCCTTCTCACTACTATCAAATAAAACCTGCAGTACTGCCGCTATATCCTTACACTCTGGATCATCCTGTGTTTTAACCACCATTATTTCAAAAACACCAGCCGCCTTCTCAGGGTCGTCTCGGTAATTTCCTGCGGTTGCTTTGCAATTCTTCAACTCCGTTACTGAAAATGGGACCCTCACCATAATGGGTCCTTCGTTTCCCACAGCCTGGCACAGGGGAGTCTGTATCGCTTCCCCTGGTCTGGCCCGCTCCCACCCTGCGGCTGGGCTAAAACCTTCTCCCTCTTCACAGCCACTTTCCCTGCCACCAGCCTCGTCAGCTCGCCTGCCACCACTTTCTCTTACCCTGCTCACATCACTAATATCAGCATCAGAACTCTCTCCCCGTCTCTGCTGGGCTTCAACCATTAACTCTAAACCATTGTCTCTAAACCTCCTTCTTTCTTGTAGTCGTTACAATTTTAAACGCCTCTGTCTGATACTACAAGCAGAGCAGACCCTTTTCAATGACCTCTTCTTATCCTTTCCCAAAGCCAAGAGGAAAGGATCTCAGGGAGGTAAATTTATACCACACTGGTTTTGCCATTCAGAATGGGTCTTTACAGTGGAAGAAAGATCAGCGTATCAAACTCTGTCCCTTTTCCTTTCCTGCCTTCAAAACAACATCAGCGGTAACATCATACAATAATGCAAACTGCCATTTTCCCCCGTCACCCAGTTTATACAGAGACCACCCCTGAGTACACTATTGCACTAGGGTGCTTTTAGTTACATTTCCCTCAGAACTACCCCTTGATTCTTCCCAGTGTCCCAAAACACATCCCAGGGGAGACTGCTGTAAAATACCACGGCCGTGTACACTGACCAGGGCCCGTTTCCTTTTAGTGTCCTGAACATTTTATCATACACATGTGTAGAAGTATTTTCAGATGTTCAGAGTGCACTCTACTAGACACACACACACACACACACACACAACATTAATATACTTGAGTATGCCAGGCAGAAATTTTACCAGACACATTGTTTCCAGGAGAGCCCTCAATAACCCAACCCAGCAGGGCTTTTGCCTCTGCTTAGGGGCAGGTATCCCAGACCACCAGGAATGCCTGACATCTTACCGGGGGAACGTTGCTTTGGAGTCGTTGGTCCGGGAATCAGAGGTCTTCCCCAAGAGTCCCTCACTGCCGGCTGGAATTGCTGTGATCCGCAGCTCCACCAACGCTCAATAGCGGAGTCTCACCTGGGTCACCAGAAAATGATCCCGTAAAGGCGGTCACGGTGAAAAACCCTCTCAGACTTGATGTGAAGTTTCAGAAGGCGGGCATTCTTTATGACAGCGCTGGGAGCACGGGGGAGTGCTCACCAAGTTACTCGAGGGTACACATTACATACAGCAGAGTACTTGCACGCTCACAGTGCATCACACATGCACACTCCACCAAGTTGTCTCCTCTTGCGGCCAGAACTTCCCCACTCAGAACTTGCCTGCACACGTCTTTCTCCCAGGATGGACCAGGCACAGACAACCACTGGGGGAGTGTGCTCAGCTTTTATTGACCTCAGAAAGTGTCCAGGGTGGAGAGGAGTCTGGCAGCACAATGTCCTCGTGGCAGCTGAACGTGTTGGGCGCCGTCCATGCACCCATGCCTCGCGTGCCTCCCTGTGCCACACCCTCTGGGTACCGCACAGGATCAGGGCCAGCTGCCATCTCTGGGGACCCTTCTGCCAGCACGGCGCTGCTGCTCTCGCTGTGGCCTGATGCAAGTACAGCAGAAAGCCTTGCGCAGAGCCCTGAGCGCCCTGCGGAAGAGGGAGGGCCGTCGCTGTCGAGCTGGGGCATGCGGGAGGGCAGCCATGCCTGTGGAAGGAAGACAAGTGTAGGCAGGGGGCTGGGCAGGTACCGGGCAAGATCCTGCCTGCTCCCCGCCACCGAGAGCTTTCCCCAGGGAGTGGTGGCCAGGGAACGGCCAGCCCCCATGCACGCAGTCCTTCTGCTTTGGCCTGGGTGCACATTGCTGGGACACCTGGGCTAAGCCTTCCCTTGCCGGGCCAGCGCTACACGCAAGGATGTACCTGGCTCATCCTCGGGCTCATCCCTGGGCTCGGAGCAGGGCCACGTGTTATCTGGCTGCCTCTCCTGAAAACCACCACGGGGCTCCTGGCAGAACTCCAGGAATGACGGGTTGACCCAGATGCTGTAGATGATGATTCCCGCTCGGCACAGCTCTATATCATCATGTTCCCAGTTTTCCTCCTCAGACAAGAACCTTGGCGCACCCTATAAAAACATTAAGGGCAAAAGGAGACCTAAGCATCTGTAACTGGGTGCCGGGGGAAACACAGGCGCTTAGGGATATGGATTAGTGGTAGAATATGCAGTGCCATGTGTCGGGTTGGTTAGGTTTATGGTCTCTGCAGCCAGAGGAGGGCTGTGCGTCACCTCTGTGCTGGGAGGCCACTTACACGGGGAGAAGAAGAGCACAGGCAGGGGATGGAGGGGATGTCAGTGGGATGACATGGACAGCACCAGCCATCTCCCAGCTGCACACATCCTGGACACTATACGTGCCTACAGTACCTCGTGATGGTCGCTGCCAGCAATGCACCCTGGGCTCACCTGGTGCCAAGACTCTGCAGACAAGGTAGAATCCATGTAATCTCTTTTGTTGTCCCCTGCTGGCTCAAGGTGGGGTAGGGCAGCATCATCTGGGGCGGGGGGTTGAGGCAATGAAGGAGCCACTTCATCCTTGTGTGCTGCTGGAGACTCAGTGGCTGTGCTGGGCTCTCTCTGAGGCTCCCCAGACAAGGGAGGCTCACTGTCCTGAGGTGCTGCAGGTGGTGCTGCTGCCATTACCACACCCACACTTTGTGCCGGGTCCCAATGTTCTGCCAGCTGCTGACTGAGCTCCTGTATCGCAGGCAATGCCTCGTGCAGGACCTCTCTCATTTTGCAGTCGTCTGTGTCCTGCAGAGCCATGTTGTAGGCTATGGGGCTGTGTGGGGCAGCAGCCTGGCTCTCTGCCACAGCTGTGGGCTGCTCACTGAGGAGAGGAGAAGCTGGTGTCTTCCTCGCCTCTTTTCCTACGGTAGCTAGAGATGCGCAGTACCACTCTTCCACAGGAGCTCCGGTCAGGGCAGCAGCTGCTGGCTTATCATCCATGTGTTCCTCTGGGACAGGGGACACTCCCTGCAGGTTTCTGGCTTTGTCTCCTGATGTCCCTCTGCCTACACTGCTCAGCCAGCAGGGCCCATCCTGGAGACCAGCGTGGGTGTCCTGGTAGAACTCCAGGAATGAGGGGTTGGCCCAGATGCTGTTAATGAGGGTTTCCTCTTCTTGGCACAGCTCTTTATCATATTTGTCTTCCCAATCGTCCTGCTCAGACAAGACACCTGACACATCCTGTAAAAACATTAAGGGCAAAAGGAGATCTAAGCATCCGTTATTGGGTACTGGGGGAAACACAGGCACTTAGGGACATGATTTAGTGGCAGAATATGCAGTGCCATGTGTCGGGTTGGTTAGGTTTATGGTCCACAGCCAGAGGAGGGCTGTGCGTCACCTCTGTGCTGGGAGGCCACTTACACGGGGAGAAGAAGAGCACAGGCAGGGGATGGAGGGGCTGTCAGCGGGATGACACGGACAGTACAAGCCATCTCCCTGTCACACATGCCCTGGACACTGTGCCTGACTGCAGTACCTCGTGATGCAGCCTGCTGTTGGGCTGGGGGGGGGGCGTTTGCCTCCTCATGCGTGGGCATCTTTGGCGGCGTCTGCCGATGACCGGCCATGGTCACCCAGGGGAGATGCTGCCTCCTGAGGGAGTGGCTCTCCTGGGAGTGGGCACCCCAGGGCTCTGGCTCCTTAAATACCCGCGGGGTCACCGTGGGGACCCGCATCACAATGACCTCTGGGCATGGTGCGCCGCCTGCATCACAAAGCCCTGGCTGTGGATGCTGTGGAGCCTGGTGGATCTATATAGATAACTAGAGAGAGGGACAAAATATCAAAAGAATAACCAAAGTCTATAAGGAAGAAAATAATTCGGGATTTGGTTTGGTCTATGTGGATATCTAAAAGATAGAGCAGACACTGCTGTACACATATCCCAAATGTGACTCAAGATGTGGAATATGGTTTATATTTCTTGGAGAAAATAAAAACTGATACCCCAAAAGTTTCACCAAAACAGACAAGAAAATTGGATAGATAAATTTTTCAGTGGACTGGGATGGAATTTGAGTTCATGGGTTAAATCATTGATTAACACTGCATTAGTTTTGTTAATAACCTTTTTGACAATTTTTCTGATTTATTATTGTCTAAAGAAGCAAATAAACAGCAAGACTGCCATTAATCGGATGCTAATCCAGGCAGGGACCAGACAACACGATGAAAAAGGAGTGATTCTGAGGCTCCCACTAGCACATAATAGGTGAAAATATATTGATAGACAAATATTAGAAAGAGGGATGAAAGTCTTGAAATTATTTTCAGAACTTTCAAAGGGGGGAAATGTTGCAGAATGTCTTAAGATTTTACCGTATCTTTCTATATTTTGTGTTTATGTAACACTCTTAGTTATAAGTGCATTTTGATTTTAAGGAGTTAACCTCCGTGTTAGAATTCTGTTAGCACATATGAACCAGTGACGTATGAATCACTGTGCTGCTTGTTATCCGAGTCTGTTCCTGGAAGTCCCAATGCTATAGAGCATAACAGCCTTAGTCCTTATTCTTTAGACCATAACCAGAGCGCCCAGGTTCTACTGTGTCTGGGATGAGTTATTGGACACCTTGGCAAGGCCAATACCCAGCCGTCCAACCTGGCAACAAAACTTACTTGTAAGGTGTCCTGAAGTGAGCTCCCTTCATTATAGTACTAAAAATCACAGGGACAAGTCAAGAAGACCCTTACCCAAGTGAAGACCCGTCCCCTGCGCAAGCGTAGTAACAGAAAAGGATGACATAGCAAATATTACAATTATATGCAAACTACTAACCAATCATTGTAACTGGGAGTGTATGACCTTGTAATTTTGTGTAGAAATCTAATGGCAAAATCTATACAGGTGCCTGATTTGTGGAGATGCCACCGAGCACCCAGCGCTGCAAGAAAGGAGCTCCTGCATCTTAATGCTGTATTGATGTTACGAGGTTTGACTCCTGATTTCGGTGACACTGCCTGTGCTGGTCTGTGCCTCTGTCCCCCTTCCCGCCTCTCTGCTCCTCTCCCCGTCCCTCTCTCCTGCTGCTGATCCTGCATTCCCTGCGGCACCCCCTGCCCCTCTGTCGCTGTCCCGCTCCATCCCTCTGCCCGCTTCTCGCCACTCCTTGTCCTTTCTCCATCCCTCTGCAGCTTCTCCCGCTCCCCCTGCCCCTCTGGCCGCCTCTGCCCCTCCCCGGCCACCCCTCCACCTTGACCCACCTCTCCCTGCAGCTCGGTGCCTCTCTCCCCCTCGTCCCTGCTCCATGGGGGAGCCGGGGCCGGGGCCTGTGCTCGAGCAGCCCTGGGCAGTGGCCGTGGGGTCTGCAGGGCCTTGGCCCCCGCAGGGCCAGACTGCAGGGCAGAGGTGCACCATGGCCTGCTGGGGGAAGGCGTGCTCTGAGGCATGCTGGGAGCTGTAGGCCTGGGACAGCCCCATGGCCACATTGTTCCCGGGGCATGCTGGGAGCTGTAGGCCTGGGACAGCCCCATGGCCATGTTGTTCCCGGGGCATGCTGGGAGCTGTAGGCCTGGGACAGCCCCATGGCCATGTTGTTCCCAAGGCATGCTGGGAGCTGTAGGCTGGGACAGCCCCATGGCCAGGTTGTTCCCAAGGCATGCTGGGAGCTGTAGGCCTGGGACAGCCCCATGGCCATGTTGTTCCCAGGGCATGCTGGGAGCTGTAGGCCTGGGACAGCCCCATGGCCATGTTGTTCCCAGGGCATGCTGGGAGCTGTAGGCCTGGGACAGCCCCATGGCCATGTTGTTCCCAGGGCATGCTGGGAGCTGTAGGCCTGGGACAGCCCCATGGCCACGTTGTTCCCAGGGCATGCTGGGAGCTGTAGGCCTGGGACAGCCCCATGGCCACGTTGTTCCCGGGGCATGCTGGGAGCTGTAGGCCTGGGACAGCCTAATGGCCACGTTGTTCCCAAGGCATGCTGGGAGCTGTAGGCCTGGGACAGCCCCATGGCCATGTTGTTCCCAGGGCATGCTGGGAGCTGTAGGCCTGGGACAGCCCCATGGCCACGTTGTTCCCAGGGCATGCTGGGAGCTGTAGGCCTGGGACAGCCCCATGGCCACGTTGTTCCCGGGGCATGCTGGGAGCTGTAGGCCTGGGACAGCCCCATGGCCACATTGTTCCCGGGGCATGCTGGGAGCTGTAGGCCTGGGACAGCCCCATGGCCATGTTGTTCCCGGGGCATGCTGGGAGCTGTAGGCCTGGGACAGCCCCATGGCCATGTTGTTCCCAAGGCATGCTGGGAGCTGTAGGCTGGGACAGCCCCATGGCCAGGTTGTTCCCAAGGCATGCTGGGAGCTGTAGGCTGGGACAGCCCCATGGCCAGGTTGTTCCCAAGGCATGCTGGGAGCTGTAGGCCTGGGACAGCCCCATGGCCATGTTGTTCCCAGGGCATGCTGGGAGCTGTAGGCCTGGGACAGCCCCATGGCCATGTTGTTCCCAGGGCATGCTGGGAGCTGTAGGCCTGGGACAGCCCCATGGCCATGTTGTTCCCAGGGCATGCTGGGAGCTGTAGGCCTGGGACAGCCCCATGGCCACGTTGTTCCCAGGGCATGCTGGGAGCTGTAGGCCTGGGACAGCCCCATGGCCATGTTGTTCCCGGGGCATGCTGGGAGCTGTAGGCCTGGGACAGCCCCATGGCCACGTTGTTCCCAAGGCATGCTGGGAGCTGTAGGCCTGGGACAGCCCCATGGCCATGTTGTTCCCAGGGCATGCTGGGAGCTGTAGGCCTGGGACAGCCCCATGGCCACGTTGTTCCCAGGGCATGCTGGGAGCTGTAGGCCTGGGACAGCCCCATGGCCACGTTGTTCCCGGGGCATGCTGGGAGCTGTAGGCCTGGGACAGCCCCATGGCCACATTGTTCCCGGGGCATGCTGGGAGCTGTAGGCCTGGGACAGCCCCATGGCCATGTTGTTCCCGGGGCATGCTGGGAGCTGTAGGCCTGGGACAGCCCCATGGCCATGTTGTTCCCAAGGCATGCTGGGAGCTGTAGGCTGGGACAGCCCCATGGCCAGGTTGTTCCCAAGGCATGCTGGGAGCTGTAGGCTGGGACAGCCCCATGGCCAGGTTGTTCCCAAGGCATGCTGGGAGCTGTAGGCCTGGGACAGCCCCATGGCCATGTTGTTCCCAGGGCATGCTGGGAGCTGTAGGCCTGGGACAGCCTAATGGCCACGTTGTTCCCAAGGCATGCTGGGAGCTGTAGGCCTGGGACAGCCCCATGGCCATGTTGTTCCCAGGGCATGCTGGGAGCTGTAGGCCTGGGACAGCCCCATGGCCACGTTGTTCCCAGGGCATGCTGGGAGCTGTAGGCCTGGGACAGCCCCATGGCCACGTTGTTCCCGGGGCATGCTGGGAGCTGTAGGCCTGGGACAGCCCCATGGCCACGTTGTTCCCAAGGCATGCTGGGAGCTGTAGGCTGGGACAGCCCCATGGCCAGGTTGTTCCCAAGGCATGCTGGGAGCTGTAGGCTGGGACAGCCCCATGGCCAGGTTGTTCCCAAGGCATGCTGGGAGCTGTAGGCCTGGGACAGCCCCATGGCCATGTTGTTCCCAGGGCATGCTGGGAGCTGTAGGCCTGGGACAGCCCCATGGCCATGTTGTTCCCAGGGCATGCTGGGAGCTGTAGGCCTGGGACAGCCCCATGGCCATGTTGTTCCCAGGGCATGCTGGGAGCTGTAGACCCTGTGCTGCAGGGCAGCCATGTTGTTCCCGTGGCATGCTGAGAGCTGCCATTGCCCACCCTCAGCCTCCCAGCAGCCATGTTGGGCTGGGCAGGCGCAGCCTGTGCTGGGGCTGGGGCCCTGCTGGGGCTCTGCCCTTCAGCGGCAGAGCTGGGCGCTTCTCCTCGCTGATGGGATGAAGTTATAAAGAATCACTAGGAGAGGCTGCAGCTAAAGCAATGATTAACTCCACCTATTGAATTAGCTCACCAAGGGGTGGCAAGCCTTCTGAGGCAGCGGGACTATAACAGTAGCCAAGGGAAGTGGGGTAACGGAGCGTTGCCTTCCAAAGCATAGAGCACAGAGAAGAGATGAAGTTCTATAAGAACAAGTAGAGTGCAGGTGCCCCAGGAAAGTTCAACTGAAGTTCACCAAGTTGTTGACCACCAGCGCTCTCCAAAGGCCCCAACAAGACCCCCCAGGAGCAAAGGGACATAGGCAAGTGCCTTATGCATATGTAAATAATTTTTAGGAAGTAGTTAGTGCAAAGTACATCTTCCCATCTGAACATGTCCAGAACGGACCCTGAGGGGCTGGATATTGACCGGTGGAGCGTGCTGATGGGTGGTAGCTTGTTTGTTTTCCCTTCCCACACAAAATTCCATTTTGTTTTGTGGGTAAGCAAAACTGCATGTTTCGATGCGTTTACTGGATTGGTAGTTTTTGTATAACACGTGTGATCTCCAGGTTTAAGCCCTGGTGCCAGAAAACCCCAACAAGGAAACGTGCCTGGAATAAGGCTTCGCACTTCTGGGGTATACCGTGGTTCTATTTCACGACTCACATCAAATTGTTCACGAACAATTGCTGAGGGGAGTATTCGGATGGGGTAGGGGATTTATTTCCCATGTTTCAACCCTATTATCTGGTTGGACGAGAAACGTTCACGGGACCAAGGCCATACCCCATTTGTTAGGCATTTGAAATGCCAGCCTGGGGATAACATGACTTTCTATTTGTGGTGTATGGATTCACCGTGGGGTCTCAATACATACTGGATCCCCCCTTTGCAAGGGGCACAGATCCCCTGCCCAGTAGGCATCTGGTTGAGGGGCGCACCAAGGCCTTCTCTGCCAAGCTGCTTTCCAGCCAGGTGACCCCCGCCTGTGCCAGGGCCTGGGCTTGTTCCTCCCCAGGGGCTGGACTCAGCACTTTTGTGACCTGATGAGGTCCCTGCTGGCCCCTTTCTCCAGCCCAACTCGGTCCCCACCTGCCAGCACACCCACTGTGGTACCAGACACCCCCACCCCCGTTTTGTGGGTGCCAGCAATGCCCAATGCCAGACCATCCCCCCTGGGTTCAGGCACTGAAGGTGACGCAGCCCCAGCTGTGGGATGGATGGATGAGCTCCATAGATAGATCCATGGATAGAGAATGGCGGAATGGCTGGGCATGAGAAACACAATGATGGTGCCTGGCCACTCCAGGGGAACACATGTGTAACCCCAACTCGTCGTAAGTTAACCAGAAACCAGCCCCTTCAGGTCAGGCCCCCTCCCAAACTCAACGTGCAACGCCAAGCCCCGGCAAGGCGCACTCCTGATCAGGAGCTGGGAATCCGCCTGCTCGGTCAGTCGAGGGCTGCAGAGGAAACACACTCACCTGGGGAAGGCGTGGGCAGGAGCAGCCTGCATCCCCCGAGTGCTGGTCGCTCCACCGGAGACAGCTGCACCAGGCATCCTCAGCCTCTGTAAAGTGACACAGAGCTGCTAGAAGGTTTCCAAGGCACTTTGCTCTTGGCTCCCAAAGGGAGCAGACCTGCCTCCTGCTCCAAAAGGAAGCCACTTCTCCAAACCCCTCCTCCAAATCTTCCGCCGTGAACAGGAGCCCTTGCTCTGCTCTGGAGAAGCTGCACAGCAAACACTGAGACTGCGCAGTAACGCTGCCAGCCTTTCTGTAGGGCAAGAACTCAGAAGCTCAGAATAAAACTTCTTTTCCAATGGAGAACTCAGCGTGGGCGAGCACGTGGAAAGGTGTCGGACTGGCCTGCCACGTGCAGGCTGCCCAACGACCATCGGGTTGCTCACCCTTCAAAAGGCTTCCCAAAGTCACTGCATCACCCTCAAAGCCTGAGCAACTCGCAGTGCTGAGCAGCGCAATCCAGCTGGCCTTGCTTTCCAGCCCTGTGACGCAGTTGCGATAGAACTGCATGCACAAGACGTCGTCGGTGAAGGACAGAACGCCAATGTCCTTGAAGGCAAAGGCAAGGCGCTGCCTGTTCCTCACTTGGAAAGAGTGCAAGAGTATGGTCTCTTGCACACAGCTCTGCACCACGTGCCATGGGAAGGAAGTAGGCTCGCAATACCCACCTGTAGTTCAGCGGCTCGATCTTGACATTGTCTGCAAAGAGGAGGAACATCGTCACTGGCAGAGCGGGCTGAATTTCCATGTAAAATTAGAAACGGAATGCCAGAGAAAAGGTCGTTCATGGAAACGGCTCTTGGGGAGTGGTTATTTTGGGAGGAGCTCAAGCTGTCCGCCTAACTTTGGAGGGAATTCTCTCCAGAGAAATTCTGAAATCCCAGCTTCTCTGCGCCCTTTCTGAAGGGCAGAGAGCATGCACCCCAGTCCCAAACAGGGCGCGGGAAAGTGGATGGTGTCTGTTGCCTTCTCACCAGGGATAACCTCTGTGGGGAACGCGAGCTCCCGCAGAGTTAACTCACCAATGTCCAGCTGGGAGACAGGTCTTCAAACCGCGTACACCTCTTCCTCACCTTGGAATCGCTCTTGGACCGTAGCAAAGGTCCCGAGTCCTGTGACCAGGACCCCCTGCCCAGGAAAACGGCACAAAGGCTGACCACAGGGAAGAGCAAAACTCTATCACGTGCCAAAAGCTTTCTCAGACTAGATCTGGGCACGCTTTCGCCCCTGGTTGACCACGAAGCAAGAGCAGGAGAGCTGCTGAGGGACTTCCCTGAGAGAGGCCTGCTGTGAATCCTCCCTGGGAGGAGCAGCAGCGCTCCACCTTTCTCGGCCTTGGCCGTCGGGCTGGGTGAGGGTGAGCTTTTCAGCGGCTGCAGGTCTCGGTCGCAGAGTGCAGCGAGGGTGAGGGCAGGCAGAGATCAGGCAGGAGAGGCTGTACTCACTGAGGACATCCCCAGGGAAACAGGAACTCTGCAGTGACACACTGGGGACACCAGCACACAGGCAGGGACAATATTATGATGTTAGGGACTTCCGGAGGGACACCAGGACTCCCAAAGGGATGTCACTGGGACATTAAAGACACCCACCGGGACACACTGGGACACAAGAACACATGGGGAGACACCACGGCGATATATAGAATGGCCTGGTAATATCCGGACCCCTCCAGGGACACCACTGTGACATTTAGGAATTTTCCAGGGACGCCCCCTGGGACATCAGGGACCACCCCCTCACCTTGCCCGGGGACACCAGGACCCCTACCAGGGACAGCACTGGGACATTAAGGACCCCCCTTTAACACAAGCCCTACCCCAGGGACAATGTAGGGGCATTAAGGACTCCTCCCGGGACACCAGGACCCCCACAGGACCAGAAGTGCACAAGGGACATACTGGGGACACAAGGACATTCCTGGGGACATCACTGGGACATCAGGGACACCAGGACCGCCCCAGTGACACCACTAGGACATTAAGGACCCCCACAGGGACACCTTGCCACACAAGGACATACTGGGAGACACCACTGGGACATCATTAGAATAGCTTTTAGGACATCAGGACCCCTCCAGGGACACCACTGTAAAATTATGAACTTCCCAGGAACCCCATCCTGGACATAACGGACTACCCACTCCCCTCCATGGGGACACCAGGACCACGCCCAGGGACACCCCAGAATGTCCCAGGGACACACTGGGACACCAGGACCGCCCCCCACCCCCACCCACGACCCCCCGCAGGGACACCATTAGGACATCAGGGACTCCCCCGAGGACACCGCTAGAACGTTAAGGACCCCCAGAAGGACACATTAGGTCACATGCACCCACTGACAGACACCACTGGGACATCTAGAATGGCCTGGGGACATCAGGACCCCTCCAGG
This sequence comes from Falco peregrinus, assembly GCF_023634155.1. Classification (NCBI taxonomy): domain Eukaryota; kingdom Metazoa; phylum Chordata; class Aves; order Falconiformes; family Falconidae; genus Falco; species Falco peregrinus. Next base: position 155,774 of record NW_026599635.1, read on the forward strand.
GACACCACTGTGACATTAATGACCCCCACCAGGGACACATTGTGATACACAAGGACCCATTGAGACACACCACTGGGACATCTAGAATGGCCTGGGGATGCCAGGACCACCTCAGTGACAACACTGGAACATTTAGGACCCCCCTGGAAACACACGACCTGCATCCAGGGAAACTGTAGGGGCATTAGGAACTCCCCCTGGGACACCAGGACCCCCCCAAGACACACTGGGACACCCAAATGCCTATAGGGACACCTGAGAACACTAGGACATCCCTGGAGACATCCGTGGGACACCAGGGACACTCCCGGGGACATTAGGACCCCCCCAGGGACACCCTAGTGACATTAGGGACAGCTTGGAAGCAGAAGGACCCCCCACAGAGCACTCCTGGGACATCAGGACCCCCCAAGGGGACCCTCCAGCAGGTCACTCTCATGCAGTTGTCACGCAGAAGCTCCCCCTCGATGGAAGTCCTTAGCAGCAGGGCAGCCCTCAGATCTGCACTGTCAAGGAAACGGAGCCCAAAAAACAGACCCCTCCCCATCCCAAAATGGGAGGACCCCCTCCCCACATGACACTTGTTAGTTTAACATTATGCTAGGGGCCAACCAATGCCCTCCTTTATCTTCTAGTGCCGTGACGACCATGGGTGGTACATGGATGGTCACCTCCTGCCCCATGGTGAACTTAGGGGCCTCCTGCATCAGTAGCACAGGTGCTTCTCCTGCTTTAGGGCATCCAGGCCATCCTGAGCTCACCCCATCCAGCTCTTTGCAGGAGCAAGCTACAGCCCGCCCCTGAGGCCCTAAACAATGTGCCAGAACTCCGAAGGCAATGCCTTTCCTCTCACACTTAAAAAGTGCAAAGGTCTTTGTCACGTCAGGTAATCCCCACGTGGGGGCCTCCACCAGAGCTCACTTCAGACGCTTGAAAGTGGCTTTACCCTCCTCTGTCCCGCCAATAGACCCATGGCAGGAGGTTTTCAGTAGCTCGTGCTGAGCTTTCACACATAAAACACAATTGCCTACCCAAAGTCAACACCATCCCACCATGCCGAGAAATCTTCATAGTTCCTCGAGAGTTTGAGGTTCCACGAGGCAGCGAATAGCCTCCTTCTGTTGAGATCCCAACTGTCTCTGGCCTTCCAGCACTTCAAACACCAAACGTGGAAGTGACTCCTGGATAATTCCATATCCACTAATTCTCAAGACATTTAGAAGGCTTATCGTCAGGGAAAGACACAGCTCCCAAGTCCCTGCTGCAACCAGAATATCATCCTAGGATCGCAGAACTCTTCCCTGATCATTTTCTGTTCTCCAAATGTCAAACTGCTTTGCCAATTGATTCCCAAAGATTGTTGGGGTATTTTGAAAGCCTTGTGGTATAACCGCCCAAGTGTATTGCCTTTTCCTTCCTCTTTCTGGGTTTGTGCATTCAAAAGCAAAAGGCTTCTGACTGTCAGTGCCCAGGGGAACACAGAAAAAGGCATCCTTCACATCAAAAACTGTAAACCATCCCTGTTCCCCTGTAAGGGTGGTTTAGTATCCGTATGGATGTGCTACTGCAGGATAAATACCTTGAGGTATGTGATTTACTGCTCTTAAATCCTGCACCAAACAGCAATCTTAACCCTTGGCCTTTTTCACTGGCAAAACAGGGGTGTTGGGTTTCGACACACACCCCACCAACAGATTGTACTTCAAGAATTTCTGAATTATCGCTACTGACCCACTCCTAGCTTCCAGCTTCGGGCGACACTGTTTCATTCTCAGCGGGGATGATCCAGGCTTTAAGTCAGTCCTTACAGGTTTTGACCTGTGGGATTTTCCAGGAACCTCTCCGGCTCGTACAATAGGAATCACAGCATCTCTGACCTCCGGGCGTATCTTTCTCCTTTCAAGGCAGCATAGCCTGTAATAACAAAGCTGCTGCCTCTCGACACAAAAAGTTTCTGGAATTCAGATTTCTATTTCCTCGTTTTAAAATCAGATTTCTGCTTCCAATTTTTTGGAGTAGATCTCTCCCTAAACAACGCTTCTGGAGAATTTGGCTAGTATAAAAACTGATGAGTAACCCACTGTTTTCCCAGCTTCATTGTTAAAGGTTTCAAAAATGGCCAAGTTTCATGGGTCTCTGTCGTACCAGCAATGCTTATATTCTTATTGCTTAGTTCCCCTCTAAAGTCTTCTGAACAGAGAAAGTAGCCCCAGGATCTACCCAAAGCTCAACTTCTTCACTTCCCAGCTCCACTTTAAACAGAGGTTTCTCTGGGGAGAGACTCCTCTGCGGCGAATGAAGAGACGGGACGCGGCTTGATGCAAGCAAATGTCGATTTAGTGTACACAATCACGAGTTTATATATGTTTTCAGAAGCTGCGTGCTTTAAACAGATTGGTTCTTTAAGCTAAGAATTACATACTAGGCAATCCCTGATTGGTGGTTAACTACAAAGGACACTTTCATCAATTAACAGCAAGGTGTTACCTTTCCTTGGCGCCATCCTTGGCGCCATCCGTCTCCCACTCCCCTGTGCTCTGCAAACATGCCTCATCATGTTAATTGCTGTCTAGACAAGCTCGAGCACATTCCCCTCAGCTAACCGATTGCCGCGCATGGTCCTAGTTTGCAGACCGCTCCTGCACTCCTCCGCTCCCCCTCATTCCTCGCTTACTGGGAGCAAGGGGGCAGAGGGACTCCAATCCTTAAGCAGATGGTCTTCTTCCGAACGCCCATCCCTTTTGCACTGTGCACACTGATTATCACCCAAACGAGGGCTGGGCCGCAGTCCCCCTCTGGGGGCTCTGCCCTGTCCTCAGGACCTTCCCCTCACCCTACCATTTTACTCTGATACCGCCAACAAGCGACAATTTACTCTTTCCTTTTGACTCTCTCTGTGTCAATATGCAATCCAAGCAACACCCAACAGCTTTCCCCTATCTCGAGCAATCACTTCCTTGTAGCTTTTGTAATTTTCTTCCAATACCATCGCAGGATTGGCCCACCAATAGAGGGGCTGATTGATCTCATCCCTCTTAAGATTCAGGGTCAATACTTGTAGAGTTGCAGGCTACCTCCTTCATTCTGTTCTGCAGATCTGGGGGGGGCTCTTGGCTATCGTGCCTAGCCTCGTACCATTCGGACATGGTTATTGCCTTAGCCACAGCATTTTGAATGCCAAATAGAATCCCTTTCTGATACCGAGTCCAAAGTTGCCTGGGTCCGTTAACATGCAGGTCCCAGTTTGGACCAACAGAGGGGAAATGATGCTCCACAGTTCCTGTTTTAACCTCAGCTTCCACATGTATTCTAGCGGCTTGACAAATCATCTCCTTCTCACTACTATCAAATAAAACCTGCAGTACTGCCGCTATATCCTTACACTCTGGATCATCCTGTGTTTTAACCACCATTATTTCAAAAACACCAGCCGCCTTCTCAGGGTCGTCTCGGTAATTTCCTGCGGTTGCTTTGCAATGCTTCAACTCTGTTCTTGAAAACGGGAACGTCACCGTAACGGGTCCTTCGTTTCCCACAGCCTGGCACAGGGGAGTCTGTATCACTTCCCCTGGTCTGGCCCGCTCCCACCCTGCGGCTGGGCTAAAACCTTCTCCCTCTTCACAGCCACTTTCCCTGCCACCAGCCTCGTCAGCTCGCCTGCCACCACTTTCTCTTACCCTGCTCACATCACTAATATCAGCATCAGAACTCTCTCCCCGTCTCTGCTGGGCTTCAACCATTAACTCTAAACCATTGTCTCTAAACCTCCTTCTTTCTTGTAGTCGTTACAATTTTAAACACCTCTGTCTGATACTACAAGCAGAGCAGACCCTTTTCAATGACCTCTTCTTATCCTTTCCCAAAGCCAAGAGGAAAGGATCTCAGGGAGGTAAATTTATACCACACTGGTTTTGCCATTCAGAATGGGTCTTTACAGTGGAAGAAAGATCAGCGTATCAAACTCTGTCCCTTTTCCTTTCCTGCCTTCAAAACAACATCAGCGGTAACATCATACAATAATGCAAACTGCCATTTTCCCCCGTCACCCAGTTTATACAGAGACCACCCCTGAGTACACTATTGCACTAGGGTGCTTTTAGTTACATTTCCCTCAGAACTACCCCTTGATTCTTCCCAGTGTCCCAAAACACATCCCAGGGGAGACTGCTGTAAAATACCACGGCCGTGTACACTGACCAGGGCCCGTTTCCTTTTAGTGTCCTGAACATTTTATCATACACATGTGTAGAAGTATTTTCAGATGTTCAGAGTGCACTCTACTAGACACACACACACACACACACACACAACATTAATATACTTGAGTATGCCAGGCAGAAATTTTACCAGACACATTGTTTCCAGGAGAGCCCTCAATAACCCAACCCAGCAGGGCTTTTGCCTCTGCTTAGGGGCAGGTATCCCAGACCACCAGGAATGCCTGACATCTTACCGGGGGAACGTTGCTTTGGAGTCGTTGGTCCGGGAATCAGAGGTCTTCCCCAAGAGTCCCTCACTGCCGGCTGGAATTGCTGTGATCCGCAGCTCCACCGACGCTCAATAGCGGAGTCTCACCTGGGTCACCAGAAAATGATCCCGTAAAGGCGGTCACGGTGAAAAACCCTCTCAGACTTGATGTGAAGTTTCAGAAGGCGGGCATTCTTTATGACAGCGCTGGGAGCACGGGGGAGTGCTCACCAAGTTACTCGAGGGTACACATTACATACAGCAGAGTACTTGCACGCTCACAGTGCATCACACATGCACACTCCACCAAGTTGTCTCCTCTTGCGGCCAGAACTTCCCCACTCAGAACTTGCCTGCACACGTCTTTCTCCCAGGATGGACCAGGCACAGACAACCACTGGGGGAGTGTGCTCAGCTTTTATTGACCTCAGAAAGTGTCCAGGGTGGAGAGGAGTCTGGCAGCACAATGTCCTCGTGGCAGCTGAACGTGTTGGGCGCCGTCCATGCACCCATGCCTCGCGTGCCTCCCTGTGCCACACCCTCTGGGTACCGCACAGGATCAGGGCCAGCTGCCATCTCTGGGGACCCCTCTGCCAGCACGGCGCTGCTGCTCTCGCTGTGGCCTGATGCAAGTACAGCAGAAAGCCTTGCGCAGAGCCCTGAGCGCCCTGCGGAAGAGGGAGGGCCGTCGCTGTCGAGCTGGGGCATGTGGGAGGGCAGCCATGCCTGTGGAAGGAAGACAAGTGTAGGCAGGGGGCTGGGCAGGTACCGGGCAAGATCCTGCCTGCTCCCCGCCACCGAGAGCTTTCCCCAGGGAGTGGTGGCCAGGGAACGGCCAGCCCCCATGCACGCAGTCCTTCTGCTTTGGCCTGGGTGCACATTGCTGGGACACCTGGGCTAAGCCTTCCCTTGCCGGGCCAGCGCTACACGCAAGGATGTACCTGGCTCATCCTCGGGCTCATCCCTGGGCTCGGAGCAGGGCCACGTGTTATCTGGCTGCCTCTCCTGAAAACCACCACGGGGCTCCTGGCAGAACTCCAGGAATGACGGGTTGACCCAGATGCTGTAGATGATGATTCCCGCTCGGCACAGCTCTATATCATCATGTTCCCAGTTTTCCTCCTCAGACAAGAACCTTGGCGCACCCTATAAAAACATTAAGGGCAAAAGGAGACCTAAGCATCTGTAACTGGGTGCCGGGGGAAACACAGGCGCTTAGGGACATGATTTAGTGGTAGAATATGCAGTGCCATGTGTCGGGTCGGTTAGGTTTATGGTCTCTGCAGCCAGAGGAGGGCTGTGCATCACCTCTGTGCTGGGAGGCCACTTACGCGGGGAGAAGAAGAGCACAGGCAGGGGATGGAGGGGCTGTCAGCGGGATGACACGGACAGTACAAGCCATCTCCCTGTCACACATGCCCTGGACACTGTGCCTGACTGCAGTACCTCGTGATGCAGCCTGCTGTTGGGCTGGGGGGGGGCGTTTGCCTCCTCATGCGTGGGCATCTTCGGCGGCGCCTGCCGACGACCGGCCATGGTCACCCAGGGGAGATGCTGCCTCCTGAGGGAGTGGCTCTCCTGGGAGTGGGCACCCAGGGCTCTGGCTCCTTAAATACCCGCGGGGTCACCGTGGGGACCCGCATCACAATGACCTCTGGGCACGCTGCGCCGCCTGCATCACAAAGCCCTGGCGATGCTGTGGAGCCTGGCGGGGACTGGCTGTGCGCGGCTGTGCCCGGCGTGGGGCAGCCCCTGCTTGCCCCTCACAGAGGCCCCAGCAGGCCCGAGCCCGCACCTCCCACATCCCCCCGGTGCCAGCAGCCTCTGCAGAGCTCAGTCCTGTGTGCGTGCAGCAGCTCTGGCTGCCACCGCCCGGGGCCTTGTCCCCACGCATGGCTCCCACACAGGGCGCCCAGGCCTGGGGACGCTCCGGTGCCCGCCTACAGCAACGCAGGGGAGGCCCGCAGGCCCGTGCCCAGAGGCCACTGGCCACGCCGAGCTGCTCCCGGCAGTCGCCATGGGCCGCGGGGTGACCAGCCCTCTCCCCAGCCGGCTCTGGGAGGTCCCTCCCAGGCTGCTCTTCTTCAGTGCCTTTCCTCCAGAGGTGGAGCGTGCACGGGCTCACACCCACAGCCAGGACGAGGGAGCAGGGCTGCCTCCCTGGGGCTGACGCTCTGTGCTCCCCTTCCAGCTGGAACGAAAAGAAAAGCCGCCTTTGTTCCCAGTTACAACACAGAGAAACACCCGTGTCTCATGCACATGCCTGCACTTTTTCTGACAGAAAATGGCTTTGGGGTACTATGGAAACTCCTGGGGAGAAAAAAAAACCCAAACCATTAAAATAAATGCTGCTCAGCTGATGTTGGAGACCTTGGTATTAGACACCCAGACCTGTTCTCCTCCACGCAGTTGTCACTCCTGCACCAGGAACTGCTTGCTAGTGGGTGAATCTGACGGCAGCAGCTCCCAGGCAGAGCTGGGAGCAGCCCCTGGGGACACCTTTAGGCTTTACAGCAGTGTTTGCTGCCCCAGCACGGGTCCCCTGCCCCCTGCAGGGACCAGGCAGGAGGCTGGAGGGAAGAGTCCCACCAACAGCTTTGGCCTCCAGGCTGGAGAACCCTGTCCCAGGCTCAGGCACTGCTGCCTCCGGGCTCCCCTACCCCATCCTGGGGCAATAAGGCAACTCTCTTCCTTCTACAGAACAACACTCAAAGCTTAAGGGGAGGAGGAAAAGCCTACTTCCTCCCTCATGCAGGTTTCCCCCAGGCCTAGAGGTTGCTGCGGTCTTCTGCTCGGCTGGGAGAGGGGTTGGAGCCTTTCTCCACCTCTCCTCGACCGCCTCTCTCCTGGGCTGGGCTGGAGGGTGGGGAGTCCGAGTGCCTCCAGTGCCGAGGGCCTGCCAAGGAGCAGACGCTCTCAGCAAAGCAGACGGCATCCACAGGTGCTGTTTCCCAGAGGACCTCTTGAAAGCAGCCTGCAGCAGGACCTGGCAGCCGGGAGACCCAGCACTGCGTGCCTCTTATCACGGCCGATTTTGCCGCTTGCATCCTGCTGCCACTCTCTCCCTCATGTGCATGAGAAGGCAAACCCCTGCCCTGCAGCTGGGTGTCTGTCCTGCTCCCCCGCTCTGGAGACCTGCCGCCCTGGGTGCCCCGAAGGAGAGGGTGGCTGCTGCTCTCAGCGGTGTCAATCGCTGCCCGTACCTGGGGTTGCTGTCGGTCCTTCCCCGCAGACCAGGCTCCCCACGCCGCCCACTCTGCCTTTGCTTGCTCGAGCTGCTCTTGTCACTTGGGCCTCACTTGCTCCCACTCTGCAGGCAGCTGCCAGACCTCCTGGAGGGGACGGCAAGGCAGCAGAAGGCAGGATTAGTCTCAGCGCCTGGAACGGGTGTCCTTCGGGTCTGACCCGTGTTGCCGCCCCTTGCCTCAGCTGGTCGGTTGGCAGGGCTTTGCCCCTAACAGACTGGGGGCTGTGGGGTCATTCTAGGCTCCTGGCAAACACAGCTGCGACCAAAGCCCTCCACTGTGAACAGCCGAGAAAGGACTTGGGCATCTCCCATAGCCCCTGGGCCAGGAGAAAGTGTTTTGTGACAACCCAGGGGGCAAGGAAGATCTGAAGGAGGTGACAGACAGCCGACAAGGAGCGCACGTCCAGGGGTCCTTTCAGGCTGGCTCTCTGCACAAAGAGGCTTCTGCCGAGTCCCCAGCAGCACGGCAGCTACAGCAAGGCACGCACCTGCAGCGCTTTCTGGCAGTCGTCTGAGGATGGGAGTGTAGAGGTGGGTTTGGCTGGAGAAGCCGGCTCCTGCCTGCCTGCCTCCTTCATCCTGGGGGAGCTGCCTGGACACGGGGGGGAGCGCACTGCAAAGAGGCACCAGGAGCAGTCGGCATGAGCACGGGGCAGTTTGCTCTCCCACCTTCGCCTGGCACCAAAGCTCCCCAGGCTGGCAGAAGCAGCGCGCGAGGTGGGGCCATTTCTGCTGGCAGCGGGGAGCCTTTCCTGAGCCCCCTCAGATGGACGGGGGAGGTCTGCACCTCAGCTCTTGCGTGAGGGAACCACAGGGACGTGGGGTGCACTCAGCATCCACCACCTTCCCCAGGGAGGGGCCCACAACAGGGGAAACAAGCACATAAGAGCCATGCGGCACGTGTCAGGGACCTTGCCGCGTCCCTGCAGCCGGAGTGTCCGGAGGGGAGGTCTCTCCTCCACGGGTGCAGGATCCCTTTCATCCCTTCCCACCAGGGTCTCACCTCTCAGAAGTCTTCTTGCCCAAGTCTTTCTGTCTTGTGCCTGGCCCCTGACTTGGCAGTGCAGCAAGGGAAAGCTTCCTCCGTCTCTGCAGCAGCTTGCCACGATGCGCCTCTGCACCTGGCAAAGGAGGAAACTCAGCAGAGCAGGCCCCTGGGGAGTGCCTTTTGACGGAGCTGTGGTCACCCAGCACGGGGCAGGGCCTCAGCTGGGCAGCGGAGACCTGTTCCCACACCTTGTCTGAGCCTGGACTTTGCTGCAGCCTTCTTGGCCCAGGCGGACAAAGCCTTGGCCACTGCTCTGCTGACCACCGTAAAGCGAAACCTGGGCAGGAAACGATGACACGGGCTTGAAGGGTGACCCCTACCCTCTGCAGCTTCCCAGCACTAATCCTCACGACTCTCGTGTGAGGCACGGCACCCCTTTTCCTCGTGGCCATGCAGCCATGCATGGGTTTTATTAGCAATCTTCCCCCAACACCAGGCGGCGTAGCTTAAAGCCCTCCCTGTGTGCAGCTGGCTCTCTCTGACGGGAGTGACGGGCAGGCTGGGCATGAGAAACGCAGTGACGCTGCCCAGCCACTCCAGGAGAACACACGTGTAACCCCAACTCGTCGTAAGTTAACCAGAAACCAGCCCCTTCAGGTCAGGCCCCCTCCCAGACTCAACGTGCAACGCCAAGCCCCGGCAAGGCGCACTCCTGATCAGGAGCTGGGAATCCGCCCGCTCGGTCAGTCGAGGGCTGCAGAGGAAACGCACTCACCTGGGGAAGGCGTGGGCAGGAGCAGCCTGCATCCCCCGAGTGCTGGTCGCTCCACCGGAGACAGCTGCACCGGGCATCCTCAGCCTCTGTAAAGTGACACAGAGCTGCTAGAAGGTTTCCAAGGCACTTTGCTCTTGGCTCCCAAAGGGAGCAGACCTGCCTCCTGCTCCAAAAGGAAGCCACTTCTCCAAACCCCTCCTCCAAATCTTCCGCCGTGAACAGGAGCCCTTGCTCTGCTCTGGAGAAGCTGCACAGCAAACACTGAGACTGCGCAGTAACGCTGCCAGCCTTTCTGTAGGGCAAGAACTCAGAAGCTCAGAATAAAACTTCTTTTCCAATGGAGAACTCAGCGTGGGCGAGCACGTGGAAAGGTGTCGGACTGGCCTGCCACGTGCAGGCTGCCCAACGGCCATCGGGTTGCTCACCCTTCAAAAGGCTTCCCAAAGTCACTGCATCACCCTCAAAGCCTGAGCAACTCGCAGTGCTGAGCAGCGCAATCCAGCTGGCCTTGCTTTCCAGCCCTGTGACACAGTTGCGATAGAACTGCATGCACAAGACATCGTCGGTGAAGGACAGAACGCCAATGTCCTTGAAGGCAAAGGCAAGGCGCTGCCTGTTCCTCACTTGGAAAGAGTGCAAGAGTATGGTCTCTTGCACACAGCTCTGCACCACGTGCCATGGGAAGGAAGTAGGCTCGCAATACCCACCTGTAGTTCAGCGGCTCGATCTTGACATTGTCTGCAAAGAGGAGGAACATCGTCACTGGCAGAGCGGGCTGAATTTCCATGTAAAATTAGAAACGGAATGCCAGAGAAAAGGTCGTTCATGGAAACGGCTCTTGGGGAGTGGTTATTTTGGGAGGAGCTCAAGCTGTCCGCCTAACTTTGGAGGGAATTCTCTCCAGAGAAATTCTGAAATCCCAGCTTCTCTGCGCCCTTTCTGAAGGGCAGAGAGCATGCACCCCAGTCCCAAACAGGGCGCGGGAAAGTGGATGGTGTCTGTTGCCTTCTCACCAGGGATAACCTCTGTGGGGAACACAAGCTCCCGCAGAGTTAACTCACCAATGTCCAGCTGGGAGACAGGTCTTCAAACCGCGTACACCTCTTCCTCACCTTGGAATCGCTCTTGGACCGTAGCAAAGGTCCCGAGTCCTGTGACCAGGACCCCCTGCCCAGGAAAACGACGCAAAGGCTGACCACAGGGAAGAGCGAAACTCTATCACGTGCCAAAAGCTTTCTCAGACTAGATCTGGGCACGCTTTCGCCCCTGGTTGACCACGAAGCAAGAGCAGGAGAGCTGCTGAGGGACTTCCCTGAGAGAGGCCTGCTGTGAATCCTCCCTGGGAGGAGCAGCAGCGCTCCACCTTTCTCGGCCTTGGCCGTCGGGCTGGGTGAGGGTGAGCTTTTCAGCGGCTGCAGGTCTCGGTCGCAGAGTGCAGCGAGGGTGAGGGCAGGCAGAGATCAGGCAGGAGAGGCTGTACTCACTGAGGACATCCCCAGGGAAACAGGAACTCTGCAGTGACACACTGGGGACACCAGCACACAGGCAGGGACAATATTATGATGTTAGGGACTTCCGGAGGGACACCAGGACTCCCAAAGGGATGTCACTGGGACATTAAAGACACCCACCGGGACACACTGGGACACAAGAACACATGGGGAGACACCACGGCGATATATAGAATGGCCTGGTAATATCCGGACCCCTCCAGGGACACCACTGTGACATTTAGGAATTTCCCAGGGACGCCCCCTGGGACATCAGGGACCACCCCCTCACCTTGCCCGGGGACACCAGGACCCCTACCAGGGACAGCACTGGGACATTAAGGACCCCCCTTTAACACAAGCCCTACCCCAGGGACAATGTAGGGGCATTAAGGACTCCTCCCGGGACACCAGGACCCCCACAGGACCAGAAGTGCACAAGGGACATACTGGGGACACAAGGACATTCCTGGGGACATCACTGGGACATCAGGGACACCAGGACCGCCCCAGTGACACCACTAGGACATTAAGGACCCCCACAGGGACACCTTGCCACACAAGGACATACTGGGAGACACCACTGGGACATCATTAGAATAGCTTTTAGGACATCAGGACCCCTCCAGGGACACCACTGTAAAATTATGAACTTCCCAGGAACCCCATCCTGGACATAACGGACTACCCACTCCCCTCCATGGGGACACCAGGACCACGCCCAGGGACACCCCAGAATGTCCCAGGGACACACTGGGACACCAGGACCGCCCCCCACCCCCACCCACGACCCCCCGCAGGGACACCATTAGGACATCAGGGACTCCCCCGAGGACACCGCTAGAACGTTAAGGACCCCCAGAAGGACACATTAGGTCACATGCACCCACTGACAGACACCACTGGGACATCTAGAATGGCCTGGGGACATCAGGACCCCTCCAGGGACACCACTGTGACATTAATGACCCCCACCAGGGACACATTGTGATACACAAGGACCCATTGAGACACACCACTGGGACATCTAGAATGGCCTGGGGATGCCAGGACCACCTCAGTGACAACACTGGAACATTTAGGACCCCCCTGGAAACACACGACCTGCATCCAGGGAAACTGTAGGGGCATTAGGAACTCCCCCTGGGACACCAGGACCCCCCCAAGACACACTGGGACACCCAAATGCCTATAGGGACACCTGAGAACACTAGGACGTCCCTGGAGACATCCGTGGGACACCAGGGACACTCCCGGGGACATTAGGACCCCCCCAGGGACACCCTAGTGACATTAGGGACAGCTTGGAAGCAGAAGGACCCCCCACAGAGCACTCCTGGGACATCAGGACCCCCCAAGGGGACCCTCCAGCAGGTCACTCTCATGCAGTTGTCACGCAGAAGCTCCCCCTCGATGGAAGTCCTTAGCAGCAGGGCAGCCCTCAGATCTGCACTGTCAAGGAAACGGAGCCCCAGAAACAGACCCCTCCCCATCCCAAAATGGGAGGACCCCCTCCCCACATGACACTTGTTAGTTTAACATTATGCTAGGGGCCAACCAATGCCCTCCTTTATCTTCTAGTGCCGTGACGACCATGGGTGGTACATGGATGGTCACCTCCTGCCCCATGGTGAACTTAGGGGCCTCCTGCATCAGTAGCACAGGTGCTTCTCCTGCTTTAGGGCATCCAGGCCATCCTGAGCTCACCCCATCCAGCTCTTTGCAGGAGCAAGCTACAGCCCGCCCCTGAGGCCCTAAACAATGTGCCAGAACTCCGAAGGCAATGCCTTTCCTCTCACACTTAAAAAGTGCAAAGGTCTTTGTCACGTCAGGTAATCCCCACGTGGGGGCCTCCACCAGAGCTCACTTCAGACGCTTGAAAGTGGCTTTACCCTCCTCTGTCCCGCCAATAGACCCATGGCAGGAGGTTTTCAGTAGCTCGTGCTGAGCTTTCACACATAAAACACAATTGCCTACCCAAAGTCAACACCATCCCACCATGCCGAGAAATCTTCATAGTTCCTCGAGAGTTTGAGGTTCCACGAGGCAGCGAATAGCCTCCTTCTGTTGAGATCCCAACTGTCTCTGGCCTTCCAGCACTTCAAACACCAAACGTGGAAGTGACTCCTGGATAATTCCATATCCACTAATTCTCAAGACATTTAGAAGGCTTATCGTCAGGGAAAGACACAGCTCCCAAGTCCCTGCTGCAACCAGAATATCATCCTAGGATCGCAGAACTCTTCCCTGATCATTTTCTGTTCTCCAAATGTCAAACTGCTTTGCCAATTGATTCCCAAAGATTGTTGGGGTATTTTGAAAGCCTTGTGGTATAACCGCCCAAGTGTATTGCCTTTTCCTTCCTCTTTCTGGGTTTGTGCATTCAAAAGCAAAAGGCTTCTGACTGTCAGTGCCCAGGGGAACACAGAAAAAGGCATCCTTCACATCAAAAACTGTAAACCATCCCTGTTCCCCTGTAAGGGTGGTTTAGTATCCGTATGGATGTGCTACTGCAGGATAAATACCTTGAGGTATGTGATTTACTGCTCTTAAATCCTGCACCAAACAGCAATCTTAACCCTTGGCCTTTTTCACTGGCAAAACAGGGGTGTTGGGTTTCGACACACACCCCACCAACAGATTGTACTTCAAGAATTTCTGAATTATCGCTACCGACCCACTCCTAGCTTCCAGCTTCGGGCGACACTGTTTCATTCTCAGCGGGGATGATCCAGGCTTTAAGTCAGTCCTTACAGGTTTTGACCTGTGGGATTTTCCAGGAACCTCTCCGGCTCGTACAATAGGAATCACAGCATCTCTGACCTCCGGGCGTATCTTTCTCCTTTCAAGGCAGCATAGCCTGTAATAACAAAGCTGCTGCCTCTCGACACAAAAAGTTTCTGGAATTCAGATTTCTATTTCCTCGTTTTAAAATCAGATTTCTGCTTCCAATTTTTTGGAGTAGATCTCTCCCTAAACAACGCTTCTGGAGAATTTGGCTAGTATAAAAACTGATGAGTAACCCACTGTTTTCCCAGCTTCATTGTTAAAGGTTTCAAAAATGGCCAAGTTTCATGGGTCTCTGTCGTACCAGCAATGCTTATATTCTTATTGCTTAGTTCCCCTCTAAAGTCTTCTGAACAGAGAAAGTAGCCCCAGGATCTACCCAAAGCTCAACTTCTTCACTTCCCAGCTCCACTTTAAACAGAGGTTTCTCTGGGGAGAGACTCCTCTGCGGCGAATGAAGAGACGGGACGCGGCTTGATGCAAGCAAATGTCGATTTAGTGTACACAATCACGAGTTTATATATGTTTTCAGAAGCTGCGTGCTTTAAACAGATTGGTTCTTTAAGCTAAGAATTACATACTAGGCAATCCCTGATTGGTGGTTAACTACAAAGGACACTTTCATCAATTAACCGCAAGGTGTTACCTTTCCTTGGCGCCATCCTTGGCGCCATCCGTCTCCCACTCCCCTGTGCTCTGCAAACATGCCTCATCATGTTAATTGCTGTCTAGACAAGCTCGAGCACATTCCCCTCAGCTAACCGATTGCCGCGCATGGTCCTAGTTTGCAGACCGCTCCTGCACTCCTCCGCTCCCCCTCATTCCTCGCTTACTGGGAGCAAGGGGGCAGAGGGACTCCAATCCTTAAGCAGACGGTCTTCTTCCGAACGCCCATCCCTTTTGCACTGTGCACACTGATTATCACCCAACCGAGGGCTGGGCCGCAGTCCCCCTCTGGGGGCTCTGCCCTGTCCTCAGGACCTTCCCCTCACCCTACCATTTTACTCTGATACCGCCAACAAGCGACAATTTACTCTTTCCTTTTGACTCTCTCTGTGTCAATATGCAATGCAAGCAACGTCCAACAGCTTTCCCCTATCTCGAGCAATCACTTCCTTGTAGCTTTTGTAATTTTCTTCCAATACCATCGCAGGATTGGCCCACCAATAGAGGGGCTGATTGATCTCATCCCTCTTAAGATTCAGGGTCAATACTTGTAGAGTTGCAGGCTACCTCCTTCATTCTGTTCTGCAGATCTGGGGGGGGCTCTTGGCTATCGTGCCTAGCCTCGTACCATTCGGACATGGTTATTGCCTTAGCCACAGCATTTTGAATGCCAAATAGAATCCCTTTCTGATACCGAGTCCAAAGTTGCCTGGGTCCGTTAACATGCAGGTCCCAGTTTGGACCAACAGAGGGGAAATGATGCTCCACAGTTCCTGTTTTAACCTCAGCTTCCACATGTATTCTAGCGGCTTGACAAATCATCTCCTTCTCACTACTATCAAATAAAACCTGCAGTACTGCCGCTATATCCTTACACTCTGGATCATCCTGTGTTTTAACCACCATTATCTCAAAAACACCAGCCGCCTTCTCAGGGTCGTCTCGGTAATTTCCTGCGGTTGCTTTGCAATTCTTCAACTCTGTTCTTGAAAACGGGAACGTCACCGTAACGGGTCCTTCGTTTCCCACAGCCTGGCACAGGGGAGTCTGTATCACTTCCCCTGGTCTGGCCCGCTCCCACCCTGCGGCTGGGCTAAAACCTTCTCCCTCTTCACAGCCACTTTCCCTGCCACCAGCCTCGTCAGCTCGCCTGCCACCACTTTCTCTTACCCTGCTCACATCACTAATATCAGCATCAGAACTCTCTCCCCGTCTCTGCTGGGCTTCAACCATTAACTCTAAACCATTGTCTCTAAACCTCCTTCTTTCTTGTAGTCGTTACAATTTTAAACACCTCTGTCTGATACTACAAGCAGAGCAGACCCTTTTCAATGACCTCTTCTTATCCTTTCCCAAAGCCAAGAGGAAAGGATCTCAGGGAGGTAAATTTATACCACACTGGTTTTGCCATTCAGAATGGGTCTTTACAGTGGAAGAAAGATCAGCGTATCAAACTCTGTCCCTTTTCCTTTCCTGCCTTCAAAACAACATCAGCGGTAACATCGTACAATAATGCAAACTGCCATTTTCCCCCGTCACCCAGTTTCTACAGAGACCACCCCTGAGTACACTATTGCACTAGGGTGCTTTTAGTTACATTTCCCTCAGAACTACCCCTTGATTCTTCCCAGTGTCCCAAAACACATCCCAGGGGAGACTGCTGTAAAATACCACGGCCGTGTACACTGACCAGGGCCCGTTTCCTTTTAGTGTCCTGAACATTTTATCATACACATGTGTAGAAGTATTTTCAGATGTTCAGAGTGCACTCTACTAGACACACACACACACACACACACAACATTAATATACTTGAGTATGCCAGGCAGAAATTTTACCAGACACATTGTTTCCAGGAGAGCCCTCAATAACCCAACCCAGCAGGGCTTTTGCCTCTGCTTAGGGGCAGGTATCCCAGACCACCAGGAATGCCTGACATCTTACCGGGGGAACGTTGCTTTGGAGTCGTTGGTCCGGGAATCAGAGGTCTTCCCCAAGAGTCCCTCACTGCCGGCTGGAATTGCTGTGATCCGCAGCTCCACCGACGCTCAATAGCGGAGTCTCACCTGGGTCACCAGAAAATGATCCCGTAAAGGCGGTCACGGTGAAAAACCCTCTCAGACTTGATGTGAAGTTTCAGAAGGCGGGCATTCTTTATGACAGCGCTGGGAGCACGGGGGAGTGCTCACCAAGTTACTCGAGGGTACACATTACATACAGCAGAGTACTTGCACGCTCACAGTGCATCACACATGCACACTCCACCAAGTTGTCTCCTCTTGCGGCCAGAACTTCCCCACTCAGAACTTGCCTGCACACGTCTTTCTCCCAGGATGGACCAGGCACAGACAACCACTGGGGGAGTGTGCTCAGCTTTTATTGACCTCAGAAAGTGTCCAGGGTGGAGAGGAGTCTGGCAGCACAATGTCCTCGTGGCAGCTGAACGTGTTGGGCGCCGTCCATGCACCCATGCCTCGCGTGCCTCCCTGTGCCACACCCTCTGGGTACCGCACAGGATCAGGGCCAGCTGCCATCTCTGGGGACCCCTCTGCCAGCACGGCGCTGCTGCTCTCGCTGTGGCCTGATGCAAGTACAGCAGAAAGCCTTGCGCAGAGCCCTGAGCGCCCTGCGGAAGAGGGAGGGCCGTCGCTGTCGAGCTGGGGCATGCGGGAGGGCAGCCATGCCTGTGGAAGGAAGACAAGTGTAGGCAGGGGGCTGGGCAGGTACCGGGCAAGATCCTGCCTGCTCCCCGCCACCGAGAGCTTTCCCCAGGGAGTGGTGGCCAGGGAACGGCCAGCCCCCATGCACGCAGTCCTTCTGCTTTGGCCTGGGTGCACATTGCTGGGACACCTGGGCTAAGCCTTCCCTTGCCGGGCCAGCGCTACACGCAAGGATGTACCTGGCTCATCCTCGGGCTCATCCCTGGGCTCGGAGCAGGGCCACGTGTTATCTGGCTGCCTCTCCTGAAAACCACCACGGGGCTCCTGGCAGAACTCCAGGAATGACGGGTTGACCCAGATGCTGTAGATGATGATTCCCGCTCGGCACAGCTCTATATCATCATGTTCCCAGTTTTCCTCCTCAGACAAGAACCTTGGCGCACCCTATAAAAACATTAAGGGCAAAAGGAGACCTAAGCATCTGTAACTGGGTGCCGGGGGAAACACAGGCGCTTAGGGACATGATTTAGTGGTAGAATATGCAGTGCCATGTGTCGGGTCGGTTAGGTTTATGGTCTCTGCAGCCAGAGGAGGGCTGTGCGTCACCTCTGTGCTGGGAGGCCACTTACGCGGGGAGAAGAAGAGCACAGGCAGGGGATGGAGGGGCTGTCAGCGGGATGACACGGACAGTACAAGCCATCTCCCTGTCACACATGCCCTGGACACTGTGCCTGACTGCAGTACCTCGTGATGCAGCCTGCTGTTAGGCTGGGGGGGGGCGTTTGCCTCCTCATGCGTGGGCATCTTCGGCGGCGCCTGCCGACGACCGGCCATGGTCACCCAGGGGAGATGCTGCCTCCTGAGGGAGTGGCTCTCCTGGGAGTGGGCACCCAGGGCTCTGGCTCCTTAAATACCCGCGGGGTCACCGTGGGGACCCGCATCACAATGACCTCTGGGCACGCTGCGCCGCCTGCATCACAAAGCCCTGGCGATGCTGTGGAGCCTGGCGGGGACTGGCTGTGCGCGGCTGTGCCCGGCGTGGGGCAGCCCCTGCTTGCCCCTCACAGACGCCCCAGCAGGCCCGAGCCCGCACCTCCCACATCCCCCCGGTGCCAGCAGCCTCTGCAGAGCTCAGTCCTGTGTGCGTGCAGCAGCTCTGGCTGCCACCGCCCGGGGCCTTGTCCCCACGCATGGCTCCCACACAGGGCGCCCAGGCCTGGGGACGCTCCGGTGCCCGCCTACAGCAACGCAGGGGAGGCCCGCAGGCCCGTGCCCAGAGGCCACTGGCCACGCCGAGCTGCTCCCGGCAGTCGCCATGGGCCGCGGGGTGACCAGCCCTCTCCCCAGCCGGCTCTGGGAGGTCCCTCCCAGGCTGCTCTTCTTCAGTGCCTTTCCTCCAGAGGTGGAGCGTGCACGGGCTCACACCCACAGCCAGGACGAGGGAGCAGGGCTGCCTCCCTGGGGCTGACGCTCTGTGCTCCCCTTCCAGCTGGAACGAAAAGAAAAGCCGCCTTTGCTCCCAGTTACAACACAGAGAAACACCCGTGTCTCGTGCACGTGCCTGCACCTTTTCTGACAGAAAATGGCTTTGGGGGACTATGGAAACTCCTGGGGAGAAAAAAAACCCCAAACCATTAAAACAAACGCTGCTCAGCTGATGTTGGAGACCTTGGTATTAGACACCCAGACCTGTTCTCCTCCACGCAGTTGTCACTCCTGCACCAGGAACTGCTTGCTAGTGGGTGAATCTGACGGCAGCAGCTCCCAGGCAGAGCTGGGAGCAGCCCCTGGGGACACCTTTAGGCTTTACAGCAGTGTTTGCTGCCCCAGCACGGGTCCCCTGCCCCCTGCAGGGACCAGGCAGGAGGCTGGAGGGAAGAGTCCCACCAACAGCTTTGGCCTCCAGGCTGGAGAACCCTGTCCCAGGCTCAGGCACCGCTGCCTCCGGGCTCCCCTACCCCATCCTGGGGCAATAAGGCAACTCTCTTCCTTCTACAGAACAACACTCAAAGCTTAAGGGGAGGAGGAAAAGCCTACTTCCTCCCTCATGCAGGTTTCCCCCAGGCCTAGAGGTTGCTGCGGTCTTCTGCTCGGCTGGGAGAGGGGTTGGAGCCTTTCTCCACCTCTCCTCGACCGCCTCTCTCCTGGGCTGGGCTGGAGGGTGGGGAGTCCGAGTGCCTCCAGTGCCGAGGGCCTGCCAAGGAGCAGACGCTCTCAGCAAAGCAGACGGCATCCACAGGTGCTGTTTCCCAGAGGACCTCTTGAAAGCAGCCTGCAGCAGGACCTGGCAGCCGGGAGACCCAGCACTGCGTGCCTCTTATCACGGCCGATTTTGCCGCTTGCATCCTGCTGCCACTCTCTCCCTCATGTGCATGAGAAGGCAAACCCCTGCCCTGCAGCTGGGTGTCTGTCCTGCTCCCCCGCTCTGGAGACCTGCCGCCCTGGGTGCCCCGAAGGAGAGGGTGGCTGCTGCTCTCAGCGGTGTCAATCGCTGCCCGTACCTGGGGTTGCTGTCGGTCCTTCCCCGCAGACCAGGCTCCCCACGCCGCCCACTCTGCCTTTGCTTGCTCGAGCTGCTCTTGTCACTTGGGCCTCACTTGCTCCCACTCTGCAGGCAGCTGCCAGACCTCCTGGAGGGGACGGCAAGGCAGCAGAAGGCAGGATTAGTCTCAGCGCCTGGAACGGGTGTCCTTCGGGTCTGACCCGTGTTGCCGCCCCTTGCCTCAGCTGGTCGGTTGGCAGGGCTTTGCCCCTAACAGACTGGGGGCTGTGGGGTCATTCTAGGCTCCTGGCAAACACAGCTGCGACCAAAGCCCTCCACTGTGAACAGCCGAGAAAGGACTTGGGCAACTCCCATAGCCCCTGGGCCAGGAGAAAGTGTTTTGTGACAATGCAGGGGGCAAGGAAGATCTGAAGGAGGTGACAGACAGCCGACAAGGAGCGCACGTCCAGGGGTCCTTTCAGGCTGGCTCTCTGCACAAAGAGGCTTCTGCCGAGTCCCCAGCAGCACGGCAGCTACAGCAAGGCACGCACCTGCAGCGCTTTCTGGCAGTCGTCTGAGGATGGGAGTGTAGAGGTGGGTTTGGCTGGAGAAGCCGGCTCCTGCCTGCCTGCCTCCTTCATCCTGGGGGAGCTGCCTGGACACGGGGGGAGCGCACTGCAAAGAGGCACCAGGAGCAGTCGGCATGAGCACGGGGCAGTTTGCTCTCCCACCTTCGCCTGGCACCAAAGCTCCCCAGGCTGGCAGAAGCAGCGCGCGAGGTGGGGCCATTTCTGCTGGCAGCGGGGAGCCTTTCCTGAGCCCCCTCAGATGGACGGGGGAGGTCTGCACCTCAGCTCTTGCGTGAGGGAACCACAGGGACGTGGGGTGCACTCAGCATCCGCCACCTTCCCCAGGGAGGGGCCCACAACAGGGGAAACAAGCACATAAGAGCCATGCGGCACGTGTCAGGGACCTTGCCGCGTCCCTGCAGCCGGAGTGTCCGGAGGGGAGGTCTCTCCTCCACGGGTGCAGGATCTCTTTCATCCCTTCCCACCAGGGTCTCACCTCTCAGAAGTCTTCTTGCCCAAGTCTTTCTGTCTTGTGCCTGGCCCCTGACTTGGCAGTGCAGCAAGGGAAAGCTTCCTCCGTCTCTGCAGCAGCTTGCCACGATGCGCCTCTGCACCTGGCAAAGGAGGAAACTCAGCAGAGCAGGCCCCTGGGGAGTGCCTTTTGACGGAGCTGTGGTCACCCAGCACGGGGCAGGGCCTCAGCTGGGCAGCGGAGACCTGTTCCCACACCTTGTCTGAGCCTGGACTTTGCTGCAGCCTTCTTGGCCCAGGCGGACAAAGCCTTGGCCACTGCTCTGCTGACCACCGTAAAGCGAAACCTGGGCAGGAAACGATGACACGGGCTTGAAGGGTGACCCCTACCCTCTGCAGCTTCCCAGCACTAATCCTCACGACTCTCGTGTGAGGCACGGCACCCCTTTTCCTCGTGGCCATGCAGCCATGCATGGGTTTTATTAGCAATCTTCCCCCAACACCAGGCGGCGTAGCTTAAAGCCCTCCCTGTGTGCAGCTGGCTCTCTCTGACGGGAGTGACGGGCAGGCTGGGCATGAGAAACGCAGTGACGCTGCCCAGCCACTCCAGGAGAACACACGTGTAACCCCAACTCGTCGTAAGTTAACCAGAAACCAGCCCCTTCAGGTCAGGCCCCCTCCCAGACTCAACGTGCAACGCCAAGCCCCGGCAAGGCGCACTCCTGATCAGGAGCTGGGAATCCGCCCGCTCGGTCAGTCGAGGGCTGCAGAGGAAACGCACTCACCTGGGGAAGGCGTGGGCAGGAGCAGCCTGCATCCCCCGAGTGCTGGTCGCTCCACCGGAGACAGCTGCACCGGGCATCCTCAGCCTCTGTAAAGTGACACAGAGCTGCTAGAAGGTTTCCAAGGCACTTTGCTCTTGGCTCCCAAAGGGAGCAGACCTGCCTCCTGCTCCAAAAGGAAGCCACTTCTCCAAACCCCTCCTCCAAATCTTCCGCCGTGAACAGGAGCCCTTGCTCTGCTCTGGAGAAGCTGCACAGCAAACACTGAGACTGCGCAGTAACACTGCCAGCCTTTCTGTAGGGCAAGAACTCAGAAGCTCAGAATAAAACTTCTTTTCCAATGGAGAACTCAGCGTGGGCGAGCACGTGGAAAGGTGTCGGACTGGCCTGCCACGTGCAGGCTGCCCAACGGCCATCGGGTTGCTCACCCTTCAAAAGGCTTCCCAAAGTCACTGCATCACCCTCAAAGCCTGAGCAACTCGCAGTGCTGAGCAGCGCAATCCAGCTGGCCTTGCTTTCCAGCCCTGTGACGCAGTTGCGATAGAACTGCATGCACAAGACATCGTCGGTGAAGGACAGAACGCCAATGTCCTTGAAGGCAAAGGCAAGGCGCTGCCTGTTCCTCACTTGGAAAGAGTGCAAGAGTATGGTCTCTTGCACACAGCTCTGCACCACGTGCCATGGGAAGGAAGTAGGCTCGCAATACCCACCTGTAGTTCAGCGGCTCGATCTTGACATTGTCTGCAAAGAGGAGGAACATCGTCACTGGCAGAGCGGGCTGAATTTCCATGTAAAATTAGAAACGGAATGCCAGAGAAAAGGTCGTTCATGGAAACGGCTCTTGGGGAGTGGTTATTTTGGGAGGAGCTCAAGCTGTCCGCCTAACTTTGGAGGGAATTCTCTCCAGAGAAATTCTGAAATCCCAGCTTCTCTGCGCCCTTTCTGAAGGGCAGAGAGCATGCACCCCAGTCCCAAACAGGGCGCGGGAAAGTGGATGGTGTCTGTTGCCTTCTCACCAGGGATAACCTCTGTGGGGAACACAAGCTCCCGCAGAGTTAACTCACCAATGTCCAGCTGGGAGACAGGTCTTCAAACCGCGTACACCTCTTCCTCACCTTGGAATCGCTCTTGGACCGTAGCAAAGGTCCCGAGTCCTGTGACCAGGACCCCCTGCCCAGGAAAACGACGCAAAGGCTGACCACAGGGAAGAGCGAAACTCTATCACGTGCCAAAAGCTTTCTCAGACTAGATCTGGGCAAGAGCAGGAGAGCTGCTGAGGGACTTCCCTGAGAGAGGCCCGCTGTGAATCCTCCCTGGGAGGAGCAGCAGCGCTCCACCTTTCTCGGCCTTGGCCGTCGGGCTGGGTGAGGGTGAGCTTTTCAGCGGCTGCAGGTCTCGGTCGCAGAGTGCAGCGAGGGTGAGGGCAGGCAGAGATCAGGCAGGAGAGGCTGTGCTCACTGAGGACATCCCCAGGGAAACAGGAGCTCTGCAGTGACACACTGGGGACACCAGCACACAGGCAGGGACAATATTATGATGTTAGGGACTTCCGGGGGGACACCAGGACTCCCAAAGGGATGTCACTGGGACATTAAAGACACCCACCGGGACACACTGGGACACAAGAACACATGGGGAGACACCACGGCGATATATAGAATGGCCTGGTAATATCCGGACCCCTCCAGGGACACCACTGTGACATTTAGGAATTTCCCAGGGACTCCCCCTGGGACATCAGGGACCACCCCCTCACCTTCCCCGGGGACACCAGGACCCCTACCAGGGACAGCACTGGGACATTAAGGACCCCCCTTTAACACAAGCCCTACCCCAGGGACAATGTAGGGGCATTAAGGACTCCTCCCGGGACACCAGGACCCCCACAGGACCAGAAGTGCACAAGGGACATACTGGGGACACAAGGACATTCCTGGGGACATCACTGGGACATCAGGGACACCAGGACCGCCCCAGTGACACCACTAGGACATTAAGGACCCCCACAGGGACACCTTGCCACACAAGGACATACTGGGAGACACCACTGGGACATCATTAGAATAGCTTTTAGGACATCAGGACCCCTCCAGGGACACCACTGTAAAATTATGAACTTCCCAGGAACCCCATCCTGGACATAACGGACTACCCACTCCCCTCCATGGGGACACCAGGACCACGCCCAGGGACACCCCAGAATGTCCCAGGGACACACTGGGACACCAGGACCGCCCCCCACCCCCACCCACGACCCCCCGCAGGGACACCATTAGGACATCAGGGACTCCCCCGAGGACACCGCTAGAACGTTAAGGACCCCCAGAAGGACACATTAGGTCACATGCACCCACTGACAGACACCACTGGGACATCTAGAATGGCCTGGGGACATCAGGACCCCTCCAGGGACACCACTGTGACATTAATGACCCCCACCAGGGACACATTGTGATACACAAGGACCCATTGAGACACACCACTGGGACATCTAGAATGGCCTGGGGATGCCAGGACCACCTCAGTGACAACACTGGAACATTTAGGACCCCCCTGGAAACACACGACCTGCATCCAGGGAAACTGTAGGGGCATTAGGAACTCCCCCTGGGACACCAGGACCCCCCCAAGACACACTGGGACACCCAAATGCCTATAGGGACACCTGAGAACACTAGGACATCCCTGGAGACATCCGTGGGACACCAGGGACACTCCCGGGGACATTAGGACCCCCCCAGGGACACCCTAGTGACATTAGGGACAGCTTGGAAGCAGAAGGACCCCCCACAGAGCACTCCTGGGACATCAGGACCCCCCAAGGGGACCCTCCAGCAGGTCACTCTCATGCAGTTGTCACGCAGAAGCTCCCCCTCGATGGAAGTCCTTAGCAGCAGGGCAGCCCTCAGATCTGCACTGTCAAGGAAACGGAGCCCCAGAAACAGACCCCTCCCCATCCCAAAATGGGAGGACCCCCTCCCCACATGACACTTGTTAGTTTAACATTATGCTAGGGGCCAACCAATGCCCTCCTTTATCTTCTAGTGCCGTGACGACCATGGGTGGTACATGGATGGTCACCTCCTGCCCCATGGTGAACTTAGGGGCCTCCTGCATCAGTAGCACAGGTGCTTCTCCTGCTTTAGGGCATCCAGGCCATCCTGAGCTCACCCCATCCAGCTCTTTGCAGGAGCAAGCTACAGCCCGCCCCTGAGGCCCTAAACAATGTGCCAGAACTCCGAAGGCAATGCCTTTCCTCTCACACTTAAAAAGTGCAAAGGTCTTTGTCACGTCAGGTAATCCCCACGTGGGGGCCTCCACCAGAGCTCACTTCAGACGCTTGAAAGTGGCTTTACCCTCCTCTGTCCCGCCAATAGACCCATGGCAGGAGGTTTTCAGTAGCTCGTGCTGAGCTTTCACACATAAAACACAATTGCCTACCCAAAGCCGACACCATCCCACCATGCCGAGAAATCTTCATAGTTCCTCGAGAGTTTGAGGTTCCACGAGGCAGCGAATAGCCTCCTTCTGTTGAGATCCCAACTGTCTCTGGCCTTCCAGCACTTCAAACACCAAACGTGGAAGTGACTCCTGGATAATTCCATATCCACTAATTCTCAAGACATTTAGAAGGCTTATCGTCAGGGAAAGACACAGCTCCCAAGTCCCTGCTGCAACCAGAATATCATCCTATGATCGCAGAACTCTTCCCTGATCATTTTCTGTTCTCCAAATGTCAAACTGCTTTGCCAATTGATTCCCAA
Organism: Falco peregrinus; assembly: GCF_023634155.1. Classification (NCBI taxonomy): domain Eukaryota; kingdom Metazoa; phylum Chordata; class Aves; order Falconiformes; family Falconidae; genus Falco; species Falco peregrinus. Next base: position 180,922 of record NW_026599635.1, read on the forward strand.
AGATTGTTGGGGTATTTTGAAAGCCTTGTGGTATAACCGCCCAAGTGTATTGCCTTTTCCTTCCTCTTTCTGGGTTTGTGCATTCAAAAGCAAAAGGCTTCTGACTGTCAGTGCCCAGGGGAACACAGAAAAAGGCATCCTTCACATCAAAAACTGTAAACCATCCCTGTTCCCCTGTAAGGGTGGTTTAGTATCCGTATGGATGTGCTACTGCAGGATAAATACCTTGAGGTATGTGATTTACTGCTCTTAAATCCTGCACCAAACAGCAATCTTAACCCTTGGCCTTTTTCACTGGCAAAACAGGGGTGTTGGATTTCGACACACACCCCACCAACAGGCTGTACTTCAAGAATTTCTGAATTATCGCTACCGACCCACTCCTAGCTTCCAGCTTCGGGCGACACTGTTTCATTCTCAGCGGGGATGATCCAGGCTTTAAGTCAGTCCTTACAGGTTTTGACCTGTTGGATTTTCCAGGAACCTCTCCGGCTCGTACAATAGGAATCACAGCATCTCTGACCTCCGGGCGTATCTTTCTCCTTTCAAGGCAGCATAGCCTGTAATAACAAATCTGCTGCCTCTCGACACAAAAAGTTTCTGGAATTCAGATTTCTATTTCCTCGTTTTAAAATCAGATTTCTGCTTCCAATTTTTTGGAGTAGATCTCTCCCTAAACAACGCTTCTGGAGAATTTGGCTAGTATAAAAACTGATGAGTAACCCACTGTTTTCCCAGCTTCATTGTTAAAGGTTTCAAAAATGGCCAAGTTTCATGGGTCTCTGTCGTACCAGCAATGCTTATATTCTTATTGCTTAGTTCCCCTCTAAAGTCTTCTGAACAGAGAAAGTAGCCCCAGGATCTACCCAAAGCTCAACTTCTTCACTTCCCAGCTCCACTTTAAACAGAGGTTTCTCTGGGGAGAGACTCCTCTGCGGCGAATGAAGAGACGGGACGCGGCTTGATGCAAGCAAATGTCGATTTAGTGTACACAATCACGAGTTTATATATGTTTTCAGAAGCTGCGTGCTTTAAACAGATTGGTTCTTTAAGCTAAGAATTACATACTAGGCAATCCCTGATTGGTGGTTAACTACAAAGGACACTTTCATCAATTAACAGCAAGGTGTTACCTTTCCTTGGCGCCATCCTTGGCGCCATCCGTCTCCCACTCCCCTGTGCTCTGCAAACATGCCTCATCATGTTAATTGCTGTCTAGACAAGCTCGAGCACATTCCCCTCAGCTAACCGATTGCCGCGCATGGTCCTAGTTTGCAGACCGCTCCTGCACTCCTCCGCTCCCCCTCATTCCTCGCTTACTGGGAGCAAGGGGGCAGAGGGACTCCAATCCTTAAGCAGATGGTCTTCTTCCGAACGCCCATCCCTTTTGCACTGTGCACACTGATTATCACCCAAACGAGGGCTGGGCCGCAGTCCCCCTCTGGGGGCTCTGCCCTGTCCTCAGGACCTTCCCCTCACCCTACCATTTTACTCTGATACCACCAACAAGCGACAATTTACTCTTTCCTTTTGACTCTCTCTGTGTCAATATGCAATCCAAGCAACACCCAACAGCTTTCCCCTATCTCGAGCAATCACTTCCTTGTAGCTTTTGTAATTTTCTTCCAATACCATCGCAGGATTGGCCCACCAATAGAGGGGCTGATTGATCTCATCCCTCTTAAGATTCAGGGTCAATACTTGTAGAGTTGCAGGCTACCTCCTTCATTCTGTTCTGCAGATCTGGGGGGGGCTCTTGGCTATCGTGCCTAGCCTCGTACCATTCGGACATGGTTATTGCCTTAGCCACAGCATTTTGAATGCCAAATAGAATCCCTTTCTGATACCGAGTCCAAAGTTGCCTGGGTCCGTTAACATGCAGGTCCCAGTTTGGACCAACAGAGGGGAAATGATGCTCCACAGTTCCTGTTTTAACCTCAGCTTCCACATGTATTCTAGTGGCTTGACAAATCATCTCCTTCTCACTACTATCAAATAAAACCTGCAGTACTGCCGCTATATCCTTACACTCTGGATCATCCTGTGTTTTAACCACCATTATTTCAAAAACACCAGCCGCCTTCTCAGGGTCGTCTCGGTAATTTCCTGCGGTTGCTTTGCAATTCTTCAACTCCGTTACTGAAAATGGGACCCTCACCATAATGGGTCCTTCGTTTCCCACAGCCTGGCACAGGGGAGTCTGTATCGCTTCCCCTGGTCTGGCCCGCTCCCACCCTGCGGCTGGGCTAAAACCTTCTCCCTCTTCACAGCCACTTTCCCTGCCACCAGCCTCGTCAGCTCGCCTGCCACCACTTTCTCTTACCCTGCTCACATCACTAATATCAGCATCAGAACTCTCTCCCCGTCTCTGCTGGGCTTCAACCATTAACTCTAAACCATTGTCTCTAAACCTCCTTCTTTCTTGTAGTCGTTACAATTTTAAACACCTCTGTCTGATACTACAAGCAGAGCAGACCCTTTTCAATGACCTCTTCTTATCCTTTCCCAAAGCCAAGAGAAAAGGATCTCAGGGAGGTAAATTTATACCACACTGGTTTTGCCATTCAGAATGGGTCTTTACAGTGGAAGAAAGATCAGCGTATCAAACTCTGTCCCTTTTCCTTTCCTGCCTTCAAAACAACATCAGCGGTAACATCATACAATAATGCAAACTGCCATTTTCCCCCATCGCCCAGTTTATACAGAGACCACCCCTGAGTACACTATTGCACTAGGGTGCTTTTAGTTACATTTCCCTCAGAACTACCCCTTGATTCTTCCCAGTGTCCCAAAACACATCCCAGGGGAGACTGCTGTAAAATACCACGGCCGTGTACACTGACCAGGGCCCGTTTCCTTTTAGTGTCCTGAACATTTTATCATACACATGTGTAGAAGTATTTTCAGATGTTCAGAGTGCACTCTACTAGACACACACACACACACACACACAACATTAATATACTTGAGTATGCCAGGCAGAAATTTTACCAGACACATTGTTTCCAGGAGAGCCCTCAATAACCCAACCCAGCAGGGCTTTTGCCTCTGCTTAGGGGCAGGTATCCCAGACCACCAGGAATGCCTGACATCTTACCGGGGGAACGTTGCTTTGGAGTCGTTGGTCCGGGAATCAGAGGTCTTCCCCAAGAGTCCCTCACTGCCGGCTGGAATTGCTGTGATCCGCAGCTCCACCAACGCTCAATAGCGGAGTCTCACCTGGGTCACCAGAAAATGATCCCGTAAAGGCGGTCACGGTGAAAAACCCTCTCAGACTTGATGTGAAGTTTCAGAAGGCGGGCATTCTTTATGACAGCGCTGGGAGCACGGGGGAGTGCTCACCAAGTTACTCGAGGGTACACATTACATACAGCAGAGTACTTGCACGCTCACAGTGCATCACACATGCACACTCCACCAAGTTGTCTCCTCTTGCGGCCAGAACTTCCCCACTCAGAACTTGCCTGCACACGTCTTTCTCCCAGGATGGACCAGGCACAGACAACCACTGGGGGAGTGTGCTCAGCTTTTATTGACCTCAGAAAGTGTCCAGGGTGGAGAGGAGTCTGGCAGCACAATGTCCTCGTGGCAGCTGAACGTGTTGGGCGCCGTCCATGCACCCATGCCTCGCGTGCCTCCCTGTGCCACACCCTCTGGGTACCGCACAGGATCAGGGCCAGCTGCCATCTCTGGGGACCCTTCTGCCAGCACGGCGCTGCTGCTCTCGCTGTGGCCTGATGCAAGTACAGCAGAAAGCCTTGCGCAGAGCCCTGAGCGCCCTGCGGAAGAGGGAGGGCCGTCGCTGTCGAGCTGGGGCATGCGGGAGGGCAGCCATGCCTGTGGAAGGAAGACAAGTGTAGGCAGGGGGCTGGGCAGGTACCGGGCAAGATCCTGCCTGCTCCCCGCCACCGAGAGCTTTCCCCAGGGAGTGGTGGCCAGGGAACGGCCAGCCCCCATGCACGCAGTCCTTCTGCTTTGGCCTGGGTGCACATTGCTGGGACACCTGGGCTAAGCCTTCCCTTGCCGGGCCAGCGCTACACGCAAGGATGTACCTGGCTCATCCTCGGGCTCATCCCTGGGCTCGGAGCAGGGCCACGTGTTATCTGGCTGCCTCTCCTGAAAACCACCACGGGGCTCCTGGCAGAACTCCAGGAATGACGGGTTGACCCAGATGCTGTAGATGATGATTCCCGCTCGGCACAGCTCTATATCATCATGTTCCCAGTTTTCCTCCTCAGACAAGAACCTTGGCGCACCCTATAAAAACATTAAGGGCAAAAGGAGACCTAAGCATCTGTAACTGGGTGCCGGGGGAAACACAGGCGCTTAGGGACATGATTTAGTGGTAGAATATGCAGTGCCATGTGTCGGGTTGGTTAGGTTTATGGTCTCTGCAGCCAGAGGAGGGCTGTGCGTCACCTCTGTGCTGGGAGGCCACTTACACGGGGAGAAGAAGAGCACAGGCAGGGGATGGAGGGGCTGTCAGCGGGATGACACGGACAGTACAAGCCATCTCCCTGTCACACATGCCCTGGACACTGTGCCTGACTACAGTACCTCGTGATGCAGCCTGCTGTTGGGCTGGGGGGGGGCGTTTGCCTCCTCATGCGTGGGCATCTTCGGCGGCGCCTGCCGACGACCGGCCATGGTCACCCAGGGGAGATGCTGCCTCCTGAGGGAGTGGCTCTCCTGGGAGTGGGCACCCAGGGCTCTGGCTCCTTAAATACCCGCGGGGTCACCGTGGGGACCCGCATCACAATGACCTCTGGGCACGCTGCGCCGCCTGCATCACAAAGCCCTGGCTGTGGATGCTGTGGAGCCTGGCGGGGACTGGCTGTGCGCGGCTGTGCCCGGCGTGGGGCAGCCCCTGCTTGCCCCTCACAGAGGCCCCAGCAGGCCCGAGCCCGCACCTCCCACATCCCCCCGGTGCCAGCAGCCTCTGCAGAGCTCAGTCCTGTGTGCGTGCAGCAGCTCTGGCTGCCACCGCCCGGGGCCTTGTCCCCACGCATGGCTCCCACACAGGGCGCCCAGGCCTGGGGACGCTCCGGTGCCCGCCTACAGCAACGCAGGGGAGGCCCGCAGGCCCGTGCCCAGAGGCCACTGGCCACGCCGAGCTGCTCCCGGCAGTCGCCATGGGCCGCGGGGTGACCAGCCCTCTCCCCAGCCGGCTCTGGGAGGTCCCTCCCAGGCTGCTCTTCTTCAGTGCCTTTCCTCCAGAGGTGGAGCGTGCACGGGCTCACACCCACAGCCAGGACGAGGGAGCAGGGCTGCCTCCCTGGGGCTGACGCTCTGTGCTCCCCTTCCAGCTGGAACGAAAAGAAAAGCCGCCTTTGCTCCCAGTTACAACACGGAGAAACACCCGTGTCTCGTGCACGTGCCTGCACCTTTTCTGACAGAAAATGGCTTTGGGGTACTATGGAAACTCCTGGGGAGAAAAAAAAACCCAAACCATCAAAATAAACGCTGCTCAGCTGATGTTGGAGACCTTGGTATTAGACACCCAGACCTGTTCTCCTCCCTGCAGTTGTCACTCCTGCACCAGGAACTGCTTGCTAGTGGGTGAATCTGACGGCAGCAGCTCCCAGGCAGAGCTGGGAGCAGCCCCTGGGGACACCTTTAGGCTTTACAGCAGTGTTTGCTGCCCCAGCACGGGTCCCCTGCCCCCTGCAGGGACCAGGCAGGAGGCTGGAGGGAAGAGTCCCACCAACAGCTTTGGCCTCCAGGCTGGAGAACCCTGTCCCAGGCTCAGGCACCGCTGCCTCCGGGCTCCCCTACCCCATCCTGGGGCAATAAGGCAACTCTCTTCCTTCTACAGAACAACACTCAAAGCTTAAGGGGAGGAGGAAAAGCCTACTTCCTCCCTCATGCAGGTTTCCCCCAGGCCTAGAGGTTGCTGCGGTCTTCTGCTCGGCTGGGAGAGGGGTTGGAGCCTTTCTCCACCTCTCCTCGACCGCCTCTCTCCTGGGCTGGGCTGGAGGGTGGGGAGTCCGAGTGCCTCCAGTGCCGAGGGCCTGCCAAGGAGCAGACGCTCTCAGCAAAGCAGACGGCATCCACAGGTGCTGTTTCCCAGAGGACCTCTTGAAAGCAGCCTGCAGCAGGACCTGGCAGCCGGGAGACCCAGCACTGCGTGCTTCTTATCACGGCCGATTTTGCCGCTTGCATCCTGCTGCCACTCTCTCCCTCATGTGCATGAGAAGGCAAACCCCTGCCCTGCAGCTGGGTGTCTGTCCTGCTCCCCCGCTCTGGAGACCTGCCGCCCTGGGTGCCCCGAAGGAGAGGGTGGCTGCTGCTCTCAGCGGTGTCAATCGCTGCCCGTACCTGGGGTTGCTGTCGGTCCTTCCCCGCAGACCAGGCTCCCCACGCCGCCCACTCTGCCTTTGCTTGCTCGAGCTGCTCTTGTCACTTGGGCCTCACTTGCTCCCACTCTGCAGGCAGCTGCCAGACCTCCTGGAGGGGATGGCAAGGCAGCAGAAGGCAGGATTAGTCTCAGCGCCTGGAACGGGTGTCCTTCGGGTCTGACCCGTGTTGCCGCCCCTTGCCTCAGCTGGTCGGTTGGCAGGGCTTTGCCCCTAACACATCGGGGGCTCTGGGGTCATTCTAGGCTCCTGGCAAACACAGCTGCGACCAAAGCCCTCCACTGTGAACAGCCGAGAAAGGACTTGGGCATCTCCCATAGCCCCTGGGCCAGGAGAAAGTGTTTTGTGACAACCCAGGGGGCAAGGAAGATCTGAAGGAGGTGACAGACAGCCGACAAGGAGCGCACGTCCAGGGGTCCTTTCAGGCTGGCTCTCTGCACAAAGAGGCTTCTGCCGAGTCCCCAGCAGCACGGCAGCTACAGCAAGGCACGCACCTGCAGCGCTTTCTGGCAGTCGTCTGAGGATGGGAGTGTAGAGGTGGGTTTGGCTGGAGAAGCCGGCTCCTGCCTGCCTGCCTCCTTCATCCTGGGGGAGCTGCCTGGACACGGGGGGAGCGCACTGCAAAGAGGCACCAGGAGCAGTCGGCATGAGCACGGGGCAGTTTGCTCTCCCACCTTCGCCTGGCACCAAAGCTCCCCAGGCTGGCAGAAGCAGCGCGCGAGGTGGGGCCATTTCTGCTGGCAGCGGGGAGCCTTTCCTGAGCCCCCTCAGATGGACGGGGGAGGTCTGCACCTCAGCTCTTGCGTGAGGGAACCACAGGGACGTGGGGTGCACTCAGCATCCGCCACCTTCCCCAGGGAGGGGCCCACAACAGGGGAAACAAGCACATAAGAGCCATGCGGCACGTGTCAGGGACCTTGCCGCGTCCCTGCAGCCGGAGTGTCCGGAGGGGAGGTCTCTCCTCCATGGGTGCAGGATCCCTTTCATCCCTTCCCACCAGGGTCTCACCTCTCAGAAGTCTTCTTGCCCAAGTCTTTCTGTCTTGTGCCTGGCCCCTGACTTGGCAGTGCAGCAAGGGAAAGCTTCCTCCGTCTCTGCAGCAGCTTGCCACGATGCGCCTCTGCACCTGGCAAAGGAGGAAACTCAGCAGAGCAGGCCCCTGGGGAGTGCCTTTTGACGGAGCTGTGGTCACCCAGCGCGGGGCAGGGCCTCAGCTGGGCAGCGGAGACCTGTTCCCACACCTTGTCTGAGCCTGGACTTTGCTGCAGCCTTCTTGGCCCAGGCGGACAAAGCCTTGGCCACTGCTCTGCTGACCACCGTAAAGCGAAACCTGGGCAGGAAACGATGACACGGGCTTGAAGGGTGACCCCTACCCTCTGCAGCTTCCCAGCACTAATCCTCACGACTCTCGTGTGAGGCACAGCACCTCTCTTCCTCGTGGCCATGCAGCCATGCATGGGTTTTATTAGCAATCTTCCCCCAACACCAGGCGGCGTAGCTTAAAGCCCTCCCTGTGTGCAGCTGGCTCTCTCTGACGGGAGTGACGGGCAGGCTGGGCATGAGAAACGCAGTGACGCTGCCCAGCCACTCCAGGAGAACACACGTGTAACCCCAACTCATTGTAAGTTAACCAGAAACCAGCCCCTTCAGGTCAGGCCCCCTCCCAGACTCAACGTGCAACGCCAAGCCCCGGCAAGGCGCACTCCTGATCAGGAGCTGGGAATCCGCCCGCTCGGTCAGTCGAGGGCTGCAGAGGAAACGCACTCACCTGGGGAAGGCGTGGGCAGGAGCAGCCTGCATCCCCCGAGTGCTGGTCGCTCCACCGGAGACAGCTGCACCAGGCATCCTCAGCCTCTGTAAAGTGACACAGAGCTGCTAGAAGGTTTCCAAGGCACTTTGCTCTTGGCTCCCAAAGGGAGCAGACCTGCCTCCTGCTCCAAAAGGAAGCCACTTCTCCAAACCCCTCCTCCAAATCTTCCGCCGTGAACAGGAGCCCTTGCTCTGCTCTGGAGAAGCTGCACAGCAAACACTGAGACTGCGCAGTAACACTGCCAGCCTTTCTGTAGGGCAAGAACTCAGAAGCTCAGAATAAAACTTCTTTTCCAATGGAGAACTCAGCGTGGGCGAGCACGTGGAAAGGTGTCGGACTGGCCTGCCACGTGCAGGCTGCCCAACGGCCATCGGGTTGCTCACCCTTCAAAAGGCTTCCCAAAGTCACTGCATCACCCTCAAAGCCTGAGCAACTCGCAGTGCTGAGCAGCGCAATCCAGCTGGCCTTGCTTTCCAGCCCTGTGACACAGTTGCGATAGAACTGCATGCACAAGACATCGTCGGTGAAGGACAGAACGCCAATGTCCTTGAAGGCAAAGGCAAGGCGCTGCCTGTTCCTCACTTGGAAAGAGTGCAAGAGTATGGTCTCTTGCACACAGCTCTGCACCACGTGCCATGGGAAGGAAGTAGGCTCGCAATACCCACCTGTAGTTCAGCGGCTCGATCTTGACATTGTCTGCAAAGAGGAGGAACATCGTCACTGGCAGAGCGGGCTGAATTTCCATGTAAAATTAGAAACGGAATGCCAGAGAAAAGGTCGTTCATGGAAACGGCTCTTGGGGAGTGGTTATTTTGGGAGGAGCTCAAGCTGTCCACCTAACTTTGGAGGGAATTCTCTCCAGAGAAATTCTGAAATCCCAGCTTCTCTGCGCCCTTTCTGAAGGGCAGAGAGCATGCACCCCAGTCCCAAACAGGGCGCGGGAAAGTGGATGGTGTCTGTTGCCTTCTCACCAGGGATAACCTCTGTGGGGAACACAAGCTCCCGCAGAGTTAACTCACCAATGTCCAGCTGGGAGACAGGTCTTCAAACCGCGTACACCTCTTCCTCACCTTGGAATCGCTCTTGGACCGTAGCAAAGGTCCCGAGTCCTGTGACCAGGACCCCCTGCCCAGGAAAACGACGCAAAGGCTGACCACAGGGAAGAGCGAAACTCTATCACGTGCCAAAAGCTTTCTCAGACTAGATCTGGGCACGCTTTCGCCCCTGGTTGACCACGAAGCAAGAGCAGGAGAGCTGCTGAGGGACTTCCCTGAGAGAGGCCCGCTGTGAATCCTCCCTGGGAGGAGCAGCAGCGCTCCACCTTTCTCGGCCTTGGCCGTCGGGCTGGGTGAGGGTGAGCTTTTCAGCGGCTGCAGGTCTCGGTCGCAGAGTGCAGCGAGGGTGAGGGCAGGCAGAGATCAGGCAGGAGAGGCTGTGCTCACTGAGGACATCCCCAGGGAAACAGGAACTCTGCAGTGACACACTGGGGACACCAGCACACAGGCAGGGACAATATTATGATGTTAGGGACTCCCGGGGGGACACCAGGACTCCCAAAGGGATGTCACTGGGACATTAAAGACACCCACCGGGACACACTGGGACACAAGAACACATGGGGAGACACCACGGCGATATATAGAATGGCCTGGTAATATCCGGACCCCTCCAGGGACACCACTGTGACATTTAGGAATTTTCCAGGGACGCCCCCTGGGACATCAGGGACCACCCCCTCACCTTGCCCGGGGACACCAGGACCCCTACCAGGGACAGCACTGGGACATTAAGGACCCCCCTTTAACACAAGCCCTACCCCAGGGACAATGTAGGGGCATTAAGGACTCCTCCCGGGACACCAGGACCCCCACAGGACCAGAAGTGCACAAGGGACATACTGGGGACACAAGGACATTCCTGGGGACATCACTGGGACATCAGGGACACCAGGACCGCCCCAGTGACACCACTAGGACATTAAGGACCCCCACAGGGACACCTTGCCACACAAGGACATACTGGGAGACACCACTGGGACATCATTAGAATAGCTTTTAGGACATCAGGACCCCTCCAGGGACACCACTGTAAAATTATGAACTTCCCAGGAACCCCATCCTGGACATAACGGACTACCCACTCCCCTCCATGGGGACACCAGGACCACGCCCAGGGACACCCCAGAATGTCCCAGGGACACACTGGGACACCAGGACCGCCCCCCACCCCCACCCACGACCCCCCGCAGGGACACCATTAGGACATCAGGGACTCCCCCGAGGACACCGCTAGAACGTTAAGGACCCCCAGAAGGACACATTAGGTCACATGCACCCACTGACAGACACCACTGGGACATCTAGAATGGCCTGGGGACATCAGGACCCCTCCAGGGACACCACTGTGACATTAATGACCCCCACCAGGGACACATTGTGATACACAAGGACCCATTGAGACACACCACTGGGACATCTAGAATGGCCTGGGGATGCCAGGACCACCTCAGTGACAACACTGGAACATTTAGGACCCCCCTGGAAACACACGACCTGCATCCAGGGAAACTGTAGGGGCATTAGGAACTCCCCCTGGGACACCAGGACCCCCCCAAGACACACTGGGACACCCAAATGCCTATAGGGACACCTGAGAACACTAGGACATCCCTGGAGACATCCGTGGGACACCAGGGACACTCCCGGGGACATTAGGACCCCCCCAGGGACACCCTAGTGACATTAGGGACAGCTTGGAAGCAGAAGGACCCCCCACAGAGCACTCCTGGGACATCAGGACCCCCCAAGGGGACCCTCCAGCAGGTCACTCTCATGCAGTTGTCACGCAGAAGCTCCCCCTCGATGGAAGTCCTTAGCAGCAGGGCAGCCCTCAGATCTGCACTGTCAAGGAAACGGAGCCCCAGAAACAGACCCCTCCCCATCCCAAAATGGGAGGACCCCCTCCCCACATGACACTTGTTAGTTTAACATTATGCTAGGGGCCAACCAATGCCCTCCTTTATCTTCTAGTGCCGTGACGACCATGGGTGGTACATGGATGGTCACCTCCTGCCCCATGGTGAACTTAGGGGCCTCCTGCATCAGTAGCACAGGTGCTTCTCCTGCTTTAGGGCATCCAGGCCATCCTGAGCTCACCCCATCCAGCTCTTTGCAGGAGCAAGCTACAGCCCGCCCCTGAGGCCCTAAACAATGTGCCAGAACTCCGAAGGCAATGCCTTTCCTCTCACACTTAAAAAGTGCAAAGGTCTTTGTCACGTCAGGTAATCCCCACGTGGGGGCCTCCACCAGAGCTCACTTCAGACGCTTGAAAGTGGCTTTACCCTCCTCTGTCCCGCCAATAGACCCATGGCAGGAGGTTTTCAGTAGCTCGTGCTGAGCTTTCACACATAAAACACAATTGCCTACCCAAAGTCAACACCATCCCACCATGCCGAGAAATCTTCATAGTTCCTCGAGAGTTTGAGGTTCCACGAGGCAGCGAATAGCCTCCTTCTGTTGAGATCCCAACTGTCTCTGGCCTTCCAGCACTTCAAACACCAAACGTGGAAGTGACTCCTGGATAATTCCATATCCACTAATTCTCAAGACATTTAGAAGGCTTATCGTCAGGGAAAGACACAGCTCCCAAGTCCCTGCTGCAACCAGAATATCATCCTAGGATCGCAGAACTCTTCCCTGATCATTTTCTGTTCTCCAAATGTCAAACTGCTTTGCCAATTGATTCCCAAAGATTGTTGGGGTATTTTGAAAGCCTTGTGGTATAACCGCCCAAGTGTATTGCCTTTTCCTTCCTCTTTCTGGGTTTGTGCATTCAAAAGCAAAAGGCTTCTGACTGTCAGTGCCCAGGGGAACACAGAAAAAGGCATCCTTCACATCAAAAACTGTAAACCATCCCTGTTCCCCTGTAAGGGTGGTTTAGTATCCGTATGGATGTGCTACTGCAGGATAAATACCTTGAGGTATGTGATTTACTGCTCTTAAATCCTGCACCAAACAGCAATCTTAACCCTTGGCCTTTTTCACTGGCAAAACAGGGGTGTTGGGTTTCGACACACACCCCACCAACAGATTGTACTTCAAGAATTTCTGAATTATCGCTACCGACCCACTCCTAGCTTCCAGCTTCGGGCGACACTGTTTCATTCTCAGCGGGGATGATCCAGGCTTTAAGTCAGTCCTTACAGGTTTTGACCTGTGGGATTTTCCAGGAACCTCTCCGGCTCGTACAATAGGAATCACAGCATCTCTGACCTCCGGGCGTATCTTTCTCCTTTCAAGGCAGCATAGCCTGTAATAACAAAGCTGCTGCCTCTCGACACAAAAAGTTTCTGGAATTCAGATTTCTATTTCCTCGTTTTAAAATCAGATTTCTGCTTCCAATTTTTTGGAGTAGATCTCTCCCTAAACAACGCTTCTGGAGAATTTGGCTAGTATAAAAACTGATGAGTAACCCACTGTTTTCCCAGCTTCATTGTTAAAGGTTTCAAAAATGGCCAAGTTTCATGGGTCTCTGTCGTACCAGCAATGCTTATATTCTTATTGCTTAGTTCCCCTCTAAAGTCTTCTGAACAGAGAAAGTAGCCCCAGGATCTACCCAAAGCTCAACTTCTTCACTTCCCAGCTCCACTTTAAACAGAGGTTTCTCTGGGGAGAGACTCCTCTGCGGCGAATGAAGAGACGGGACGCGGCTTGATGCAAGCAAATGTCGATTTAGTGTACACAATCACGAGTTTATATATGTTTTCAGAAGCCGCGTGCTTTAAACAGATTGGTTCTTTAAGCTAAGAATTACATACTAGGCAATCCCTGATTGGTGGTTAACTACAAAGGACACTTTCATCAATTAACAGCAAGGTGTTACCTTTCCTTGGCGCCATCCTTGGCGCCATCCGTCTCCCACTCCCCTGTGCTCTGCAAACATGCCTCATCATGTTAATTGCTGTCTAGACAAGCTCGAGCACATTCCCCTCAGCTAACCGATTGCCGCGCATGGTCCTAGTTTGCAGACCGCTCCTGCACTCCTCCGCTCCCCCTCATTCCTCGCTTACTGGGAGCAAGGGGGCAGAGGGACTCCAATCCTTAAGCAGACGGTCTTCTTCCGAACGCCCATCCCTTTTGCACTGTGCACACTGATTATCACCCAAACGAGGGCTGGGCCGCAGTCCCCCTCTGGGGGCTCTGCCCTGTCCTCAGGACCTTCCCCTCACCCTACCATTTTACTCTGATACCGCCAACAAGCGACAATTTACTCTTTCCTTTTGACTCTCTCTGTGTCAATATGCAATCCAAGCAACACCCAACAGCTTTCCCCTATCTCGAGCAATCACTTCCTTGTAGCTTTTGTAATTTTCTTCCAATACCATCGCAGGATTGGCCCACCAATAGAGGGGCTGATTGATCTCATCCCTCTTAAGATTCAGGGTCAATACTTGTAGAGTTGCAGGCTACCTCCTTCATTCTGTTCTGCAGATCTGGGGGGGGCTCTTGGCTATCGTGCCTAGCCTCGTACCATTCGGACATGGTTATTGCCTTAGCCACAGCATTTTGAATGCCAAATAGAATCCCTTTCTGATACCGAGTCCAAAGTTGCCTGGGTCCGTTAACATGCAGGTCCCAGTTTGGACCAACAGAGGGGAAATGATGCTCCACAGTTCCTGTTTTAACCTCAGCTTCCACATGTATTCTAGCGGCTTGACAAATCATCTCCTTCTCACTACTATCAAATAAAACCTGCAGTACTGCCGCTATATCCTTACACTCTGGATCATCCTGTGTTTTAACCACCATTATCTCAAAAACACCAGCCGCCTTCTCAGGGTCGTCTCGGTAATTTCCTGCGGTTGCTTTGCAATTCTTCAACTCCGTTACTGAAAATGGGACCCTCACCATAATGGGTCCTTCGTTTCCCACAGCCTGGCACAGGGGAGTCTGTATCGCTTCCCCTGGTCTGGCCCGCTCCCACCCTGCGGCTGGGCTAAAACCTTCTCCCTCTTCACAGCCACTTTCCCTGCCACCAGCCTCGTCAGCTCGCCTGCCACCACTTTCTCTTACCCTGCTCACATCACTAATATCAGCATCAGAACTCTCTCCCCGTCTCTGCTGGGCTTCAACCATTAACTCTAAACCATTGTCTCTAAACCTCCTTCTTTCTTGTAGTCGTTACAATTTTAAACGCCTCTGTCTGATACTACAAGCAGAGCAGACCCTTTTCAATGACCTCTTCTTATCCTTTCCCAAAGCCAAGAGAAAAGGATCTCAGGGAGGTAAATTTATACCACACTGGTTTTGCCATTCAGAATGGGTCTTTACAGTGGAAGAAAGATCAGCGTATCAAACTCTGTCCCTTTTCCTTTCCTGCCTTCAAAACAACATCAGCGGTAACATCATACAATAATGCAAACTGCCATTTTCCCCCGTCACCCAGTTTATACAGAGACCACCCCTGAGTACACTATTGCACTAGGGTGCTTTTAGTTACATTTCCCTCAGAACTACCCCTTGATTCTTCCCAGTGTCCCAAAACACATCCCAGGGGAGACTGCTGTAAAATACCACGGCCGTGTACACTGACCAGGGCCCGTTTCCTTTTAGTGTCCTGAACATTTTATCATACACATGTGTAGAAGTATTTTCAGATGTTCAGAGTGCACTCTACTAGACACACACACACACACACACACACAACATTAATATACTTGAGTATGCCAGGCAGAAATTTTACCAGACACATTGTTTCCAGGAGAGCCCTCAATAACCCAACCCAGCAGGGCTTTTGCCTCTGCTTAGGGGCAGGTATCCCAGACCACCAGGAATGCCTGACATCTTACCGGGGGAACGTTGCTTTGGAGTCGTTGGTCCGGGAATCAGAGGTCTTCCCCAAGAGTCCCTCACTGCCGGCTGGAATTGCTGTGATCCGCAGCTCCACCAACGCTCAATAGCGGAGTCTCACCTGGGTCACCAGAAAATGATCCCGTAAAGGCGGTCACGGTGAAAAACCCTCTCAGACTTGATGTGAAGTTTCAGAAGGCGGGCATTCTTTATGACAGCGCTGGGAGCACGGGGGAGTGCTCACCAAGTTACTCGAGGGTACACATTACATACAGCAGAGTACTTGCACGCTCACAGTGCATCACACATGCACACTCCACCAAGTTGTCTCCTCTTGCGGCCAGAACTTCCCCACTCAGAACTTGCCTGCACACGTCTTTCTCCCAGGATGGACCAGGCACAGACAACCACTGGGGGAGTGTGCTCAGCTTTTATTGACCTCAGAAAGTGTCCAGGGTGGAGAGGAGTCTGGCAGCACAATGTCCTCGTGGCAGCTGAACGTGTTGGGCGCCGTCCATGCACCCATGCCTCGCGTGCCTCCCTGTGCCACACCCTCTGGGTACCGCACAGGATCAGGGCCAGCTGCCATCTCTGGGGACCCTTCTGCCAGCACGGCGCTGCTGCTCTCGCTGTGGCCTGATGCAAGTACAGCAGAAAGCCTTGCGCAGAGCCCTGAGTGCCCTGCGGAAGAGGGAGGGCCGTCGCTGTCGAGCTGGGGCATGCGGGAGGGCAGCCATGCCTGTGGAAGGAAGACAAGTGTAGGCAGGGGGCTGGGCAGGTACCGGGCAAGATCCTGCCTGCTCCCCGCCACCGAGAGCTTTCCCCAGGGAGTGGTGGCCAGGGAACGGCCAGCCCCCATGCACGCAGTCCTTCTGCTTTGGCCTGGGTGCACATTGCTGGGACACCTGGGCTAAGCCTTCCCTTGCCGGGCCAGCGCTACACGCAAGGATGTACCTGGCTCATCCTCGGGCTCATCCCTGGGCTCGGAGCAGGGCCACGTGTTATCTGGCTGCCTCTCCTGAAAACCACCACGGGGCTCCTGGCAGAACTCCAGGAATGACGGGTTGACCCAGATGCTGTAGATGATGATTCCCGCTCGGCACAGCTCTATATCATCATGTTCCCAGTTTTCCTCCTCAGACAAGAACCTTGGCGCACCCTATAAAAACATTAAGGGCAAAAGGAGACCTAAGCATCTGTAACTGGGTGCCGGGGGAAACACAGGCGCTTAGGGATATGGATTAGTGGTAGAATATGCAGTGCCATGTGTCGGGTTGGTTAGGTTTATGGTCTCTGCAGCCAGAGGAGGGCTGTGCGTCACCTCTGTGCTGGGAGGCCACTTACACGGGGAGAAGAAGAGCACAGGCAGGGGATGGAGGGGATGTCAGTGGGATGACATGGACAGCACCAGCCATCTCCCAGCTGCACACATCCTGGACACTATACGTGCCTACAGTACCTCGTGATGGTCGCTGCCAGCAATGCACCCTGGGCTCACCTGGTGCCAAGACTCTGCAGACAAGGTAGAATCCATGTAATCTCTTTTGTTGTCCCCTGCTGGCTCAAGGTGGGGTAGGGCAGCATCATCTGGGGCGGGGGGTTGAGGCAATGAAGGAGCCACTTCATCCTTGTGTGCTGCTGGAGACTCAGTGGCTGTGCTGGGCTCTCTCTGAGGCTCCCCAGACAAGGGAGGCTCACTGTCCTGAGGTGCTGCAGGTGGTGCTGCTGCCATTACCACACCCACACTTTGTGCCGGGTCCCAATGTTCTGCCAGCTGCTGACTGAGCTCCTGTATCGCAGGCAATGCCTCGTGCAGGACCTCTCTCATTTTGCAGTCGTCTGTGTCCTGCAGAGCCATGTTGTAGGCTATGGGGCTGTGTGGGGCAGCAGCCTGGCTCTCTGCCACAGCTGTGGGCTGCTCACTGAGGAGAGGAGAAGCTGGTGTCTTCCTCGCCTCTTTTCCTACGGTAGCTAGAGATGCGCAGTACCACTCTTCCACAGGAGCTCCGGTCAGGGCAGCAGCTGCTGGCTTATCATCCATGTGTTCCTCTGGGACAGGGGACACTCCCTGCAGGTTTCTGGCTTTGTCTCCTGATGTCCCTCTGCCTACACTGCTCAGCCAGCAGGGCCCATCCTGGAGACCAGCGTGGGTGTCCTGGTAGAACTCCAGGAATGAGGGGTTGGCCCAGATGCTGTTAATGAGGGTTTCCTCTTCTTGGCACAGCTCTTTATCATATTTGTCTTCCCAATCGTCCTGCTCAGACAAGACACCTGACACATCCTGTAAAAACATTAAGGGCAAAAGGAGATCTAAGCATCCGTTATTGGGTACTGGGGGAAACACAGGCACTTAGGGACATGATTTAGTGGCAGAATATGCAGTGCCATGTGTCGGGTTGGTTAGGTTTATGGTCTCTGCAGCCAGAGGAGGGCTGTGCGTCACCTCTGTGCTGGGAGGCCACTTACACGGGGAGAAGAAGAGCACAGGCAGGGGATGGAGGGGATGTCAGTGGGATGACATGGACAGCACCAGCCATCTCCCAGCTGCACACATCCTGGACACTATACGTGCCTACAGTACCTCGTGATGGTCGCTGCCAGCAATGCACCCTGGGCTCACCTGGTGCCAAGACTCTGCAGACAAGGTAGAATCCATGTAATCTCTTTTGTTGTCCCCTGCTGGCTCAAGGTGGGGTAGGGCAGCATCATCTGGGGCGGGGGGTTGAGGCAATGAAGGAGCCACTTCATCCTTGTGTGCTGCTGGAGACTCAGTGGCTGTGCTGGGCTCTCTCTGAGGCTCCCCAGACAAGGGAGGCTCACTGTCCTGAGGTGCTGCAGGTGGTGCTGCTGCCATTACCACACCCACACTTTGTGCCGGGTCCCAATGTTCTGCCAGCTGCTGACTGAGCTCCTGTATCGCAGGCAATGCCTCGTGCAGGACCTCTCTCATTTTGCAGTCGTCTGTGTCCTGCAGAGCCATGTTGTAGGCTATGGGGCTGTGTGGGGCAGCAGCCTGGCTCTCTGCCACAGCTGTGGGCTGCTCACTGAGGAGAGGAGAAGCTGGTGTCTTCCTCGCCTCTTTTCCTACGGTAGCTAGAGATGCGCAGTACCACTCTTCCACAGGAGCTCCGGTCAGGGCAGCAGCTGCTGGCTTATCATCCATGTGTTCCTCTGGGACAGGGGACACTCCCTGCAGGTTTCTGGCTTTGTCTCCTGATGTCCCTCTGCCTACACTGCTCAGCCAGCAGGGCCCATCCTGGAGACCAGCGTGGGTGTCCTGGTAGAACTCCAGGAATGAGGGGTTGGCCCAGATGCTGTTAATGAGGGTTTCCTCTTCTTGGCACAGCTCTTTATCATATTTGTCTTCCCAATCGTCCTGCTCAGACAAGACACCTGACACATCCTGTAAAAACATTAAGGGCAAAAGGAGATCTAAGCATCCGTTATTGGGTACTGGGGGAAACACAGGCATTTAGGGACATGATTTAGTGGCAGAATATGCAGTGCCATGTGTCGGGTTGGTTAGGTTTATGGTCCACAGCCAGAGGAGGGCTGTGCGTCACCTCTGTGCTGGGAGGCCACTTACACGGGGAGAAGAAGAGCACAGGCAGGGGATGGAGGGGCTGTCAGCGGGATGACACGGACAGTACAAGCCATCTCCCTGTCACACATGCCCTGGACACTGTGCCTGACTGCAGTACCTCGTGATGCAGCCTGCTGTTGGGCTGGGGGGGGGGCGTTTGCCTCCTCATGCGTGGGCATCTTTGGCGGCGTCTGCCGATGACCGGCCATGGTCACCCAGGGGAGATGCTGCCTCCTGAGGGAGTGGCTCTCCTGGGAGTGGGCACCCCAGGGCTCTGGCTCCTTAAATACCCGCGGGGTCACCGTGGGGACCCGCATCACAATGACCTCTGGGCATGGTGCGCCGCCTGCATCACAAAGCCCTGGCTGTGGATGCTGTGGAGCCTGGTGGATCTATATAGATAACTAGAGAGAGGGACAAAATATCAAAAGAATAACCAAAGTCTATAAGGAAGAAAATAATTCGGGATTTGGTTTGGTCTATGTGGATATCTAAAAGATAGAGCAGACACTGCTGTACACATATCCCAAATGTGACTCAAGATGTGGAATATGGTTTATATTTCTTGGAGAAAATAAAAACTGATACCCCAAAAGTTTCACCAAAACAGACAAGAAAATTGGATAGATAAATTTTTCAGTGGACTGGGATGGAATTTGAGTTCATGGGTTAAATCATTGATTAACACTGCATTAGTTTTGTTAATAACCTTTTTGACAATTTTTCTGATTTATTATTGTCTAAAGAAGCAAATAAACAGCAAGACTGCCATTAATCGGATGCTAATCCAGGCAGGGACCAGACAACACGATGAAAAAGGAGTGATTCTGAGGCTCCCACTAGCACATAATAGGTGAAAATATATTGATAGACAAATATTAGAAAGAGGGATGAAAGTCTTGAAATTATTTTCAGAACTTTCAAAGGGGGGAAATGTTGCAGAATGTCTTAAGATTTTACCGTATCTTTCTATATTTTGTGTTTATGTAACACTCTTAGTTATAAGTGCATTTTGATTTTAAGGAGTTAACCTCCGTGTTAGAATTCTGTTAGCACATATGAACCAGTGACGTATGAATCACTGTGCTGCTTGTTATCCGAGTCTGTTCCTGGAAGTCCCAATGCTATAGAGCATAACAGCCTTAGTCCTTATTCTTTAGACCATAACCAGAGCGCCCAGGTTCTACTGTGTCTGGGATGAGTTATTGGACACCTTGGCAAGGCCAATACCCAGCCGTCCAACCTGGCAACAAAACTTACTTGTAAGGTGTCCTGAAGTGAGCTCCCTTCATTATAGTACTAAAAATCACAGGGACAAGTCAAGAAGACCCTTACCCAAGTGAAGACCCGTCCCCTGCGCAAGCGTAGTAACAGAAAAGGATGACATAGCAAATATTACAATTATATGCAAACTACTAACCAATCATTGTAACTGGGAGTGTATGACCTTGTAATTTTGTGTAGAAATCTAATGGCAAAATCTATACAGGTGCCTGATTTGTGGAGATGCCACCGAGCACCCAGCGCTGCAAGAAAGGAGCTCCTGCATCTTAATGCTGTATTGATGTTACGAGGTTTGACTCCTGATTTCGGTGACACTGCCTGTGCTGGTCTGTGCCTCTGTCCCCCTTCCCGCCTCTCTGCTCCTCTCCCCGTCCCTCTCTCCTGCTGCTGATCCTGCATTCCCTGCGGCACCCCCTGCCCCTCTGTCGCTGTCCCGCTCCATCCCTCTGCCCGCTTCTCGCCACTCCTTGTCCTTTCTCCATCCCTCTGCAGCTTCTCCCGCTCCCCCTGCCCCTCTGGCCGCCTCTGCCCCTCCCCGGCCACCCCTCCACCTTGACCCACCTCTCCCTGCAGCTCGGTGCCTCTCTCCCCCTCGTCCCTGCTCCATGGGGGAGCCGGGGCCGGGGCCTGTGCTCAAGCAGCCCTGGGCAGTGGCCGTGGGGTCTGCAGGGCCTTGGCCCCCGCAGGGCCAGACTGCAGGGCAGAGGTGCACCATGGCCTGCTGGGGGAAGGCGTGCTCTGAGGCATGCTGGGAGCTGTAGGCCTGGGACAGCCCCATGGCCACATTGTTCCCGGGGCATGCTGGGAGCTGTAGGCCTGGGACAGCCCCATGGCCATGTTGTTCCCGGGGCATGCTGGGAGCTGTAGGCCTGGGACAGCCCCATGGCCATGTTGTTCCCAAGGCATGCTGGGAGCTGTAGGCTGGGACAGCCCCATGGCCAGGTTGTTCCCAAGGCATGCTGGGAGCTGTAGGCTGGGACAGCCCCATGGCCATGTTGTTCCCAGGGCATGCTGGGAGCTGTAGGCCTGGGACAGCCCCATGGCCATGTTGTTCCCGGGGCATGCTGGGAGCTGTAGGCTGGGACAGCCCCATGGCCAGGTTGTTCCCAAGGCATGCTGGGAGCTGTAGGCCTGGGACAGCCCCATGGCCATGTTGTTCCCAGGGCATGCTGGGAGCTGTAGGCCTGGGACAGCCCCATGGCCATGTTGTTCCCAGGGCATGCTGGGAGCTGTAGGCCTGGGACAGCCCCATGGCCACGTTGTTCCCAGGGCATGCTGGGAGCTGTAGGCCTGGGACAGCCCCATGGCCACGTTGTTCCCGGGGCATGCTGGGAGCTGTAGGCCTGGGACAGCCTAATGGCCACGTTGTTCCCAAGGCATGCTGGGAGCTGTAGGCCTGGGACAGCCCCATGGCCATGTTGTTCCCAGGGCATGCTGGGAGCTGTAGGCCTGGGACAGCCCCATGGCCACGTTGTTCCCAGGGCATGCTGGGAGCTGTAGGCCTGGGACAGCCCCATGGCCACGTTGTTCCCGGGGCATGCTGGGAGCTGTAGGCCTGGGACAGCCCCATGGCCACGTTGTTCCCGGGGCATGCTGGGAGCTGTAGGCCTGGGACAGCCCCATGGCCACATTGTTCCCGGGGCATGCTGGGAGCTGTAGGCCTGGGACAGCCCCATGGCCATGTTGTTCCCGGGGCATGCTGGGAGCTGTAGGCCTGGGACAGCCCCATGGCCATGTTGTTCCCAAGGCATGCTGGGAGCTGTAGGCTGGGACAGCCCCATGGCCAGGTTGTTCCCAAGGCATGCTGGGAGCTGTAGGCTGGGACAGCCCCATGGCCAGGTTGTTCCCAAGGCATGCTGGGAGCTGTAGGCCTGGGACAGCCCCATGGCCATGTTGTTCCCAGGGCATGCTGGGAGCTGTAGGCCTGGGACAGCCCCATGGCCATGTTGTTCCCAGGGCATGCTGGGAGCTGTAGGCCTGGGACAGCCCCATGGCCATGTTGTTCCCAGGGCATGCTGGGAGCTGTAGGCCTGGGACAGCCCCATGGCCACGTTGTTCCCAGGGCATGCTGGGAGCTGTAGGCCTGGGACAGCCCCATGGCCATGTTGTTCCCGGGGCATGCTGGGAGCTGTAGGCCTGGGACAGCCCCATGGCCACGTTGTTCCCAAGGCATGCTGGGAGCTGTAGGCCTGGGACAGCCCCATGGCCATGTTGTTCCCAGGGCATGCTGGGAGCTGTAGGCCTGGGACAGCCCCATGGCCACGTTGTTCCCAGGGCATGCTGGGAGCTGTAGGCCTGGGACAGCCCCATGGCCACGTTGTTCCCGGGGCATGCTGGGAGCTGTAGGCCTGGGACAGCCCCATGGCCACATTGTTCCCGGGGCATGCTGGGAGCTGTAGGCCTGGGACAGCCCCATGGCCATGTTGTTCCCGGGGCATGCTGGGAGCTGTAGGCCTGGGACAGCCCCATGGCCATGTTGTTCCCAAGGCATGCTGGGAGCTGTAGGCTGGGACAGCCCCATGGCCAGGTTGTTCCCAAGGCATGCTGGGAGCTGTAGGCTGGGACAGCCCCATGGCCAGGTTGTTCCCAAGGCATGCTGGGAGCTGTAGGCCTGGGACAGCCCCATGGCCATGTTGTTCCCAGGGCATGCTGGGAGCTGTAGGCCTGGGACAGCCCCATGGCCATGTTGTTCCCAGGGCATGCTGGGAGCTGTAGGCCTGGGACAGCCCCATGGCCATGTTGTTCCCAGGGCATGCTGGGAGCTGTAGGCCTGGGACAGCCCCATGGCCACGTTGTTCCCAGGGCATGCTGGGAGCTGTAGGCCTGGGACAGCCCCATGGCCACGTTGTTCCCGGGGCATGCTGGGAGCTGTAGGCCTGGGACAGCCCCATGGCCACGTTGTTCCCAAGGCATGCTGGGAGCTGTAGGCTGGGACAGCCCCATGGCCAGGTTGTTCCCAAGGCATGCTGGGAGCTGTAGGCTGGGACAGCCCCATGGCCAGGTTGTTCCCAAGGCATGCTGGGAGCTGTAGGCCTGGGACAGCCCCATGGCCATGTTGTTCCCAGGGCATGCTGGGAGCTGTAGGCCTGGGACAGCCCCATGGCCATGTTGTTCCCAGGGCATGCTGGGAGCTGTAGGCCTGGGACAGCCCCATGGCCATGTTGTTCCCAGGGCATGCTGGGAGCTGTAGGCCCTGTGCTGCAGGGCAGCCATGTTGTTCCCGTGGCATGCTGAGAGCTGCCATTGCCCACCCTCAGCCTCCCAGCAGCCATGTTGGGCTGGGCAGGCGCAGCCTGTGCTGGGGCTGGGGCCCTGCTGGGGCTCTGCCCTTCAGCGGCAGAGCTGGGCGCTTCTCCTCGCTGATGGGATGAAGTTATAAAGAATCACTAGGAGAGGCTGCAGCTAAAGCAATGATTAACTCCACCTATTGAATTAGCTCACCAAGGGGTGGCAAGCCTTCTGAGGCAGCGGGACTATAACAGTAGCCAAGGGAAGTGGGGTAACGGAGCGTTGCCTTCCAAAGCATAGAGCACAGAGAAGAGATGAAGTTCTATAAGAACAAGTAGAGTGCAGGTGCCCCAGGAAAGTTCAACTGAAGTTCACCAAGTTGTTGACCACCAGCGCTCTCCAAAGGCCCCAACAAGACCCCCCAGGAGCAAAGGGACATAGGCAAGTGCCTTATGCATATGTAAATAATTTTTAGGAAGTAGTTAGTGCAAAGTACATCTTCCCATCTGAACATGTCCAGAACGGACCCTGAGGGGCTGGATATTGACCGGTGGAGCGTGCTGATGGGTGGTAGCTTGTTTGTTTTCCCTTCCCACACAAAATTCCATTTTGTTTTGTGGGTAAGCAAAACTGCATGTTTCGATGCGTTTACTGGATTGGTAGTTTTTGTATAACACGTGTGATCTCCAGGTTTAAGCCCTGGTGCCAGAAAACCCCAACAAGGAAACGTGCCTGGAATAAGGCTTCGCACTTCTGGGGTATACCGTGGTTCTATTTCACGACTCACATCAAATTGTTCACGAACAATTGCTGAGGGGAGTATTCGGATGGGGTAGGGGATTTATTTCCCATGTTTCAACCCTATTATCTGGTTGGACGAGAAACGTTCACGGGACCAAGGCCATACCCCATTTGTTAGGCATTTGAAATGCCAGCCTGGGGATAACATGACTTTCTATTTGTGGTGTATGGATTCACCGTGGGGTCTCAATACATACTGGATCCCCCCTTTGCAAGGGGCACAGATCCCCTGCCCAGTAGGCATCTGGTTGAGGGGCGCACCAAGGCCTTCTCTGCCAAGCTGCTTTCCAGCCAGGTGACCCCCGCCTGTGCCAGGGCCTGGGCTTGTTCCTCCCCAGGGGCTGGACTCAGCACTTTTGTGACCTGATGAGGTCCCTGCTGGCCCCTTTCTCCAGCCCAACTCGGTCCCCACCTGCCAGCACACCCACTGTGGTACCAGACACCCCCACCCCCGTTTTGTGGGTGCCAGCAATGCCCAATGCCAGACCATCCCCCCTGGGTTCAGGCACTGAAGGTGACGCAGCCCCAGCTGTGGGATGGATGGATGAGCTCCATAGATAGATCCATGGATAGAGAATGGCGGAATGGCTGGGCATGAGAAACACAATGATGGTGCCTGGCCACTCCAGGGGAACACACGTGTAACCCCAACTCGTCGTAAGTTAACCAGAAACCAGCCCCTTCAGGTCAGGCCCCCTCCCAAACTCAACGTGCAACGCCAAGCCCCGGCAAGGCGCACTCCTGATCAGGAGCTGGGAATCCGCCTGCTCGGTCAGTCGAGGGCTGCAGAGGAAACACACTCACCTGGGGAAGGCGTGGGCAGGAGCAGCCTGCATCCCCCGAGTGCTGGTCGCTCCACCGGAGACAGCTGCACCAGGCATCCTCAGCCTCTGTAAAGTGACACAGAGCTGCTAGAAGGTTTCCAAGGCACTTTGCTCTTGGCTCCCAAAGGGAGCAGACCTGCCTCCTGCTCCAAAAGGAAGCCACTTCTCCAAACCCCTCCTCCAAATCTTCCGCCGTGAACAGGAGCCCTTGCTCTGCTCTGGAGAAGCTGCACAGCAAACACTGAGACTGCGCAGTAACGCTGCCAGCCTTTCTGTAGGGCAAGAACTCAGAAGCTCAGAATAAAACTTCTTTTCCAATGGAGAACTCAGCGTGGGCGAGCACGTGGAAAGGTGTCGGACTGGCCTGCCACGTGCAGGCTGCCCAACGGCCATCGGGTTGCTCACCCTTCAAAAGGCTTCCCAAAGTCACTGCATCACCCTCAAAGCCTGAGCAACTCGCAGTGCTGAGCAGCGCAATCCAGCTGGCCTTGCTTTCCAGCCCTGTGACGCAGTTGCGATAGAACTGCATGCACAAGACGTCGTCGGTGAAGGACAGAACGCCAATGTCCTTGAAGGCAAAGGCAAGGCGCTGCCTGTTCCTCACTTGGAAAGAGTGCAAGAGTATGGTCTCTTGCACACAGCTCTGCACCACGTGCCATGGGAAGGAAGTAGGCTCGCAATACCCACCTGTAGTTCAGCGGCTCGATCTTGACATTGTCTGCAAAGAGGAGGAACATCGTCACTGGCAGAGCGGGCTGAATTTCCATGTAAAATTAGAAACGGAATGCCAGAGAAAAGGTCGTTCATGGAAACGGCTCTTGGGGAGTGGTTATTTTGGGAGGAGCTCAAGCTGTCCGCCTAACTTTGGAGGGAATTCTCTCCAGAGAAATTCTGAAATCCCAGCTTCTCTGCGCCCTTTCTGAAGGGCAGAGAGCATGCACCCCAGTCCCAAACAGGGCGCGGGAAAGTGGATGGTGTCTGTTGCCTTCTCACCAGGGATAACCTCTGTGGGGAACGCGAGCTCCCGCAGAGTTAACTCACCAATGTCCAGCTGGGAGACAGGTCTTCAAACCGCGTACACCTCTTCCTCACCTTGGAATCGCTCTTGGACCGTAGCAAAGGTCCCGAGTCCTGTGACCAGGACCCCCTGCCCAGGAAAACGGCACAAAGGCTGACCACAGGGAAGAGCAAAACTCTATCACGTGCCAAAAGCTTTCTCAGACTAGATCTGGGCACGCTTTCGCCCCTGGTTGACCACGAAGCAAGAGCAGGAGAGCTGCTGAGGGACTCCCTGAGAGAGGCCTGCTGTGAATCCTCCCTGGGAGGAGCAGCAGCGCTCCACCTTTCTCGGCCTTGGCCGTCGGGCTGGGTGAGGGTGAGCTTTTCAGCGGCTGCAGGTCTCGGTCGCAGAGTGCAGCGAGGGTGAGGGCAGGCAGAGATCAGGCAGGAGAGGCTGTACTCACTGAGGACATCCCCAGGGAAACAGGAACTCTGCAGTGACACACTGGGGACACCAGCACACAGGCAGGGACAATATTATGATGTTAGGGACTTCCGGAGGGACACCAGGACTCCCAAAGGGATGTCACTGGGACATTAAAGACACCCACCGGGACACACTGGGACACAAGAACACATGGGGAGACACCACGGCGATATATAGAATGGCCTGGTAATATCCGGACCCCTCCAGGGACACCACTGTGACATTTAGGAATTTCCCAGGGACGCCCCCTGGGACATCAGGGACCACCCCCTCACCTTGCCCGGGGACACCAGGACCCCTACCAGGGACAGCACTGGGACATTAAGGACCCCCCTTTAACACAAGCCCTACCCCAGGGACAATGTAGGGGCATTAAGGACTCCTCCCGGGACACCAGGACCCCCACAGGACCAGAAGTGCACAAGGGACATACTGGGGACACAAGGACATTCCTGGGGACATCACTGGGACATCAGGGACACCAGGACCGCCCCAGTGACACCACTAGGACATTAAGGACCCCCACAGGGACACCTTGCCACACAAGGACATACTGGGAGACACCACTGGGACATCATTAGAATAGCTTTTAGGACATCAGGACCCCTCCAGGGACACCACTGTAAAATTATGAACTTCCCAGGAACCCCATCCTGGACATAACGGACTACCCACTCCCCTCCATGGGGACACCAGGACCACGCCCAGGGACACCCCAGAATGTCCCAGGGACACACTGGGACACCAGGACCGCCCCCCACCCCCACCCACGACCCCCCCGCAGGGACACCATTAGGACATCAGGGACTCCCCCGAGGACACCGCTAGAACGTTAAGGACCCCCAGAAGGACACATTAGGTCACATGCACCCACTGACAGACACCACTGGGACATCTAGAATGGCCTGGGGACATCAGGACCCCTCCAGGGACACCACTGTGACATTAATGACCCCCACCAGGGACACATTGTGATACACAAGGACCCATTGAGACACACCACTGGGACATCTAGAATGGCCTGGGGATGCCAGGACCACCTCAGTGACAACACTGGAACATTTAGGACCCCCCTGGAAACACACGACCTGCATCCAGGGAAACTGTAGGGGCATTAGGAACTCCCCCTGGGACACCAGGACCCCCCCAAGACACACTGGGACACCCAAATGCCTATAGGGACACCTGAGAACACTAGGACATCCCTGGAGACATCCGTGGGACACCAGGGACACTCCCGGGGACATTAGGACCCCCCCAGGGACACCCTAGTGACATTAGGGACAGCTTGGAAGCAGAAGGACCCCCCACAGAGCACTCCTGGGACATCAGGACCCCCCAAGGGGACCCTCCAGCAGGTCACTCTCATGCAGTTGTCACGCAGAAGCTCCCCCTCGATGGAAGTCCTTAGCAGCAGGGCAGCCCTCAGATCTGCACTGTCAAGGAAACGGAGCCCAAAAAACAGACCCCTCCCCATCCCAAAATGGGAGGACCCCCTCCCCACATGACACTTGTTAGTTTAACATTATGCTAGGGGCCAACCAATGCCCTCCTTTATCTTCTAGTGCCGTGACGACCATGGGTGGTACATGGATGGTCACCTCCTGCCCCATGGTGAACTTAGGGGCCTCCTGCATCAGTAGCACAGGTGCTTCTCCTGCTTTAGGGCATCCAGGCCATCCTGAGCTCACCCCATCCAGCTCTTTGCAGGAGCAAGCTACAGCCCGCCCCTGAGGCCCTAAACAATGTGCCAGAACTCCGAAGGCAATGCCTTTCCTCTCACACTTAAAAAGTGCAAAGGTCTTTGTCACGTCAGGTAATCCCCACGTGGGGGCCTCCACCAGAGCTCACTTCAGACGCTTGAAAGTGGCTTTACCCTCCTCTGTCCCGCCAATAGACCCATGGCAGGAGGTTTTCAGTAGCTCGTGCTGAGCTTTCACACATAAAACACAATTGCCTACCCAAAGTCAACACCATCCCACCATGCCGAGAAATCTTCATAGTTCCTCGAGAGTTTGAGGTTCCACGAGGCAGCGAATAGCCTCCTTCTGTTGAGATCCCAACTGTCTCTGGCCTTCCAGCACTTCAAACACCAAACGTGGAAGTGACTCCTGGATAATTCCATATCCACTAATTCTCAAGACATTTAGAAGGCTTATCGTCAGGGAAAGACACAGCTCCCAAGTCCCTGCTGCAACCAGAATATCATCCTAGGATCGCAGAACTCTTCCCTGATCATTTTCTGTTCTCCAAATGTCAAACTGCTTTGCCAATTGATTCCCAAAGATTGTTGGGGTATTTTGAAAGCCTTGTGGTATAACCGCCCAAGTGTATTGCCTTTTCCTTCCTCTTTCTGGGTTTGTGCATTCAAAAGCAAAAGGCTTCTGACTGTCAGTGCCCAGGGGAACACAGAAAAAGGCATCCTTCACATCAAAAACTGTAAACCATCCCTGTTCCCCTGTAAGGGTGGTTTAGTATCCGTATGGATGTGCTACTGCAGGATAAATACCTTGAGGTATGTGATTTACTGCTCTTAAATCCTGCACCAAACAGCAATCTTAACCCTTGGCCTTTTTCACTGGCAAAACAGGGGTGTTGGGTTTCGACACACACCCCACCAACAGATTGTACTTCAAGAATTTCTGAATTATCGCTACTGACCCACTCCTAGCTTCCAGCTTCGGGCGACACTGTTTCATTCTCAGCGGGGATGATCCAGGCTTTAAGTCAGTCCTTACAGGTTTTGACCTGTGGGATTTTCCAGGAACCTCTCCGGCTCGTACAATAGGAATCACAGCATCTCTGACCTCCGGGCGTATCTTTCTCCTTTCAAGGCAGCATAGCCTGTAATAACAAAGCTGCTGCCTCTCGACACAAAAAGTTTCTGGAATTCAGATTTCTATTTCCTCGTTTTAAAATCAGATTTCTGCTTCCAATTTTTTGGAGTAGATCTCTCCCTAAACAACGCTTCTGGAGAATTTGGCTAGTATAAAAACTGATGAGTAACCCACTGTTTTCCCAGCTTCATTGTTAAAGGTTTCAAAAATGGCCAAGTTTCATGGGTCTCTGTCGTACCAGCAATGCTTATATTCTTATTGCTTAGTTCCCCTCTAAAGTCTTCTGAACAGAGAAAGTAGCCCCAGGATCTACCCAAAGCTCAACTTCTTCACTTCCCAGCTCCACTTTAAACAGAGGTTTCTCTGGGGAGAGACTCCTCTGCGGCGAATGAAGAGACGGGACGCGGCTTGATGCAAGCAAATGTCGATTTAGTGTACACAATCACGAGTTTATATATGTTTTCAGAAGCTGCGTGCTTTAAACAGATTGGTTCTTTAAGCTAAGAATTACATACTAGGCAATCCCTGATTGGTGGTTAACTACAAAGGACACTTTCATCAATTAACAGCAAGGTGTTACCTTTCCTTGGCGCCATCCTTGGCGCCATCCGTCTCCCACTCCCCTGTGCTCTGCAAACATGCCTCATCATGTTAATTGCTGTCTAGACAAGCTCGAGCACATTCCCCTCAGCTAACCGATTGCCGCGCATGGTCCTAGTTTGCAGACCGCTCCTGCACTCCTCCGCTCCCCCTCATTCCTCGCTTACTGGGAGCAAGGGGGCAGAGGGACTCCAATCCTTAAGCAGATGGTCTTCTTCCGAACGCCCATCCCTTTTGCACTGTGCACACTGATTATCACCCAAACGAGGGCTGGGCCGCAGTCCCCCTCTGGGGGCTCTGCCCTGTCCTCAGGACCTTCCCCTCACCCTACCATTTTACTCTGATACCGCCAACAAGCGACAATTTACTCTTTCCTTTTGACTCTCTCTGTGTCAATATGCAATGCAAGCAACGTCCAACAGCTTTCCCCTATCTCGAGCAATCACTTCCTTGTAGCTTTTGTAATTTTCTTCCAATACCATCGCAGGATTGGCCCACCAATAGAGGGGCTGATTGATCTCATCCCTCTTAAGATTCAGGGTCAATACTTGTAGAGTTGCAGGCTACCTCCTTCATTCTGTTCTGCAGATCTGGGGGGGGCTCTTGGCTATCGTGCCTAGCCTCGTACCATTCGGACATGGTTATTGCCTTAGCCACAGCATTTTGAATGCCAAATAGAATCCCTTTCTGATACCGAGTCCAAAGTTGCCTGGGTCTGTTAACATGCAGGTCCCAGTTTGGACCAACAGAGGGGAAATGATGCTCCACAGTTCCTGTTTTAACCTCAGCTTCCACATGTATTCTAGCGGCTTGACAAATCATCTCCTTCTCACTACTATCAAATAAAACCTGCAGTACTGCCGCTATATCCTTACACTCTGGATCATCCTGTGTTTTAACCACCATTATTTCAAAAACACCAGCCGCCTTCTCAGGGTCGTCTCGGTAATTTCCTGCGGTTGCTTTGCAATGCTTCAACTCTGTTCTTGAAAACGGGAACGTCACCGTAACGGCTCCTTCGTTTCCCACAGCCTGGCACAGGGGAGTCTGTATCACTTCCCCTGGTCTGGCCCGCTCCCACCCTGCGGCTGGGCTAAAACCTTCTCCCTCTTCACAGCCACTTTCCCTGCCACCAGCCTCGTCAGCTCGCCTGCCACCACTTTCTCTTACCCTGCTCACATCACTAATATCAGCATCAGAACTCTCTCCCCGTCTCTGCTGGGCTTCAACCATTAACTCTAAACCATTGTCTCTAAACCTCCTTCTTTCTTGTAGTCGTTACAATTTTAAACACCTCTGTCTGATACTACAAGCAGAGCAGACCCTTTTCAATGACCTCTTCTTATCCTTTCCCAAAGCCAAGAGGAAAGGATCTCAGGGAGGTAAATTTATACCACACTGGTTTTGCCATTCAGAATGGGTCTTTACAGTGGAAGAAAGATCAGCGTATCAAACTCTGTCCCTTTTCCTTTCCTGCCTTCAAAACAACATCAGCGGTAACATCATACAATAATGCAAACTGCCATTATCCCCCGTCACCCAGTTTCTACAGAGACCACCCCTGAGTACACTATTGCACTAGGGTGCTTTTAGTTACATTTCCCTCAGAACTACCCCTTGATTCTTCCCAGTGTCCCAAAACACATCCCAGGGGAGACTGCTGTAAAATACCACGGCCGTGTACACTGACCAGGGCCCGTTTCCTTTTAGTGTCCTGAACATTTTATCATACACATGTGTAGAAGTATTTTCAGATGTTCAGAGTGCACTCTACTAGACACACACACACACACACACACACAACATTAATATACTTGAGTATGCCAGGCAGAAATTTTACCAGACACATTGTTTCCAGGAGAGCCCTCAATAACCCAACCCAGCAGGGCTTTTGCCTCTGCTTAGGGGCAGGTATCCCAGACCACCAGGAATGCCTGACATCTTACCGGGGGAACGTTGCTTTGGAGTCGTTGGTCCGGGAATCAGAGGTCTTCCCCAAGAGTCCCTCACTGCCGGCTGGAATTGCTGTGATCCGCAGCTCCACCGACGCTCAATAGCGGAGTCTCACCTGGGTCACCAGAAAATGATCCCGTAAAGGCGGGTCACGGTGAAAAACCCTCTCAGACTTGATGTGAAGTTTCAGAAGGCGGGCATTCTTTATGACAGCGCTGGGAGCACGGGGGAGTGCTCACCAAGTTACTCGAGGGTACACATTACATACAGCAGAGTACTTGCACGCTCACAGTGCATCACACATGCACACTCCACCAAGTTGTCTCCTCTTGCGGCCAGAACTTCCCCACTCAGAACTTGCCTGCACACGTCTTTCTCCCAGGATGGACCAGGCACAGACAACCACTGGGGGAGTGTGCTCAGCTTTTATTGACCTCAGAAAGTGTCCAGGGTGGAGAGGAGTCTGGCAGCACAATGTCCTCGTGGCAGCTGAACGTGTTGGGCGCCGTCCATGCACCCATGCCTCGCGTGCCTCCCTGTGCCACACCCTCTGGGTACCGCACAGGATCAGGGCCAGCTGCCATCTCTGGGGACCCCTCTGCCAGCACGGCGCTGCTGCTCTCGCTGTGGCCTGATGCAAGTACAGCAGAAAGCCTTGCGCAGAGCCCTGAGCGCCCTGCGGAAGAGGGAGGGCCGTCGCTGTCGAGCTGGGGCATGTGGGAGGGCAGCCATGCCTGTGGAAGGAAGACAAGTGTAGGCAGGGGGCTGGGCAGGTACCGGGCAAGATCCTGCCTGCTCCCCGCCACCGAGAGCTTTCCCCAGGGAGTGGTGGCCAGGGAACGGCCAGCCCCCATGCACGCAGTCCTTCTGCTTTGGCCTGGGTGCACATTGCTGGGACACCTGGGCTAAGCCTTCCCTTGCCGGGCCAGCGCTACACGCAAGGATGTACCTGGCTCATCCTCGGGCTCATCCCTGGGCTCGGAGCAGGGCCACGTGTTATCTGGCTGCCTCTCCTGAAAACCACCACGGGGCTCCTGGCAGAACTCCAGGAATGACGGGTTGACCCAGATGCTGTAGATGATGATTCCCGCTCGGCACAGCTCTATATCATCATGTTCCCAGTTTTCCTCCTCAGACAAGAACCTTGGCGCACCCTATAAAAACATTAAGGGCAAAAGGAGACCTAAGCATCTGTAACTGGGTGCCGGGGGAAACACAGGCGCTTAGGGACATGATTTAGTGGTAGAATATGCAGTGCCATGTGTCGGGTTGGTTAGGTTTATGGTCTCTGCAGCCAGAGGAGGGCTGTGCATCACCTCTGTGCTGGGAGGCCACTTACGCGGGGAGAAGAAGAGCACAGGCAGGGGATGGAGGGGCTGTCAGCGGGATGACACGGACAGTACAAGCCATCTCCCTGTCACACATGCCCTGGACACTGTGCCTGACTGCAGTACCTCGTGATGCAGCCTGCTGTTGGGCTGGGGGGGGGCGTTTGCCTCCTCATGCGTGGGCATCTTCGGCGGCGCCTGCCGACGACCGGCCATGGTCACCCAGGGGAGATGCTGCCTCCTGAGGGAGTGGCTCTCCTGGGAGTGGGCACCCAGGGCTCTGGCTCCTTAAATACCCGCGGGGTCACCGTGGGGACCCGCATCACAATGACCTCTGGGCACGCTGCGCCGCCTGCATCACAAAGCCCTGGCGATGCTGTGGAGCCTGGCGGGGACTGGCTGTGCGCGGCTGTGCCCGGCGTGGGGCAGCCCCTGCTTGCCCCTCACAGACGCCCCAGCAGGCCCGAGCCCGCACCTCCCACATCCCCCCGGTGCCAGCAGCCTCTGCAGAGCTCAGTCCTGTGTGCGTGCAGCAGCTCTGGCTGCCACCGCCCGGGGCCTTGTCCCCACGCATGGCTCCCACACAGGGCGCCCAGGCCTGGGGACGCTCCGGTGCCCGCCTACAGCAACGCAGGGGAGGCCCGCAGGCCCGTGCCCAGAGGCCACTGGCCACGCCGAGCTGCTCCCGGCAGTCGCCATGGGCCGCGGGGTGACCAGCCCTCTCCCCAGCCGGCTCTGGGAGGTCCCTCCCAGGCTGCTCTTCTTCAGTGCCTTTCCTCCAGAGGTGGAGCGTGCACGGGCTCACACCCACAGCCAGGACGAGGGAGCAGGGCTGCCTCCCTGGGGCTGACGCTCTGTGCTCCCCTTCCAGCTGGAACGAAAAGAAAAGCCGCCTTTGCTCCCAGTTACAACACAGAGAAACACCTGTGTCTCGTGCACGTGCCTGCACCTTTTCTGACAGAAAATGGCTTTGGGGGACTATGGAAACTCCTGGGGAGAAAAAAAACCCCAAACCATTAAAACAAACGCTGCTCAGCTGATGTTGGAGACCTTGGTATTAGACACCCAGACCTGTTCTCCTCCACGCAGTTGTCACTCCTGCACCAGGAACTGCTTGCTAGTGGGTGAATCTGACGGCAGCAGCTCCCAGGCAGAGCTGGGAGCAGCCCCTGGGGACACCTTTAGGCTTTACAGCAGTGTTTGCTGCCCCAGCACGGGTCCCCTGCCCCCTGCAGGGACCAGGCAGGAGGCTGGAGGGAAGAGTCCCACCAACAGCTTTGGCCTCCAGGCTGGAGAACCCTGTCCCAGGCTCAGGCACCGCTGCCTCCGGGCTCCCCTACCCCATCCTGGGGCAATAAGGCAACTCTCTTCCTTCTACAGAACAACACTCAAAGCTTAAGGGGAGGAGGAAAAGCCTACTTCCTCCCTCATGCAGGTTTCCCCCAGGCCTAGAGGTTGCTGCGGTCTTCTGCTCGGCTGGGAGAGGGGTTGGAGCCTTTCTCCACCTCTCCTCGACCGCCTCTCTCCTGGGCTGGGCTGGAGGGTGGGGAGTCCGAGTGCCTCCAGTGCCGAGGGCCTGCCAAGGAGCAGACGCTCTCAGCAAAGCAGACGGCATCCACAGGTGCTGTTTCCCAGAGGACCTCTTGAAAGCAGCCTGCAGCAGGACCTGGCAGCCGGGAGACCCAGCACTGCGTGCTTCTTATCACGGCCGATTTTGCCGCTTGCATCCTGCTGCCACTCTCTCCCTCATGTGCATGAGAAGGCAAACCCCTGCCCTGCAGCTGGGTGTCTGTCCTGCTCCCCCGCTCTGGAGACCTGCCGCCCTGGGTGCCCCGAAGGAGAGGGTGGCTGCTGCTCTCAGCGGTGTCAATCACTGCCCGTACCTGGGGTTGCTGTCGGTCCTTCCCCGCAGACCAGGCTCCCCACGCCGCCCACTCTGCCTTTGCTTGCTCGAGCTGCTCTTGTCACTTGGGCCTCACTTGCTCCCACTCTGCAGGCAGCTGCCAGACCTCCTGGAGGGGACGGCAAGGCAGCAGAAGGCAGGATTAGTCTCAGCGCCTGGAACGGGTGTCCTTCGGGTCTGACCCGTGTTGCCGCCCCTTGCCTCAGCTGGTCGGTTGGCAGGGCTTTGCCCCTAACAGACTGGGGGCTGTGGGGTCATTCTAGGCTCCTGGCAAACACAGCTGCGACCAAAGCCCTCCACTGTGAACAGCCGAGAAAGGACTTGGGCATCTCCCATAGCCCCTGGGCCAGGAGAAAGTGTTTTGTGACAACCCAGGGGGCAAGGAAGATCTGAAGGAGGTGACAGACAGCCGACAAGGAGCGCACGTCCAGGGGTCCTTTCAGGCTGGCTCTCTGCACAAAGAGGCTTCTGCCGAGTCCCCAGCAGCACGGCAGCTACAGCAAGGCACGCACCTGCAGCGCTTTCTGGCAGTCGTCTGAGGATGGGAGTGTAGAGGTGGGTTTGGCTGGAGAAGCCGGCTCCTGCCTGCCTGCCTCCTTCATCCTGGGGGAGCTGCCTGGACACGGGGGGAGCGCACTGCAAAGAGGCACCAGGAGCAGTCGGCATGAGCACGGGGCAGTTTGCTCTCCCACCTTCGCCTGGCACCAAAGCTCCCCAGGCTGGCAGAAGCAGCGCGCGAGGTGGGGCCATTTCTGCTGGCAGCGGGGAGCCTTTCCTGAGCCCCCTCAGATGGACGGGGGAGGTCTGCACCTCAGCTCTTGCGTGAGGGAACCACAGGGACGTGGGGTGCACTCAGCATCCACCACCTTCCCCAGGGAGGGGCCCACAACAGGGGAAACAAGCACATAAGAGCCATGCGGCACGTGTCAGGGACCTTGCCGCGTCCCTGCAGCCGGAGTGTCCGGAGGGGAGGTCTCTCCTCCACGGGTGCAGGATCCCTTTCATCCCTTCCCACCAGGGTCTCACCTCTCAGAAGTCTTCTTGCCCAAGTCTTTCTGTCTTGTGCCTGGCCCCTGACTTGGCAGTGCAGCAAGGGAAAGCTTCCTCCGTCTCTGCAGCAGCTTGCCACGATGCGCCTCTGCACCTGGCAAAGGAGGAAACTCAGCAGAGCAGGCCCCTGGGGAGTGCCTTTTGACGGAGCTGTGGTCACCCAGCACGGGGCAGGGCCTCAGCTGGGCAGCGGAGACCTGTTCCCACACCTTGTCTGAGCCTGGACTTTGCTGCAGCCTTCTTGGCCCAGGCGGACAAAGCCTTGGCCACTGCTCTGCTGACCACCGTAAAGCGAAACCTGGGCAGGAAACGATGACACGGGCTTGAAGGGTGACCCCTACCCTCTGCAGCTTCCCAGCACTAATCCTCACGACTCTCGTGTGAGGCACGGCACCCCTTTTCCTCGTGGCCATGCAGCCATGCATGGGTTTTATTAGCAATCTTCCCCCAACACCAGGCGGCGTAGCTTAAAGCCCTCCCTGTGTGCAGCTGGCTCTCTCTGACGGGAGTGACGGGCAGGCTGGGCATGAGAAACGCAGTGACGCTGCCCAGCCACTCCAGGAGAACACACGTGTAACCCCAACTCGTCGTAAGTTAACCAGAAACCAGCCCCTTCAGGTCAGGCCCCCTCCCAGACTCAACGTGCAACGCCAAGCCCCGGCAAGGCGCACTCCTGATCAGGAGCTGGGAATCCGCCCGCTCGGTCAGTCGAGGGCTGCAGAGGAAACGCACTCACCTGGGGAAGGCGTGGGCAGGAGCAGCCTGCATCCCCCGAGTGCTGGTCGCTCCACCGGAGACAGCTGCACCGGGCATCCTCAGCCTCTGTAAAGTGACACAGAGCTGCTAGAAGGTTTCCAAGGCACTTTGCTCTTGGCTCCCAAAGGGAGCAGACCTGCCTCCTGCTCCAAAAGGAAGCCACTTCTCCAAACCCCTCCTCCAAATCTTCCGCCGTGAACAGGAGCCCTTGCTCTGCTCTGGAGAAGCTGCACAGCAAACACTGAGACTGCGCAGTAACACTGCCAGCCTTTCTGTAGGGCAAGAACTCAGAAGCTCAGAATAAAACTTCTTTTCCAATGGAGAACTCAGCGTGGGCGAGCACGTGGAAAGGTGTCGGACTGGCCTGCCACGTGCAGGCTGCCCAACGGCCATCGGGTTGCTCACCCTTCAAAAGGCTTCCCAAAGTCACTGCATCACCCTCAAAGCCTGAGCAACTCGCAGTGCTGAGCAGCGCAATCCAGCTGGCCTTGCTTTCCAGCCCTGTGACACAGTTGCGATAGAACTGCATGCACAAGACATCGTCGGTGAAGGACAGAACGCCAATGTCCTTGAAGGCAAAGGCAAGGCGCTGCCTGTTCCTCACTTGGAAAGAGTGCAAGAGTATGGTCTCTTGCACACAGCTCTGCACCACGTGCCATGGGAAGGAAGTAGGCTCGCAATACCCACCTGTAGTTCAGCGGCTCGATCTTGACATTGTCTGCAAAGAGGAGGAACATCGTCACTGGCAGAGCGGGCTGAATTTCCATGTAAAATTAGAAACGGAATGCCAGAGAAAAGGTCGTTCATGGAAACGGCTCTTGGGGAGTGGTTATTTTGGGAGGAGCTCAAGCTGTCCGCCTAACTTTGGAGGGAATTCTCTCCAGAGAAATTCTGAAATCCCAGCTTCTCTGCGCCCTTTCTGAAGGGCAGAGAGCATGCACCCCAGTCCCAAACAGGGCGCGGGAAAGTGGATGGTGTCTGTTGCCTTCTCACCAGGGATAACCTCTGTGGGGAACACAAGCTCCCGCAGAGTTAACTCACCAATGTCCAGCTGGGAGACAGGTCTTCAAACCGCGTACACCTCTTCCTCACCTTGGAATCGCTCTTGGACCGTAGCAAAGGTCCCGAGTCCTGTGACCAGGACCCCCTGCCCAGGAAAACGACGCAAAGGCTGACCACAGGGAAGAGCGAAACTCTATCACGTGCCAAAAGCTTTCTCAGACTAGATCTGGGCACGCTTTCGCCCCTGGTTGACCACGAAGCAAGAGCAGGAGAGCTGCTGAGGGACTTCCCTGAGAGAGGCCTGCTGTGAATCCTCCCTGGGAGGAGCAGCAGCGCTCCACCTTTCTCGGCCTTGGCCGTCGGGCTGGGTGAGGGTGAGCTTTTCAGCGGCTGCAGGTCTCGGTCGCAGAGTGCAGCGAGGGTGAGGGCAGGCAGAGATCAGGCAGGAGAGGCTGTGCTCACTGAGGACATCCCCAGGGAAACAGGAGCTCTGCAGTGACACACTGGGGACACCAGCACACAGGCAGGGACAATATTATGATGTTAGGGACTTCCGGGGGGACACCAGGACTCCCAAAGGGATGTCACTGGGACATTAAAGACACCCACCGGGACACACTGGGACACAAGAACACATGGGGAGACACCACGGCGATATATAGAATGGCCTGGTAATATCCGGACCCCTCCAGGGACACCACTGTGACATTTAGGAATTTCCCAGGGACTCCCCCTGGGACATCAGGGACCACCCCCTCACCTTCCCCGGGGACACCAGGACCCCTACCAGGGACAGCACTGGGACATTAAGGACCCCCCTTTAACACAAGCCCTACCCCAGGGACAATGTAGGGGCATTAAGGACTCCTCCCGGGACACCAGGACCCCCACAGGACCAGAAGTGCACAAGGGACATACTGGGGACACAAGGACATTCCTGGGGACATCACTGGGACATCAGGGACACCAGGACCGCCCCAGTGACACCACTAGGACATTAAGGACCCCCACAGGGACACCTTGCCACACAAGGACATACTGGGAGACACCACTGGGACATCATTAGAATAGCTTTTAGGACATCAGGACCCCTCCAGGGACACCACTGTAAAATTATGAACTTCCCAGGAACCCCATCCTGGACATAACGGACTACCCACTCCCCTCCATGGGGACACCAGGACCACGCCCAGGGACACCCCAGAATGTCCCAGGGACACACTGGGACACCAGGACCGCCCCCCACCCCCACCCACGACCCCCCGCAGGGACACCATTAGGACATCAGGGACTCCCCCGAGGACACCGCTAGAACGTTAAGGACCCCCAGAAGGACACATTAGGTCACATGCACCCACTGACAGACACCACTGGGACATCTAGAATGGCCTGGGGACATCAGGACCCCTCCAGGGACACCACTGTGACATTAATGACCCCCACCAGGGACACATTGTGATACACAAGGACCCATTGAGACACACCACTGGGACATCTAGAATGGCCTGGGGATGCCAGGACCACCTCAGTGACAACACTGGAACATTTAGGACCCCCCTGGAAACACACGACCTGCATCCAGGGAAACTGTAGGGGCATTAGGAACTCCCCCTGGGACACCAGGACCCCCCCAAGACACACTGGGACACCCAAATGCCTATAGGGACACCTGAGAACACTAGGACATCCCTGGAGACATCCGTGGGACACCAGGGACACTCCCGGGGACATTAGGACCCCCCCAGGGACACCCTAGTGACATTAGGGACAGCTTGGAAGCAGAAGGACCCCCCACAGAGCACTCCTGGGACATCAGGACCCCCCAAGGGGACCCTCCAGCAGGTCACTCTCATGCAGTTGTCACGCAGAAGCTCCCCCTCGATGGAAGTCCTTAGCAGCAGGGCAGCCCTCAGATCTGCACTGTCAAGGAAACGGAGCCCCAGAAACAGACCCCTCCCCATCCCAAAATGGGAGGACCCCCTCCCCACATGACACTTGTTAGTTTAACATTATGCTAGGGGCCAACCAATGCCCTCCTTTATCTTCTAGTGCCGTGACGACCATGGGTGGTACATGGATGGTCACCTCCTGCCCCATGGTGAACTTAGGGGCCTCCTGCATCAGTAGCACAGGTGCTTCTCCTGCTTTAGGGCATCCAGGCCATCCTGAGCTCACCCCATCCAGCTCTTTGCAGGAGCAAGCTACAGCCCGCCCCTGAGGCCCTAAACAATGTGCCAGAACTCCGAAGGCAATGCCTTTCCTCTCACACTTAAAAAGTGCAAAGGTCTTTGTCACGTCAGGTAATCCCCACGTGGGGGCCTCCACCAGAGCTCACTTCAGACGCTTGAAAGTGGCTTTACCCTCCTCTGTCCCGCCAATAGACCCATGGCAGGAGGTTTTCAGTAGCTCGTGCTGAGCTTTCACACATAAAACACAATTGCCTACCCAAAGTCAACACCATCCCACCATGCCGAGAAATCTTCATAGTTCCTCGAGAGTTTGAGGTTCCACGAGGCAGCGAATAGCCTCCTTCTGTTGAGATCCCAACTGTCTCTGGCCTTCCAGCACTTCAAACACCAAACGTGGAAGTGACTCCTGGATAATTCCATATCCACTAATTCTCAAGACATTTAGAAGGCTTATCGTCAGGGAAAGACACAGCTCCCAAGTCCCTGCTGCAACCAGAATATCATCCTAGGATCGCAGAACTCTTCCCTGATCATTTTCTGTTCTCCAAATGTCAAACTGCTTTGCCAATTGATTCCCAAAGATTGTTGGGGTATTTTGAAAGCCTTGTGGTATAACCGCCCAAGTGTATTGCCTTTTCCTTCCTCTTTCTGGGTTTGTGCATTCAAAAGCAAAAGGCTTCTGACTGTCAGTGCCCAGGGGAACACAGAAAAAGGCATCCTTCACATCAAAAACTGTAAACCATCCCTGTTCCCCTGTAAGGGTGGTTTAGTATCCGTATGGATGTGCTACTGCAGGATAAATACCTTGAGGTATGTGATTTACTGCTCTTAAATCCTGCACCAAACAGCAATCTTAACCCTTGGCCTTTTTCACTGGCAAAACAGGGGTGTTGGATTTCGACACACACCCCACCAACAGGCTGTACTTCAAGAATTTCTGAATTATCGCTACCGACCCACTCCTAGCTTCCAGCTTCGGGCGACACTGTTTCATTCTCAGCAGGGATGATCCAGGCTTTAAGTCAGTCCTTACAGGTTTTGACCTGTGGGATTTTCCAGGAACCTCTCCGGCTCGTACAATAGGAATCACAGCATCTCTGACCTCCGGGCGTATCTTTCTCCTTTCAAGGCAGCATAGCCTGTAATAACAAAGCTGCTGCCTCTCGACACAAAAAGTTTCTGGAATTCAGATTTCTATTTCCTCGTTTTAAAATCAGATTTCTGCTTCCAATTTTTTGGAGTAGATCTCTCCCTAAACAACGCTTCTGGAGAATTTGGCTAGTATAAAAACTGATGAGTAACCCACTGTTTTCCCAGCTTCATTGTTAAAGGTTTCAAAAATGGCCAAGTTTCATGGGTCTCTGTCGTACCAGCAATGCTTATATTCTTATTGCTTAGTTCCCCTCTAAAGTCTTCTGAACAGAGAAAGTAGCCCCAGGATCTACCCAAAGCTCAACTTCTTCACTTCCCAGCTCCACTTTAAACAGAGGTTTCTCTGGGGAGAGACTCCTCTGCGGCGAATGAAGAGACGGGACGCGGCTTGATGCAAGCAAATGTCGATTTAGTGTACACAATCACGAGTTTATATATGTTTTCAGAAGCTGCGTGCTTTAAACAGATTGGTTCTTTAAGCTAAGAATTACATACTAGGCAATCCCTGATTGGTGGTTAACTACAAAGGACACTTTCATCAATTAACAGCAAGGTGTTACCTTTCCTTGGCGCCATCCTTGGCGCCATCCGTCTCCCACTCCCCTGTGCTCTGCAAACATGCCTCATCATGTTAATTGCTGTCTAGACAAGCTCGAGCACATTCCCCTCAGCTAACCGATTGCCGCGCATGGTCCTAGTTTGCAGACCGCTCCTGCACTCCTCCGCTCCCCCTCATTCCTCGCTTACTGGGAGCAAGGGGGCAGAGGGACTCCAATCCTTAAGCAGACGGTCTTCTTCCGAACGCCCATCCCTTTTGCACTGTGCACACTGATTATCACCCAACCGAGGGCTGGGCCGCAGTCCCCCTCTGGG
Source organism: Falco peregrinus (assembly GCF_023634155.1). Classification (NCBI taxonomy): domain Eukaryota; kingdom Metazoa; phylum Chordata; class Aves; order Falconiformes; family Falconidae; genus Falco; species Falco peregrinus. The sequence continues at coordinate 222,785 of NW_026599635.1, forward strand.
GGCTCTGCCCTGTCCTCAGGACCTTCCCCTCACCCTACCATTTTACTCTGATACCGCCAACAAGCGACAATTTACTCTTTCCTTTTGACTCTCTCTGTGTCAATATGCAATCCAAGCAACACCCAACAGCTTTCCCCTATCTCGAGCAATCACTTCCTTGTAGCTTTTGTAATTTTCTTCCAATACCATCGCAGGATTGGCCCACCAATAGAGGGGCTGATTGATCTCATCCCTCTTAAGATTCAGGGTCAATACTTGTAGAGTTGCAGGCTACCTCCTTCATTCTGTTCTGCAGATCTGGGGGGGGCTCTTGGCTATCGTGCCTAGCCTCGTACCATTCGGACATGGTTATTGCCTTAGCCACAGCATTTTGAATGCCAAATAGAATCCCTTTCTGATACCGAGTCCAAAGTTGCCTGGGTCCGTTAACATGCAGGTCCCAGTTTGGACCAACAGAGGGGAAATGATGCTCCACAGTTCCTGTTTTAACCTCAGCTTCCACATGTATTCTAGCGGCTTGACAAATCATCTCCTTCTCACTACTATCAAATAAAACCTGCAGTACTGCCGCTATATCCTTACACTCTGGATCATCCTGTGTTTTAACCACCATTATTTCAAAAACACCAGCCGCCTTCTCAGGGTCGTCTCGGTAATTTCCTGCGGTTGCTTTGCAATTCTTCAACTCCGTTACTGAAAATGGGACCCTCACCATAATGGGTCCTTCGTTTCCCACAGCCTGGCACAGGGGAGTCTGTATCGCTTCCCCTGGTCTGGCCCGCTCCCACCCTGCGGCTGGGCTAAAACCTTCTCCCTCTTCACAGCCACTTTCCCTGCCACCAGCCTCGTCAGCTCGCCTGCCACCACTTTCTCTTACCCTGCTCACATCACTAATATCAGCATCAGAACTCTCTCCCCGTCTCTGCTGGGCTTCAACCATTAACTCTAAACCATTGTCTCTAAACCTCCTTCTTTCTTGTAGTCGTTACAATTTTAAACGCCTCTGTCTGATACTACAAGCAGAGCAGACCCTTTTCAATGACCTCTTCTTATCCTTTCCCAAAGCCAAGAGAAAAGGATCTCAGGGAGGTAAATTTATACCACACTGGTTTTGCCATTCAGAATGGGTCTTTACAGTGGAAGAAAGATCAGCGTATCAAACTCTGTCCCTTTTCCTTTCCTGCCTTCAAAACAACATCAGCGGTAACATCATACAATAATGCAAACTGCCATTTTCCCCCGTCACCCAGTTTATACAGAGACCACCCCTGAGTACACTATTGCACTAGGGTGCTTTTAGTTACATTTCCCTCAGAACTACCCCTTGATTCTTCCCAGTGTCCCAAAACACATCCCAGGGGAGACTGCTGTAAAATACCACGGCCGTGTACACTGACCAGGGCCCGTTTCCTTTTAGTGTCCTGAACATTTTATCATACACATGTGTAGAAGTATTTTCAGATGTTCAGAGTGCACTCTACTAGACACACACACACACACACACACACAACATTAATATACTTGAGTATGCCAGGCAGAAATTTTACCAGACACATTGTTTCCAGGAGAGCCCTCAATAACCCAACCCAGCAGGGCTTTTGCCTCTGCTTAGGGGCAGGTATCCCAGACCACCAGGAATGCCTGACATCTTACCGGGGGAACGTTGCTTTGGAGTCGTTGGTCCGGGAATCAGAGGTCTTCCCCAAGAGTCCCTCACTGCCGGCTGGAATTGCTGTGATCCGCAGCTCCACCAACGCTCAATAGCGGAGTCTCACCTGGGTCACCAGAAAATGATCCCGTAAAGGCGGTCACGGTGAAAAACCCTCTCAGACTTGATGTGAAGTTTCAGAAGGCGGGCATTCTTTATGACAGCGCTGGGAGCACGGGGGAGTGCTCACCAAGTTACTCGAGGGTACACATTACATACAGCAGAGTACTTGCACGCTCACAGTGCATCACACATGCACACTCCACCAAGTTGTCTCCTCTTGCGGCCAGAACTTCCCCACTCAGAACTTGCCTGCACACGTCTTTCTCCCAGGATGGACCAGGCACAGACAACCACTGGGGGAGTGTGCTCAGCTTTTATTGACCTCAGAAAGTGTCCAGGGTGGAGAGGAGTCTGGCAGCACAATGTCCTCGTGGCAGCTGAACGTGTTGGGCGCCGTCCATGCACCCATGCCTCGCGTGCCTCCCTGTGCCACACCCTCTGGGTACCGCACAGGATCAGGGCCAGCTGCCATCTCTGGGGACCCTTCTGCCAGCACGGCGCTGCTGCTCTCGCTGTGGCCTGATGCAAGTACAGCAGAAAGCCTTGCGCAGAGCCCTGAGCGCCCTGCGGAAGAGGGAGGGCCGTCGCTGTCGAGCTGGGGCATGCGGGAGGGCAGCCATGCCTGTGGAAGGAAGACAAGTGTAGGCAGGGGGCTGGGCAGGTACCGGGCAAGATCCTGCCTGCTCCCCGCCACCGAGAGCTTTCCCCAGGGAGTGGTGGCCAGGGAACGGCCAGCCCCCATGCACGCAGTCCTTCTGCTTTGGCCTGGGTGCACATTGCTGGGACACCTGGGCTAAGCCTTCCCTTGCCGGGCCAGCGCTACACGCAAGGATGTACCTGGCTCATCCTCGGGCTCATCCCTGGGCTCGGAGCAGGGCCACGTGTTATCTGGCTGCCTCTCCTGAAAACCACCACGGGGCTCCTGGCAGAACTCCAGGAATGACGGGTTGACCCAGATGCTGTAGATGATGATTCCCGCTCGGCACAGCTCTATATCATCATGTTCCCAGTTTTCCTCCTCAGACAAGAACCTTGGCGCACCCTATAAAAACATTAAGGGCAAAAGGAGACCTAAGCATCTGTAACTGGGTGCCGGGGGAAACACAGGCGCTTAGGGACATGATTTAGTGGTAGAATATGCAGTGCCATGTGTCGGGTTGGTTAGGTTTATGGTCTCTGCAGCCAGAGGAGGGCTGTGCGTCACCTCTGTGCTGGGAGGCCACTTACACGGGGAGAAGAAGAGCACAGGCAGGGGATGGAGGGGATGTCAGTGGGATGACATGGACAGCACCAGCCATCTCCCAGCTGCACACATCCTGGACACTATACGTGCCTACAGTACCTCGTGATGGTCGCTGCCAGCAATGCACCCTGGGCTCACCTGGTGCCAAGACTCTGCAGACAAGGTAGAATCCATGTAATCTCTTTTGTTGTCCCCTGCTGGCTCAAGGTGGGGTAGGGCAGCATCATCTGGGGCGGGGGGTTGAGGCAATGAAGGAGCCACTTCATCCTTGTGTGCTGCTGGAGACTCAGTGGCTGTGCTGGGCTCTCTCTGAGGCTCCCCAGACAAGGGAGGCTCACTGTCCTGAGGTGCTGCAGGTGGTGCTGCTGCCATTACCACACCCACACTTTGTGCCGGGTCCCAATGTTCTGCCAGCTGCTGACTGAGCTCCTGTATCGCAGGCAATGCCTCGTGCAGGACCTCTCTCATTTTGCAGTCGTCTGTGTCCTGCAGAGCCATGTTGTAGGCTATGGGGCTGTGTGGGGCAGCAGCCTGGCTCTCTGCCACAGCTGTGGGCTGCTCACTGAGGAGAGGAGAAGCTGGTGTCTTCCTCGCCTCTTTTCCTACGGTAGCTAGAGATGCGCAGTACCACTCTTCCACAGGAGCTCCGGTCAGGGCAGCAGCTGCTGGCTTATCATCCATGTGTTCCTCTGGGACAGGGGACACTCCCTGCAGGTTTCTGGCTTTGTCTCCTGATGTCCCTCTGCCTACACTGCTCAGCCAGCAGGGCCCATCCTGGAGACCAGCGTGGGTGTCCTGGTAGAACTCCAGGAATGAGGGGTTGGCCCAGATGCTGTTAATGAGGGTTTCCTCTTCTTGGCACAGCTCTTTATCATATTTGTCTTCCCAATCGTCCTGCTCAGACAAGACACCTGACACATCCTGTAAAAACATTAAGGGCAAAAGGAGATCTAAGCATCCGTTATTGGGTACTGGGGGAAACACAGGCACTTAGGGACATGATTTAGTGGCAGAATATGCAGTGCCATGTGTCGGGTTGGTTAGGTTTATGGTCCACAGCCAGAGGAGGGCTGTGCGTCACCTCTGTGCTGGGAGGCCACTTACACGGGGAGAAGAAGAGCACAGGCAGGGGATGGAGGGGCTGTCAGCGGGATGACACGGACAGTACAAGCCATCTCCCTGTCACACATGCCCTGGACACTGTGCCTGACTGCAGTACCTCGTGATGCAGCCTGCTGTTGGGCTGGGGGGGGGCGTTTGCCTCCTCATGCGTGGGCATCTTTGGCGGCGTCTGCCGATGACCGGCCATGGTCACCCAGGGGAGATGCTGCCTCCTGAGGGAGTGGCTCTCCTGGGAGTGGGCACCCCAGGGCTCTGGCTCCTTAAATACCCGCGGGGTCACCGTGGGGACCCGCATCACAATGACCTCTGGGCATGGTGCGCCGCCTGCATCACAAAGCCCTGGCTGTGGATGCTGTGGAGCCTGGTGGATCTATATAGATAACTAGAGAGAGGGACAAAATATCAAAAGAATAACCAAAGTCTATAAGGAAGAAAATAATTCGGGATTTGGTTTGGTCTATGTGGATATCTAAAAGATAGAGCAGACACTGCTGTACACATATCCCAAATGTGACTCAAGATGTGGAATATGGTTTATATTTCTTGGAGAAAATAAAAACTGATACCCCAAAAGTTTCACCAAAACAGACAAGAAAATTGGATAGATAAATTTTTCAGTGGACTGGGATGGAATTTGAGTTCATGGGTTAAATCATTGATTAACACTGCATTAGTTTTGTTAATAACCTTTTTGACAATTTTTCTGATTTATTATTGTCTAAAGAAGCAAATAAACAGCAAGACTGCCATTAATCGGATGCTAATCCAGGCAGGGACCAGACAACACGATGAAAAAGGAGTGATTCTGAGGCTCCCACTAGCACATAATAGGTGAAAATATATTGATAGACAAATATTAGAAAGAGGGATGAAAGTCTTGAAATTATTTTCAGAACTTTCAAAGGGGGGAAATGTTGCAGAATGTCTTAAGATTTTACCGTATCTTTCTATATTTTGTGTTTATGTAACACTCTTAGTTATAAGTGCATTTTGATTTTAAGGAGTTAACCTCCGTGTTAGAATTCTGTTAGCACATATGAACCAGTGACGTATGAATCACTGTGCTGCTTGTTATCCGAGTCTGTTCCTGGAAGTCCCAATGCTATAGAGCATAACAGCCTTAGTCCTTATTCTTTAGACCATAACCAGAGCGCCCAGGTTCTACTGTGTCTGGGATGAGTTATTGGACACCTTGGCAAGGCCAATACCCAGCCGTCCAACCTGGCAACAAAACTTACTTGTAAGGTGTCCTGAAGTGAGCTCCCTTCATTATAGTACTAAAAATCACAGGGACAAGTCAAGAAGACCCTTACCCAAGTGAAGACCCGTCCCCTGCGCAAGCGTAGTAACAGAAAAGGATGACATAGCAAATATTACAATTATATGCAAACTACTAACCAATCATTGTAACTGGGAGTGTATGACCTTGTAATTTTGTGTAGAAATCTAATGGCAAAATCTATACAGGTGCCTGATTTGTGGAGATGCCACCGAGCACCCAGCGCTGCAAGAAAGGAGCTCCTGCATCTTAATGCTGTATTGATGTTACGAGGTTTGACTCCTGATTTCGGTGACACTGCCTGTGCTGGTCTGTGCCTCTGTCCCCCTTCCCGCCTCTCTGCTCCTCTCCCCGTCCCTCTCTCCTGCTGCTGATCCTGCATTCCCTGCGGCACGCCCCTGCCCCTCTGTCGCTGTCCCGCTCCATCCCTCTGCCCGCTTCTCGCCACTCCTTGTCCTTTCTCCATCCCTCTGCAGCTTCTCCCGCTCCCCCTGCCCCTCTGGCCGCCTCTGCCCCTCCCCGGCCACCCCTCCACCTTGACCCACCTCTCCCTGCAGCTCGGTGCCTCTCTCCCCCTCGTCCCTGCTCCATGGGGGAGCCGGGGCCGGGGCCTGTGCTCGAGCAGCCCTGGGCAGTGGCCGTGGGGTCTGCAGGGCCTTGGCCCCCGCAGGGCCAGACTGCAGGGCAGAGGTGCACCATGGCCTGCTGGGGGAAGGCGTGCTCTGAGGCATGCTGGGAGCTGTAGGCCTGGGACAGCCCCATGGCCATGTTGTTCCCAGGGCATGCTGGGAGCTGTAGGCCTGGGACAGCCCCATGGCCATGTTGTTCCCAGGGCATGCTGGGAGCTGTAGGCCTGGGACAGCCCCATGGCCACGTTGTTCCCGGGGCATGCTGGGAGCTGTAGGCCTGGGACAGCCCCATGGCCATGTTGTTCCCAGGGCATGCTGGGAGCTGTAGGCCCTGTGCTGCAGGGCAGCCATGTTGTTCCCGTGGCATGCTGAGAGCTGCCATTGCCCACCCTCAGCCTCCCAGCAGCCATGTTGGGCTGGGCAGGCGCAGCCTGTGCTGGGGCTGGGGCCCTGCTGGGGCTCTGCCCTTCAGCGGCAGAGCTGGGCGCTTCTCCTCGCTGATGGGATGAAGTTATAAAGAATCACTAGGAGAGGCTGCAGCTACGGCAGTGATTAACTCCACCTATTGAATTAGCTCACCAAGGGGTGGCAAGCCTTCTGAGGCAGCGGGACTATAACAGTAGCCAAGGGAAGTGGGGTAACGGAGCGTTGCCTTCCAAAGCATAGAGCACAGAGAAGAGATGAAGTTCTATAAGAACAAGTAGAGTGCAGGTGCCCCAGGAAAGTTCAACTGAAGTTCACCAAGTTGTTGACCACCAGCGCTCTCCAAAGGCCCCAACAAGACCCCCCAGGAGCAAAGGGACATAGGCAAGTGCCTTATGCATATGTAAATAATTTTTAGGAAGTAGTTAGTGCAAAGTACATCTTCCCATCTGAACATGTCCAGAACGGACCCTGAGGGGCTGGATATTGACCGGTGGAGCGTGCTGATGGGTGGTAGCTTGTTTGTTTTCCCTTCCCACACAAAATTCCATTTTGTTTTGTGGGTAAGCAAAACTGCATGTTTCGATGCGTTTACTGGATTGGTAGTTTTTGTATAACACGTGTGATCTCCAGGTTTAAGCCCTGGTGCCAGAAAACCCCAACAAGGAAACGTGCCTGGAATAAGGCTTCGCACTTCTGGGGTATACCGTGGTTCTATTTCACGACTCACATCAAATTGTTCACGAACAATTGCTGAGGGGAGTATTCGGATGGGGTAGGGGATTTATTTCCCATGTTTCAACCCTATTATCTGGTTGGACGAGAAACGTTCACGGGACCAAGGCCATACCCCATTTGTTAGGCATTTGAAATGCCAGCCTGGGGATAACATGACTTTCTATTTGTGGTGTATGGATTCACCGTGGGGTCTCAATACATACTGGATCCCCCCTTTGCAAGGGGCACAGATCCCCTGCCCAGTAGGCATCTGGTTGAGGGGCGCACCAAGGCCTTCTCTGCCAAGCTGCTTTCCAGCCAGGTGACCCCCGCCTGTGCCAGGGCCTGGGCTTGTTCCTCCCCAGGGGCTGGACTCAGCACTTTTGTGACCTGATGAGGTCCCTGCTGGCCCCTTTCTCCAGCCCAACTCGGTCCCCACCTGCCAGCACACCCACTGTGGTACCAGACACCCCCACCCCCGTTTTGTGGGTGCCAGCAATGCCCAATGCCAGACCATCCCCCCTGGGTTCAGGCACTGAAGGTGATGCAGCCCCAGCTGTGGGATGGATGGATGAGCTCCATAGATAGATCCATGGATAGAGAATGGCGGAATGGCTGGGCATGAGAAACACAATGATGGTGCCTGGCCACTCCAGGGGAACACACGTGTAACCCCAACTCGTCGTAAGTTAACCAGAAACCAGCCCCTTCAGGTCAGGCCCCCTCCCAAACTCAACGTGCAACGCCAAGCCCCGGCAAGGCGCACTCCTGATCAGGAGCTGGGAATCCGCCTGCTCGGTCAGTCGAGGGCTGCAGAGGAAACGCACTCACCTGGGGAAGGCGTGGGCAGGAGCAGCCTGCATCCCCCGAGTGCTGGTCGCTCCACCGGAGACAGCTGCACCAGGCATCCTCAGCCTCTGTAAAGTGACACAGAGCTGCTAGAAGGTTTCCAAGGCACTTTGCTCTTGGCTCCCAAAGGGAGCAGACCTGCCTCCTGCTCCAAAAGGAAGCCACTTCTCCAAACCCCTCCTCCAAATCTTCCGCCGTGAACAGGAGCCCTTGCTCTGCTCTGGAGAAGCTGCACAGCAAACACTGAGACTGCGCAGTAACGCTGCCAGCCTTTCTGTAGGGCAAGAACTCAGAAGCTCAGAATAAAACTTCTTTTCCAATGGAGAACTCAGCGTGGGCGAGCACGTGGAAAGGTGTCGGACTGGCCTGCCACGTGCAGGCTGCCCAACGACCATCGGGTTGCTCACCCTTCAAAAGGCTTCCCAAAGTCACTGCATCACCCTCAAAGCCTGAGCAACTCGCAGTGCTGAGCAGCGCAATCCAGCTGGCCTTGCTTTCCAGCCCTGTGACGCAGTTGCGATAGAACTGCATGCACAAGACGTCGTCGGTGAAGGACAGAACGCCAATGTCCTTGAAGGCAAAGGCAAGGCGCTGCCTGTTCCTCACTTGGAAAGAGTGCAAGAGTATGGTCTCTTGCACACAGCTCTGCACCACGTGCCATGGGAAGGAAGTAGGCTCGCAATACCCACCTGTAGTTCAGCGGCTCGATCTTGACATTGTCTGCAAAGAGGAGGAACATCGTCACTGGCAGAGCGGGCTGAATTTCCATGTAAAATTAGAAACGGAATGCCAGAGAAAAGGTCGTTCATGGAAACGGCTCTTGGGGAGTGGTTATTTTGGGAGGAGCTCAAGCTGTCCGCCTAACTTTGGAGGGAATTCTCTCCAGAGAAATTTTGAAATCCCAGCTTCTCTGCGCCCTTTCTGAAGGGCAGAGAGCATGCACCCCAGTCCCAAACAGGGCGCGGGAAAGTGGATGGTGTCTGTTGCCTTCTCACCAGGGATAACCTCTGTGGGGAACGCGAGCTCCCGCAGAGTTAACTCACCAATGTCCAGCTGGGAGACAGGTCTTCAAACCGCGTACACCTCTTCCTCACCTTGGAATCGCTCTTGGACCGTAGCAAAGGTCCCGAGTCCTGTGACCAGGACCCCCTGCCCAGGAAAACGGCACAAAGGCTGACCACAGGGAAGAGCGAAACTCTATCACGTGCCAAAAGCTTTCTCAGACTAGATCTGGGCACGCTTTCGCCCCTGGTTGACCACGAAGCAAGAGCAGGAGAGCTGCTGAGGGACTTCCCTGAGAGAGGCCCGCTGTGAATCCTCCCTGGGAGGAGCAGCAGCGCTCCACCTTTCTCGGCCTTGGCCGTCGGGCTGGGTGAGGGTGAGCTTTTCAGCGGCTGCAGGTCTCGGTCGCAGAGTGCAGCGAGGGTGAGGGCAGGCAGAGATCAGGCAGGAGAGGCTGTGCTCACTGAGGACATCCCCAGGGAAACAGGAGCTCTGCAGTGACACACTGGGGACACCAGCACACAGGCAGGGACAATATTATGATGTTAGGGACTTCCGGGGGGACACCAGGACTCCCAAAGGGATGTCACTGGGACATTAAAGACACCCACCGGGACACACTGGGACACAAGAACACATGGGGAGACACCATGGCGATATATAGAATGGCCTGGTAATATCCGGACCCCTCCAGGGACACCACTGTGACATTTAGGAATTTCCCAGGGACGCCCCCTGGGACATCAGGGATCACCCCCTCACCTTCCCCGGGGACACCAGGACCCCTCCAGGGACAGCACTGGGACATTAAGGACCCCCCTTTAACACAGCCCTACCCCAGGGACAATGTAGGGGCATTAAGGACTCCTCCCGGGACACCAGGACCCCCACAGGGCCAGAAACGCACAAGGGACATACTGGGGACACAAGGACATTCCTGGGGACATCCCTGGGATATCAGGGACACCACGACTGCCCCAGTGACACCACAAGGACATTAAGGACCCCCACAGGGACACCTTGCAACACAAGGACATCCTGGGAGACACCACTGGGACATCATTAGAATAGCCTTTAGGACATCAGGACCCCTCCAGGGACACCCCCGTGACATTAGGAATTTCCCAGGAACCCCGCCCCGGGACATAACAGCCTACCCACTCCCCTCCCTGGGGACACCAGGACCACCCCCAGGGACACCCCACAACGCCCCCGGGACACACTGGGACACCAGGACACCACCACCACCACCCCACCCAAGACACCATTAGGACATCAGGGACATCCCTAGAACCTTAACCACTAGAGCGTTAAGGACTCCCAGAAGGACATATTAGGTCACATGCACCCCCTGACAGACACCACTGGGACATATAGAATGGCCTGGGGACATCAGGATGCCTCCAGGGACACCGCTGTGACATTAATGATCCCCACCAGGGACACATTGTGATACACAAGGACCCACTGACACACCACTGGGACATCTAGAATGGCCTGGGGATACCAGGACCACCCCAGCGACATTCAGGACCCTCCTGGAAACACACGACCTGCATCCAGGGAAATTGCAGGGGCATTAGGAACTCCCCCTGGGACACCAGGACCCCCACAGGACACACTGGGACACCCGAATGCCTATAGGGACACCTGAGAACACTAGGACATCTCTGGAGACATCCCTGGGACACCAGGGACACTACCGGGGACATTAGGACCCTCCCAGGGACACCCTAGTGACATTGGGGACATCTTGGAAGCAGAAGGACCCTCCACAGAGCACTCCTGGGACATCAGGATCCCCCCAAGGGGACCCTCCAGCAGGTCACTCTCCTGCAGTTATCACGCAGAAGCTCCCCCTCGATGGAAGTCCTTAGCAGCAGGGCAGCCCTCAGATCTGCACTGTCAAGGAAACGGAGCCCCAGAAACAGACCCCTCCCCATCCCAAAATGGGAGGACCCCCTCCCCACATGACACTTGAAAGTTTAACATTATGCTAGGGGCCAACCAATGCCCTCCTTTTTCTTCTAGTGCCGTGACGACCATGGGTGGTACATGGATGGTCACCTCCTGCCCCATGGTGAACTTAGGGGCCTCCTGCATCAGTAGCACAGGTGCTTCTCCTGCTTTAGGGCATCCAGGCCATCCTGAGCTCACCCCATCCAGCTCTTTGCAGGAGCAAGCTACAGCCCGCCCCTGAGGCCCTAAACAATGTGCCAGAACTCCAAAGGCAATACCTTTTCCCTCACGCTTAAGAAGTGCACAGGTCTTTGTCACATCAGGTAATCCCCACGTGGGGGCCTCCACCAGAGCTCACTTCAGACGCTTGAAAGTGGCTTTACCCTCCTCTGTCCCGCCAATAGACCCATGGCAGGAGGTTTTCAGTAGCTCGTGCTGAGCTTTCACACATAAAACACAATTGCCTCCCCAAAGCCGACACCATCCGACCACCCCGAGAAATCCTCGTAGTTCCTTGAGAGTCTGAGGCTCCACGAGGCAGCAAATAGCCTCCTTCTGTTGAGATCCCAACTGTCTCTGGCCTTCCAGCACTTCAAACACCAAACGTGGAAGTGACTCCTCGATAATTCCATATCCACTAATTCTCAAGACATTTAGAAGGCTTATCGTCAGGGAAAGACACAGCTCCCAAGTCCCTGCCGCAACCAGAATATCATCCTAGGATCGCAGAACTCTTCCCTGATCATTTTCTGTTCTCCAAATGTCAAACTGCTTTGCCAACTGATTCCCAAAGATTGTCGGGATATTTTGAAAGCTTTGTGGTACAACTGCCTAAGTGTATTGCATTTTCCTTCCCGTTTCTGGGTTTGCGCATTCAAAAGCAAAAGGCTTCTGACTGTCAGTGCCCCGGGGAACACAGAAAAAGGCATCCTTCACATCAAAACCTGTACACCATCCCTGTTCCCCTGTAAGGGTGGTTTCATATCTGTATGGATGTGCTACTGCAGGATAAATACCTTGAGGTATGTGATTTGTTGCTCTTAAATCCTGCACCGATCGGCAATCTTGACCCTTGGTCTTTTTCACTGGCAACACTGACGTGCGGAATTAGACTCTATAACTCGAAAGTTATAAAGTAGGTATGTTTATTGCACGCAGATGCACGGGGGATCGCTCCTCCACAAGCGTGCATACCCGAAGTGACGAACCATCTCACATTTATACAATGAACAAATGAATATTCAATTAACGCCTATACATATTCGTTACCTAAACCCCGCTTCGTATGTTAATTAGCTTATCAGTCCGTTTCCTGGATTGTGGTGGTCTTGCAGGTTTGTAGGTGATTCATGTCCTTGTGACCATCCGATCTTCTTCAGGTGATTCATGTCCTTGTGACCACCCGATCTTCTTCAGGTGATTGTGACCACCCAATCTTTTCCAGCAAGGAGACTTAGCACTCCCTCCCTCTAGATAGCATTTGAATGTCTCTCATCTTTTCTTATTCTCTTTTAAATAGCCCCTTTGTTAGAGGAAGAAGGGCAGGCGTCTCCCCGTCTCCCCTTTGTTAGAGGAAGAGGGGCAGGCGTCTCCTCAAAACTGTGCTTGTCACCGCACCCATGACTAGTCACCATACCCACATTCCTTAAGCAGACACATACAATCACAATCCATGTCCATTATCCCCATTTCACATTATTTCTCCATATCAACACAGGGGTGTTGGACTTCGATACACACCCCACCAGCAGGCTGTACTTCAAGAATTTCTGAATTATCGCTACCGACCCACTCCTAGCTTCCAGCTTCAGGCGACACTGTTTCATTCTCAGCGGGGATGATCCAGGCTTTAAGTCAGTCCTTACAGGTTTTGACCTGTGGGATTTTCCAGGAACCTCTCCGGCTCGTACAATAGGAATCACAGCATCTCTGACCTCCGGGCGTATCTTTCTCCTTTCAAGGCAGCATAGCCTGTAATAACAAAGCTGCTGCCTCTCGACACAAAAAGTTTCTGGAATTCAGATTTCTATTTCCTCGTTTTAAAATCAGATTTCTGCTTCCAATTTTTTGGAGTAGATCTCTCCCCAAACAATGCTTTTGGAAGATTTGGCTAATATAAAAACTGATGAGGAACCCACTGTTTTCCCAGCTTCATTGCTAAGAGTTTCAAAAATGGCCAAGTTTCATGGGTCCCTGCCATACCAGCAATGCTTATATCCTTACTGCTTAGTTCCCCTCTAAAGTCTTCTGAACAGAGGAAGTAGCCCCAGGATCTACCCAAAGCTCAACTTCTTCACTTCCCAGCTCCGCTTTAACCAGAGGCTGCTCTGGGGAGAGACTCCTCCGCTCCCCCTCATTCCTCGCTTACTGGGAGCAAGGGGGCAGAGGGGCTCCAATCCTTAAGCAGACGGTCTTCTTCTGAACGCCCATCCCTTTTGCACTGTGCACACTGATTATCAGCCAACCGAGGGCTAGGCCGGAGTCCCCCCTCGGGGCTCTGCCCCATCCTCAGGCCCTTGCCCTCACCCTACCATTTTACTCTGATACCGCCAACAAGCGACAATTTACTCTTTCCTTTCGACTCTCTCTATGACGATCTGCAATGCAAGCAACGTCCAACAGGTTTCCCCTATCTCGAGCAATCACTTCCTTGTAACTTCGGTAACTTTCTTCTAATACCATCGCAGGATTGGCCCACCAATAGAGGGGCTGATTGATCTCATCCCTCTTAAGATTCAGGGTCAGCACTTGTAGAGTTGCAGGCTACCTCCTTCATTCTGTTCTGCAGATCTGGGGGGGGCTCTTGGCTATCGTGCCTAGCCTTGTACCGTTCAGACATGGTTATTGCCTTAGCCACAGCATTTTGAATGCCAAATAGAATCCCTTTCTGATACCGAGTCCAAAGTTGCCTGGGTCCGTTAACATGCAGGTCCCAGTTTGGACCAACAGAGGGGAAATGATGCTCCACAGTTCCTGTTTTAACCTCAGCTTCCACATGTATTCTAGCGGCTTGACAAATCATCTCCTTCTCACTACTATCAAACAAAACCTGCAGTACTGCCGCTATATCCTTACACTCTGGATCATCCTGTGTTTTAACCATCATTATTTCAAAAACACCAGCCGCCTTCTCAGGGTCGTCTCGGTAATTTCCTGCGGTTGCTTTGCAATGCTTCAACTCTGTTCTTGAAAACGGGACCGTCACCGTAACGGGTCCTTCATTTCCCACAGCCTGGCGCAGGGGAGCCTGTATCACTTCCCCTGGTTTGGCCCGCTCCCACCCTGCGGCTGGGCTAAAACCTTCTGCCCCACTAAATCGCTCTCCCTCTTCCCAGCCACTTTCCCTGCCACCAGCCTCGTCAGCTCGCCTGCCACCACTTTCTCTTACCCTGCTCTTATCACTAGTATCAGCGTCAGAACTCTCTCCCCGTCTCTGCTGGGCTCCAACCATTAACTCTAAACCATCGCCTCTAAACCTCCTTCTTTCTTGTAGTCGTTACAATTTTAAATGCCTCTGTCTTATACTACAAGCAGAGCAGACCCTTTTCAATAACCTCTTCTTATCCTTTCCCAAAGCCAAGAGGAAAGGATCTCAGGGAGGTAAATTTATACCACACTGGTTTTGCCATTCAGAATGGGTCTTTACAGTGGAAAAAGATCAGCGTATCAAACTCTGTCCCTTTTCCTTTCCTGCCTTCAAAACAACATCAGCGGTAACATCGTACAATAATGCAAACTGCCATTTTCCCCCGTCGCCCAGTTTCTACAGAGACCACCCCTGAGTACAGTATTGCACTAGGGTGCTTTTAGTTACATTTCCCTCAGAACTACCCCTTGATTCTTCCCAGTGTCCCAAAACACATCCCAGTGGAGACTGCTGTAAAATACCACGGCCGTGTACACTGACCAGGGCCCACTTTCTTTTAGCATCCTGAACACTTATCATATACATGTATAGATGTATCTTCAGATGTTCAGAGCGCACTCTACTAGACACACACACACACACACACACACCATTAATATACTTGAGTATGCCAGGCAGAAATTTTACCAGACACATTGTTTCCAGGAGAGCCCTCAATAACCCAACCCAGCAGGGCTTTTGCCTCTGCTTAGGGGCAGGTATCCCAGACCACCAGGAATGCCTGACATCTTACCGGGGGAACGTTGCTTTGGAGTCGTTGGTCCGGGAATCAGAGGTCTTCCCCAAGAGTCCCTCACTGCCGGCTGGAATTGCTGCGATTCACAGCTCCACCGACGCTCAACAGCAGAGTCTCACCTGGGTCACCAGAAAATGATCCCGTAAAGGCGGTCACGGTGAAAAACCCTCTCAGACCTGATGTGAAGTTTCAGAAGGCAGGCATTCTTTATGACAGCGCTGGGAGCACGGGGGAGTGTCACCTCTGAGCACACTCACCAAGTTACTCGAGGGTACACATTACACACAGCAGAGTACTTGCACGCTCATAGTGCATCACACACGCACACTCTACCGACTTGTCTCCTCTTGCGGCCAGAACTTCCCTGCTCAGAGGCTTTTTTGTGCATCACTCGAGAGAATGAAGTTCTTTTCCCCATCCGCTCTTTGTTCCGTGGCCTTCCCAAGGCTGACTCCCCAGGTCAGTCATCCCTTTGTTCATCACTTCCAACAACTTTAGAGAGGTAGCTTAGCTAAACTTTGTGCCTAGATTTCTTTCACATAGAGCCAAACACGATATTAGAGCTTGGAAACTGGGGAGTTTAGACATCTGGTCCCGTTGCTGAGCCAGCAACCTTCCCTGAACAGATTCCTTGGACAGAAAGGTATATACAGTGCTATCTATACAGTGCCATCAAAACCTTCCCCTGCATACCATGGCTGTCCCTAAAATCCTTCCATCGAGCACCCCAGTCATGCCTAAGGGCCTCCCCATTGCCCCCATCCCATTCCCAATTTCTTCCCTCAAGCCACCCCCCACCCCGCACCCCAGCTCATTTCTAAAATCCTCCCCCGTGCCTCTCGGACTGTCCCCCAACGATTTCCCCTGTGCCCCCAACCCCAGCAGTCCATCTCTACAATCCTTCCCCCACCCCCCTCCTTTGCCCCCACAACCTTCCCCCTGTACCCCCATCCCACCCTGAGAACCTTCCTCAACACCCCAACCACCCCCCTCCGTCGGGCCCTGCAGTGATTCCACTTGCCCCCAGCCTGGCCCTAACATCCTTCCCCTCACTCCCGTCCTGTCCCTAAAGCCCTTCCCCCCAGACCCTCACGGCCATTCCTAGACTCCTTTCCCCCGACCCCACACTTTCTCCCGTCACTCTTTCTCCCCAGCCCCTGCCGGTCATGCCGTACGCTCCTTCCCACAGCCCCCCCCTCCACTCTGTCCCTAAAATCGTTCCCCTGCCCCCCGGCAGCCCCTAAAACCCTCCCTGGAACCCCCCTCTCACTACCTACAGGCCTCCCCCGACCCCTCGGTCCGTCACTAAATCCATCCCCCCCCCGCCCCCCCAGGCCTGCTAGAGACTCCTTCCCCCCGCCCCCCCCGTCCGTCCCTGAAATCTCTCCCCCGGCCCCACGGCCTGTCCCCAACAGCCCCCCCGGCCCCAGCAGGGCTGGCTCTTTACCATCGCGGTGGGAAAGGCGCTCAGGTTCTGCCAAGCATCTCTGCAGCTGCTGCTGTTGGAGGTCACCCTCAGAAGGAGAGGAGGACAGGACAGCCAGTGCCACCAGGGCTCAGCTGCTGGGAGCCCCAGCTTGTGTGGCATCGGGTGGGCCTCCCGCCACGGCCCAGCACAGCCTGCAGGTCCCCTCCGTCGAAAAATCACCTCCTCTGGGCCATGGCCGCTCTGGCAGGGCTCTTCCCAAAGCAGCCAACTCTGTTCCTCATGCCGACCGTCAGGCACAGGGGACGCTCACCTGAGAGCAGCTCCTGGCTGCACTGTGAGAGGGGGGCGAGGCCCGGCAGGAGGCCTCATAGCCCTGGGCACAGGATCCCTCTGAATTCGGCTGTTCCATTGCCTCAGGCAGCCAACACAGAAAATGGTGCTGCCGGGCATGCGGTGCCACGGTTTGAAACTCCAGTGCCAAGCCAGAAGGGGGGAAACTGTCAACCCGCTTGGTCCTTGATGTCAGAAAGAGCTCCCTTGCCTAGTTTCTTACCCGTTGCAACTCTCAGCTACACCACACGCTTGAGGTTTTTCTAGGCTTCTCTCAGGGAAGGAAAAGGATGCCCAACTGTGTGGATAACTGGCTAGCTGAAAGGGTCACATAGACATAGTCCAGCTGGCTGGACAAAAATGCACATTGCTCTCAGCCTATCTGAAGTAAAGCAAAATACACTGTCTTTGGCTGTCCTTGTTACACAATAACAGGAAGATTTTGGTGGGAAAAGAATGTTGCAGGTGGGAACAGAAAACTACAGAAGAGAAACTAGGGGCGGGCTTGGTATTTAGGCAACTAACCAATAATGAGCTTAACTTTTGTAATATGTATGAGCTAATTGTAACAAGGCATAAAAGGTGACTGTAAGGTTCAATAAACGAAGTCTGCTGATCACTCATATTGAGTGACTGTGTCTTCCCTCCGTCGCGACATTGTACAACATACAGCCCCAGCTGACAGTCAGACCAGAATGGCCTTCCTGCAGTGCAGGCGGGCTGCATATCTCCAGTAGCACCCACAGCCCCAGCCTGCACTGCTTTAGAGACAGCAAAGATCCGCGCTGATGAGAAACGCTCTCATGCACATGGCATTTCACCTTGTCCACGGATGTGAAACACGGGTTGCTTCGCGAAATTTAATTGTATGGTTTCGTTCCAAGGCAAAACAGACTGTCCAACAACTTGTGACTTACACTAAAAACCATAAATCTTCACCTTCCATATGAACGGGTACATGCCAGGATATGTACTGCTGATGAATTTTTCCGCATGTTGCTGGGGAGCAATACCTGCATGTGTTCATCATCCACCTCTACTGGGATTCCCTCTAGCTGGGTACGTTGCATCTCAGGGTTGTATGGAGGGGATTACCTCCAAGCAGCGGGACAGATCACCCCTGTCGCTCCTAAACTGCCTCTGCTGAGCATCTCGGTGCCTCCCACAGTGGCGGCTTGCTCAGGAAGAGGTGGCCTGTGATGGCTCCTCTCCAGTGCACATGCCCACAGGACCACCGAGCAAAGGACTATCCCACACCATCCTCCCCCTCTCTGAGAAAGAAAGCACGTACCTATCTATGGCTAATCTCCCTTCTGAAGCAGTACAGCTCAGCTGAGACCTCAGACTGCTTTTCTGCAGCACCTGGGATTCTTACCAACACTGTCTCCATGGACTCTACCCGGACTCAGTTTTGTGCAGAGGAGGTGTTTACTGCCGCATGCGCAACAGCAACGGCAAGGGCAGGCAGCGCAGCGATCTCCTGTTACCGAACGTGCTGCTCTGGGACTCCCAAACAGGCGGTCAGTTATAGCCCTGGCAAAGTTCTCCAGCAAAGCCACCCCCGATTTGTACCCACCTCAGCTGTACAAACACGGTGTAACCAGACGCGCAGCGGCTCTTTACCTCCAGCACTGTATGTCCCTTTCCTTCCCGTGTCACCACCACCTGCAAAAGCGCTCACAGAAATGAGCAAACCCCACCCGCCAGAAAGAGGCAGGGCTTTCAAAGGGAAGGAGGGTATTCAATGGAAGCTGCAGATGTGCCCTGCCTGGAGAAGGCACCACTGGCAACCCCTCCTCTGTGAGAGCTGGGGAGATGCAGAGGGGGAGGAAGGCAGGTGTCGGGGAGTAACTAGAAGCCCTGGTTTGCTACTGCTGCAGTAGCCCTGGCTGTGGGGACAATAGAGCTCGCCATGAAATGACGATCAACCAAAATATTTCAGAGGGGCACAGCAGGGAGCACAAACTGCTGGGCGTCAGCAAAGGGCTGTGCTCAGCTTCTCTGCGGCACGTTGTCACAGGCAAGGTGAACAGGAAGCACAGGGAGGATCTGCAGTTCTACCTGCCTTGCTGGGGCTTGGCCTGAGCTCCCCCTTTGCAAACCAAGTCACCCTCCCGCCACACCGCACAATCTCTGCTTCATGTATGTCCCAGCAACTGGGGTACCACATGCAGAGATATCTGAGAGGTCCCCCCTGGTCACAGCTCTAGTCATCACTGGTTCCAACAACTTCTGATGCTCAGGGTGTCCCCTGCGCCCTGGGTCCTCCCTCCAGGCGCCCCTCCTCCTCTCCATTTGCCCTGGAGTAGACAACTCAACATCACACCCATCCTGGGGAGATTTAAGCCCCAAAGAGCTCAGAACTGCCTGAAGCCAGCACAAAAGCCTACCTTCTCTCTGAGAGTTGCAATGTCCTCACACCCCCTGTCCTTCCCGTCTCGATCAGAAACCAAACAGGGGAAGCGGTGCACGCAGATACACAGAGAATACTGAATGGGACACACTGGCTCCTCTTCCAACTCCTTTATTGTCTCAAAGGTGTTTTCATTCTGTTGGAGGAAAAAGAGAGAAATATGTAGAGTCCCCAGGTTTATCCCTGGTAAGCACTTTCACATGTTCATTTAGCAAGGCAGATTAGATTGATTCCTCAGAGATTTTTTTTTGGGGGGGGGGGGGGGAGGGCGGGGGAGGAGGGGATTATAATGAACTCATTCAGTTTTTAAATCAGGCTTAGGAGCCACAACTCACTGGCTACGAATACACGTACACACATGCGTGTACAGGACAGCACAGAATACTCTATTTACTCATAGGCCTCTGAAAAGACATTTTTTTTTTCTATTATTTGTTGTTCTCTGCATCATTTATGGCTGGACTGCATGGCCAAGATGGTTTTCTTAATTCTGTGAAAACACTTGCATCTATTGATGCCTGCACCTCTAAACATAGTGATATGGTCATACAGCCAAATCTGCAAAGCGGATTACTGTTCTTACACCATTCTGGGCATAGCAGGCATACCCATAGAAACACCCCTGACGGCCTAATGGTCATGCCTATTTACACATTTATTTCTGCTATTTCATCCTCTGTAAAGAACAAGTGCTCCTTTCCTCGACCTGTCTCAGAACAAATCTGAATACTTAAGGAATTAAAACAGATGAGTCGGCCAAAGGAAAATTTAAACATACTTACTTTAACAATGCCAAGGAGTTATTACTAAAATGCAGGCACTTTGACAGCAGGTATCTTACCAGTGCTGTGCAAAGTGACACAGAAAAGCCTCAAGAAAAATCTACTAGCGTTTGGGTCAATCCACTAAATCCCAGCACAATGGTTCAAGGGTAAGGGCACTTTAAAACAGAATGTGTCCTGAATCAAGTTAGGAAGAAGACAAAGAACATATCCTGCTGGGAAGATCATTAACGATTAGAAAACTCGACCAGGCTACTATAAATTTGTCCCAGGTTAGAAAAGGCCAAGAATCTTTCAAAGGACACTACAAAAAAATAACATTTAAGACAAAAGGCAGTGTAGGAGCAAATGGAATTAAAAGGAGTCCTAGAAAGTAAATCTTTCAGTAATAAGCAAGCAAGGCTAATAACAATCTAGGGCATAGAAAAGATTAGCTCAGCACCAGGATGCACAGCAGATAGGAGAGCAAATTAGTTCTGTCTTACCAAAAGGTAAAGGGGGGGGGGGGGGGTGGTGGTGGTGGAAATGCAGTACTTAGTGTTTCTCTTTATTTTTCCTGCATCTAATTTTTAACTGTTAAGAGAAATAACACAAAAGCTTTATTTTTGCTAATGCCAGGCAACCAGAATCTGGAATTTAAATTAATCCTTTACACACTGCCATTTGGGGATCATTTCTACCAGATCCAACAAGGATACAAGGGATAGGACAAGAGGAAACGGCCTCAGGCTGCCCCAGGGGAGGTTTAGATTGGACATTAGGAAAAAATTCTTCACTGAAAGGGTTGTCAAGGCCTGGAACCAGCTGCCCAGGGAAGTTTCAGGGTGGCCTCACCACCCCTGGAGGCATTTCAAAGAGGTGTAGATGTGGTGCTCAGGGACACAGTTTAGTGATGGACTTGGCAGTGTTGGGTTAATGGCTGGACTCAATGATCTTAAAGGACTTTTCCAACCTAAATGATTCTATGATTCTATGCTGTTCAAAGTGACCTGCAGTCTTCCTTCAAAAAAGAGGGTTTATACTGCTGTTTCGACTGTTCTGGTTATCGGGTAATCCAGCCTCATAGCACTCTTTAAATTAAAGTTTACAAGCACCGAGATATTCCCCAGTGACTGCACTTTAGCTAGTTTGATATTAAGCTTTACATTTTTCTTAACGTGATTAGCAGCATACCTCAAGCTATGTTTGAACATATATTCTTAGGTGAATGGGAGATACTACCAGCTTTTCATTAGACAGAACATATGAGTATTTTAAAAAGCCAAACTCTAACAGAATACACAGCACAAGCATGTGTTTCTGCCAAGATAGTTTCTATTAAGTAAATCAAATGCATATGTTCGGTCTCTCCCTCTTCTGTCCATACTTAAAATCCAGGCAAATTTGCAGAACAGCGCAAAGAGCAAGGTGTTAGAGAGAAGACCCACAACTTCTCTCGCACATGCTCTTCTGCTACCTGTAGCTACGTGCTTACCTTTGCACTCACATTTGTTACACAGCACACTTTGGTGCCCGGGAATTTGATTGATTTAGATTCGCCCTGACAGAAGGAAACCTTTTTTCTTAACCGTTTGACCTTGTTTCACTTCTAACTGGAAGATCAGTCCTGCCAGGAAGGAGAGGTGAAACCTCACGACAGCTGGAGGGTGAATAATCTCTCTTCAAACTCTAAAACTCTGCGTATCGAGTTTCCTTTACAATTTGTACTCCACCGGGCTATTAAAAATCTATGAAAAGCACAGCAAGAAATCAAGCCGCCCGTCAGTACAGAAGGTGCCAGCAGCTCCTCCTCGTTTCGCGAAAATCCAGCCCTCACCCTGAGGCTGCGGGACCAAACCCTGTGCAGCTGGAAGCGGCAGCGAGCCCTGGCCCCGGGGAAGGGCAGCTCAGCACCCTGCAAGGACGAGGCGCATCGCTCCGCTCCCCGCCACCCCGGGATGCCACACAGCCCCGGCGCCGGGCAGCGGCGGCAGCACGGGCTCGCTGACGGTAACGGCGACCCTCCTGCCTCCCCCGAACACGTAACGAGAGGCGAAAGCACCGTCCGGGCCGGCGGGCAAAGCACCTGGAGCCGCATCTCCCACCCCGGCAGGCCCGCCACCCGCCGCGCCGCCACCCCCCCTCGCACCCAGATGGGGGGCGAGCCCCGGGAAGGGCCGCTGCCGCACCGGG
Organism: Falco peregrinus; assembly: GCF_023634155.1. Taxonomy (NCBI): domain Eukaryota; kingdom Metazoa; phylum Chordata; class Aves; order Falconiformes; family Falconidae; genus Falco; species Falco peregrinus. The sequence goes on from NW_026599635.1 coordinate 245,068, forward strand.
ACGTCGCGCAGCCCCTCCGAGCGCCGAGCCCGGCCGGGGCTGGCAGCGACCGTCTCCTCGGGACCTGATGCTGCCGTCGAACGGCCGGATCCCATCGCCCGCCGCGCAACGGATCGAGCACCCGCACGGCCGAGGGACCAGCTACGCGTGTCTGCGGGGACGGGAGCTGGGGGGCAAACCCACAAAGCTAGCACAGCTCTTCGCGACAGGAAAATACTTTATACCCCTGGAAAAACCGTTTACGATGACCTTTAGTCACACTTAATCCTCACTGGGTCTTAGGAGCCTCGTCCCCATTTAAAGGCACAGCGGTCTTTACTTTCACTCAAGTGTTCATGCACAGTTCAAGTAATTTCTGTTTGGTCCCATTAACCAACTGGTTCTCCTTGAGCTTCCCTTGTGCCCCAGCTTGCCCCATGGCGTCTGTTCCCCCTCCCGAGGCCGTGTGCTGCCAAGCGCCTGCGACACGCGCTGTCCCCCGGACCCGCTCCGCTGCTTCGCTGCAGACACATCTTTCCTCTACGCTGCCACTTAAGGCGCAGAGCTGCCTTCTGCTGACCACCTACGTGCAAGCCGTCGGTCCGCAACGCTTCCCGGGGCGCCGGGGGCTGCCTGCGGCGCGGCGCGGTGCGGGGCCGGGGGCGGCTCTGCGGGGGCTGCCGGCGGCTGAGGCGGAGCCGCGAGTGCGGAGCCGCGGCGCAGCCCCCGGGTTCGCCCCCTGCGCAGGGCTGCCCGCTCCCTTCCCTGCGCGCTCCCCGGCGCTCGCCGCCTCGCTCCGGCCTCTCCCGGAGAAGGGGTCCGCTCTCCGGCTGGCCAACGCCTGCCCCGAGCCGGGCACGGCCAGCGCCGCCGTCGCAGGAGCGTGTCGGGCCGAGGGGCGGCGGCGAAACGTCTCGAACCTCGGCAGCCACAGCCCCGACCGCGCGGAGACCCGGCAGCGAGCCCGGGCCCCCCGCGGGAGGCGGCTCCGGCTGACCGGCACCTTCACGCCGCACTCGCGGCCTCTGCCGCGGTCGTGCCCGTCCTCCGCAGCCGCTCGGGGGGCGCCCGTCACCCGCAGCTCCCCCGGCTCGCCCGCGCCGCTCCCGCAGCCGCCCCCGGGCAGGGCGGGGGGGGACGGCGGAGCCCTCCCCGGCTGCCGTGCGGGCTCCGCGGCCCGGGCACAGCGGCCCCGCCGGCGCACCCCGCAGCGAGCGCACCGCGGTGCGGGGGGGCGGGGGGCGGCCACCGGCTTCCAGCCGCCGGCTGGCCCCGACGGAGGGGCGGGCGGGGTCGCTCCGACCCGCGGCACCGGTGCCGGACCGCCCGCCGGCCGGGAGGGGTGTCCCCCCGCCCCGGGTGGCCCCGCGCCCCCCGAGCCGCCCCCCTCTCGCAGCCCGGGCTGCTGCCGAGCTCCGCTGCCGAGAGCCCGAGCGAGATCGCTGCCCCCCGGGCCCCGGTGCCCACCCGGCGCTGGAAAAGCGCAGCCCCCTGCGGCGGGCTTACAGGTGATATGGAGAAATAATGTGAAATGGGGATAATGGACATGGATTGTGATTGTATGTGTCTGCTTAAGGAATGTGGGTATGGTGACTAGTCATGGGTGCGGTGACAACCACAGTTTTGAGGAGACGCCTGCCCCTCTTCCTCTAACAAAGGGGAGACGGGGAGACGCCTGCCCCTCTTCCTCTAACAAAGGGGAGACGCCTGCCCTTCTTCCTCTAACAAAGGGGCTATTTAAAAGAGAATAAGAAAAGATGAGAGACATTCAAATGCTATCTAGAGGGAGGGAGTGCTAAGTCTCCTTGCTGGAAAAGATTGGGTGGTCACAATCACCTGAAGAAGATCGGGTGGTCACAAGGACATGAATCACCTGAAGAAGATCGGATGGTCACAAGGACATGAATCACCTACAAACCTGCAAGACCACCACATTCCAGGAAACGGACTGATAAGCTAATTAACATACGAAGCGGGGTTTAGGTAACAAATATGTATAGGCGTTAATTGAATATTCATTTGTTCATTGTATAAATGTGAGATGGTTCGTCACTTCGGGTATGCACGCTTGTGGAGGAGCGATCCCCCGTGCATCTGCGCGCAATAAACATACCTACTTTATAACTTTCGAGTTATAGAGTCTAATTCCGCACGTCACAGGCACCAGGGGCTGGGGGCTGCCTCTGCCTGCCTGTGCGGGTGTGTACACCGCATAACCCAGCGCTGACCCTACCTGCATGCACACGTGTGTGCGGCGGGCATGCCCGCTCGGCACGCGTGTGCCCACTGGAACACACTTCCTTGGCCGCAGCCGGGGGGGGCTGCAGCAGCCTCCCCTCTCTCCTGGGCTGGTACTGTAATAAGTAACTAAAGGTAATTTGCTGACCGACCAAGGTAAGCAAGAGGAAGGAGCCCATCGTGGTGGCCTTAAGAACGTCCTGTTTAACAAGAAGAGACGTTTCCACCATGTTATCTTGCTGCACCAAGCATGGGAACGTCCTGTCTGACGAGAAACCAGGATAACAGAAGCAGCAGAGGGGCTACTGAAGGTGTCAGAAGCGACCTCGGGGAAGATAAAAAGAGCTGCTCAGCTTGCTTGAATTTGCGCGCCGCTGGTGGAGCAGGAGACTCCCCGGCCGCCCAGCGCTGTTTTGCTTACTTGCCGCTTGCTTTAATAAATCACATTTTCTAATTGGCCAGTCTCTGTCATTTCATTGGACAGGTGAACTCTAACAATTTTGGTGCCGTGACTCGGATAAGGGCAATCTGGCCTGAGGTCCGTGGCAGGGGAGGCGCCCCGCTGGATAAGCGGCCCTTGTCAGGGTGCTTCTACGCCAAACCCTTTACCGACGAACCTCAAATGTGACAGTACGCAAATAAAACCGGTTACCCCATAACCTTTGTGCACGAAGCCCGAATGAAGACGCAGGACGCGTGAGTATAGGCCGGTTCACCGTTCGGTTGGGGCTGGGTATCCTGAAGCGTGCTTGTGTGCGACGCCCAGGGAGGGCGAAGTGAGTGCGGACCCTCAGTAGTGCGGTTTCCAGACCCCGCGAGGGGCTGCGCCACGAACCAGGGGAAGCGAGTGCGTGAGTGAAAGAAGGCGCCTCGGAAGACGGGACAGAGGAAAAGCAAGCCCTCTGATCCCATGGGTGGTTCTGGGGTCCAGATTAGGCTCCCACAGATACCACCGGAGAGTCTGCTAGGACTCGTGATAAAATTTTGGGATGCGTACCCTTCTAGGCAGGGTAAGAGTAAAGTAAGATTGATACACTACTGTATGGAAGTTTGGGGTGGGAAACAAATCAGGGGCGACCACCTCTACCGACCAGTCTTCGGGGCACCTGAAGACTGGATATGCCGGGCTTTGAATAGATAGGTGAATTCAAAAGACCCCTTTTGCCCGGAGGAAAGTGAGTATGCTTCCTTATGGGCAGGGTCTGAAACTAGGGCCCTTTTGTTCCCGTTAAAAGAAAACAAAGGGGGGAAAAGAAGAAGAATAGAAGTGAGGATGAGATCCCTACCTCTCCCCCTGCGTATATACCTCCACCGCCCCCCCCTGCCGCCCCCCCGCAGCAGCCCTTACCACCTCCCTCCCTCCCCTCCCGCCGCTATCTAGACCCTGTGAAAGTGTTAAAGTATCGGGGTGAGTTTGTACAAAGCCCCGTCGCCCCTCGAAGGTGCGGCTGAGCCCTGCGGGACGCATGGCAGGGTGTTTGCTGTTTGCCTGCGAAGGCATGGTATGTAAGAACGCAGACTTAAAGCAACAAGGAGCAGATTTGCATTCAGGGTCAGAAAGAGTTAAAACAGAAGTGCTGTAGCAGAGGCAGGCTTGTGTAACCTGCAGAGCAGGAAGAGCATCTCCTGCCCCGAACCCTTCTGATGGTGGGGAGGAGGGGGTTGCTCTTGCTGACAATTGAGCAGAAGGACCTGACAATGTCACCCCGATTGCTGCAGCATTTGCAGCACAACAGGACCGGTAACGGCCCCTCTAGGGCAGGCAGCGGGTGTGAGGAGAGTAAAGGTGAATCTCGGATGGGGAAATTTAGATGTTGGAAAGTTGGTTGTGAATAGGCCTGGATAGAGGTTTGAGTTGATTTTTACTAAGGTAATCGTGATGTAGAAAAGTTGATAGAAGGAACAGGGAACACGTATAGAAGGTAAGAGAAGAAGAGCTGGGCAGAAGTGAAAGAGTGAATCCCTCTCCTATGGGATCAGATCACTGTGCATATTGTAGGGAAAGTGGACACTGGAAGCGAGATTGCCCTAAACTAAAGAACCAGCAAGGCGTTCTGGTGAACTAGGGACTAGGAAAAATGAGGTGGAATTTTTAGTGAATGCAAAACCAACTTATTTGATGTTAAACTTCAGTGAAAAGTATTTGTTACAGTTGTGGGGGAGCTGCTGGCCACCAGGAAAACATTCTGAAACCTTTAAAATACAAACTAAGAAAACAAGAATGCTAAAGTCACCAAAATCTTTGTTGGGATGAGATTTATTAGAAGATCTGGATGTTTAAAGAAGGAGAAATGAAACTAAAGGCTAAAAAAAATCAATTAATTGAAATCTTGAGCTTATCTTTAATTCAACAGAAAAGTGGAAAAGAAGACCTCCCTGAAGTAAAAGAAATCTATAACCAGGTATATCTGGAAATAAATTCCAGGTAAGGCAAAAAAAATGCTTTACCTGCTACAGTAAAAATGATAAGGGGAAGGCCTGTCTAGCTCAGGTAAAACAATATCCCTTGGTCAGCAGGGCTGTAGGGGATATTGGCATGAAAACTGAAATAAAATACACTCTGTAGTAGTTCTGCTAATGTAAATCTGTGTGTTTTGCCATGACAGTGACTTGTTATGGGATGTGCAGATGAAACTCTGCATTGACAACGAAGTACAAGGAATAAGGTTGGTCAGGTGCCTCCTACCATAGTCAAGGGCAAGACTGGGTTGGCCTCTGTGTTTGCCACCAAGAAGAATCTTGAGCTCCGCTGTTGGCTGCAACCCAGTAGGCGTTGAGCGGTGGGAACATGTGCCATGCCAGACCCTGATGTGAGGAATGGCCCCCGCTGTTATAAGAGGGTCATCCAGGAAGGAAGAACGTAAGATGACCCATTGAGGCACTGATTTGGAGATTGGAAACTGCCTGGCTGACCACGAGGCCAGACGAGCAGCAGAGAAAGTAGGAAAAGAGGAATTATCCTTAATGCCAGACGGTAAAATCCAAACTGTAAGTGCAGATCAGGAACCAAACTATTCTAAAGAAGACCTAAAGCTAATTCAGGACATGAATCGTAAAATAAAATTAAATAAGTGGGCTTATTTGGCAGATGGCCGTATAGTGGTACCATCCAATTTAATATGGACCACAGCCCTAACAGAATATAATAAGACTCATTGGGGAGCTGATACTTTATATAAAAGGCTAAATCAAAAATTGATAGGGCAAAACTTATACAGTACAATAAAGCAGGTGACTCAGCAACGCGAAGTGTCTTTACATAATAATCCCAATGTAACAAATAGAATAAAACTAGTGAACATTAGTAGACGAAATTATCCAGGATAACAGTGGCAAGTTGATTTTTCTGAACTCCCAAGAAAAAGGGGGTGCCAATATTTATTAGTTATGACTGATACATTTTCAGGTTGGCCAGAAGCTTTTCCTTGTCAAACAAAGCAAGAGAGGTAATGAAGGGATTATTGAATGAGATTATTCCCCGTTTTGGGGTACTGGCAACAATCTCTTCTGACAGAGGCTCACACTTTTGTGACAAAACAATACAAGTGAGTACAGTGTTAGGAATAGATTGGCAATTGCACACTCCTTATAGGCCTCAAGCAAGTGGACAAGTGGAAAAAATGAACCGTTTAATTAAAAACAAATAGCAAAAATAAGGCAAGAAACAAATCTAACTTGGCTACAATCTCTCCCTTTAGCATTATTAAGAATCCGAACTAAGCCAAGGACAAAGGAAAATTTAAGCCCTTCCGAAATAGTATACAGGAGACCATATCAGTTACAATTTGCTGAACAAGATCTGAGACAGCTGGGAGAGGGATATTTGTGTGAATATGTGAAGGCCCTCCAGGGACAATTAAAGGTTATAAATAAACAGATATTGGGAGCAAGGGCCAGGGGGTTAGATCAACCAATCCACTCCTTTAAAACTGGTGACTATATGTATATAAAGACTTCTTCAGGGAAACCTTTAGAAGAAAAGCGGGAAGGACCCTATCAGGTGCTGCTGACAACCTTCACCGCCGTCAAGATAAGAGAACAACCAGCCTGGATTCACTACTCTTGGACAAAGAAGGCTTCTGAGAAATCATGGGCTGTCACCTCAGCAGGACCCATGAAACTACGATTTATTAGATCATAATTGTAATAGTAATAATTTTTTTAATTTTAATAACTTCTAGAAACACAATGGACTGTCAAAAGGATCAGGGATATTTGTGTAGAGTTATTCTGATCTTAATTGTAATAGCTGTAGAGATGTTAGAAACTGAAACACGGATAAACAATACCCGTCTTCAACACTCCAAAGAATTGTTAATGCCACGAAAGCTAAGGAATGCTGGATATGTACCTCTCTTCCTAAGGGAGGCCTGATAACACCCCTGTATGGGGTGGCCTCCCAAAACTGGAATTATCTAGATGGCAAATGGCCTACATGGCCAGACTTTTGGAAAAAACCAACCTATGGTGGAGGATATTACCTATTTGATAATAAAACTTATAAGTTGGGTCCCAGGTTTGATTTACAAATATTAAACCTAACCACCACAGTAGTTATGAAAAGTGATAATAACTGTCATTAGAAAGCTAAAACAAGACAGGAGGAACATGTCCTGGAAACCCAGGACAAAATACTTGTTCCCAATCTGATGGATGGAATGATTAAACAGACATCCATAAGATATGGAACACGGTGCAGATCCTGCATGAAATTACTAAAGACAATTTCTCATGGAGTTTTGAAACTATATGGAACAAACTGACTTCGTGGTTCCTAATTTGGAATGGTTAAAGCATGCTTTTGTTATAATACTTATTGTAATAGTTTTAGGAATAATATGTATATTACTTCAATGTTTTGTTTGGTGCTGTCAAAGAATGATCATAAGGCATAATGATTTTTGTAGTTGCAAAAGAATTTGCAGAAGTTGTTAGAAAAGGGGGGAATGAATAGCGAATGCTGTACCACTTATCTAAAGGATGACGCACCTACGTTTAGTTAAAAGTCGGGAGATGTCCGAGGACCCTTACTGCCACATGACGGATGCACAGACTGCTAAGGCCTTGGGTTGGTTATCTTCAGAAGGGACATTCTGTCTTAGATTCCTGTTGTACATGCAACGTGGCGAAGACAAAGACTTTAAACATGGCCCCTGAGGAATAGACTCTGCAGGCACGAGATACGTAAATGAATTCCCAGAATTGTAATGAATATGTAAACCATTTCTTGGAAAACTAATGAATAGGTCTGAGTAGCTTGTATCAAGGGGGGACTGAAAAGTCACCTCGGGGTGCATGACTTTGGCGGAGCGATGCCCCATGCACCCAGCGCTGCCGAATAAAGATAACCTCCGCTCGCCTGCGTATTGCTGACTGATTCTTCAAATCAGTAGCAAGTCTGGTACTGCCTCTGTCTTAAATAGAGGACACCATGGTCAACTCAATGTCTTTAATCAGCTTTATGTAAAACAAATCCAGGAAAATATAAATTATTTACATTTCCTGTGTTTTCTGGTTTTTTTTAATGATGAAAGCTAGATTTAGATACACCATTTACTTTCCTTTATAAAGGTTGCTTCCAGTTTGTTAGGCTAAACCACAAGCAGCCAGAATATGAGAGAATGGGGACTTCCCGATGATGACAGCTAAAAATTTAGTTAACAGAAAATTAGTTAAGTGAACTGTCACTCAGTCTGTCTCTTCGTTTGTTAAGCTAAGACAGAACATACTGATAAGCAGCTTTTTTTCCTCTCATTAACTCATAGGATAGTGGTACATTATTTAACTTTTCATTAGCCCAATACTGTACTTTTGTGATAGAGTCCACAGTATAAACCAAATTTTCCACTCTACATGCTTAAGGGGTTAAATTCTATGGTGGAAAGATTCTAGACAGCAACCTTAATCCTAGAAAAAAAAATCTAAGCTTAAATTAAGCTCTGAAATTCACAGTTAAGGTACCTAAACAACATTTGAGCTTCGTAATAATGAGTATTAAGTCTACTATAGTAGCAGCTACTAAGAAGTTTCAAATGCTATGCCAGGTACTTACCTGTCCAAAAAAGGTTGTTAGACAATTATTTTTTAAAATCTTTGTTTACATTGAATGCCATTAATTACCACCTTCTTCTGCAGATATACTTCATGAAACTAAAAAATGGATTAACCATTCCTGCTCAGCATTAGTCACTTGTCCAAAGGAAGATGAATACAAATTCCATGTTATAATCTTAATGAAGAAAAAAATTATATGGATTTATGGTCAACTGTCAATTCCCATCTTTATTAAAAGATATGAGAAGGAACAAACAGATAACATTTAAGATCTTATCAGTTGTAATCCCATACACTCCATACAGCCCCTTGGGGTGGGGGATGGATGTGTGGGAACAAATGTTTTCCTCTAAGGTGCAATTTCAAAGAGGGAACAGCCCTTATTAACCATTAATCAGATGGCGTAAAACCAGCCTAGATAAAACAAACATTACATCACCAGCCTAAAAATCAAGTTATAGAATCATAATATCTAAGGGATATTAATTTTTATTAGTGAGAATGTTCTGATAACAGGCCAGACTGACAGAAACCAACGCCTAGGCTGGCAGACACATGGTGATTCAGACATGCGCCCAGGCACCAAGCTACTCAAGGGGCTGTTCTTTTGTCTCAGTATTTTGACATGCTGTTGGAACGGAAAGTAGTCTTAAATGGCGGTAATGGCCAATTTTTTAAGAATTTTTCTTTCATTATTACACCTCAGCATTTCCACCCTACCAGAATTAAAATGTACGATACGAGGCTGTTTCTGCAGGTACATACTTGTTCCATATCAAAAAAGTACTGCACAGATCATGTTTTTAAGGCATTACGATTATTGGAATGAAACTATCTTAAAGCCTTGTCCTCTCCCATATTTACTTTCCAATCCAGGCCTAACTCTTCTTTCCTTATCTCCAAGACACCATCAATATGCATTGCTATGCGTTTGGCATATTCCAGGCACAACACTCTCCAAGCTGCTTGTACCTCTCTACTGCACCGCCAGCAAGGGGATATATTATTACATGAGCTCCTATCCTCACCACTGCCAGGTGAAGCCAAACCACCCCATAATTCTGCCATAAACACCAACACATTTTACTTTCCTGAAAATGCAAAATATTTATCTATATCTTGTCACCTGTAACTTGCAAGGTACTTCTAAATGCCGCACTGCGTATTTACTTATATATTGTACCTATGAACATGTCTACCTTTACATGTAGCACTTCCAATTTATATTCACAAGGTTTTGTATTAGGTCTTTCGTGTTAGGTCATTTCTCCCTGTACATACCAAGAAAATGTTACATTCCAATACTACCTTCCTAAGCCTCCAATATTTCTCCCAAGATAATATCATGTACATCATTATTTCTTCACACACATTATTAATGAAATTACAAAATCAAAAGAAGGTGAAACTTTTCTGCTTCTTTAATTACCAATAACATATTTTTCATCACCATGTTGACTAGGCACAAAGAACGTGCCTCACTATGCTAAACACTATGCAACAAACAGGTAATCCCTGGAATAAAGCAATCCGTATACACCAAAATAACAAATGGATACAGACCAACACATACACACACACACACACAAAAATCTTTGAAAAGTGTACTTTATATTTTTTTGTATATCCGCACATCACTAGTCTGAGATACCAAAATTCACACATACAGAAACAGAGACCCAAGAGCAACTAGTATGTGAACTTGCAGCTTATCTGTTGCCACACTGCATTGGCCTACCTACATACACTCACTTTTTTTTGAAGAACAACTAAGGAAATCTGCCTCATATTTGTAAATGAAGAATTCAGCAATCAGACACCTTTGTTATGGCACTTGCCAACTATACAGGTGAAATAACTTCCCATCCACCTTCACACAAACTGTTTAACATTGACTTTCGTCTGATGTTAAAACCCAAAAGAAGTGAACAACCCTTACAGGCACTTACTGTGTTTACAGATGGATCAGGCAAATCACATAAATCTGTTCTCCTACGGTGGGATGATCAACGGAGACGATGGGACTCGGACATAGAGACAGTCTCCGGTTCACCTCAAATAGTAGAACTGAATGCAGTTGTTCGTGTTTTCCGGAAATGGAACGTACCACTCAACCTTGTTACTGATTCCGCTTATGTTGCAGGTATTGTTACACGAGCCGAAGCTTCTGTGCTGCGGAGTGTTTCACATTCACAACTCTTTACCCTGTTACAGGAACTTGTTTTCCTTTTGGACTCTCGATCTGCGCCTTATTTTGTTATGCATATTAGATCGATCTCACACCTCACTACCTGGTTTTCTTGCAGAAGGCAATCGACGAGCTGATCTATTGACGTTACCAGTTCAAGTACTGCCAGACCGCATTGCACAAGCTAAACTAAGTCACTCTTTTTTCCATCGAAATGCTGGAGCTCTTAAACGACAGTTTGACCTTCCTTCTCAACAAGCGTCAAATATTATTGCTGTCTGTCCTGATTGTCAAAAACATTCTTTCCCATCAGTTGCTGCAGGAGTTAACCCTAGAGGATTACAAAGCCTACAGTTATGGCAAACAGATGTCACACATTATTCTGAATTTGGTAACCTTAAATATATCCACTCTTCCATTGATACATTTTCAGGTGCCTTGTTTGCCTCTTGTCACACAGGAGAAAAGGCACGAGATGTTCGTAGACATCTAATGCGTGCTTTTGCTACTTTGGGTATTCCCTCAAAGATAAAGACAGATAATGGTCCAGCTTATGTTTCAACAACTATAAAAACCTTTTTTGCCCTATGGGGTATAACTCATATTACTGGCATTCCTCATTCCCCCACCGGTCAATCTCTCATTGAACGGTCTCATCAGTCTCTAAAACGTCTATTACAACAACAAAAAGGGGGAATGGGAATGGCAATTCCAGAGGAACGGTTACAGAAAGCATTGTATGTTTTTAATTTTTTAAATTGTTCTTTAATAGATAACAACCCACCGATAGTTCGACATTTCACTGCAAATACCTCTTTCGAGGCATGGGTTAAAGCCTCAGTATTGGTCCGAGATCCAGAAACAGGTAAAATTATGGGACCATATCCTCTTGTTACATGGGGAAAAGGTTATGCTTGCGTCTCCACAGAAAAAGGACCCAGATGGATCCCAGCGAAGAATGTACGACCTTTCCGTGAACCTTTACCGCAGACAACTGATACCGACACCGACCCTACAGAATGAAATAAAAACTGCGTGAGGATTTCTGTTTTGCATTAATGTCAGGTAAACAAATTCAGGATATAGCATCTAGATTTCGCTTTTTACAGCGCTTGGAACGGACAATATCGCCCTGGATTAAACCACTTAACAAAGGTAATACGATTGGACCAGACCAGATCCCCAGCGCGCTGACGGCACCACTAGCAGATATTATCTTCCCTTACATCGACTTTCAACGACACTGTCATGAGCCAGATTGGACAGCGTCTCGATTTCTACAGTTATGTTGCTATGAACACGGACCATTCTGTCGACCGTGGATCAAGATTCATTGTGAACTCTGTGATCACGATCGCTGGCGAGTTGTAAGACTAAGGGACAGATGGGGTCATTGGATGTGTTCTGAGTGTAATAATCAAATATTAAGGTTTAATCAGATACAGTGGGCTGAATGTTTTATGGGAAAACCTCTTTTGGAATTGGAGGGAGTTACAGGGTTAGGTTCTGAGATTTTGCCAAACTTAGTGTTTGCAAATTTTTTATCATTGATTGAAAGCCTAGAAGTACGGGCTATTGCACGGTTCTTGTTTCAATATATTGCATTAGCAAGCAGAATTTATATTATTAACAAGAACATTATTGTAGGATTAGAGTGTGGACAATCAATTGCAGTGCCTTGGTCGTGGACAGTACGACCAGAAGAATGGCTGGTTGTAAAACGGCAATGGAAAAAGAAAAGGAGAAACAAGCATTGTCAGTAATATGGATAATGATGTTCACATCTGGACCTTGGCCTATTGAAGGTAGCTCTTATCCCCCTTTTCTACCAAAGGTAAATGTTTGGGTCACGTTGGCGAACTTGACTGGACAGGATACTCCGTGTCTTGCTATGGCCTCTCCGGATCAGCCTTTTTCCACCTGTCTTGTGGGCTTACCATTAGATGAATGGCCTATACCTAGGGACCTTCAAAGTCTTTTTCCACCCAAAAACGTATCAAAAAATGTGACAGACAATTAGGATGTATGGATACCCCATCTCCCACTGGCCACTTTGGAACCACAAGAAATTGAACTCCTTGGTTCAGTAAAAATGGATTTTTGCATAAAATTTAACTACACGGAAAAGAATCAATCTAGGGAATGGGACGTTTCCCCTATTCATCCTGTTTTTAGAAATGCAAGTATCTGGTGTAATTACACTGCTAACAACTTGTCTAAATCTAGCAATGCTCCGCTCTCACTACCTGCTGGAGTATTTTTTACTTGTGGTGATCGAGCATGGCCTGTCATTCCTTCTCATATAAAAGGAGGTCCGTGTAGCTTAGGGTGACTTTCCGTCCTGACTCCTAACACATCTATGATTTTACAACATCGCTACTCTCGAAGGACAAAGCGCGGCGTTCATGCATTTGCCTCTGATTGTGACGATAACATGCAATTTTGGTCCTTTGGCCAACGCTTTACTGCATCTCTTCTGTTGCCTGGAGCTGCTGCAGGAAAGGCTCTAGCGACATTAGATAAGCTTGGCTGTTGGCTTGCCAAACAAACTAATGCCACAAGCAGTGCCCTGTCTGGTCTTTTATTAGATGTTGATAGTGTTCGCCACGCGACATTACAAAATAGAGCTGCAATAGATTTTTTGCTTCTGGCACAAGGTCACGGTTGTGAAGAGTTTGAAGGGATGTGTTGCATGAACCTTTCAGATCATTCGGAATCAATTCATGCTAGCATCCAAAGATTGAAGGATGGAGTTTCTCATCTTCAACAAAGTGATACTTGGGATTGGTTAGATAAACTGTTTAGTGGTTGGGGCATTTCAGGATGGTTAAGAAGTTTAGTGAAGATGATTATATATGCTTTAGTTGCTTTGTTGTTTGTTTTATTACTTATACCTTGTCTTTTACAATGCTTACAAAAATTAACAACTCGTTCAATTTCAAGAGTTCTTTTTGTGCAACAGGAAGGGGGAGATGGAGGACAAGGCCTCAAGGACAAGAGTCCAAGTACTGATAGCCTGATGAATAGAGACTTGTTAGAACTTGCAGGGCACAAGCCCTGGGAGCAAAGGAGCAAGCTAACTGCAGACCCCTGAGCCGTCACAGTTGAGGCAGCCAGACAGACAAAGAGGAACAAGTAGCCAGATAAGGGAATGGATAGTGCCGATAAGGAACTTTATTAATTAAGAAAGTCACGTAGGAAGAAACCCCCTAATCTTAGAATAGGAATTGTTGCTATGACAAGGTAAACTAATAAGTACCTATTGTTCTAATGGTGTGCCTTAAATATCAGCCAATCAGTGTTTTTTACGCTTAAGATTTAACCAATCAGTGTGTAATATGTAGAAGGTAGAAACGTATATAATTGTAAGAAAATCACTAATAAATGGACAACTTGCTTGCATCAAGCTGTGTCCCGTCTCTTCATTCGCCGCAGTTTGGATTTTTTATTTTTTTTTTCAGTTCAATAACTGAAGAATCGACGACTAATTCTACCTTCTGAGGACTAGACTAATCTATAACCTGGTATTATACAACTGGAAAAATGAAATGCGTGCGTCTGCCTTAAAGTGTCTTTCAGTTCATTTTATCGTATCATGGCAGCATATGAACTTAAAACAGTTGGTGCCTAATTTTTTTTCTTTTACAAAACATAGCACAATTCTTTAGCTATGATTCTAAACAGCGCTTCCTAGAATCACTGAAAAAAGGTACCACAGTTTTAAAAAAAATATTTGAAAGGCTATCTTGAAGTAAAGGGGTCTTCAAAGCTTTCACTGCATTAGCTTGAACCTTAAGAAACTGTTTCCTGAACTATCTTGACTAAAAAATTAGATCAGTTTTAATTTCTATTCTCCTGAAGAGGCAGAAAGAAGACTAATGCAGTTACCTGTTACCACTGCTGTTACCACTAGACAAACTTCACCTTTTTTTTCTTTCATCAGCTTTTGAGTGCTTGAATCCTCGACATAGTCTTCACTGATCCAACTTAATTCTCTCAAGAACAATGTCCTCCACTCTCACATCTTGCTAACTCCTCTCCTTGGAGAGACAGGAAAAGGAATATAGTGCACTGAGGTCGCCTTTCGAATTATTTCATAATAAAAAAAAATAATATTGGTGTGAGGCATTAAAAAACCCACATGTTTTCATTAAGTACCCTGCTTCATTTTCAAGAACGTAGCTTCCTTTTGATACTGGCTTTTTGGCCATTTGCAACTGAACACTTAGAAAGAGAAATCTGGACAATTGCATTCCTAACCAATATTCTTTTTCCTTTTGCTTTCAAAAGGTGTCTCCGGATTGGAGAAATTACAGTTCAAAGTTATAATGAACACTCCTGATAGTTTGTAAAAATTTCATCATTATCCCAAATCACATCGGCCACACTTACATTTAGGAATCCCATTTGAAGTCTGCCATGTAAACCTAAGCATGTTTTCCTGAGGCATTGCCTAACTACATAGCAAACACCGCTATCATATGCAGTTCAGTGTAATACCATGTTTCTTGTGGTTTTGACATTTCAGCACTTGTTCATTAGGAAATTCAAACCCCACTGCCATTAGATGCTACAAGATAGAAGAATGCAGTTTAGTTACACTGTGAGTGACAGACAATTTTTGATGTCTTGATTCTCTGTTACTAATCTCTCAAATGAAGCATAACGTAGAACTCCACAGTACATCACGGTACTTCAGTGATTTCATTTATCATAAAAACCCCGTTCATTGTTTTAAAACACATTCTATACATAGCTTTTTAGCAAACCTGTGGTTTGAAACATGACATTATGAGAAAAGAAAAAGCTAATTAGACTTCATGTTAAAGTAAGCATCTTTAATGAAGCCAGTTTAAAAGTTTTCCCTTGTGTGGATGTTGTGATCTGGTTCTATCTCAGTCAGCTCATAAGGTAGAAGAGAGAAATCATAATTTATTATGCCAAATTACAGAAAAAGGCATAGCTTGGTCCTAAAAGTCCCACATATGAATAGTAAAGGTCACAAGTTTAATTCTTTTAATGAAAAAAATTAAAATTACGATAAAAGGAATAAAGATCATGCTAGACTGACAAGAAACTTTCAACCTCCAGAGATTTTTGAATGTTTTAAAATTTTCACTTCCACATAACCAAACAATGTGACCTCTTTGCCTCTCATCTCAGGAGCTACACAACCATCATTAAACACACCCTAACTCATTGCAGGGGACACTACTTCCACCTGAAGGGACAGAGTGCTTTTATACAAGTGGTTCTGTTAAGGAAACACAAATCAGCATTCTCAGAAACTCCAACTACCCTTGCAGTCTGCATCCTGTGAAAGTGCTACCTGGAGTGTCATGTACCTCCAACAGTGCTGTGCAGAAACAGCACTCCAGGAAACCTCAGTGTTGTACCAGCTGCCTCGTGGCTTCCTGCTAGCAGATATCCAACAGATTCTTTCTAGCATCAGCAGGCATAGGATTCATGGGAAGAAAAGCAGAGAAAGGTGTATTTCCATAAACCTGTTTCTCCTGCATACTCTTTTTATGCATTCATAAAGAAGTCAGATCATGCACAGAAACGACCACAGAATTCGGAGAAGAGGGTGGAATACATGAAAATAAAGATGCTTTACTATGTCTAATATTGCTTTCCTTTTCATTGAAGGCTTATAAATACTGTCCCATCTACTCCAATAATACTCAGACTATTAATATATTCAACATACATTTCATTATGCAGAGATGATATATTCTAAATTAGTATTTCTGAGAAGCCAAAACAATTGTGACTGTGCATAGTTGGACTTCGTAGCTTGGCTCCATGAGGACTGAATGGCTAAGTGGTTTTGTTCCATCCTTATCAGGGACAAGATTCATTACACCATCTCTGCTCCTACTGAGGTTTCAAGTAGGAAGTACAGAAGCCATCCATGACAACAGCTAACTGCTTTCCAGAGCAACGAGAAATTTTATTTGCAATGAAACACCGCAATTCACAAGAGATAGCCTGATATTTAGGGATCATAGCGAATACTATGCTGGATCAGGCAAGGTCCCACATGTGATCAAGTGGATTACTGCAAAAGCTTCCCCAAATGCTCCAGCATATTCAGTCTGGGCCTGCACTTTGGCCTCCCTCCATGACTCTTCTTTACACATACATCATCTTTTCTCTAGGCACGTACACTCGCATTTCATGCAGCTTTGCTGGACGTTTAGCTGTTTGACTACATTTTACATAGCACTTTAAAGGATTTCTCCATCATAATATAAAAAGATGACATCTGGAATAAAATATATAAGTCTCAAGTGGAAGTACTGACTGTAACGGAAACCGTCTAAATATTAGCAAGTTTCCTATTTATTTTATTAGCTTTCCCCATATTTAACAAATAGAAAGTTGACTTCCTTGAGCAAGAGAAACAGATGATACCATCTTTTATAATCAGGCAACCTTCTGATTTCTAGAGTTCTCTGTAAACACAAGAACATTAAATTATCTATGGATCAAATTAAACTAATGACATCCAAGAGGTCTCTGAAGTTTTTCTTGCCCAACAGACATGTATTCATTTACACTTCAACATTCAGTTTTAGAATTTCCTACACTATGACAAATTATCCTCATTGTTTACCTTCAGATATTACCCACTACAGAAGATGAAATCCATTAACCAAACACTGAAACTTCATGAAGACTACTGACTTCGTTGCATACTGTGTAGCTACAGAAATCCATCTGCTTGCAGACTTCCAAATGCAGCTCTGAAACTTGCATGACAACGTGTATTTATTTCTTCTATACTATCTAAACAATTCCAAACATGCACACATAAAAATTACGTGCAGAAAGAAACCAGTGAACACACAAAAGATTCCCCAATTAATTCAATGGGCCAAAGGTTTCATTGTACTTCTTCAATAGACTTGTCCACTAATTAAGAAGCACAATAAAAAGACAGAAGACAAGGAAAGGGAATGGAGGGGAGGAGAGGAGGAGGAGGAGGAGGAGGAAAAGAAAAAAGGAAGAAGAAAGAGAAAAAAAGCACGAAAACCCTCAACAACAAGGTACACAGCGCATGGGGTGAAAGGCTGGATGAACGGCTCAAGGAGTTAGTAGTGCACGGGGCAATACCTGACTGGTGACCAGTCCCCAGCGGTGTTTCTCGGGGCTCAGTTCTGGGGCCAGTTCTCTTCAATAGTTGTGTCAGTGACGTGGATGCAGGATTTGCAGAGCGCTCTGGATAGACGGGGGCAATGGGCAACCATCAGTGGCATGACATATAACAAGACCAAATGCCGGATCCTGCACCTGGGAGGGAGTAAAGCCGGCCACAAGTACAGCTTGGGAGAGGAGAGGTGGGAGAGCAGCCCTGCGGGAAGGGCTCTGGGGGTGCTGGCTGACAGGAGGCTCAGCAGCAGTCAGCAGTGTGCCCGGGCAGCCACGGGGGCAAACCCCACCTGGGGTGCACCAAGCACAGCGTCACCGGCCCGTCCAAAGGGTGATCATCCCGCTGCGTTTAGTGCTGGGGCGGCCTCACCTTGAGCATTGTGTGCAGGGCCCCCCCCATTTAGGAAGGCTGTTAAGGTCCTTGGTTATGCCCAAAGTAGGGCACCAAAGCTGGTGAAGGGCTAGAAGGCATGTCCCATGTCCTTTGTGGCGTGGCTGAGGACTCTGTGTTTGCCTAGTTTGGAGAGAAGGCAGCTGTGGGGTGACCTCGGTGATCTCTACGGCTGCCCGAGGAAGGGACGTGGAGAAGGAGGTGCTGAGCTGTTCCCCCCGGTGCCCAGTGCCAGGATGCCTGGGAATGGCTCAAAGCTACGTTGACAACACAAAGAGGGTGGTTAAACCCTTGAACAGGCTTCCTGGCCAAGTGGACATTACCCCATTCCTTTCAGTGATTAGGAGATATTTGGATAATGCCCATTAATATATAATACCATTATATAACACCGTGCTTTGCTTTTACTCATCCCTGAAGTCATCAGGCAGTTCAAGGAGATGGCTGTTGTAGGTACCCTGCAACACAACTAGTCTACTCCCATTCCATTCCATTCCTTGTTCTCACCGTGAGTTCAGTAACAACGAGACTGTTAGTTCCCTAAAATGCCAGGGGTTTCTTGGCTCCGTAAACACGTTCAAGGACAAAAATCAGAAAGGTTACAAGTAGAAGCAGGTCTTTTTTCTTTTGAAGCTGCTTTGAAGCACGTGTTCACAAGCATGAAGACAACGCACATGTGTAGCCAGGAGCAGGCTGGTGCATCGCTCGGTTCAGCTGGAAAAGCCATCCCTTGCAGCCTGGCACAGGAAAGGCACAGAGCCACGGAGAGGAGCAGCAGGGACACAGGCCAAGAGGGATGCCAAAGATGGAATTCGGTTTTAGAAGCTCTTTTAATATGCACCCAGTACTTCTTCTATGCTCTAATTGTGTATGATAGCATTTGATGGTATACAAATCCTTAATGGTACTGAACAAAGACTGGGTTATAAGTGGAAACACACAACACATTTTCATGGATGGGAAATGAGTTCATTGTGATAGGAGCAATTAAAATGCATTTCAGATGAAACTAATGGCTGGGTGCTTACAGTCTTGTATTTTAAACTGCTTTCCCTCATGGATTTATTTTGGTATATTTTCTTATGGTGCTATAGATAAGGATTCATTTGGCATGCATGTGCACCTTATCCCTATTTCCATAAGCATTCCGTTAGTTAAGAGATACTGTAATGCTTGTTACGCCTCTCCCTCCTCCCTGCTGTTTGTGGGCTATTTCTAACGCATGGTTTGTCTCTGTTGCTATTATTTTGCTTAATTTAGCGTAGCACAGAGACTCTGCAAGTGGAAAATGATTTCTTCTTTCTTGGGCCTTAACATATAGGATCCTGAATCACGTTAATAAACTAGAAGTATTGTGATTAGATTCTGCGGATGGATACAAGCTCCCCTCCTGCATATGTTTCAAAAAAGTAGTATATGGATGTATCTTTGGCAGGTGTTTAGAAGTTGAATTCACCTGGGGACAGAGCTGGAGATGATTTTCACAGAAAGCTGGTCGTTTGCACGGAGTACAGGGTTAGATTCTAGATTCTCCTCTAAATGTATAAGACTATTATTTCAGGACCAAATTGTACTTGTTAGTATGTATTTATATTATAATAAAAGAAATATATACTGTAATTGCAGGTGTTTGTCCTAGCTTCTAGATTTAAAAGACCAATTAAGCAGCACACAAAATAATAACTTACTGAAGATTTCTTTAAGGAATAGTCAGTTCCAGATATTTGCATTTTTAAGCTTCTTAGAATTGGTTGGGTGTATTTTGCAGATACCTTTCCACATTTTCACCTTTTATATGGAAAGATAAATTGTCTTAGAAACTCCTTCTAAGCCAGCTTTTTGGGCTGGAAAGTAGGTTTCTGGAGACATTCTGAGATGGGTTGTTTGTGGGGGGTTTTTTTTGGGTTTTTTTTTTTTTTTCTTTAAGTGAGAGAAAGAAACAACAAAGCATTTTAAGTTAGACAGTAACAAAAAATTGCACCGCAGTGTTTGCGTAACACCTGTAATAGTTTGTACATATAGTACAGCAATGACTTGTGTGTTCACAGGGAAGAGGCCAATACATTTTCTTTCTAAGCTACGTATTCTTGGTTTCAGTCTATAGCTTCTAAGCTAAGGAACTAATTTTTCATACCTGTTTCTTTTTTTTTTTTTTTTTTTCCCCCACCCCGGAGGATTGCCTTATTTGCTAAATATGACACCTTATTCATCTCACAGCACCCTCCAAGTGCTCATATGGCTTCTTCCACCACAGAGCTTTCTATATAAATTTTTCCATTATGGTGCCCACACAAGCAAATGAAAAAAAAAAAAAATATCTACATTTTTGTATTCCTCAGGAAGCAGAATCCTGGTTGGATTGAAGCCAGTGGTAAAACCTCTATAGATTTCCTGGGGTCAGGATAGCATTTGTGGCCTTGACCACTGGTGCTTTTCTAGGTTGAACCATTTCTGTTACAACTTTCAGATGTTCAACCAACCACTTAGAATAGACTAGCCCTTTTGTATAAAATTGCATCAGAGAGAACAGAAAATTCAGAAAATAGTGCAGCAACTCAACTTTTTGCACCTTTTTGTCTCTTGGGGATCATAGCATTTTGCAAAATCATTCCTGCTCAGGGATAAATTGATCAATTAACATATTCAAACAAATCAGAATCAAAGCTGTTTATGGATCTATTCATAGCAAGTAATTAAGTAGCCATCTGAACTATAGCTTTTGCTGCTTTTAGTTATGCATTTCCTGATAAGGTAAAGTCATATACAATTGCACTAATATATGTTCTGCTGCTAATAATAGCTTAAATCACTTTTTTGTATACAGTGTAAACTGCATCAAAATGCAGTGTTTGAGGGAAGTCTGCATATTAATAAACCTGTTTTGTTGTGGGGGTTTTTTGGCTTCGGGCACAGTGGTTAAAGAATTCTCATTGCCATATCCTTTGAGAACCACACTTGAAGATTAGTCTGTACAGGCTAAGAATTCTCATTCTTCTATTATGAGTTTTAGACTTTGAGTCTTTATTCCTCCAGGTCCATGTCTTTTTTTTTTTTTTTTCCTAATCATGGGCTTTCATCCAAGAAAAAGAAGATGTACATCCCAGAGAACTGATTAAAATCATTTCCAACAATACATTGAGAGTGATTTTACAGGTCACAAAGCCATTGACTTTCCACTCAGTCTGAAGGAAGCCAGTAATAAGATATTCCATGTAAATTAAATCATAAGGGACTTCTGAAAACATACCCAAACCCAAGAATCTTGTAAGACTATAGGGTAATTCAGGTCTGAAGGAACTGCAGTAGGCCATCTACTCCACTATTCTGCTCAAAGCTGGATGAACAGTCCTTGTCTAGTAGTAAGTAAAGACTATCTGAAATTCAATTTTCCTTCCTTGCAGTTTTGGGGTTTTTTGGGGGGGTTTGGTTGCTTGGGGTTTTTTTTATTACGATTATTTTGAACTTGCAGCCCAATATATTTAAATTATGTTTGGAGCTAGGGATCTGTTTACAAGCCGTAACAAAGGATGATTAGAAAAACAAAATTAGTCGAAATAGTTTGGAGACTTTCTTAAGAAAGTGCAAAACCAGACACCTCTGTGAAAATACACTATGTTATCACAATAAACAATAAAGATCAGATCCCAGCCCCTATATGATACCTTTTTTTCATAGTGAGTTCATCAGATAAACCTCCAAAACACAGCAGAACGCATATGAACTTGAGAATGCATATGTAATTACTAACGTATGTGTGGCTGTTTGAGGTATGAAAGTCCAAAATGCATCTTCTTCCAGGAGTATGTTTGAGTGTGTTTTTTTAGTGTGCTTTTTATGTGTGTATGCTTGATGTTATTTATCAAAGCAGACTGTTAAAATATTTCTCTGAATTGTCTCTGAAACAGAGTGCCTGAAATAGCTTCCCCTTTTCACCCTGTGAATAATTCTGCATGTTTCCCCTACTTCTCCACATTTTCTGCATAGTATAGCCCATTCTTTCCTTGAATCCCCTTCAATAATTTCATACTCTGCCTGCATACGTTTGCTAATGTTAAACTATGTCACTTAGAGCAGCCAACATTGCCTAAGCGTGTACGAGGATGGAGTTTTACAAAAAGTTAGAGTATGCAGGAAGTATAACATATTGAGAATCAGGTTCGCTACCATCATTGCTATTATAATCTGGGGGAGTGCCTTGTCCCCTTGAACTTTTGTGCCTATATGTGCTTGTGATATAAGCCGTGTGTACCTGTAGATTTCTTTGCGGAAATATATATGTGTGTGTGTGTAATATATATGTATATATTCCACATATATATATATGTGGAAATCTATATAGGTATTTCTATAAAGGGGGTGGCCTCCAGGTAATGATCACTTCCTCCTGGAAGGGATTACTTCAACAAGATCCTTTTCCAATGTACCTCTTTAAATATTTCATGTGAGATTTGCTCAATGTGAGAAGATGAAAAAGATTCATTTCCTGTGTTCTGTAAGGTAGACATATTTTACTGCAAACGCATATGGACAGTAACTTCTGTTGTCAAGGAATGTGTGTTGCCAGCATAAATTATTCATGATCACTTCCTTAAATTGTTGGAATAAGGAGTGGGAAAAATATTTCACTTGATTGATAGGATTAGGAATAAAAAATCAAGAACCATATTTTCTGGAAAAATGGATCTGCAGATTTAAAAAAGAAAAAGAAAGGATGCTTCCCGTACCTGCTAGTGGAGATTTAACTTTGTATCTGGGCATTTGTTGGCCTGTACCACGATGAAGATGGAGCTGCTAACAAGGTGCAAAAGACTGAAATGCAGTTCAGCATTTCAGAAGCAGCAGCTAAAGATTTGGAATCAGTTACCAACGTAGCTGTTAAACTCTAATGAGTTTCAGAAAGTGGCGGCTGATTAGCACACGCCGCTCTCTCTGTTACCCTAGAAAATACCCATTAGGCTGGTTTCTGTTGGAAGCGTACCCCAACACTGCTTTGCAGAAATAGCTGGGATGTTTGGGTAGTCAGCATGGACTCTGTAAAGCAAACACAAACTCCACAACTCATCCCGGGGTTTCACCTGCAGCTCGTTAAGGTCCTGTGCATTGCCCCAACAGCAATGATGAGGCTTGGTTTAAACTACGGGTATGCAATTAGGTACACGTGACTTATAGGACAGATCCTACTAACTCATAGGTTCAAGATATATTTGATATCTATCAAGCTTTTTTTTTAAATTACGTGGCTCACAAAGCACTTACATAGATGAACAAATAGCTCTAATGAATCTATTTTACCGAGTTTAACTTGTAGCCACAAAAATATTTCTATTTTGGAACATGCTGTACTACTAAACAGAATCTTTTCTCCCACCACCTTAAGAACTACTAATCTGCTTTGTGCTAACATTAGTCTATCTCAAAAGTTCTTTTTACATGTATCAATTTCCCTTTTTCTCATTGCTCTTTGATGCTTTATTGTGTCTCTACCTCTGATATTTGTAGCATATTCTGATTTCATATACACTTTTGTAACATCTTAGTAGTATTTACAGTGGTATTACTCTTGAATGACACAGAAGTAACAGATCAAAGCTTCTTTTCTTTTTAATCATCTGCCCCCTATGGCATAGACTGTGTTTTCATCATTCTTTGCAAAGCACTGTGTCAAGTAGCAAGAATGTTTGGAAGAGATACTGAACCAATTTCCTTTCTGGAAAATCTGAAATTGCAAGCAGACCAAAAAAAAAATAAAAAATAAATCAGACATATAAGATAACTCATCTGTGATGACGCTCTGCGCCACTGTGCCAATTTTTCACCCACAGATCTAAAAATATCTTAACACAATCTCCAAACGTTAGGGAGTTGGAAGTGATGAAAGTTTTGTTTTGTTTGGATTGGAGGGTTTGGGTTTGTTTGTTTGAAGATTCCTGCACAAAGTCTGTTTGAATGTAGCGGTCCTGAGGAATTGAGAGGATTGCTGACCACAACTTGATGATCGATGCAGATCAACATTTACCATGCTAAGCAAAGAGCAAGCTTAATCTGACTGAACCAACATCAACTTGACTCTTGCTCTCATTAGTACTGCCTATTGATCTGTGGCCTGATGGCCAACTCTTGCTCACAATCGTGTTCAAGTGCCAAAAATCTGTAACATCAGCAAGGCTTTGGGAACACAGGAAAAAACAAAAGATGAGTGGTAACTAAAAGTCTGCCAAATTAGGTCCCTCCTCTGGTAAATTTAAGGTTTTATCTGGAGAAATTCTTCCTGACATCGACTTAGCTCATTATTGAAGTGGAACAATTGAATATGCAGCATCCCAACACCAATGTCTGCTGTTCTTTGGACTCACATGCAAATTTTGTATTGTACAGTAACACCTGGCCAAAGACAGCTAAAGCAGTTACTCATTATGTCAAATCACTTGGCATCCTCTGTGGTCTGACTGTTAGTGTTTTGTATTATATATGGATTCCAGTGAGCACAAGAAAAATAATAAGCATTTCCAGTGTTTATAGTATTACTATTGTCAAGATTCATTTTTATTCAAAGTACTGCAACTATATGAACTAATGCTTAGAGAAAGAGAAAAGAGTTTGATTGTTTTTTGAATGTGATGCTAACTTTAGTAATCCTTTTATTATATGCCTTTTCATCAGGCCTTCACTGTATATCTATATTTTAAGAGAAAACATAAAAAAAAATCCTGTCAATTCAGTCTATTAAAGGATTTTTTCTCTCCCGAACTTTGTAATCCTTGCTTGGAGTTCTGACGGAGGAATGGTAATAGGAGAGCTCCGCTTTGTCAAGGACTGAAAAACAGCAATGCTTGCTTGCTGACAAAATCTTGAATAAATAAGCTGAGCACAATCAAAACAAATTTTAAAATAATTTCTCTCCTACTGCAGGGTATTATTTGAGATTTCTCTCAAATTCTCTCAGATTAATTGCAGTGCAACACTGTTGGCAGTAGCATGGAACTTACTGAAGTCCTATCTCCTGTATTAAGAGAAATGTTGATACCGTGAAAACTTACTATGTGACACCCTTGCCCTCACGAAAGAGGAGGCAGAGACTCGCCGGGCCGACCCTGTCTGTGATGTGGTGGATGTCTCTGTCCTGCAGGGCAGTGGGTGGGAGTGAGCCATCACCCCCCATCCCCCCTGGGCAGCAGGCAGGGAGCAGCAGGAGCAAAGGCATCTGGAGGGGCAGGAGAGGAGCAGCAGCGAACTGCTCTCCCTGCCTGAAATCCTGAGGCTGCAGAGCAGGCAGAGAGGCTCTGCAGGAGAGTTTTACTGCAGGTCGATGTTTGAGCGCATTCAGGTGAGAGAGTGGCTGGGGAAATGGTAGGTGAAGAACTAACTGCTTAGTGAAAAGGCTGCTTATTCCGTCTGACGTGCGGAATTAAACTGCGTAACTCGGGGTAAGTTATAAAGCGGGGTGTTTATTGAGGTGCCGGCTGCAAGGGGGGTCGCTCCTCCTGACTTGCACACGTAGTTTCACTCACAATACATGTTTACACAGTGAAGTTGGTTAGTTCCGCCCAAAGCCTACACCTACGAGCTAACTATTGGTTAGTTGCCTTCTCGCTGCAGTTTAAAGGTAGAGTTCATTTTAAATTTACTCCCCGTGCTCCCCGGGCGGGGGGATTCACCCTCTTCGGGGGGCCCATTTGAGTAGGAGGTCGGGATCTCCCCCACCACAGTGATTGTACCCCGGTGTCCTTGAGCCTTACCCCTTCAGCAGCCCGTTTCTTCCAGCAGCTCGCAGGCCCCTGCAGCAGGCTCCGTATTCCCACGCCGGTGGGCTCAGCTCCCCCTGCCCTGGCTGCCCCCCGAGGCGCTGAGCGGGCCGAGCCCCAGCCCTTCTCTGCAGGCAGGGAGGCTCCTGCCCGCCTGCCGACGGCTGCTGGCCCCGGGGCGGCTCCTGCCTGCAGCCCGGCTTTCGGGGGGCACCGCGCGGTCTGGGGTCGGGGGGGCACAGCCCTGAGCGCGACAGCTTGCCTGCCGGAAGGCAGAGCCGCTCGGCGTTAAGGCCAGCGTCGGTTTTGTGTGTGTTTGGTCGTGATTTGGCTTCCGGAGAATGATGCTTTTGAGGTGTGATGGCATGAAATCATGACTGAAACAGAGTAGGTGTTTGCAGGAGAAATACCAGCTTGGGTGTAAGTCGGTGAGCTGTTTTGCCTCTCCCCAGCATTACCTTTAATGTTCGTTGTTGGAGGGAAATCGGTCGTGCCAGAGGTGTTGTTAGAGTTCACCTGTCCAATGAAATGACAGAGACTGGCCAATTAGAAAATGTGATTTATTAAAGCAAGCGGCAAGTAAGCAAAACAGCGCTGGGCGGCCGGGGAGTCTCCTGCTCCACCAGCGGCGTGCAAATTCAAGCAAGCTGAGCAGCTCTTTTTCTCTTCCCCGAGGTCGCTTCTGACACCTTCAGTAGCCCCTCTGCTGCTTCTGTTATCCTGGTTTCTCGTCAGACAGGACGTTCCCATGCTTGGTGCAGCAAGATAACAGTGTGGAAACGTCTCTTCTTGTTAAACAGGACGTTCTTAAGGCCACCACGATGGGCTCCTTCCTCTTGCTTACCTTGGTCGGTCAGCAAATTACCTTTAGTTACTTATTACAGTACCAGCCCAGGAGAGAGGGGAGGCTGCTGCAGCCCCCCCCGGCTGCGGCCAAGGAAGTGTGTTCCAGTGGGCACACGCGTGCCGAGCGGGCATGCCCGCCGCACACACGTGTGCATGCAGGTAGGGTCAGCGCTGGGTTATGCGGTGTACACACCCGCACAGGCAGGCAGAGGCAGCCCCCAGCCCCTGGTGCCTGTAAGCACGCCGCAGGGGGCTGCGCTTTTCCAGCGCCGGGTGGGCACCGGGGCCCGGGGGGCAGCGATCTCGCTCGGGCTCTCGGCAGCGGAGCTCGGCAGCAGCCCGGGCTGCGAGAGGGGGGCGGCTCGGGGGGCGCGGGGCCACCCGGGGCGGGGGGACACCCCTCCCGGCCGGCGGGCGGTCCGGCACCGGTGCCGCGGGTCGGAGCGACCCCGCCCGCCCCTCCGTCGGGGCCAGCCGGCGGCTGGAAGCCGGTGGCCGCCCCCCGCCCCCCCGCGCCGCGGTGCGCTCGCTGCGGGGTGCGCCGGCGGGGCCGCTGTGCCCGGGCCGCGGAGCCCGCACGGCAGCCGGGGAGGGCTCCGCCGTCCCCCCCCCGCCCTGCCCGGGGGCGGCTGCGGGAGCGGCGCGGGCGAGCCGGGGGAGCTGCGGGTGACGGGCGCCCCCCGAGCGGCTGCGGAGGACGGGCACGACCGCGGCAGAGGCCGCGAGTGCGGCGTGAAGGTGCCGGTCAGCCGGAGCCGCCTCCCGCGGGGGGCCCGGGCTCGCTGCCGGGTCTCCGCGCGGTCGGGGCTGTCGCTGCCGAGGTTCGAGACGTTTCGCCGCCGCCCCTCGGCCCGACACGCTCCTGCGACGGCGGCGCTGGCCGTGCCCGGCTCGGGGCAGGCGTTGGCCAGCCGGAGAGCGGACCCCTTCTCCGGGAGAGGCCGGAGCGAGGCGGCGAGCGCCGGGGAGCGCGCAGGGAAGGGAGCGCGCAGCCCTCCGCAGGGGGCGAACCCGGGGGCTGCGCCGCGGCTCCGCACTCGCGGCTCCGCCTCAGCCGCCGGCAGCCCCCGCAGAGCCGCCCCCGGCCCCGCACCGCGCCGCGCCGCAGGCAGCCCCCGGCGCCCCGGGAAGCGTTGCGGACCGACGGCTTGCACGTAGGTGGTCAGCAGAAGGCAGCTCTGCGCCTTAAGTGGCAGCGTAGAGGAAAGATGTGTCTGCAGCGAAGCAGCGGAGCGGGTCCGGGGGACAGCGCGTGTCGCAGGCGCTTGGCAGCACACGGCCTCGGGAGGGGGAACAGACGCCATGGGGCAAGCTGGGGCACAAGGTAAGCTCAAGGAGAACCAGTTGGTTAATGGGACCAAACAGAAATCACTTGAACTGTGCATGAACACTTGAGTGAAAGTAAAGACCGCTGTGCCTTTAAATGGGGACGAGGCTCGTAAGACCCAGTGAGGATTAAGTGTGACTAAAGGTCATCGTAAACGGTTTTTCCGGGTGTATAAAGTATTTTCCTGTCGCGAAGAGCTGTGCTAGCTTTGTGGGTTTGCCCCCCAGCTCCCGTCCCCGCAGACACGCGTAGCTGGTCCCTCGGCCGTGCGGGTGCTCGATCCGTTGCGCGGCGGGCGATGGGATCCGGCCGTTGGACGGCAGCATCAGGTCCCGAGGAGACGGTCGCTGCCAGCCCCGGCCGGGCTCGGCGCTCGGAGGGGCTGCGCGACGTCCCGGTGCGGCAGCGGCCCTTCCCGGGGCTCGCCCCCCGTCTGGGTGCGAGGGGGGTGGCGGCGCGGCGGGTGGCGGGCCTGCCGGGGTGGGAGATGCGGCTCCAGGTGCTTTGCCCGCCGGCCCGGACGGTGCTTTCGCCTCTCGTTACGCGTTCGGGGGAGGCAGGAGGGTCGCCGTTACCGTCAGCGAGCCCGTGCTGCCGCCGCTGCCCGGCGCCGGGGCTGTGTGGCATCCCGGGGTGGCGGGGAGCGGAGCGATGCGCCTCGTCCTTGCAGGGTGCTGAGCTGCCCTTCCCCGGGGCCAGGGCTCGCTGCCGCTTCCAGCTGCGCAGGATTTGGTCCCGCAGCCTCAGGGTGAGGGCTGGATTTTCGCGAAACGAGGAGGAGCTGCTGGCACCTTCTGTACTGGCGGGCGGCTTGATTTCTTGCTGTGCTTTTCATAGATTTTTAATAGCCCGGTGGAGTACAAATTGTAAAGGAAACTCGATACGCAGAGTTTTAGAGTTTGAAGAGAGATTATTCACCCTCCAGCTGTCGTGAGGTTTCACCTCTCCTTCCTGGCAGGACTGATCTTCCAGTTAGAAGTGAAACAAGGTCAAACGGTTAAGAAAAAAGGTTTCCTTCTGTCAGGGCGAATCTAAATCAATCAAATTCCCGGGCACCAAAGTGTGCTGTGTAACAAATGTGAGTGCAAAGGTAAGCAGGTAGCTACAGGTAGCAGAAGAGCATGTGCGAGAGAAGTTGTGGGTCTTCTCTCTAACACCTTGCTCTTTGCGCTGTTCTGCAAATTTGCCTGGATTTTAAGTATGGACAGAAGAGGGAGAGACCGAACATATGCATTTGATTTACTTAATAGAAACTATCTTGGCAGAAACACATGCTTGTGCTGTGTATTCTGTTAGAGTTTGGCTTTTTAAAATACTCATATGTTCTGTCTAATGAAAAGCTGGTAGTATCTCCCATTCACCTAAGAATATATGTTCAAACATAGCTTGAGGTATGCTGCTAATCACGTTAAGAAAAATGTATAGCTTAATATCAAACTAGCTAAAGTGCAGTCACTGGGGAATATCTCGGTGCTTGTAAACTTTAATTTAAAGAGTGCTATGAGGCTGGATTACCCGATAACCAGAACAGTCGAAACAGCAGTATAAACCCTCTTTTTTGAAGGAAGACTGCAGGTCACTTTGAACAGCATAGAATCATAGAATCATTTAGGTTGGAAAAGTCCTTTAAGATCATTGAGTCCAACCATTAACCCAACACTGCCAAGTCCATCACTAAACTGTGTCCCTGAGCACCACATCTACACCTCTTCGAAATGCCTCCAGGGGTGGTGAGGCCACCCTGAAACTTCCCTGGGCAGCTGGTTCCAGGCCTTGACAACCCTTTCAGTGAAGAATTTTTTCCTAATGTCCACTCTAAACCTCCCCTGGGGCAGCCTGAGGCCGTTTCCTCTTGTCCTATCCCTTGTATCCTTGTTGGATCTGGTAGAAATGATCCCCAAATGGCAGTGTGTAAAGGATTAATTTAAATTCCAGATTCTGGTTGCCTGGCATTAGCAAAAATAAAGCTTTTGTGTTATTTCTCTTAACAGTTAAAAATTAGATGCAGGAAAAATAAAGAGAAACACTAAGTACTGCATTTCCACCACCACCACCCCCCCCCCCCCCCTTTACCTTTTGGTAAGACAGAACTAATTTGCTCTCCTATCTGCTGTGCATCCTGGTGCTGAGCTAATCTTTTCTATGCCCTAGATTGTTATTAGCCTTGCTTGCTTATTACTGAAAGATTTACTTTCTAGGACTCCTTTTAATTCCATTTGCTCCTACACTGCCTTTTGTCTTAAATGTTATTTTTTTGTAGTGTCCTTTGAAAGATTCTTGGCCTTTTCTAACCTGGGACAAATTTATAGTAGCCTGGTCGAGTTTTCTAATCGTTAATGATCTTCCCAGCAGGATATGTTCTTTGTCTTCTTCCTGACTCGATTCAGGACACATTCTGTTTTGAAGTGCCCTTACCCTTGTTATAAACTGAGACCACAATAGATCATAATCCAATTAAAATTTTTATTAATTATAGCAAGTAGAATATGAGCAAAAACAGCGCTGGACGACAGGGGAGTCTGCGCTCCGCCAACTGCCGTCCTGAGCAGTTCAAACAGTCCCTTTTTATACCTTTTTTTACTTTCGTGTTCATGAAGTAGTGGAGGTGTTGACCCTTCATTCATATGCACAAGCGGCATCCTGGACACCTGGTGGTGATCTTATCTTTCACAAGCGGCATCCTGGACACCTGGCGGTGATCTTATCTTTTGTTGCCTAATCTTTACATTGGGCTTAACATAAATCTTAATAAACAATACCCTAGTCCATAGTTTCTTACAATTCCCCCTTTTTCTTTTTATCCTATTATTGTTTATTAGACGCTGCTTTCATTCTTGGCACTGTGAACAAACCTTTTTCCACAATCCCAACATTTATCATAACACTCACAAGGTAATACCTCACAATTACAATAGGCATAGTTCTCACGTGGCATAACGCATTCACAACAATCTTCATCCTCATTAATAGATACACTCTTATATTTTGCCCTAGACCTCGTAGTTAAAATAAGCAATTTAGCTATGTCAAACCGTTCTCTAATAAAGTGTAGCGTAATATACAAGGCCCAAATATAAGTCCCAGAATCGACATAATAAGTGGTCCTGCTAAAGCAGACAGCAAAGTGGTTAGCCAAGGTGAGATATTAAACCAGTTTTCGTACCATGACCTGCCCGCCTCACGATCTTTCTTACGTTGATCTAACCTTTTCCGGAGTTCAGACATGGTGTCCTGGACTACTCCAGTCCTGGGGAAGTTCGGCCATTGTTGCTTTAGTGTCCCATTGTTCTGGTTCTTTTCTCCACAGTTTGTTCCTCCTCTGCCTTGCCCGTCGACTCGGTTGCTTCGAGCCATGGGGTGTACCATCTTCTCGGCAGCAAGGGAATTCTTCAGGAGAACGGCTGCTTCGGGCTTTCTGCCTGTTTACATAGGCTTCCCACTTTGCAGCTTTAATTGCCACCCACATTGTTCCCATTTGTCCGAGTAAATTTGAGTTTCAGTTCTTTTTTATCTGGGGTTACTTTCCACGAAGTTGCAGGGGCTTTCTTAATCCGGGTATGGTGAATCCAAGAATTCTGTCCCTCAACCTTGATTGCAGTGTAGGTGGTGAGTAGGACTTGAAAAGGTCCGGTCCACTGTGGTTCCAGGGTTTTATCTGCAAAACACTTAACGTATACATAGTCTCCTGGTTGTATATCGTGAACAGGTCCATCCAGACCCCTACTGCGTGTTCCCATCACATGCTTCTCAATTCTTATTAATTGTTTGTTTAGTGCCACCATATAGGAAGTCATTGTTTCTTCACCAATTTGTGAAGACATCCCCTTTTGTACCCCATAGGGTCGTCCATATAAAATTTCAAATGGGCTAAGCCCCTCTTTTGCTCTTGGTCTAGTTTGAATTCGTGTAAGAGCTAATGGCAAAGATTGGGGCCAAGTTAGATTTGTTTCTTGGCCTAACTTGACAATCTGTTGTTTGATTAGATGATTCATCTTTTCCACCTGGCCACTCGATTGTGGTCGGTATGGGGTATGTAATTGCCAATCTATTCCTAGATGGTGGCTGATCTGTTGCACTATTCTGGACACAAAATGTGGTCCTCTATCCAAGGGCATTACCGCTGGGACTCCAAACCTAGGTATTATCTCTTGGAGTAGTATTTTGGTCACTTCCCGGGCTTTAGCAGTTCTGCACGGGAAGGCTTCTGGCCAACCTGAAAAGGTATCTGCTAGTACCAACAAATATTGATACCCCCCTTTTCGAGGAAGTTCCGAGAAATCGATCTGCCAATGTTGCCCTAGAACATTCCCTCTGCTAATGTTCCCTAGTTTTATTTTATTTGCTGTATTGGGATTATTGCGTAAACACATTTCACATTGCTGAGTCACCTGTTTTATTACAGTATACAAGTTTCGCCCTTTCAATTTCTGATTTAGACTTTTATATAAAGTATCAGCTCCCCAATGCGTCTTATTAATAATAGGGCTGTGGTCCATATTAAATTGGATGGTACCACTATACAACCATCCCTTAAATAAGTCCATTTACTTTATTTTATTTTATAATTCATGTCCTGAATTACCTTTAAGTTTTCTTTAGAATAGTTTGGTTCCTGATCTGTACTTACAGTTTGGATTTTATCGTCTGGTATTAAGGATAATTCCTCCTTTCCTACCTCCTCTGTTACTCGTCTGGCCTCATGGTCAGCCAGGCGGTTTCCAATCTCCAAATCAGTGCCTCAATGGGCCACCTTATGTTCTTCCTTCCTGGATGACCCTCTTATAACAGAGGGGGCCATTCCTCACATCAGGGTCTGGCATGGCACGTGTTCCCACCGCTCAACGCCTACTGGGTTGCAGGCAACAGCGGAGCTCAAGATTCTTCTTGGTGGCAAACACAGAGGCCAACCCAGTCTTGCCCTTGACTATGGTAGGAGGCACCTGACCAACCTTATTCCTTGTACTTCGTTGTCAATGCAGAGTTTCATCTGCACATCCCATAACAAGTCACTGTCATGGCAAAACACACAGATTTACATTAGCAGAACTACTACAGAGTGTATTTTATTTCACTTCACTTTTTCTGCCAATATCCCCACAGCCTTGCTGACCAAGGGATATTGTTTTTATCTGAACTGGGCAAGCCTCCCCCTTATCATTTTTACTGTAACAGGTAAAGCATTTTTCACCTTTCCTGGAATTTATTTTCAGATACACCTGGTTAAAAATTTCTTTTACTTCAGGGAGGTCCTCTTTTCCTCTTTTCTGTTGAATTAAAGATAAGCTCAATATTTCAATTACTTGATCGTATTTAACTTTTAATTTCATTTCCCCTTCTTTAAACGTCTAGATGTTCTAATAAATCTCATGCCAACAAAGATTTTAGTGAATTTGGCATTCTTATTTGGTTTTTTTGTTTTGTTTTGTTTTTTTTTTTTGTTTTTTTTTACTTTGTACTTTAAAGGTTTCAGGATGTTTTCCTGGTGGCCAGCAGCTCCCACAACTGTAACAAATTTATTTATTTATTTATTTTTTACTGAAGTTTAACAAGTAAGTTGGTTTTGTATTCACTGAAATTCCACCTCATACCCATTCCCTGCCCTAGAGGGGCCGTTACCGGTCCTGTTGTGCTGCAAATGCTGCAGCAATCGGGGTGACATTGTCAGGTCCTTCTGCTCAATTGTCAGCAAGAGCAACCCCCTCCTCCCCACCATCAGAGGGGTTCGGGGCAGGAGATGCTCTTCCTGCTCTGCAGGTTACACAAGCCTGCCTCTGCTGCAGCACTTCTGTTTTAACTCTTTCTGACCCTGAATGCAAATCTGCTCCTTGTTGCTTTAAGTCTGCGTTCTTACATACCATGCCTTCGCAGGCAAACAGCAAACACCCTGCCATGCGTCCCGCAGGGCTCAGCCGCACCTTCGAGGGGCGACGGGGCTTTGTACAAACTCACCCCAACACTTACACACACACACACACACGCCTCAGGTTTTACATACATCAGTACAAGTTTTTATATCTTACAACGTGTTTCATTCTGGTTGCTCCACAGAAGGAACCGCAACCTGAACTTTTTAACACAAAAATTTCAACAAGAATATCTTTCTAGTTTAGGTCTCAGTTTTTTCCTATCCTTTTCTAGAGCCACAATCAAAGATCAGGTGATGTTAATCCCGCACTCTTTCTAGTGCTAGTACCATAGGATCCCGAGGGGGTACTAATCCACAGTCCTTTTGCCACTCAGGTTTGTCCTGGAGGACAAAGAACATGTCTGCATATGATACTTCATCCCATCTTCCCTCTGTCCTCAGAAACAACATTAATTGCAGGAGAGTGTTATAATCTAACGTTCCTCCCTCCTGAGGCCATTTCGCATCGCTCTCCAATTTATACAAAGGCCACCACTGATTACAATATGTAACCAATTTCCTTCTATTTTCGGTACCACCATGTCCTAAAATATCACTCCAATGTTTTAATATACAACCCAAGGGCGATTTTTCACAGGGCTTACTCCTTCCATTTCCCATTTTGCAATTTTAATTACTTTGGGTTTTTTTGGGTTTTTTTGTTTTTTTTTTTCCGGCCGCCTTAGCCACCCAAGGTCAGAAACGCAGATAGAGCTTCTTACTCGCTTTGCACTCAAACGCCTGTCTCAAGCACTCTTGCACTCACACTCAGTCAAAATAATTAAGCTATACACGGAAAATCAAAATGCGCATCTCAATCACACCATTCACACTCTCCGGGCAGCCCGCAGTCACACAAGCAGTATGTTATATGGTACCCTGCACTTATGTACAAACTCCTAGGAACACTAACAGTTCACAAAGTATGCATTTCAATGAACAATTGTCAAAAACCAAACAATAAACAAAAACCAATTTTTCCTGGTCTTAAGCAGAGTGTTAAGTTTTCCGCTATTTGCCACAAATTACCAGAATGTTAATATTTTTCAACATACATTTCATAACTCCGAGTTTTGAACATATAACAAGACAACACATAGAACAAACAAGACACAGAGCGCTATTTCAGTTGTTACATTCCAGGAACTCCCCAATTCTTAAAACAACCTAAAGGAAGTTTTTAGCTTCCTCTTTTTTTTTTTTTGTATGTTAATTAGCTTATCAGTCCTTTGCCTGGAATGTGGTGGTCTTGCAGGTTTGTAGGTGATTCATGTCCTTGTGACCATCCGATCTTCTCCAGCAAGGAGACTTAGCACTCCCTCCCTCTAGATAGCATTGGAATGTCTCTCATCCTTTTCTCATTCTCTTTTAAATAGCCCCTTTGATAGAGGAAGAGGGGCAGGCGTCTCCTCAAAACTGTAGTTGTCTCCTCAGAGCTGTGTGCCTATGTGACCAGACATCGCACCCATGACCAGTCACCATACCCACATTCCTTGAGCAGACACATACAATCACCATCGATGTCCATTGTCGCCATTTCACACTATTTCTCCATATCACTGTTAGCTCTTGATTTTTTATTTTAATTTCTAATTGCAATTCAACAATTAAATCTCGTCCTAACAGATTAAATTCTACTTCAGGGACGAGCAAGAGTTCACCCATTCCAAATTTATTTTCAGTTTCGAATACCACATTTTTGATTTTGCTTACTTTAAAGGGTTCTCCTTTTGCCCCAATTACTTGTACTTTTTCAGGGGAAACTTTACATCCCTCAGGTATTTGCTTAATAGTTGATTTTTCAGCCCCAGTGTCTACTAAAAAGGTGAACTCTTGTTTATGGGGACCTATTTTTAATTTTATCAAGGGCTCATGATGACTCCGGTCCCCTAAGATATAGAGCCCCTGACTCTCCTATTCTGTTTTCAGTATTTCCTCATCCCTGATCCTTTCTCTGCAATTCTTCTTTATATGTCCCTTCTCTCCACAATAAAAACAACATCTCTGTTCCTTCTTTACTACTACGTTCCCTTGTTTCGTTCCAGCAGATCTGTGTTCACCAGTTCGCCCTTTGCGATCCTCTCTGACCGCTGCTACCATCATTTTTACTTGTCGCTTGCTGCTCTCTTCTTCCCGCCTTACGTAGACTTTCTGAGCTTCCCTCAATAATTCATCCAACCCTCTATTCTGCCAGTCTTCTAACTTTTCAATCTTCTTTCTGATATCTTCCCATGATTTTGCCACAAACTGAGTTTTGAGGAGCGCTTGCCCTAAAGGGTCGTCTGGATTTACCCCAGAGTACAGCTGAAGGGCTTTCCTCAGTCGTTCCAGCCACTCAGTAGGGCTTTCATTTTCTTTTGCATTTCATTAAATGCTTTATTGATATTCTGGCCACGGGGTACTGCTTCCCTAATCCCCTGGATTACTATAGTTCTCAGGTCCTGCATATGAGTTCTATGCACTGGATCCTGATTACCCCAATTAGGTCTTTGGAGTGGCCATTTAATATCTGCTTGGGGTCCCTGGGCATGCTGAGCATCCCACAGTCTCATTCCTGCTCGTCTAATCATATCTCTTTCCTCGGTAGTAAATAATTGACCAAGGATAGATTACATCTCATCCCAAGTATAAAGGTTTGGTCCAAAAAAATTGATTTAATCTTTCTGCCACTCCGAGTGGGTCCTCAATTAAGTTTCCCATCTCAATTCTTTTAAAATCTCGTAGGTCAGCCGAGTTTAGGGGTACGGAAATATATCCGATCACAGGTTGAGGTCCCCCCATGGGTATTTCCCTTAGGGGGTACATCTGAGCTGCCCCTTTCTGACTTCTAGTTATGCGTCTAGGAAGAGGGGGAGACCCTTGTTCCGACTCTGGTGGGGGAGTGGGCGCTCTGGGGACCTCTGCGGGAGCAGGAGGAGGAATGTAAGGAGGGGGGGTTAGAACGGTTTCGTCCAACTCTTCCTGCTTTTTCTTTTGTTTAGTTTTCATTTCATTCAGTGGGTAAAGTCTAGCTCCCGGTCTTTCTAGCCACACTTGCGCATATCGACTCTCCTCCGGGTTAAGGGGTTTTTTATTATTAACCCAGAGGTTTAATTGCTGTCTTACCCAATCTTCTTCTGACCCATAGACTGGCCAAAAGACATTTTTAGAAATCTTCTTCCCTCCCCATATCTTAGTACAATATTCTATCATCTTCTGCTTATCTTTCCCTAGGGTTCCAGGGAAATATCTCCAATTGTCTAAGATATATGCCAGAGGGGTATTCTTAGGTACAGTGGGTACCCTTCCCATGGGAGTCGAAGGCTTGCTGCCCTTCGCCCCCATCTTCTGGAATATCCACAAACATACACTCACTCGCTCCCCTTGTTCCTGGCCCAGTCCCTCGCGGGAGATGGGAAACGCAGTACTTAAGAGTCCGCACTCGCTTGGTTCAGTATATCGAACCTCTCACTCGTTATATCCCAGGAAACCCAATCCCGCCCGAACGGCAAACCCGCGAACAAATTCGCAATATACTTACGCGTCCTGCGTCTTCGTCCGGACTCCCGTGCAGAGAATTTTTATGGGATTTTACCGGTTTCTCCTTTGCTCATTATTCTAGAATTTAGGTTCGTCGGTAAGGTTGGAGTAAGCTGTTGGTCGCGGGGCCGCGAAATGTCGCGGGGCGCCTCCCCGGAGGACCAAAGCCCACCGTTCCTTATCCGAGTCACGGCACCAGAAATTGTTATAAATTGAGACCACAATAGATCATAATCCAATTAAAATTTTTATTAATTATAGCAAGTAGAATATGAGCAAAAACAGCGCTGGACGACAGGGGAGTCTGCGCTCCGCCAACTGCCGTACTGAGCAGTTCAAACAGTCCCTTTTTATACTTTTTTTTACTTTCGTGTTCATGAAGTAGTGGAGGTGTTGGCCCTTCATTCATATGCACAAGCGGCATCCTGGACACCTGGTGGTTATCTTATCTTTCACAAGCGGCATCCTGGACACCTGGCGGTGATCTTATCTTTCACAAGCGGCATCCTGGACACCTGGCGGTGATCTTATCTTTTGTTGCCTAATCTTTACATTGGGCTTAACATAAATCTTAATAAACAATACCCTAGTCCATAGTTTCTTACAGGTTTATGAAAGGCAGGTCCTGCCTGATGAAGCTGATCTGCTGCTGGGACAAGGTGACCTGCCCAGTGGATGAGGGAAAGGCTGTGGATGCTGTCTACCTGG
The DNA here is from genome assembly GCF_023634155.1 of Falco peregrinus. NCBI lineage: Eukaryota > Metazoa > Chordata > Aves > Falconiformes > Falconidae > Falco > Falco peregrinus. The sequence continues at coordinate 283,120 of NW_026599635.1, forward strand.
ACCTTAGGAAAGCCTTTTGGCTCCATCTCCCACTGCATTCTCCTGGAGAACCTGGCTGCTCATGGCTTCGGTGGGTGTTCTCCACACTGGGTTAGAGCTGGCTGGACAGCCAAGCCCCAAGAAGGGGAGTAAATGGAGTGACATCCAGGTGACAATAGCCCATAAGGAGTGGTGTTCCCCAGGGCTGAGTGCTGGGGCCAGTCCTGCTTCCGAACTTCATCAGTGATCTGGATTGAGTGCACCCTCAGTGAGTTTGCATACAACACCAAATTGGGTGGCAGTGTTGATCTCCATGAGGGCAGGAAGGCTCTGCAGAGGGATCTGCACAGGTTGGAGTGTTCAGCTGAGTCCAGTTGTATGAAGTTCAACCAGGAGAAGTGCCAGTTCTGTACGTGGGTCCCAACACCCCCACATAACTCTACAGGCTTGGGCTAGAGTGGCTTGAAGGCTGCCTGGTGGGGAAGTACCCTGAGGGTGCAGGTTGACAGATGGTTGAGCATGAGCCAGCAGTGTGCCCGGGTGGCCAAGAAGGCCAATAGCATCGTGTCTGGTATCAGAAACAGTGTGGCCAGCAGGACCAGGGCAGTGATGGACCCCCTGTACTCGGCACTGCTGAAGCCACACCTTGAACACTGTGTTTCCATTTGGGGCCCCTCACTTCAACAGTAATGTTGAGGTGTTTTAGTATGTCCAGAGAAGGGCAACAGAGGTGGTGAAGGGTCTGGAGCCCTGGTCAGTTGAAGAGCACCTGAGGGGACTTGGGTTTTACAGTGTGGAGGAGAGGAAGCACAAGGGGGATCTTTCTGCCTGAAAGGATGTTGTAGACTTGAAAGGTTGGGTTGTAGACCTGAAAGGTGGGGTAGGTCTCTTCTACCAGGTATGAAGTGACAGAACAAGAGGAATATGCCTCAATTTACACCAAGAGAGGTTTAGGTTGGATAAGAGGAAAAATACCTTCACTGCAAGGGTGGTCAAGCATTGGAACAGGCTGCCCAGGGAGCTGTTGGAATCAGCAGCCCTGGAGGTGTTTCAAAAGTACATAGATGCAGTGCTTGGGGTCATGATTTAGTGATGGGATTGGCCATCCTGTGGTAACGGTTGGATTTGATTATCTTTAAGGTCTTTTCCAACCTAAATGATTCTCTGTTCCTATGCTTCTATGATATTGCAAGCCGAGCTAGACCAGTTGCTGAGCAAGTTGCTCTAGCTGACTCTGCCTCAGTTGGAAAGCTTGATTCAGTGATCTCCAGCGGTCAGTCCAACCTGGAAAAAAAAGCCATATATATGTAAGATCATATATAATCTGTGTGTCAACACAACTACGGAAGTTCATGTGAATAATGTTTCTCCATTCAAATGGCTTGTGGGAAATGCATTTGATAAATCTGAAAGAAACAAGGCTGCTTTTCTGTGGTCACATCCCTGGACAAAAGGAGGGTGATGGAGGGGTCTGGTATTAGGAGGGCAACTGGGTCTCAGGAACTCCTCATGCAGGAGGACGTGCCTGGCTGTGAAAGGGGCCTGTGAGGTCAGTTCTGTCTCTGGAGGTGATAGGCCAGCAACAGGAACATGGCTGGGAAAGTCCTTCTGCCAAGCTACAGCACAGGACCTCTCCAGGAAAAGGGCTGGGGTACCGGCTGTCATGTCCGTTTTGCCTGTGGACATGACAGGACAGCAGCAGGCACGTGGCTTGGTCATGTCTCTGGGAGAAGCTGAAAGGCCAGCAGCAGTCATGTGGTTCAGAAGACCATGTGGAGGTGACTTCACTTTTTTGAGGGGAAAGACCACCAAAAATAGCTATTGAGTTAGGTCCCCTGCTTGGAGGGTAGTTCCTGAGCTGGTAAAGCTTTCTTGGGTAGTGGGAAAAAAGAGGAGAGAGGAAAATATTTTACAAAGTGTAATGTTGCAAACGGAGAGTGGCTATCGGGAGGAGGAACTGTCACTGCAAGGGTCCTGCTGCGGTGCAAGAGCTCAGCCAGAGGGAGCCTGGATCAGCCCATGGTTTGTGTTTCAAGGAACAGCCGGTGAGAGTGGAGGTACCTCAGCGAAGGTATGGCAATGTTGGGGTGAGAGCAAGGCAGGGCAGCGAGATGGTGCCTACAGCCTGCAGGGAAACAGGGGCAGGGCTCCAACCATGCAGGACAGCCTGTGGTGAAGAGGGCAGAGGGCGCTGGCAAGGCTGGAAGGCACCAGTAGAACCCAGGTCTGTGTCCCCTTGGCTGTGGCAGCTGTCTCTGCCTCGGAGGGCCATGACAAGACATGATGTCCTCACGGCACGGGGGCATCGTTGCCTCCTTGCAGCCCCATGGGGAAGCTGGAAGTTGCTGTGCCATTGCTGTCCTTCACTGGGCATTGGATGCCCACCTTCCATGGTGCCCAGGCAGAGCCCTGAGCCCTGTGTGAGGGACAGCACCCACCTCCCCACAGGCTGCAGGTCACGGCTTGGCCTTTCTGCTTCATCAAGCAAGCCAAGGCTTTGCTCAGCAGCAGAGCTGCCTGCACAGCGCCTTTGCCTTCCTGCACTCACAGCCTCCAAGGATGGGCTCTAACAAGGCCATGGGGAGGCTTTCTCAGCCATGGCCCCTCAGTGGGGCCCATTAACGCTTCCAGATGCTGTGGGCTTTGCTCCGGACTTGGTGTTCTTGAGAGGTCTCTTTAGTCTCCTCTGAACACCTGAAGTCCACAGCACCACAGACACCCTGGGCTCATGACGAGGGAGAACGCCCTGACGAGCCCTGTCTCTTCCATCAGGGACATCTGGTCTTCAAGTTCGGCTTGTACACTTAATGAGATAAGTTTCAGCCGTACAGTGAAAGAGAAAGGCAGGTAATGAGCGCTTTGGGGAAATGATAGAAGGCTTTTCCAATCGCTATTGATGCAGATGTCCCCTGAGGAGGTGTGGCCAGGTAGGAAAAGCAGTCCCTGGAGCTAAACACTGCCTGGACAGCCTTGCTCCTCAGCTCTCCAGCCTCAATATTTTTGTCGTCAGCCCCATGAGACTTACATCACTTGACATCAGACTTCTTCAACCAGCTCTGCAGCTGAATATAGCAAAATCTTGGCAGTAATTATTGGTTGTATTCCTCAGAGAACAGGGTGTAAACAGGAATAAGAGAGGGATTAATTATCGGGGGGGGGGGGGGGGGGCAGTGGGATAGAAATTAATAAATAAAAAATACATTTCTCATCTGTATAATTGTTAGTTCAAGCAAATCCCCGTGAGGTCTATTGCCACTACTGAAGAGTTGCCCATAGGGAAAATTACAGCCACTACTGAAAGACAGTCCAGCTTTTCGTCTCTGAACCTTAAAGCAGAAGCTACATAGGTAAAATGGATTGGAGTGATCACAGAGAAAGAAGAGAAAGGCATCTGGAGATGAACTTCTTAACACATAGTTGGAAATCAGGAAACCAGGACGTCAGTGTATTCCAAATGCCTCCAATTTCATAGAAGGCGTGAACTTTCTGGAACTCACGACAAATATTAGGATGTGTTCAAATTTTTTTTTACACATATATCTGTAGAAGTTCTCCCACTTTGATCTACATATACGCAACAACTGGTATTAAAAGCAGCACAGACTGTGCCTTCAGACGCCAGCTTCATATCTAATGCCATTCCATTTTGCACAGCTCTAGGGGCTATTTCTCACACTTCTTCCTGCAAAGCCTTCATGGCACCTGCAGGGTCCTTGGCCATCTCTTCCATTGCTGTGCATCTCGTTATCGCTGCCTTCTCCAATTCAGGAACCGCTAACCAAGGAGTAACCGAGGCCACAAGCAGGCTGATGATCTGGGCTATCATTATGACACCCATGACATCTGAGAAGCTCATAGGCCACTAGGAGGCACGTGGCCATGAAGGCGAGTTTGAGGTCCCTGGAGAGTCCAGTTCCCTTGGGAGATTGGCCATCAGTAGCCCAGCTGGTTATGGCTGCAGTAAGAAAGGCACTTGGACTCTGAGACAAAGTGTCATTTCAAATGGCCTTGGTTAGGGCAAACTCTCTACACACAGAGACAATCGTGTCAGCTGTATGCCGTCCCTTCCGAGGCCGGGAACACGGAGTGTACAGCGTTGGGAGAGTGGTGCAGCAAGTGGTGCAGATCCTGCCTGCAGAAGGGTTATCCCACACTGCTCCTGTCAGCCCTTGAAGTGTTTTCTGCCAGGGAAACCCATTCTAGTCATCACTTCTCGTGTTCTAAGAGGAGATGTTCACTTGGGAGTTGGTAACTGCAGTCCCAGGTAAAGGTAAGGGCGTGCGGTTGGCCATTCACCAGCAGCTTCCTGCAGATTTCTTCTTCCAATATGGCTTGTTCTGCAACCCAGGGACACACTCAGCTCAGCACAGCCTGAAGGCCCAGAGGTACATGGAGCACAGCACAGGCCTGCTCAGGTTTTCTGTGACACTCATCACTAACTCCTCCATGTGCAAAGGGCTTCTGCTCAGATTCTCTCAACCTCCTGATGAAGGTTAGAAGGAGAAAGACATCTCCTTTAGACTGCTAGAGAAAGGGAACTTAACTTGAAGGCCTTGGCTGAAGGGAAACTGGAAGATGATCTGCAGGAGCGGGCTGGAAATCAGGACCATGCGCGGCAATCAGTTAGCTGAAGGGAATGTGCTCGAGCTTGTAGGTCACTAACCCTGGGAGGACAAAGAGTGTGAATAGACACAACAATTAACATGATGAGCCATGCTGAGAGAGCATAGGGGAGTGGGGGACGGATGCCGCGAAGGAAAGGTAACACCTTGCTGTTAATTGATGGTAGTTAACCACCAGTCTGGGATGGCCTACTATGCAATGCTTAGCTTCAGGAACCAACTGTTTAAAACGCGCAGCTTCTGCAAGTGTATGTAAACACGTGCTTCTGTACAATAAATTGACATTTGCCTGTATCACCCTGCGTCCCGTCTCTCCATCGCAGCAATGATCCCTGACCAACATGGCACAAATGCTTTGCTGGACTTGTTTTGAACAAAAAGACAAGGCAGGAATGGTGAAAAATGTGGATGGCACCTTTCAGTCAAGTATGGGTGACGCTGGTAAAGTAGAAATCAAGAGCAAGTCAACAAGACAAACTGTAGCAGGGCTGAGTAGCGAGGAAAGATCCCCTCCACCAACCCTTGGGCAGTGCTCTTCCTAATGCAGCCCAGGATGCCAAGGGCCTTATTTGAAAGGTGCAAAGCCAGGAGCAGAGGAGGCTTTGGGGACACCTAATAACAGCCTTCCCATATCTTCTCGGGCCATATCAGCAAGAAAAGGCAGCCAGGTTCTTGCCTGTTGTGCGTGATGGGACTGTGAGGGCCAATGGGCATCAGCTGAAGCAAGGGAAGACAATGTCCTTCCCCATGAAGACAGTCAAGCAGTGGAGCAGATGTCCCACAAAGCTTGTGCCATGTCCATCCTTGGAGCTTTGCAAGCCCCACTTGAAGGAAAGCCTGAGCTACTACTTCAACCCCATAACTGATCGTTCTCTGAGCAGCATGTTGGCCTGGACACCTCCTGAGGTCCCTTCCAGCATGAATGATTCTGGACCTCCATCCACCATGGATCTTGATTCATGATTGGAGGGAACCACTTAGGTTTCCAGAGGCTGTTGAAGCCTAACAGAAAGTTGCTCAGATGACCTGCGACATTCCTTTCCCACTCCAAGCTTTGCTGCTCAGATGCAGGGCTGCTTGGCTGCTTCCTATTGGTTCCTATTCTTCACCCTTTCCTACCTTCTTCCCTCCTTTCCCACGCACAATTGCTTCTCCTTGACCACCCCTGTATCCTCCCACGCAAGCAGCCAACCTCTCCTTTCCCTTTCCTCCCTGGCCATTGTCTGTCCTCCTTTGGTGATTCTTTGGAGGTTTTGACCATAGGTGGCCACTCAGACAAGGGACTGATCATCCCCTTGACTCAGCATCATCCCCCTTGACACAGCACTGTTGTGGCCACGTCCAGGTTATCTGTGTCTCGGATTTGAGGTTTCTCATTCTGGTGGAATGGGGAGAAACTGAAGAGGCTGTGGAGGATACCTGCCTGGAGGGAGCCTGTGGAGACAGACTGAAGGTCCTGTATTTCTTATGACTGCCAAAGTGGAGCCTCAGGGCACCACAGTAATAGCATGCACCTGCTTGAAGGGGGCTGTCAGAGATAAGGGAGTGATTCCAGATAGTGACAGGAAGAGAAAACCTCCGCAAGGTGCTGCTTGGAAGGGTAAGATTGGATGTGAAGAAAAAGAAGTGTCCCTCTGAGGGATGCCCTCTGATGCCAGAGTTCACCCAGAGGGAGCCTGGATCGTCCCATGGCTTTGAGCTTCAAGGAACAAGCAGGGATGAGGGGAGAAACTTCAGAAAAGGCAGAGGAATGCGGGTGTGAGGGCTGGGTGGGAAAGCAAGGAAGAGTCCAACCCCCCGAGTGGAAAGAGGTGCCACGTGGACAGTGTAGGGCAACTTGCCGTGGAGATGGCCCCGGGCTGCAGCAAGGCTGAATGGCCCCACAGGGGGCTGAGGCCTCTGTCCCCTGGCACTGGCAGCTGCCCATGTCACCAAGGCCTGTGACAGGAAACGTGATTTGGAGGGTCTTCTGTTCTGCCCTCCAAGGGCCTGGGGGTCAGGGCTGGGTCTTTCTGCTTCATAAATAATCCAAATGTGTTTTGCAGCATTACAGCCACCAGCACAGTACCTTTGCCTACCTGCAGGTCTGGCCTCTAATTAGCTGCTCTAACGAGTCCATGGGGACGCTTTGTCAGCAATGGTCCTCAGCAGGACCATTCATGCTTCAAGGCATTTTGAGTGTTTCTTCTGACTTGCATTCCTTGAGTGGTTGGTTCAGTCTGCTCTCAGTAGCTCAGGTTCATGGAAGGAGCCCCAGGTGCCCTAAAGAAGTTATTTACAGTTTTATAATTTCCTTCAGATGTTGAAGACCTGTGTAGCTAATATGAGCTGTTTCATGGTGTAGCTAAAAGGGAAGATTTCGAAGTGCACCAGATGATAATTCCTTTATTTATTTCATAGGTTATATTTTGGTACTTTTAAGGTTAGAGGACAGGTTCTAGCTGCATTCTCCAAGTGATAATGATGCAGAGTGTCCTCAGTAGTTCTGGGTTGGTAGGACATGCAGTCTCTCGAGGTCTGACACAGGATGGACAAGCTTGCTTTTCATAACCCCAACGCCAACCCTTTTTCTCATTGTCCCCTGGGACTCACATCCCTTCCCCTTACATCACACTTCTCCCCTCATTTCTGCAGGTGGGTGCTGCGGTTCCTTTGCACCATCCCCACCTGTTTGCCTTAGAGGACTGGCTGCACACAGGTACAGAAAATTGTTTTATATCTGCAAGCACTGTGAAGAACGATCAAGTGTCATCAATAGGAAAACACACTCCACAAGCACAGGTCAAGTCCAAGCTGTCCCTGATGAGGTGCCTTTCTGCAAGGGACACTCTTAGGAGAAATGTTTTAGTTGCCAGATACGGAAAGGTAGGTCTAATCACAAGGAAAGATTTGTTTATGGGGGACAGATGGGCTGTGGGAAGACCTATAAACTCTTCCACCCTGAAGCTGAAACCAGCAACACAGGTGAGGTGCTTGTAGGACCAAAGAATAAAAGGAGGAGAAACCTGAAGGATAATGGAAAGAGACATTGCCGAGACAGTCTGCTGAAAAGACATCTTCAGAAGTGGTCATTGTCTCCTGGTCAGCTGCAAATATGTAGAAGATGAGAGAAATTAAGGACAGATGGTATAAAGGATTAGTGGTAGTTACATACTGGAGGAAAATTGGTATTTCTTAGGAATATCCCTTTGGAAACCTCCTTTTATAGGCAGAGGTCTCCTGTGAGAGAGGATGGCTGAGCAGGTGTTACAACCATGTTGAAAGAGTCCATAAGTGCAGCTGGGGGAAGCACAGGCTGTACAGACCCCCATGGTGAGGGGTGTGCCACCAGTTAGAGTCCCCTTGGGTGACATTTCTGGCACCGGAGCGGGTAACTGTCCAGGTGGATTTTCCGAGGGTAACTCCTGCCTCGCCAACCTGACAGCCTGCAGTTGTGCGTGAGGAGCTCCACAGTGGATGTCATTTCCCTCAGCTTCAGCAAAACTGTTGTCATGGTTTTCATCAGCGTTCTTCTGCCCGAGTGAGGCCATGACACTCTGGGTGGGAACAGAAAGAGATGGGTAAAACACCAGCGGGATGGTCAGGCTGAGAGAGCAGTGGGGATGGGCTCACACCCCACCTGGAGGCCACTGGGACATACTGGGGCAGTGTGGGCTGAAGAGGGTCCCAGTCGGAAAGTCAGCCAAGTAACGACAATCGCACCAATGTGGCTACATGTCGTCCTACTTTATGTAGCAACTTTGTCATATTTATACTTCTAATGCACTGTTCACGCGGCAGCTGCCTGACAGTCATTGGCTGTCGGTTACATATTCATGTTACCTGTGCATTGGTTGTCATGCTGCAAGCGCCTAAGAAGGATGTGCTACCCTAGCGGTTTTCATATCTTGCTTGGCACCCGGCCTTGTTCTTGTACAATGCTCATTATTCTTTATTCTGCCTATTCAAGGACAGTACAAGATCTTCAAAGGAACTTTGTAATCTGCAGGCCAGGGTTGTCCAACTCCTGCAAGGGGACAGTGTGCCCTTGTTCTGCCAAGAATTCCCCTACACATCCCCCTTTTTTTTTTTTGGACAACCCAGGCTCTATCAACAATTGATTCCAAATCTTCCTTCATACAGGAGAAAATATAACAAAAGATAACAAGCACAGCAAATATAACAACAAAAATTTAATCCCTTCCATCAATAAGGTTTTCTACCAGCCAGCGATTCCCCATCCCTTCAGCCACTCGTCATAAGGATTTTCAGTAACACTGAGTTTCTTCGTATTATCTTGCAGTTGGGAAAGCTTTTTGTGAATGGCCTCAGAATGATCAGCAAGATTCGTAGAGCACATTCCCTCAAAATCCTCTCAGCCGTGTCCTTGTGCTAATAACAGAAAATCAATGGCAGCTCGATTTTGTATTAAAGCATGTCGTATACTGTCGACATCAGTGGTGAGTCATCTAATACTCTGGAGGTAATGTTAATTTGTTCTCTGTCCAACAAGCCAACGGTCTCAACTGAGTGAGAGCCTTGGCAGAAGCAACTTGTGGTGTAAAGAGTGATGCTAAAATGACAGATGGACGTTCCCACAACTCAACATCATCTGTACATTCAGGTCCCAACTGGTATACACGACGTCTGATGCGTTTAAACTTGTTACTTATGTTCAGCATTTGATGGATACTAGGGGCAAATAATGTTAGTTTGCCAAAGCAGCATGGTCCTCCCGGTGCCCTTGCAGGTACGGCGGGCCAGGCACCATCTCCACAAACGCGGAATACTCCCCGAGGCAACACCTGTGCTTTCTCATTTGTCTCACCAGACCATGAAACAGGCCAAGTCCAATCGTTACAGTAGCCGGTGATGTTAGAATGCCAGGGGGACCCAGGGGCAATCCAAGTACTATCATCTCTTGGTTTGTGGATCCTAAAATTACCAGAGTCAATGTCTTTCTTATAAAACCCCCAAAATAAACAGTAGTTTCCCGGCATAGATCCTAAGATGTCAAGCTCCTGAGGTTCCATGCCGGTAACATTCAGGCCCTGTGCAATTTGGAACGCTTGAGCCCCCGAGGGGTTCCTCGGAATACCAAGTGATTGGCACCAATCGGCTTGCACAGACCCACTGTTGATGGTGCAAAAGTCATTTGCTGCTTGGTCGAGGTAGTCGGAGTATATTTTACCTGTTGTCCAGTGCCCAAACTCCTTCACATGGTTTAAAGGGACCCCAATCAAACAGGTACAAAATGGGCCAGATGGGGTAGCTAACGATAAGCGAAATGAATCTTGCCCTGTCTTGTTGGCCCAGGTAACCCACATGTGCATTTGTGGTTGGACAGGAACCCATGCTGTTCCTTGTGAGGGCATGCTGACGACTCCTATCAGCCCTACAAGCAGATCAAACAATTCCATTATCTCGCAGTCTTGTTCCCAACTGACAAAAGAAGCACCACAAGCCAAGAGCTTGTGTTTTCTTTGTAGCTGAAACAACAGTTAGGTTTTTCTCAAGGCCCACCAAGAGATAGCTTCTATTCTGCTGTCAGTACTTTCTGGCATCCATATTGCTGGAAAATGTTGATTTGGCTTGAGGTTCAAAAATTCCCTACAAGTATTTTCAAAAGTAATGTTAGCAAAGCTCTTTTGACAATCTAAGTACAAAGCATAATCATTTCGCAAGCGGCTACAACCCAGAACAAAATTCTGTCTACAGTTACCACAACTTAACATTATTGCTGCTCGTTCCCTATAGTTTCCACAAACAGCATTCTTCGTATTACAAATTTTTTTCAACACAGCATTACAAGCTCGTGACCCAAATGATTGTCTTCTCGCTGCTGTCAACAGCACGTCTTCTATGGTGGATGGGACTGGCCCAAGTTCTGCACAGAGTTTGTTAAAGACTGGCTGGAGATAAAGCTGTCACCTATATTTTCTCCGTTCCTCTGGAGCTGACATGCAGGGCGGACAAATCTGCTAGGGACCCACAGAGGTCCTTTATCTGTGGAAACACAAAAATATCCTCTACCGATGAACAACACTGGACTGGGTCCTTCCCAGTTGCCTGTAGTCATGCTCTTAGAATGAACCTGTACCCCAGGCATGGCCTGTGTTTGACTTCCCTGAATAGCCTGATGGTGTATAACAACGGGGGCCCTTCTCTTCCTTCTGTCAGGGACAAATAATTCAATGTAAACAACACCTTGTTTCACCGCTTGGTTACGTCAGTCTTTCCTGGCGTCTTTCATGTCACTTAGCTGTTGTCCATGCGGCATCACACTCCATTTGATTGGTCCCGGAGCGGCGCCCACACGCTGCTCCCCCCTTGTGCAGGCATCCTGCTTTCTCTCACCTTTCTGTCCAACTCTCTTACCTCTCTGCGAATGCAGTTTCTTTGTCTCTCTTGGCCTTGCATATGTCCTTCAAAACACCTGAACAACACCTATCTTAAAAGCATAGGAACAGAGAATCATTTAGATTGGAAAAGACCTTAAAGATAATCAAATCCAACCGTTACCACAGGACGGCCAATCCCATCACTAAATCATGTCCCGAAGCACTGCATCTATGTACTTTTGAAACACCTCCAGGGCTGCTGATTCCACCAGCTCCCTGGGCAGCCTGTTCCAATGCCTGACCATCCTTGCAGTGAAGATGTTTTTCCTCTTATCCAATCGAAACCTCTCCTCCTATACCCTCAGACCGTTTCCTCTTGTCCTGTCACTTGTTATCTGGGAGAAAAGACCTACCCCACCTTTCAGGTCTACAACCCAAACTTTTAAGTCTACAACAACCTTTCAGGCAGTTCTAGAGAGCAGAAAGATCCCCCCTTTGGTTCCTCTTCTCCACACTATACAGCCCAAGTCCCCTCAGGTGCTCTTCAACTGACCAGGGCTCCAGACCCTTCACCACCTCTGTTGCCCTTCTGTGGACATACTAAATCACCTCAACATTACTGTTGAAATGAGGGGCCCCAAAATGGAAACACAGTGTTCAAGGTGTGGCTTCAGCAGTGCCGAGTACAGGGGGTCCATCACTGCCCTGGTCCTGCTGGCCACACTGTTTCTGATACCAGACACGATGCTATTGGCCCTCTTGGCCACCCGGGCACACTGCTGGCTCATGCTCAACCATCTGTCAACCTGCACCCTCAGGGTACTTCCCCAGCAGGCAGCCTTCCAGCCACTCTGGCCCAAGCCTGTAGCCTTGTGTGGGGCTGTTGGGACCCACGTAAAGAATGGCACTTCTCCTGGTTGAACTTCTAACAGCTGGACTCAGCTGAACACTCCAATCTGTGCAGATCCCTCTGCAGAGTTTTACTGCCCTCATGGAGATCAACTCTGCCACCCAATTTGGTGTTGTATGCAAACTCACTGAGGGTGCACTCAATCCAGATCACTGATGAAGTTCTGAAACATGACTGGCCCCAACACTGAGCCCTGGGGAACACCACTCCTTATGGGCCGTCATCACCTGGATGTCACTCCATTTACTACCCGTCTTGGGGCTTGGGTTTCCAGCCAGCTTTAACCCAGCGTGGAGAACACCCACCGAAGACATGAGCAGCCAGGTTCTCCAGGAGAATGCAGTGGGAGATGGAGCCAAAAGGCTTTCCTAAGGTCCAGGTAGACAGCATCCACAGCCTTTCCCTCATCCACTGGGCAGGTCACCTTGTCCCAGCAGCAGATCAGATTCATCAGGCAGGACCTGCCTTTCATAAACCCATGCTGGCTGGCCCTGACCTCCTGGTTTTCCTGCACCTCCTGTGTGATGGTGCTCAGGCCGATCTGCTCCTCAACCTTCCCTGGCACTAAGATCAGGTTGACAGGCCTGTAGTTATCCCCATCCTCCCTCCTGCCCTTCTTGTAGGTGGGCACCACTTGACTAACATTCAGCCTTCTTGGGCCTCCCCAGTTAGCCAGCACTGTTGAAAGTCATCGCTGTGGTGAGGCAATAGAGAAACAGACCAATGATTTTCAAAGTGTTCCTGCCTCACGGGATGTCCATGGTCAAGGACACAATCAAAAGCACCTTGTCCTTTCTGGATATAAGGTTCACCGGAACCACGTGTCCTCTGGGGCTGCAGAGGCATCACTGGCAGCAATGCCTTCTCCTGCAGCACTGCACAGTCCAGCCCTGCGTGTCTCTGGTCCCAAGGACAGCATGGATTGCTCTCCTTAGGGACATCTCATTTCACCGTCACAGTGACCTCTGCCCACCACCCCAGCATGCTCTGCAGCAAAACATTTTGCTGGCGTGTGACCTTGGACACTTGGTACCCATTAATATTTTTGTTGTTACATGTCTGAGCTTGGCCCAGGTGACACAGGTGTGGTCCAGGGTAACTCTGCTCTGAAATAACCTAAATCAGGGAGAGGAAGGGGAAAAATCTTATTCAAGCAGCATGAGGAAGCTTTAGGATCAATAACCTTACGTCTTATTGGGGAATTTAGAGATCCTGTGTGTTTACAGGGCAAGGGTTTGGGAGTGGTTTGGAGGTGTTTGTAGGGCTGGCAGAGGTGAGAAGAGATCAAGAGCTGCCTCCATGGCCATAACAGCCACTTTCATTTGACTCCAAAATGGACCAGCCCCTGCCCAAACCTGAGCCAATAAGCAATTCTAGTGGCACCTCTGTGATACCCTATGGCAGAAAGGACAAAACACAACGGGAGAGGAGTGAGAATGATGTGAGAGAACAACCCTACAGACATCAAGGTGAGGGAAGAAGGAGGGGAGCAGCGAGACAGAGGCTTGGTGGGATCCTGCAAGCCAGTGGTCAAGTAACCACGCGCTGACAGCCACAGGGCAGCACAGTGACAATGCTCCTTTAGGTGTCTGCAGGTTCTTTGCATCGGCATTCTAGCACAGCTGCCAGATGGGCCAGCAGCTGTGATGCTCCCCTGGATCTGAAACCCTGCATCATTCGTGTCCACCTTGGTTCTAGGAGCAAAGCAATGGTGGAGTCTCATCTCCCAGGGGAGTGAGGCAGGAGAGCAGCAGAGTGCAGGCCCCAGGTCACACACTGGCAGGCTGTGGCCTGTGCCGAAGGAGGGAACGCTCCTTCGGGTGCCCTGGAATTGCCCCACAAGCATAAACTCCATTGTCGATGTTGGACCTGTTGGAGGCTGCTGTCCTCGCCGAGCAGCTGTGCTGAGCTCTGCCAGCTGCCTTGGCACTTGGTTCCCTCAGTGTCACAGCTCTGTCTGCAACAGGACGGGCTGCAGCTGCCTCTGCGTGGGCCCCTGGCTGAGGGCACTGCTGCACATCTGGGCTGAAGCCCCCCAGCTGTGGCACCAGCCCAGCTCTGCCTGGCCATAAGGCACCCTGGTACCAAGTGTCCCCGAGCCCGTGGGTGCAAAGGCTTTGCTTCAGAGCAGAGACATGGCCTGGGCAAGGGAGAGCTGAGTCTTGAGCCCTGAGACTACAAACCCCGAGTTACACGCCTACATTGCGTTAGGGTAACTGAAGCCATCACACAGCAAAACCCCACACTGGAGACCTGAGCTGCTTTCCTCTGAACTTCCCTCTGTGCTGGCTACTGAAGGGTTAACAAAAGGTGACTCTCATGCTGAAAGCTTTTTTTTCTAGGAAGGGAATTGCCACTGCTGGAAATAAGTGTGTCCCCCCAGGTGAGGCAGGGCCCATGAGGGATTGCCTCATCCTGCTGCCCAGCAGGTTCCCCTGCAGCCCCAGGGACAGCTGGAGGGAGCCCAGAGGGGCAGAGGAGGGAGGCAGGGAGAGCTCAAAAGCAGCCCTTGGTGGGAGGCTGCTGAGAGCTCCCTGCTGGAGAAATCTGCAGAGCCCTGGAGCCGGTAAGTGTGTGGCTGCAGGGCAATGCCTCTGCAGTTCCTAGCCGGGTCTGCAGCAGCTGGGGCCCCCCCAGCCTGTGGGACCGTGTGGGAGCCTTGTGCTGTGGAGGAGGCCAGTGTGCTGCAGAGCAGGGCTTCCCTGCTGCAGCGTGGGAGGGCCAGGGCATGTGGGCTGCCTTGTGCCAGGGCCGGCTGCAGGGCTGTGAAGGTGGCTGTGCAGGCAGGGGTGCCCAGGGCTGTCCTTGCCAGCAGGGTCCCTGCAGCCCAGGGGGCTGTGTGCTGGGGCAGGGGCTCTGCCGCCTGCCAGGGGCAGCTCTCAGCCTGCCGGGGGGCTCCCGTGCGGCTGCGGGGAGACGGTGGGGGTGCAAGGAGCGAACCCTGTCAGGGTAATGTTCTCATGCTCTTGAGTGGGTGCTGCACTGGTCAGGGCTGCTCGCAGCTTCTGCTCATGCCCCCCTCATTTCCAAGGCGACTTCTCATGAGCACGTTCATGGCAGGGGTTTTCTGCTGGAGTCTCTTCTTGCCTGAGTCTCTGCTGCCACTTTTATCTTGCTCATCTCGGTAGGAATGGAATCTGAACTGTGTAGGTCAGAGCAGGGGCTGAGATGCTGAAAGCATCACAGGGAGGTTGATGAGGAAGCTGAGCAAGTGCCTTCCCTCCCCAGCACGCCGCAGGGGAAACCAGCATCAGCTCTCCTTTTCCCTCCGGCTTTGGGGGAGCTGCTCTTCCAGCTGTGCAGACAGAGAGCGGCTGCAGGGCAGAGCTGGGCACACAGGGGCTGAGCTGGGCTCTGTGAGCGCTGGCAGGGAAGAGCCCTGGGGCCAGAGAAAGAGCTGCTGGCAGGGACAGCTGCAGGCGTTGAGCGTGGCTGTCCTGCACTGCTCTGGTCTGGGAGGTGCTGTGCAGGGCTTGAGAAGGGAAAGGCATTCCAGTGTGCCCATCTGTCTCTCTCCCGGCTTAGCTCAGATGATTTTGGGATAACTGACAGGCTCTGCTGGAATGGGAGTTTCAGCTGCAGGCTCAGGCACAGGCCCTGTGAGTCCCCCTGTGCCGATGTGAGCACAGCAAGGAGGTGTCCCAGGTTTCCTCTAATCTGTGAAGCTGTGGGCAATGCAGTGTGTGATGCTGGGGAAGGAGCTGGCTCGCCTTTAACAATCGCCATAATCAGGACCCTCGGTCACCTGCTTGGGGTGTCCACCCAAGCTGCACGCTGCTTCCAGGGCACACTGTGACCATGGGTGTCCCTGGCTAGAAGCGGGGTGCTGAGACTTTGAGAAGGGGCGAGCCACTCTGTGCTCTGTAGTGGATCCCTCTGCTCTTCAGCAGTGTCTGCTTGCTTTTTAGGGTAACAAAGTGTCCTGGTTGTGCCTCGGATAGAGTTAATTTTCATCAGAGTAGGAAGGACTTTTGAGAACAATTCTGAAAATGCACTGATATTTTTGGTTGTTTATAGGTGATGCAACATGTTCATGCTCAGTATCTAAACTTGGTGGGGTTTGCTGGGGTCTGCCAGTCGATGCTGGGGACTGGCTGGGCATCAGTCAGTGGGTGATGAGCAGCTGTATTGTGTATCACTGTCTTCCCTGCTTCCTTTCTTCCTTTCCTCCTTCCTTTCTTTCTTTCTTCATTTCTTTCTCTCTTTCGCTCTTTGCTTCTTTCTTTCCTCCTTCTTTCCTTCCTTCTTTGTTTCTGTCTTTCTTCCATTCTTCTTTCTTTCCTTCCTTCCCTCCTTCCTTCCCTCCTTCCTTCCTTCCTTCCCTCCTTCCTTCCCTCCTTCCTTCCTTCATTCCTTCCTTCCATCCTTCCTTCATTCCTTTCTTCTTTCTTTCTTGTTGGATTTTATTACCCCCAACTACTTCCCTCTCATTATAACTGTCATTCTCATTATTGTATTGTAATTTCATTTTTTTTCTACTGCATTTATAATTTTTTTTTCTTATCTCAAACTTCCAGATTTACATTCCTTTCTGATTCCTCTCCTCATACCCATGGGTGAGGGGGGAGTAAGTGAGCATCCCTGTGGTACATAATTTCCAGCCAGGGTTAAACCAGGACACATGTCAGTGTAATTGGACTCTATCACAGAAAGCTGCAAGTGCAGGGCAGCTGAGAAGGAGCTGGAGGGACTCACCAGAGTGCCTGCCTCTGCCCTCAGGCACAGACAGTGCCCTTGCCTCTCAGCACTCACTCTGCTCTCCCTGAGCACGGCACCAAGCCCTCCTGACCTGACTCTGGCCATGGCCGTTGCTCAGCACGGGCAGAGCCGATGCTGACAGGCCCTTCTGCGCTGGGAGCAGTTTGGGCTGAGCCAGTGCAAGGCCAGGACTGGCCCCTGCCCCCAGGGTTCCCATGAAGCCCCTGCTGCAGAGCAGGGCTCACTGCTGGGCAGCCAGCGGGCACAGCCCCTGCTCCTCACAGCACACTCGGCCAGCACTCAGCACAGCTCCAGCCACGGCTCTGCAGGGAGCTCTCCTAGGAACGGCAGAGGGGGGGCAGGGGGCACCAGGGGCGGGTCTTGAAGAAACAGCTTTCACTGGGATCACAACAGTACCCTCTGACTTCTTGCTAACTTTCCTCCTTGAGCAGGTCCCCATGCCCAGAGGCAGCAGATGTCCAACAGCAGCTCCATCACCCAGTTCCTCCTCCTGGCATTGGCAGACACGCGGGAGCTGCAGCTCTTGCACTTCTGGCTCTCCCTGGGCATCTACCTGGCTGCCCTCATGGCCAACGGCCTCATCATCACCACCGTAGTGTGCGACCACCACCTGCACACCCCCATGTACTTCTTCCTCCTCAACCTCTCCCTCCTCGACCTGGGCTCCATCTCCACCACTGTCCCCAAAGCCATGGCCAACTCCCTCTGGGACACCAGGGACATCTCCGACTCAGGATGTGCTGCACAGCTCTTCCTGATTGTCTTTTTCCTTTCAGCAGAGTATTCTCTCCTCACTGTCATGGCCTATGACCGCTACGTGGCCATCTGCCAGCCCCTGCACTACGGGACCCTGCTGGGCAGCAGAGCTTGTGTCCACATGGCAGCAGCTGCCTGGGCCAGTGGGTTTCTCTATGCTGCGCTGCACACGGCCAGTACACTGTCACTGCCGCTCTGCCACGGCAATGCCCTGGGACAGGTCTTCTGTGAAATCCCACAGATCCTCAAGCTCTCCTGCTCACACACCTACCTCAGGGAACTTAGGCTGCTTCTGTGTAGTGCTTGTGTAGCCTTTGGATGTTTCATTTTCATTGTTCTGTCCTACGTGCAGATCTTCAGGGCCGTGCTGAGGATCCCCTCTGAGCAGGGACGGCACAAAGCCTTTTCCACGTGCCTCCCTCACCTGGCCGTGGTCTCCCTCTTTCTCAGCACTGGCACATTTGCCTACCTGAAGCCCCCCTCCATCTCCTCCCCATCTCTGGACCTGGTGGTGGCAGTTCTGTACGCAGTGGTGCCTCCAGCACTGAACCCCCTCATCTACAGCATGAGGAATGAGGAGCTGAAGGGTGCAATGTGCAAACTCATAGCTGGATGTTCTTCTGAAGGAATAAAATTATGAATAGCATTTATAATGTAATTCATCACAAACCCAGACTGCCTTCTGAATTTGTTGTAGTTGGTTGTGGTATTTAACTTCTGATAAAGTTGTTCTCCCCATTCTAATTCCTTCTGTGATTTTCCTTTCTGTAGGTGCCCTGCTCTCTCTTCGTCTAACAAAGCCAAAGGGCCATTAAACAACTATATTTATCCTTGCATACTTCCTTCCAAGGCCTTTCTGGAGCTGCAGGGACAGTTCCTGTGTCCACAGATGGAGGGGAAAAGTTTCCTGGCATGGCCGCAGTACCAGGGAACACCACCCCTTGGCTCTCCAATACTGTCCTCCTTCTACCTCCACACTCCCCTTCTGACCCCCTGCCTTGGTGTAAGGCCTGAGTGCTCTGGCAGCTTGGTCACCGCCGTGCTGCGTGGCAGTCCTGTGAGCGCAGGCAGGGGCAGGCAACGCGCACTCTGTGACGGTGCTGGCCTCCATCAAATGTTCTGGATTGGTGGAGACCACCTGAATGCAGCGCTGCAACGTGCTTCCTTGAACCGCGGTCCCCGTGCCCGTTGCTCATGACGAGGGCCATCTCCGAGAGGTGCCGAGCAGGGCGCGACACCCCCGGGCTGAGGTGCTGCCAGCCTCTGGCAGGGGCAGCAGGAGGCCAGGCAGTCACTGTGCCTGCTGCAGTGCTCTGCCTCCGCACGTGCCAGGGACGGGCTCGTGCCTCTGAGCACCCCTGTGTGCGTGAGGCTGGGGTTCAACCACGGCAGCAGTGCATGAGGCCAGCTGAGGTGGGGACACCTCCCAGGGCACAGCCGTTCCTGTGTGTGACTGCAGGAACAAAGGCCACTGTCCCAGGGAGATTCATCTCACGCGCCTTGGGCCGGCTCATTGCAAGTGCCTCTGTCTGATCACGGCACCCTTTCTGGATGGTGCCCTCAAATGTGTCCGAGCAATCAGGGAGGTTCTGGGGTCCCGGCAAAAGGCAGACACCCAGCCTTTGTTCAGGAAAAGCAAGAAGGATGATTGGGAGAAATACAGGCTGCTCATCCTCACCGTAGTGTCTGGGGAAATGACGGTGCAAATACTGCTGCAGCCATTTCCAGGTAATTGTGGGACATCAAAGGGGTTGCTGCACCCATACGTATTGAGGAAAGGAGGGGATGGTTTGTACCTGCACCTTTGCAAGGGTTTTGACTTTTTCTCCTGCAGTTTCTGTATAGGCAGATGGGTGACTTCTGGAGTGAAGAAATGGAGGATACTGTGGGTGGGAAGTTGGCTGGCGGCTTGTGGCTATGTCTCGAGCTAGCTCAACGGCGTCAGGGAGCGAAACCCGACCTTGGGAGAAAGACACAGTTATGCTTGTTGGAAGGAAGCCATGGGAGCAAGAGGAGAACCTTGAAGATAGGGAGTGGTCTGCAGAGCTTGTGGCCTTGTAGGTAAAGGGAGTTGCTGAGCTGCTGTGTCTGTAATAAAAGAAGAGCCCAGAGTGGAAACTTGCTGAGCACAGTTACAGGCTGACACGTCAGCCCCCTGCAAAGGTATAAAAGGCTTGCTTGATTTTAATAAAGTGTCTTCGAGGTGTCTTCGAGTGTCTTCGTGCCTTTGATCCGCTCCCAGAGTCGGTGCATCATACGCCACAGGGCCTCAAGACCAAATGTCACCAGTGGTCAAGTCGTCCTGGTGGCCACTGACTAGTGGCATCTTCCAGTGCAAGCAGTTGGGCCAGCTGTGTTGAATGTCTTTATTGTCTCCCAGCACAAGTTGACAAAGTGGCTTTTCAGACCCTTCTGTGGATGATGCCAAAGTGGGCAGAGCCCTTGAGAGATGCCATCCAGTTCACCCTGCCTTGAGCAGGACAGCTGGACAAGGGCATTACAGGGGCCTCTCCCAACCTGGGATATTCTGGGACTCATTGACTCACTTCCCTGGAGAGCTCAGTTGGGATGGGATAGCAGGGGGAAGAAGGGAAAAGAGAGGCGCAGAAGCAGAGACAAAACATGGTCCAGTAGAAACAGAGCAGTTCCCCTGGGGAATGTTCCTGCACCCAAATGGTAGGTAGGAAATCCATGAGATAAATTGGGTGAGAGAAGCTTCCCTTCATCTGCTGGGTGCTGGGCCACGGGGAGGGTGACGGCTGAGGACGGTATCTCGTGGTCAGTTGTGTCTCAGGGACTCACATTCCAGCAGGAAGCCAATGGCTGTGACGGGGGCAGTGAGGCCAGTTCTGCCTGCAGAGGGGACAGGCCACCAGCAGCAATGTGCCTGGGAAAGGGGCGGTGAGGTCACCTCTGCCTGACACAGCGCGTAGGGCAGCCCCTGACTCATGGCTGGCACACGTGCTGTTAAGCTCCATCTGCCCGTGTCTCGGGCAGGCCAGCAGAAGGCCCCTGGGTGGCACATGGGCTGTGAGATCCCCTCTGCCTAAGGACCTGGGCTCACTCCACCAAGGGGCTTCTTTCTTGCTTGTCACGTCGCTGCTGCCTGAGGACATGGCAGCACAGCAGCAGGCACACCGCTTGCTCGTGCCTATGCGAGAAGCTGAAAGGCTCGCAGCCTTGGAAGAGCGCGGTGAGGCCGTGGCATGGTCAGGGGAAAGGCCCCAAGGAGGGTGACGGGTCGGGATGCCCGCCTGAAGGGTGGTTTCCCAGGTGGTGGAGCTTTCCTTGGCGGTAGGGAAGAGCAGGAGGGAGAAGCACTGCCACCCAGTGCAGCTGGGAAAGTGGAGACTGGAGGTCAGGAGGAGGAAATGTCACTCAGGGGCTTGTGCTGTGGTGGGAGACGTCGCCCAGAAGGCGTGTGAGATCAGTCCATGTCTGTGTGTTTGCAGGCACAGCGTGTGAGGGTGGGCAGACATGAGTGCATGTGTGGCAAGGGCAGGGTGAGAGCAAGGTGGGGAAGCCAGATGGGTGCCTGCAGCCTGCCGGGGAAAAGCAGCAGCTGTGGGACAGCGTAGGGCAACGTGAGATGGAAGGCAAAGGGCACGGGCGAGGCTGGAAGTCACCAAGAGAACCCAAGGGTTGTCCCCTTGCATACGGCCATTGTCTCTGCCACCAAGGCCTATGAGAAGACGAGTTGTCCTCTGGCCCTGGGGCCTCATGGCCTCCTTGTGACCACTTGCACTGAATTCTTCTCCCTTGAGTGATACTGCCCAGTGAAAGTTCCCAGCATTGGCCACAGCCTGCCACCCTGAGCCTGGCACCTGCCCTCTGCTGCTCTCCTGCCTCACTGCCCCTGGGAGATGAGATTCCATAATTCCTTTGCTGCTGGAGCCAAGGTGGACAGGGGTGATGCAGGGTTTCAGATCCAGGTGAGCATCACAGCTGTTGGCCCATCTGGCAGCGGTGCTAAAACGCTGATGTGAAGAACCTGCATTCACCTAAAGGAACATTGTCACTGTGCTGTCCTGTGAATTTCGGGGTTGGTGGGTTGACCGTTGGCCTCCATGAGCACACTAAGCCTCTCCCTCACTGCCCACCCTCCTTCTTCACTCGCTTGGTGTTTGTAGGGCTGTTTCCGTGCCGTGTTTCTCACTTTTTCTCTCACAAATGCTGCCCACTGTGTTATGTCCTTTCTTCCAGTGGTTCTTCACAGAGGTGCCGCTAGAATGACTTATGAGCTCAGGGAGGTAGCAGGTCCATTTCAGAGCCAGCTGAATGTGGCTTTCTTGGCCATGGGGCCAACTCTTGACCTCTTCTCACCTTTGTCAGCCCTACAAACCCCATGACCACTCCCAAACCCTTGCCATGTAAACCCACAGGGTCACAAAAGTCCCCAGTAAGATGTGAGGTCATTGACGCTAAGGCTTCCTCACGCTGGTTAAGTAAGAGTTTGGCCCCTTGCTCTCCCTGATTTAGGTTCTTTATGGCAGAGAAGAGACGCACTGGACCTCAGCTGTGGCACCAGGGCCAAGATCACTCATGTAACAAAAATAGCGGGTACCAAGTACCCAAAGTGCAACGCATGCTAAATTTTGCTGCAGAGCATACTGGGGTGGTTGGCAGGTGGCACTGTAACGGTGAAATGAAATGTCCCTAAGGAGAGGAAACCCAGCTGTCCTCAAGACCAGAGGGACAAAGGGCTGGACTGTGCAGTGGTGGCAGGAGAGGACATGTCTGTCTGCGTTGTCTCTGCAGCCCCAGAGGACCTGTGGTGCAGGTGAACCTCATGTCCAGGAAGGACAAAGTGCTTTGGAAAGTGTCCTTGGCTATAGACATCTCGTGATCCAGGAACACTGTGAAAATCGTTGGTCTGTTTCTCTCATGCATCACCACCGGGGTGACTATCAAATGTCTTGGCTAAGTGGGGAGGCACCAGAAGCCTGGGGTTTAGTCAAAGTGGTGCCCACCTACAAGAAACGTAGAAAAGAGGATCCTTCCTAGGACTGTCAGCCTGATCTTAGTGCCAGGGAAGGTTGTAGGGCTGATCATCCTGAACAACACCAAACCGCAAGCACAGGACAACCAGGAGGTCAGGACGAGCTGGCACAGATCTATGAAAGGCAGGTCCTGCTTGATGAATCTGATCTCATTTTGTGACAAGGTGGCCTGCCTAGCAGATGAGCGAAAGCCTGTGGATGTTCTCTACCTGGACCTTAAAAAAGCCTTTGACAACATCTCCCACTGCATTCTCCTGGAGAACCTGGCTGCTCATGGCTTCGGTGGGTGTTCTCCACACTGGGTTAAAGCTGGCTGGACACCCAAGCCCCAAGAGGGGTAATAAATGGAGCGACATCCAGGTGATGACCCATAATTACTGGTGATCCCATGGGCTCAGTGTTGAGGCCAGTCCTGCTTCAGAACTTTATCAGTGGTCTGGCTTGAGTGCACCCTCAGTGAGTTTGCATACAACATCAAGTGGGGTGGAAGTGCTGATCTCCTTGAGGGCAGGAAGGTTCTGCAGAGGGGTCTGCACAGGTTGGAGTGTTCAGCTGAGTCCAGTTGAAAGAAGTTCAACCAGGAGAAGTTCCAGATCTGCACTTGGGTCACAACACCCCCACATAACTCTACAGGCTTGGGCCAGAGTGGCTGGAAGGCTGCCTGGTGGGGAAGTACCCTGAGGGTGCAGGTTGGCAGATGATTGAGCATGAGCCAGCAGTTGTGTGCAGATGACCAAGAGGGCCAATAGCATCGTGTCTGGTATCAGAAACAGTGTGGCCAGCAGGACCAGGGCAGTGATGGACCCCCTGTACTCGGCACTGCTGAGGCCACACCTCAAACAAAGTGTTTCTGGTTTGGGCCATTCAGTTCAAGAGAAACGTTGAGGTGCTGGAGTGTGTCCAGAGAGGGTCAACAAAGCTGGTGAAGGGTCTGGAGCCTTGCTTGGATGAAGAGTGTCTGAGAGGACTTGGCTTGTTCAGTCTAGAGCAGGCGAGGCTTCAGGGGAGACCTTTATGCTCTCTAGAAGTACCTGAAAGGAGGTTGTAGATGGGGTGGGTAGGACTCTTCTCCCAGATAACAAGTGACAGGACAAGAGGCAAGAGCCTCAAGTTACACCAGGAGAGGTTCAGATTGGATATGAGGAAAAGCATCTTCACTGCAAGGGTGCTCAAGCATTGGAACAGGCTGCCCGGGGAGATGGTGCAATCACCAGCCCTGGAGCGGTTTCCAAAATACACAGTTGCGGTGCTTAGGGACATGGTTGAGTGATGATTTACTGATACTCAGGTTACGGTTGGATGTGATGATCTTTAAGGTCCTTTCCAGCCTCAATGATTCTGTTTCTGTGCTTCTATGGTATTGGAAGCCTACCTAGACCAGTTACTGAGCAGGCTGCTCTAGCTGACCCTGCCTCAGCTGTGCACTTAAAGGTCTCCCAACCAAAAAACAAACCATAGAGATATAAAAGCATCTATAGAATGTGTCAACACAAATAGAGGAGCTCATCTGAGGAATGTTTCTCTACTCAAATGGATTGTGGGAAAGGTATTTGATAAATCTGAGAAAAACAAGCCTGCTTTTCTGTGGTCACATCCCTGGACAAAAGGAGGGTGATGGAGGGGTCTGGTATTAGGAGGGCAACTGGGTCGCAGGAACTCCTCATGCAGGAGGACGTGCCTGGCTGTGAAAGGGGCCTGTGAGGTCAGTTCTGCCTCTGGAGGTGACAGGCCAGCATCACTAAGCTTCTTAACCATCCCAACAGTCCCCATCCTCCAAAAAGTTTATCCAACCAATCCCAGCTGTTGTCTTGTGAAAGTTTAAAGACTCCAGCTTTAAGTTGTTGAAATGCTGGCATGAACCGATTCTGAGTGGTCAGAGAGATTCATGCAGCACATGCCACCAAAATCCTCACAGCCGTGTCTGTGCGCTAAAAGCAAAAAATCTATAGTGCCCCTATTTTGCAGTGAAGCATGGTGAACACAGTCTACATCTAGTAAAAGACCAGAGAATGCATTGCTAGTAGCATTCCCTTGTTTAGCAAGCCAGCAGCCAAGCTTATCTAAAGTTGCTAATGCTTTTCCAGCGGCCGCTCCAGGTATGAAAAGGGAGGCAACAGAGCTTTGGCTAAAAGACCAAAACTCCACGTGGGAGCATATGCATGAATGCTACACTTTGCCCTATGAGAGACGGTGCTGTAAAATCATAGATGTATTAGGAGTCAGGACAGAAAGGCGTCCGAGGCTACATGGACCTCCTTTTATATGAGAAGGGATGATGGGCCACGCTCTGTCCCCACAAATAAAAAATACTCCCGATGGTAATGACAAGGGGGCATTGCTAGACTTGGACAAGTTTGTTGCCGTGTAATTACACCAAACACTAGCATTCTTAAAAACGGGATGGGCAGGAGAGACATCCCATGCTTTGGACTGATTTTTCCCTGTATAGTTAAGCTTCACACAAACATCCATTTTCACTGATCCAAGAAGCTCAATCTCTTGTGGTTCTAGGGTAGCCTGTGGATGACAGGGGACCCCTATGTCCCAATTCTCTGTCAGATTTTGTGACCGATTTGGAAAAATTGCTTTTAAATTTGTAGGTACCGGCCACTCATCTAGCGGTAGGCCCACGAGGCATGTGGAAAAGGGGTTATTGGGTGAAGCAGTGGCAAGACACAAAGTGTCTTGTCCGGTCACATTTGCCAATGTAACCCATACATTAACCTCAGGAAGTGGAGGAAGAAATGGGTAGCCTTGCACAATCCCTACTGTCACCATGAAGATAAGCACTATTTCAAAAACGCTTTCTGGCCTGCCCTTAGCTTCCATGCAAATCGTGTTTCACATTTTTCTTTAGTCTGCTCCCAGTCCTGTTTAAGAACAGTCCAAACAGCAGGCCCCAGGTTAGTCTTACTGCACTCAAAACCACAGACCAGGACTCTTTCTGCTTGTTTAGATACAGATAGGGTCCAGTCCCGGGAATATTCCCAATATCTTTGTTCTTCTGCTGACTCGTGACCTGAAGGAAGCAGAACTTTAACAGTATTAATCCCATTAACAACACAACCTTCACGCCATCGTTTGGCTAATACTGCTCTACACCACCATTCCTTTTTTCAGTTATAGCACACACATAAGACCCAAGGCTTACACTGCCCGCATATAGTACAAGAAATTCCCGCGACTGATACTTCTCTACGTTGATTCATTTAGTCATTTTCAGTCCAAAGCGTTCAGTTTATACTGCTGCAGTTATTCGTGATCCCAGAAGGTTCAGAAGCTTGTTGATCGAGGTGATGATCCGGGGGATGATCCGGAGGATGATCGGAGTCCTCACCAGATGATTGTGGTAGGGATTCACGGAAGGGTCGTACGTTCTTCGCCAGAATCCACCCGGGGCCTTTTTCTGTGGAAACACAAGCATAACCTCTTCCCCATGTCACAAGAGGATATGGTCCCATAACCTTACCTGATTCTGGATCACGGACCAACACCGGAGGTTTAATTCGTGCCTCAAGTGAAGCATTCGCATTAAAATGCTGAACTATCAGAGGATTATTATCTATTAAAGAACAATTCAAAAAACTGAAAACATACAGAGGTTTCTTTAGTCGTTCCTCAGGGATTGCAGTCCCCATTCCCCCTTTTTGTTGTTGTAGTAAGTGTTTCAAAGACTGATGAGAGCGTTCAATCAAAGATTGGCCTGTGGGGGAATGAGGAGTACCGGTAATGTGAGTTATGCCCCATGAGTCAAGAAAGGCCTTCGTTGCAGCTGAGATATATGCGGGACTGTTGTCCGTTTTTATTTGGGAGGGTATGCCCAAGGTGGCAAAAGCCTGCATCAAGTGCTTGCGGACATCACGAGCTTTCTCTCCTGTGTGACAAGAAGAAAAGAGAGCACCTGAAAAGGTGTCAATAGAGGAATGGACATAGTTAATTTACCAAACTCTGGATAATGTGTAACGTCCATTTGCCATAGTTATAAGCTCTGTAGTCCTCTAGGATTAACGCTCCTGCTATGGATGCAAAAGAATGCCTTTGACAGTCAGGACAGACGGCGATGATATTGGACGCTTGTTGGGAGGTAAGCCCAAGCTGCCGTTTGAGACCTCCAGCATTCTGGTGGAAGAAAGAATGGCTTAGTTTAGCCTGTGCTAGGTGATCTGGTAGGACTTGTACTGGTAATGTGGGCATATCAGCTCGTCGATTCCCTTCTGCGATAAAGCCAGGTAAAGAGGTATGCGCCCTGACATGCATAACAAAATAGGGGTGAGGGCGAGAGTCTAAGAGAAAGACAAGCTCTTGTAATAAGGCAAACAGTTCAGCATGTGAGACATCACGTAGTACAGGTGCTTCAGCTTGTTCTACAACCCCTGCAACATAAGCTGAATCAGTAACAAGATTAAGCGGTGTGGACCACCTTCGAAAAACTCAAACAACTGCAGCCAGTTCCACCATCTGAGGAGAACCAGAAACAGTTTCCATGTCCGAGCCCCATCATCCACGCTGGTCATCCCACCATAAAATGACTGATATGTGTGATTTTCCAGACCCGTCTGTAGACACAGTACAAGCTTGTAATGGCTGATCGCTCCTTTTTGGCTGGGCTATTAAGTGAAAGTCAATATTAAGCAGCTTATGCGAAGGTGGGTGGGATGTGAGTTGACCTCTACAGTCCGCCAATGCCATAACAACGGCGTCTGACTGCTGATAAAGCCATTGTAAATA
This sequence comes from Falco peregrinus, assembly GCF_023634155.1. NCBI lineage: Eukaryota > Metazoa > Chordata > Aves > Falconiformes > Falconidae > Falco > Falco peregrinus. Next base: position 310,154 of record NW_026599635.1, read on the forward strand.
CGTGCTTGTCACAGGTAAACAGATACGAGCGAAATCTATTCCTGATAGTGTTAACAAGCGTTGTCTGGCTTTAATTACCAGTAAAGCAAACATCTCATGCTGTGTTGAAATAGTATTTGTAGGTTGATTTGATAAAAAAACCCAAACATTCCATAAGCAACAGAGGGTCTGATTTCTGAGAATCCCACTGAAATATTAATGCATGAGGCTCTCGAGTGGGATTCAAAATAATCAAATGAACAGGTGATTCAGGAGCCCACTGATGTACTTGTCTGTGAGTGATTGCAGTAGCAACCTTTAGCAAAGAGTCAATGGCTTCAAGACCAAGACTGCGGGGGAACACAAGTCGGTATTCCCTTTTAGCAGTTCAAATAAAGGACTCAGGTCTTCATTAGAAATTCCCAACAGCGGCCGGACCCAATTAATTGTTCCCAGCAATTTCTGTACATCATGCAAGTTTTTTATGTCTTTCTGTATCTGTAAAGGCGGGGGAACTATAGTTTGAGTCCTTATATGCCAACCTAAGTACTTCCATGGGGGTATTTTTTGAATTTTTTCTGGCACAATACAGAGGCCTGCTGAATTAACAGCAGCTGCGACAAGGGCTACAGCTTCCTCCGTGACCTTGTGTTGTTGTGCGGCCACTGGGATGTCGTCCATATGATGGTACACCACTGGCAGATTGTGGCACTGTTCTTCATTCCTTGTGGCAGCACAGCCCACTGGTATCTTAGCAACGGGGTTTGCATGTTGACGCTAGGGACTGAAAAGGCAAATTTAGGATCACCATCTGGGTGGAGTGGGATATTAAAAAAACAGCCTTTGAGATCAATAACGGTCAAACGCCAATGTCGAGGAATCATAGTGGGGGACGGGAGTCTAGGTTGGAGGGCTCCCATGTCTTCCGTAGCATCATTAATTTTTTCTGAGTTCGTGGAGCAAGCGCCACTTGCCAGTTTGTTTCTTAATAACAAAAGCAGGTGAGTTCCACGGACAGTGGAAGGCAAAATATGCCCTTTTGTTAGCTGTTCCATAACTAGTTCCTGGAGGGCGCAAAGCTTTTCCAGTGGTCGGGGCCATTGATCTACCCAAATAGGGGTATCGACTTTCCATGTCAATTTTAGGGTATCGCGCATTTCAATAGCCCCGCCTAAAAATGGGTCCCGAGAAATCTGTGGACAATAAGTGAACCGAGGGATCGAGTAACATTACTGTGTGGGAGGTTGCTAGGTCCAATCCGGTGCTACCGCTTGTTGCTGGACGAAGACTCGAGGTGCTGTTGCTTCTCTCCGTTGGGGTTGGAATGTCGGCTGCGGCACTTGTATCCATGCGCGTCGCTGCCCCGCACTCTGCGATCGGTTTCCCTGTTTTGGTTGACCTTGGAAATCATTCTTAGAATGACATTGGTTAGCATGACGATGCCCTTTTCGGCACACAGGGCAGTACCCAGGGGTTTGGTGTTTAGCTCCTTTATTCATAGCCAGGCAATTCTTTCTTAAGTGACCTGCTTTGCCACAGCTGTAACAAATTACTGACAGACCACATACAGCTGCAAAGGCAGCATCCATAACCTCAAATTTGTGATCCACAGTGCTGATTCTATTGCAGGCTTCTATCATTTCAATCAGTGTGGGGTTTGGATTAGGGAGAGATTGTGACAGTTTTTTGCAATCTGCATTAGCATTTCCCACAGCCAATTTCAATAACAATATTTCCCGTGCTTCCGTGTTATCCACTTGACGCGCTAAAGCATTTTTTAGTCTGTCAATAAATTCCATATAGGACTCATGGGGTCCCTGAGTAACAGTTATAAAAGCTTTCTGCGGCTTTTGTGAGTCAGGGATTTTAAGAAGAGCCTTTTTTGCTTCCTCACGGACTGCTTTGAGAGCCTCCTGAGGGATGTCCGGAGCTCGGGCTGCCGGGTCAGAGTGCCGACCTGTACCAGTAAGGTGTTCCATGGTCAGCAGGGCCATAGCTGCATTGCCGTGACCCACATAGTGAGGAGGAGTGCCTGAAGCCCCCCGCTCCAATGTGAGTCTCGTAACGCGTATTGAGTCGGAGCTAATAACAGCTGCACTAGAGACTTAAGATCATGAGGAGTCAAAACGTATGTATCAAATACAGAAGAGAACAGACTTGCAGAATAAGGAGAGGAAAGCCTGTGCTCGGTAACGGTGTGACGCAGTTCCTTAATTACCGGACAAGACAAGGCCTCCCACTGTGCCCCCCGACCCTGAAAAAGCACAGGGGCCACTATTGTTTTAGCAATGCCCAGGTCTCCTTCTTTCAAGGCTTGGCATCTTTACGCTAGCCCACACATTGTGTGGGTCGGGGGGGTATAAATCTGGCTCTTTTTCAGGGTCCACCGGCCCCGGATCAAAGGGGTCTTCCTGTGGGGGGTAACCTGTGGCAAAAACCTTCAAGGGGTTGGGGGGGTTCCAGGTCCTCCAGCGGTAATGGAGTTACTGTAGGAGAGTTTCCTTCCCCCCCGGCTTTTTCTCTGTGACTTTTTTCCTGTGCTTTCAAAATCTGAAAAATGCTTTTCCACCATGGGAGCATGCACTGCGCTTTGGCATCCCCCGATGTAGCCGCATCCCACAGTTTTACCCCCACATCATCCCAAAGCTCTCGCGTAAAAATATTAGATGCAGTTACAGTGGGTAATTTTACCTGTACCCATCTAAGGATTGCCTTGAGATCATGCCCAGGAATATTTTTTTCATGCTTATTAAGGAGAGCTTTCATAAGCTCATATACGTCTCTTTTGGGGGAAGACGCCTGATTCCCCATGTTTCCCACAGCTCACCTCTAAATTCCAGAGGGACTTTTTTTTTTTCAATTCCTGCTTCCTTTCAGCAGCTCATTCAAGGTTGACTCGCAACCTGCTGCTCAGCCTGGCGGTTCATAAACCCATCATGTCAGGGTCACCAAATTGCCGCGATGAGAGACGAGATGCTGCTTGATGCAAGCAAATGTCGATTTATTGTATACAATCACAAGTTTATATATGTTATCAGAGGCCGCGCGCTTTAAACAGATTGGTTCTTTAAACTACACATTACATACTAGGCAATCCCTCCTTGGTTAACTACAAACAAAGAGCACTTTAAGTAAGTTTCAACAGTCATCAATCAGCACAAACTTGTTACTTCTCTTTGGGGCCATCTGTTCCCCATTCCCTTATCTTGACTCAGCCTGACTCATCCTGTCAGTTGTTACCTGTTCACATTCCCTGTCCTCCCGAGGTTTGTAGCCATCCTGCCAAGGTTTTATGGCCGTCCTCCCAAGGTTTATGGCCCACAAGCTCCAGCACATCCCCGCTTATCAGCTGGACCGTACTTGGAGACTTGCCTCTCAGGCCCTGTCCATATGTTCACGGCAGGGGTTCACTGCTTGGCTCTGTGCTTGCCTGAATCTCTGCTGCCCCTTTTCTGTGGCTCCGCTTGGTGGCAATGGAAACTCAGCTGTGCAGGTCAGAGCAGGGGCTGAGATGCTGAAAGCATCACAGGGAGGCTGATGAGGAAGCTGAGCAAGTGCCTTCCCTCCCCAGCACGCTGCAGGGGAAACCAGCATCAGCTCTCCTTTTCCCTCCGGCTTTGGGGGAGCTGCTCTTCCAGCTGTGCAGACAGAGAGCGGCTGCAGGGCAGAGCTGGGCACAGAGGGGCTGAGCTGGGCTCTGTGAGCGCTGGCAGGGAAGAGCCCTGGGGCCAGAGAAAGAGCTGCTGGCAGGGGCAGCTGCAGGCAGCAGAGCCCTGGGCAGGGAGGGGGGAGATGCTGAGGGGAACCCTGATGCAGGGCACACAGGGGCACCTCCTGGCCATGGTCTGCCGTGCAGGTGCCTTCCCTGAGCAACACACCTCTGCTCTCCTCTCCCACCCAGCACAGCCTTTAGACCGTGGGTTTCATGTGTTTCAACAGCTCCTGGTCCAGCAGAGCAGCAGGAGGGATGAAGTGCATCTCTCCTGCTGCCACGGTGCCATTTCTCGCTGAGCAGAGCCTGAGGGTGACTGTCCTGCACTGCTGCTGTGTGGGAGGTGGTGTGCCGGGCTGGGGAAGGGGAAGGAGTTCCCGAGTGTCCCTTTGTCTCTCTCCTGGCCTTGCTCAGATGCTATTGGCATTGCAGACAGGCTCTCTGGCAATAGGGGTTTCAGCTGCCGGCTCAGGCGCAGATCTTGTGGGTCCTCCTGTGCAGGCATGTCCACAGCAAGGAGGTGTCCCAGCTTTCCCCTAACCCGTGATGCTGTGGGCAATGCAGTCTGTGAGGCTGGGGAAGGAGATGACTCTCTTTCAAGAAGTTCACATGGTCGGAACCCTTAAACATCCCTCTGGGGTGTCCACCCAAGGTTATGCTGCTTCCAGGGCACACAGTGAGCCCTGGGTGTTCCTGCCTAGAAGTGGGGTGCTGAGCCCTTGGGAACACATGAGTCATTGTCTTGTCTGCACTGGACTGGCCCCTGCCGCCACGGTTCCCATGAAGCCCCTGCTGCAGAGCAGGGCTCACTGCTGGGCAGCCAGCGGGCACAGCCCCTGCTCCTCACAGCACACTCGGCCAGCACTCAGCACAGCTCCAGCCACGGCTCTGCAGGGAGCTCTCCTAGGAACGGCAGAGGGGGGCATGGGGCAGCGGGGGCGCATCTAGGAGAAACGGCTTTCACTTGGCTCACAGAATTATCTCTGACTTCTTGCTATCTTTCCTCATGCATGGACATGGCAATGCCATGGTAACTGCCATTGCCAGGTTACAGAGGCCTCAGCCCCCTGTGGGGCCATTCAGCCTTGCTGCAGCCCGGGGCCATCTCCACTGCAAGTTGCCCTACACTGTCCATGTGGCACCTCTTTCCACTCGGGGGGTTGGACTCTTCCTTGCTTTCCTACCCAGCCCTCACACCCGCATTTCTGTGCCATCACTGATGTCTCTCCCCTCATCCCTGCTTGTTCCTTGAAGCTCAAAGCCATGGGCTGACCCAGGCTCCCTCTGGCTGACCTCTGGCATCCGAGGGCAACCCTCAGACAGACACAGCTTTTTCCTCATACCCAATCTGAACCTTCTAAGTTGCATTTAGTGGTGTTTTTTCTTTTCTTCTCACTACCTCTGAAGGCTGCAGGTGAAGAAGGAGGACAGTGCTCTTGCTTCAGTTCATTGCTTCCTGTGCTCCTGCCTTGTACCACAGTGAGTACTTGGAAACCTTGCCATAGGCAACGCAAGGCTCTTACATCCTCCCACAAAAGCCCTCCATTCTCCAGCGTGGACCAGCCCAGCTCCCTCAGCCTGATCTACCAGGGCCCGTGCTCCAGCCTTGACCATCTCTGTGATTCTTTACTGAAATGGCTCCAGCGTGCCAGTGTCTCTCTGCTATTGCGGGGCACCAAAGCTAGACAAGTACTCTAGGTGTGGTGAAACAAGTGGGAAGCAGAGGGAGGGAATGACTTGCCGTGGCTGTGCTCCTGGCCATACAGCCCAGGAGGCTGTTGGTCACCTTTCCGGATGGCTCCTAGTTTGCCGAATGCAAACCAAGGAGCCAGCCAGGCAGTCCCTGCCCTGTGTCCTCGCAGGGCCTCGGTCCACTTTAGGGGCAGGACTTTCAATTTGTCCTTCTTGGGTATCACGAGATTCATGGGTGCTTCCAGTCAAGAGGAAGTTCCTCCAGTCTCTAGGGCCTTCCAGTGGGGATGGAGAATGGCCTCACTGGGACATCGGCCTGCTCACGCACCTCCCTGGGATGCCGCCCCTCCACCTCCCTGGAGTGGGAAGCATTGAATTTGGTCAAATGACTCCTGACTTGATCCCCATCCACACTTGGCTGGTTCCCTCCAGAGTCCTGCCTTCAGGCACAAGGCTTTGGGACACGATGCTGGGGAAGACTAAGGCAAAGAGGACCTGGAGGATGTTCAGTTTTATCTAGACCTGCTCTTACTAAGCTCAGCAGTGGCCACACAGGGGCTTTGATTATTTCTTAAACTGTTCTGCAAGTAGAGACAGATCCTCTTGATGCCCTTGAACATCTTGCAAGACCCCATACGAAGCAGGCTTTGGCTTCCCTGAAGACATCCCTATTTCTAAATTCCTCTTTCAGCCCTTGCATCCACCTCCAGGATGCTTCCTTTTCTCTCTGGAGATTCTTGAGGAATTCCTTCTTTAGCCAACATCTCTTTTGGCATGTCTGCTTGATTTCCTGCTCCTCGGTATGGACAGTTCTGCTTGGAAAATGCTTTCCTGAATGACCAGCCGTACACAGCTCTGCTGTCCTTGAGTGCTGCTGCCCATGGGACTACCACTACAAGTCCCCTGAAGAGGCTGAAGTCTTCTCCCCCTATTTCATGAGCACTACAGCCAGGGCTGACACTGGTTTTCACATCCCTCAGCAGCACTGCCTGTTTGGCAAGGACCAGGTTCAGGTGAGCGTCACCTTTGCTGGCCTGACACCTGTGCAAAGAATTTTTTCTCAAGAGACCCCCGACACCAGCTGGACAGGGTGTATCCTGCTGTGCTCCCCTTCCAGAAAGCGTCAGGGTCATGAAGTCCCCCATAAGAGCTGGGATCATGGACGTGCAGACTTCCTTGGCTTGCTTAGATAAGCCTTTCTCCACTGCCGTACCCTGAGTGCGGGTGCTGTGTCTCCCACCAGGAGGGCACACTAACCGGCCTCTCGCTGACACTCTCCTGCAGGGGCTCACCCAACCTGCTGCACACCCCGTAGAGGAGATCCGCACGTGCCACAAGTGCCTGCACACGGAGGGCATCCCCTCCTCAGCTTCCTGGCCTGTCCCTCGTGAAAAGCCCACACCTTCCCCTGCCGCACCACTGTGACCTGTCCCACCACCCCTCATGACTTATTTCATCAATAGCATGATTTACTCCAGCCATATCCAGCACGATGACAGCATGTGGAAGTCCAGCTCCTGCCTGTGCCCCAGGCCCAAGCCATCGGTGCGCTTCTGGGCTGCAGCACCTCAGCCGTAGCGCTGGGGCCAAGCTAAGGCTTCTCTTGGGCAAAGCTGGTACCAAGCGCCCCCGACCCAGCGTGTGCCCGCGCTGTGCCGGAGACCAGAGACCCACTGGAGTGGGTGGCGGTGGCAATCTAAGCGCACCAGCAGAGGAAGCCCTGCCCTCTGCAAGGCCAGGAAAGCTGTGCTGGGCTCTGCAGCCCTGGCAGAGGAAGGCTTGGCTAGCTGCAGTGCTGCTGAGGCCCCTGAAGGCCTGTGGGGGAGGGGAGGCTGACCTCCAGGAGGACATGGTGCTGCTGAAAATGTGCTTCAGTTTGGGTATGCTGTGATCCAGGAACACTGTGAGAACCATGCACTGGTTCTTTGATGGTATCTTCACGGGGCTGAGCAAAGGATTGCTGGAATAAGTACCAGGGGAGTGTGGGAGTAGCCAGGTGATTGGAACCCCCACTGTGATGGGCTTCCTGTTCATGGACCAGCTGGATGAACTTGGGTCAGACCGTGACGCACTGCAGGGCTGGCATTCAGTTGCTGGTTGACAGAAACCAAAGCTACCGGAGATGCCACCTGGGCTTCCTCAGAGGAACCATATTCCTGACAATAAAGACTGGGATGTCCACGTTTTTATGTTGCAGAAGGAAGCCGAGCTACAGAAGATACCAGAAGCAGGTACAAATGCTGCAATACCTCTTGTATGGGCTTCAGGAAGACCAGGGCAATCCCAAGCAGGGGAACCAGTAATCATCCAGTGCAAGCCAAATGGCAGAGCAGCAAGTCAAAAGCTGTAGCCAGTTAAACTACAAGTCAGGAAAGGGTTGGAGCCATGAATTGAACAGATCACAGATTTTGGGTTACTAAGAGAATGCCAATCAGAACATAACACTCCAGTATTACCAGCCAGGAAGCCAAATTCAGAAGAATATAAACTGGTGCAAGATGCAAGAGCTATAAATCCAACTGTGCAAGATGTCCATGAGGCAGTAGCACACCCACATGCCCTCCTGACCACCCTGAAGGAGAATGAGGAATGGTTTACTCTATGAGATGTGAAGATGCGTTCTTCTGCCTTGTGCTGGCTGCTGCCAGTCACCAATCGGTTGGTTTCAAATGGGAAAGCCCTGAAACTGGTCGAGAAACCCAGCTGTGCAGGGCTGTATGACTGCAAGGCGTTAAGAATAGTCCTACAGTCTTTGGAAATCAATTCGCCAGGGAGTTGCAAAGCTGGCAAAAGAGGTATGAAACTGTCGCCTTGCTGCAATAGGTAGGTGACGTACTGCTAGCAACCAGCAGTAAAGAAGATTCTATAACAAGGACCTCCTAAACTTTGGGGGCTAGCAGGGTACAAAGTACCCTGGGAAAAGGCAGAGAGCACCCCAGAAGAAGCAACCAATTGGGGATTTACAACCTGCCTGGGCCAGCAGAGTCTTGGAGCTGGAGGAAAAGGGCCATTTGTCAAATCCCAGAAGCCAAATGAAAACAAGAGCTCAGAGCATCCCTGGGAATGGCCGGGTGGCGTCACTTATGGATAATGAATTCGGGACTCATTGCCAAGCCTCCATATGAAGGTGTCGGAGGAAACGGAAACCTCCTTGTCTGGACTCAGGAGTGCAGAGATGCATTTACAGAATGGAAACGGACTGGAATGAGTGCTCCAGCTCTAGGCCTCCCAAACCTAGAAAACCCATTGGAACTCTTTGATCATGAAAGGTGACACGTTGCCTTGGGAGTGTTGGCCCAGAGACTGGAACCATGGAGCAGAGCCGTGGGGAGCTTTTCCAAACAGCTGGACAGTGTCAGTAAAGGACGGCCAACCAGTCCCCGCACGGTGGCAGCTACAGTATTACCGATGCAAGAGGCCCAGGAACTGACACCTGGGCAAAAATGACATGATCTCAGTGGAAAAGAAGAAGTAACTCATGATTGTTTAAAGACAAGGGCAGAGGTATATTCTAGCTGAGTGGAATTAAAAGGCACGCCAACAGAAAATGGAGGCTGGGACTTACTTGTAGGTGGTAGCAGTTTTGTGCGAAATGGGAGCCAAAGAGCAGGATATGTGGTGGTAACTATCAGAGAGAGAAGAGAAGCCAAAGCCCTCTCATCTGACACGTGGGCCCAAGAGGCAGAACTCACAGCCTTACTAAGGGCACTGGCATTCTTATCAACAGACAAGGCTTTCTTAATGTATGGACATATTTGAAATTTGCCTTTGGAATAGTCCATGCTGATGGGGCTGTTGGAAAGAAAGAAAGAAAGAGGACTCTGAAGCTCTCAAGGATCCCCCGTCAAATTATGGGCTAGACACCCAACAATCATTTCAGGTGACCAGCTGACCCAGGGTGCTGGCAGTTATGCATCGTAAAGTGCAGCACCTTGGAGATAGCGCAGTGCATCTAGGACAGCAAGTGGCAGATCAAGCAAGGAAAGAAGCAGCTGAAAGTCAAATATTGCTAGTCCTGCCAGAGAAACGGTAGAAATTAGGACCTAAGAGCCCACAGGATCCACCAGAAAACAATCAGTTGGCTAATATGCTGAAGGCAACCCAAATCACGGATGATGGGTGACTCCTTCGCATCAACTAACATTTACAGAGGGAATTATGTGTGAATTGGTTACAAGGAAGCACCAAGACACTCCCTGGGGAAGTGAGAGGATGGTAGAAGCCTTGAAAGGGCAAGTCCTGAGTGTACGATGAAAGGGAAAAGAAAAAGAAGAGTGAAGAAGCCTGAGTTGTACCTGAAGAATAACCCTCACCTACCCCAAAGACCTTTCCCAGGGCTGACAAAGCCCAGGGGATTACTGGCAAATGGACTTTTTCCAAGTTATTGCAGCAAAATGGGTAACCGTACCTTTTAGTCATGACAGATGCTTTTTCAGGCTGGCTGGAAGCTTTCCCTTGCCGCACCAATAAGAAGTATCATAAGTGTAAGTTCAGAGATAATACTGAGATTTGGGGTACCCATAGGACTTTCTTTGCGTGTTGGGATCCACACTTGGTAGTAGAAGCCCCTCACCTTTTAGCTAAATAGAAGGGGTAAAATGGGATCTCCACACTCCATGGAGACCTCAATCAAGCAGGAAAGTAGAAAGAATGAAGCAAAGCCTGAAAGCACAGATGAGTAAAATCTGCCAAGAACCTCAGAGAGAGCAGTCAGATGCTTTTCCCTCAGCATTGCTACAGATACAGGATCCGGCGTAAACGGAAGGAGAGAGTTAGTCCTTTGGAAAGGATACATGGTAAACCTTGCCAGGTGACAGAAATGGGACTGAATCCCAAAATAATAGAAGGGAAACATGGTTTAAAAGAGCATGTTCAGTCTCTATGAGAGGTCCTGTCCTCTCTCCAGAGGTACGTCACTGTGAGCGCAGATCTGTCCCTGGACGTGCCTGTACATCACTACCAACCCGGAGATTGCGTGTATCTTAGAACGTGGTTGGATGAACCGCTGAAGAGAAGTGAAAGGACCTTTCCAGCTTTTGCTCAGCACCTACACTGCTGTCAGGCCTGAAGGAGTGACTCCATGGACGTGCCAAAGCAGGGTTTAAGCAGCCACATCACCAGAATGGACTGTCAAGCAACAAAAAACCTTTATGCTTGAAACTACCTCCAGAATCATGAAGTTCTAGGTTCGGTATCTTGCATTGTTGCCAGACAGCATATAAGTGAGTGACTGAAATGCGACCCCAGATAAGACTGGGCTGTCTACAGGGAAGCTGGAGCCTGCTACTTGTCTCTCCTTTGTAGATATATGTTGAAACATGTTTTAGAGATGTATAGAATTTGGCCTGTGATGTGGTATGCTAAATCCTCAGCTTGGGTGGGATCAGGAGGAGTCATGGACATGGAATACTCATTTGAAAATGGTGGAAGGATCGATGAATGTTTTTAAGAAGAGTGATTGTTGGGTAGGTACCCATTTCCCTGAATGTCCTCATGCAGGAATGCCTGTAGCTGGTATCCCCATCCCATGTGGGACTAGTGGGAATAACTTGTGGCTAAGACCAAAATACACTCACTGGAACGAGACTGACCTCCAGACCTGGGCAATACTGAATCCACACTCAGTGTGAAGTGTGTTACTGAAATGAAGCCGAGACACACCAAAATGGAACTCTGCTCTCTGTGGGGCCCTACCCACATTGTGATTGCTCAAGGCATTTCACGAAGCTGTCAGAACTAACTAGCAGTAGGTACTGGAACGTTCCACTGGGCACTGGGTGCTGCTGGATATGTGCCCGTGTAGCACAAAAAGCGTTACCACCAAGATGGTCGGGTAGATGTACACGGGGAGGGATTTTTCCTGATATGACTGACTGAGACACTGGACAACAGTTGGTGGTGAACAACTTACCTGCGGAGATACAGGCAGAATCAGCCACCCCTTACAGAGAGACCCACTGGGTTTCACTGTTTTGCTGGGTGGTTTATTCCTTGGCTTGGGGCTGCTGAATTGGGGAAGGCAGTGACAAAGAGATCCACAGGAGTGGAAGAGATGGCCAAGGACACTGCAAATGCCATAAAAGTTTTGCAGGAAGACCTTTCAGAAACAGTTCCTATAGCTGTGCAAAATAGAATAGCACTAGATAGGAAGTTGGCATCTCAAGGTGGAGTCGCTACTATTGTTAATACCATTTGTGAGCATGTAGATGAATGTGGAAGAATTTCTACTGACTTCCAAGAGATTTGGAAATGACATAATGTTTTGCATGAGATCCAGAAGGTCAACACCTCATATGGATTTCTGACTTACATCTATGGATTAAGAAGTTAACTTCGACATACCTTCCTCCTCTTACTCTTTGATCATACCTGTCCCTCTCACCTACCTAGTTTCTGCTTTGAGCTTCATGGAGTTAAATTTTGACTGCCTTTCAGTAATCTCCCTAATATTCCCTATAGGCAACACTTCAGCAGTGGTGATGATAGACCTCATGTGGATCTGCTTGAACTTACCATAAATCAGATGAGAAGTCTAATTTATTATTTATTAGATAGTATTATTTTTCCCCTAGGTAAAAAAAAAAAAAAAACAAAAAAACCCCCAAACACGTTGTATTCCGATTTGCCCCCAGGTCTCTAAGGGAAGCAGGTAGTAATTGCTGCAAAGACCCTGCAATGTTCATCTGCAGAGTTGGTTAGAGAAGTCTGATGTCAAGTGATATAAGTGCCATGGGGCTGACGAAAGATATCACGGGGCTGGAGAGGTGAGGAGCAAGGCTGTCCACGCAGAGTTTAGCTCCAGGGACTGCTTTTCCCACCTGGCCACACCTCCTCAGGGGACACTCTGCATCAATAGCAATTGGACAAGTCTTCTGTATTCATCAAAGTGGTCATTGCCTGCCTTCTTCTTTCACTGTACTGCTGAAACTTATCTCATGAAGTGTAGGAGCCCTGACGACCAGATGGCCCTGATGGAAGAGACATGGCTTGTCAGGGCGTTCTCCCTTGTCCTGAGAGGAGTGGAGGATGCTCTGTGTGATGTCAGGGCAGCTCAGATACATGGAGCTCTTGTACTGGACGGGCAATGAGGTTGGGTGAGAGCTTGAGTGTGGATCAAAGGGGAGAGCAGCCAGGGTGGCACTGAGGGAGGAATTAGTTGTGGTTTGACCCTGGCCAGCACCCAAACACCCAGAATCAGTTGCTCACTGACCCCTTACATGCCCAGCATGATGGGGGAGAGGATCAGAGGAAAAGTTCAACAGGAGAAGCAAAAGCTGTGTGTGCAAGGAGCAACATGAGCAATTCGCTCACTCCTTGCCATGGGCAGCAGGGGTTCAGCCATCCCCATAAGAGCTGCTCTTCAGCAATCTGTCAGTGACACGGGAAGACAAATGCCATGACCACAAACGTTCTCTTTTCATCCTCCTTTCCCCGAGCTGTTATTGATGAGCACAACGTCCTGGGATATGCAATATCCCTGTGGTCATGGGGGTCAGCTGCCCCAGCTCCTTGCGTCCCCCCAGTCTCCTTGTAGCGCAGGCAGAGTGTGAGAAAGAGAAGCCTTGGCGATTACTCTGCAGCGGTGGCCAAAACACTGGTGCGTGGCCAGCGCTGCCTTAGGAAGAGACGCAAAGCACAGCACCAGAAGGGCTGCTGTGAAGAAAATGCACTCCATGCCAGCCCGAGCCGGGACAGAGTGACGGGTCATACAGTCAGGGTGAGGCATGAACAATGTCTGCTTGAAATGACCTGAGGAAACCTGTGGACCACAGAGCCTGTTTATTCTGGGGGAATCCGTCTCCTTGGTGATCACTGCACAGGTAAGCAAGGATGCCAGGAGCGCAGGGGCTTGTGGGCGAGTTCCCCATGACCAACAGCCCACCCAGTCTGATGCCCACCTGCACCTGGCACTCCAAAAAGTAAGAAATCCTCAGTGATGTGAAGACCAGTGACAACCTTGTTGTAGTGACTGTGCAGTTGTGGTGTCCCTGATGCCCAGGCACGTGGGGAAGGAGAGCAGCAGAGCACAGCCCTGGGGCAGGAGGGAAGGAGAACCTGGCCTGCTGAGGGCACTGGCAGGTGGGATCCCATGGGGGCAGGGCCCTGAGAGCATCCCTAGGCCTTCCTGGCCCTGACCAGCCTCACCTGGGGCCTCCACCCACAGCTTTCTCCATGGCTCCAGGAGGCCACTTAAGCTAGGCAGGAGTTTCAACCCCAGTGTGATCTATGCTGTAGGTCTGCAGGCCTTCAGGCAATATTTTAGACACGGTGTTCCGTGTCCATAGACCTTGTTCATTTGGCCTTGCAGGCTCATTTTCCCTCTTGATACTAGATGGGATGTCCAAGGAAATGACACTATGACCTAGGGGCTCTCTGCTTCCTTACTTCCCATCCCTTCACCGGTTGTTAGGAGGAGGAGAAGGAAAAGCAAGTCAGGCTTCTGGGTGTCAGGGACTGAAAGGGAGGAACAAAATGGTTACCTTCAGCTCCTTTCATAGAGGTATTAAATCTTTCACAAGAACCAGAAAGCACTGAGATTTCTCTGCCTCCCCCCCCTTTTGGCACAGAAGTTCACACTACCCAAGCAGAGCATTTGTTTCCATTCTGTTTACAGCTTCAGGCACCCCATGATGTGGAGGTTGGTCACTGCATTACCTCTGGCCAAAAATATGCTTATTGCCACATCTGACGATTGCCTATCACATTCCTGAAAGGCTCCATAGTTCCAAGACTGGACTCTTCTTCCTGACCACCTCCCCACTGGGACTGGCAGGTCACTAGGAGGCTCCCGGGGCCTTCCCTTGTGCAGGCTGATCAAGGGCCTTGCCCTCAGTTTCCCCTCCCAGGAAAGAGTTCCAGCCCCTGAGCATCTCAGTGACTCTTCACTGAACTCACTCCCAGTCATACACGTCTTCCTTGCTGTAATGGGTTCTCTCTGGGGGCATTGAGAAACTTCTTCCCCCCTTCCCTCCCCAGTCAACACCAAAAATTAACACAGCAGTCTACTCGGGGTGTAGTGAGCGATGAGGATGGGGACACAATCACTTCCCGCGCTCCCTTGGCAAGGCACCTCTTCATACGCGCCAGGGCACGGCTGGCTGCCTCTGCTACCAGGTCACGGGCTGGGATTGTGTTTTGCCTTCTGTCCCCCAGCACCAGCAGGGCCTTTTCTGCACAGACACTGCCCAGCCAGGCAGGTCCCAGGCCCTGCAGCTGCAGGGTGTTAGTCCACCCGAGGGAGGTGCAGGCTCTGCCCTTGGTCCGTCCTGCATCTGTGCAGCTCCTGACAGGGCGGCCACCCCACCTGCCAGGGTTCCCCTCCATGGCATCCCTAGGGCACAGGGATGCTCCTCTCAGTTTGGTGCCACCGACAGACACTGTGAGAGTTGCCTCCACTGGATTATCTTTCCAGCTCTTAAACTGTAAGCAGGAGAGTGTCCTGTGCTGCCCACACTGCCCCAGTATGTCCCAGTGGCCTCCAGGTGGGGTGTGAGCCCTTCCCCACTGCTCTCTCAGCCTGACCATCCCGCTGGTGTTTTACCCATCTCTTTCTGTTCGCACCCAGAGAGTCATGGCCTCACGTGGGCAGAAGAACACTGGGGGAGACCATGGGCAGAGTTTTGCTGAAGCTGAGGGAAATGACATCCACTGTGGAGCTCCTCACGCACAACTGCAGGCTGTCAGGTTGGCGAGGCAGGAGTTACCCTCGGAAAATCCACCTGGACAGTTACCCGCTCAGGTGCCAGAAATGTCACCCAAGGGGACTCTAACTGGTGGCACACCCCTCACCATGGGGGTCTGTGCAGCCTGTGCTTCCCCAAGCTAAAGGCTGAAGGTGAAGAAGGAGGACAGTGCTCTTGCTTCAGTTCATTGCTTCCTGTGCTCCTGCCTTGTACCACAGTGAGTACTCGGAAACCTTGCCATAGGCAACGCAAGGCTCTTTCACCCTCCCACAAAAGCCCTCCATTCTCCAGCGTGGACCAGCCCAGCTCCCTCAGCCTGATCTACCAAAGCACGTGCTCCAGCCTTGACCATCTCTGTGATTCTTTACTGAAATGGCTCCAGTGTGCCAGTGTCTCTCTGCTATTGCGGGGCACCAAAGCTAGACAAGTACTCCAGATGT
Source organism: Falco peregrinus (assembly GCF_023634155.1). Classification (NCBI taxonomy): domain Eukaryota; kingdom Metazoa; phylum Chordata; class Aves; order Falconiformes; family Falconidae; genus Falco; species Falco peregrinus. The sequence goes on from NW_026599635.1 coordinate 325,660, forward strand.
GGTGAAACAAGTGGGAAGCAGAGGGAGGGAATGACTTGCCGTGGCTGTGCTCCTGGCCATACAGCCCAGGAGGCTGTTGGTCACCTTTCCGGATGGCTCCTAGTTTGCCGAATGCAGACCAAGGAGCCAGCCAGGCAGTCCCTGCCCTGTGTCCTCGCAGGGCCTCGGTCCACTTTAGGGGCAGGACTTTCAATTTGTCCTTCTTGGGTATCACAAGATTCATGGGTGCTTCCAGTCAAGAGGAAGTTCCTCCAGTCTCTAGGACCTTCCAGTGGGGATGGAGAATGGCCTCACTGGGACATCGGCCTGCTCACGCACCTCCCTGGGATGCCGCCCCTCCACCTCCCTGGAGTGGGAAGCATTGAATTTGGTCAAATGACTCCTGACTTGATCCCCATCCACACTTGGCTGGTTCCCTCCAGAGTCCTGCCTTCAGGCACAAAGCTTTGGGACACGATGCTGGGGAAGACTAAGGCAAAGAGGACCTGGAGGATGTTCAGTTTTATCTAGACCTGCTCTTACTAAGCTCAGCAGTGGCCACACAGGGGCTTTGATTATTTTTTAAACTGTTCTGCAAGTAGTGACAGATCCTCTTGATGCCCTTGAACATCTTGCAAGACCCCATACGAAGCAGGCTTTGGCTTCCCTGAAGACATCCCTATTTCTAAATTCCTCTTTCAGCCCTTGCATCCACCTCCAGGATGCTTCCTTTTCTCTCTGGAGATTCTTGAGGAATTCCTTCTTTAGCCAACATCTCTTTTGGCATGTCTGCTTGATTTCCTGCTCCTCGGTATGGACAGTTCTGCTTGGAAAATGCTTTCCTGAATGACCAGCCGTACGCAGCTCTGCTGTCCTTGAGTGCTGCTGCCCATGGGACTACCACTACAAGTCCCCTGAAGAGGCTGAAGTCTTCTCCCCCTATTTCATGAGCACTACAGCCAGGGCTGACACTGGTTTTCACATCCCTCAGCAGCACTGCCTGTTTGGCAAGGACCAGCTTCAGGTGAGCGTCACCTTTGCTGGCCTGACACCTGTGCAAAGAATTTTTTCTCAAGAGACCCCCGACACCAGCTGGACAGGGTGTATCCTGCTGTGCTCCCCTTCCAGAAAGCGTCAGGGTCATGAAGTCCCCCATAAGAGCTGGGATCATGGACGTGCAGACTTCCTTGGCTTGCTTAGATAAGCCTTTCTCCACTGCCGTACCCTGAGTGCGGGTGCTGTGTCTCCCACCAGGAGGGCACACTAACCGGCCTCTCGCTGACACTCTCCTGCAGGGGCTCACCCAACCTGCTGCACACCCCGTAGAGGAGATCCGCACGTGCCACAAGTGCCTGCACACGGAGGGCATCCCCTCCTCAGCTTCCTGGCCTGTCCCTCGTGAAAAGCCCACACCTTCCTCTGCCGCACCACTGTGACCCCTCATGATTTATTTCATCAATAGCATGATTTACTCCATCCATACCCAGCACAATGACAGCATGTGGAAGTCCAGCTCCTCCTGCCTGTGCCCCAGGCCCAAGCCATCGGTGCGCTTCTGGGCTGCAGCACCTCAGCCGTAGCGCTGGGGCCAAGCTAAGGCTTCTCTTGGGCAAAGCTGGTACCAAGCGCCCCCGACCCAGCGTGTGCCCGCGCTGTGCCGGAGACCAGAGACCCACTGGAGTGGGTGGCGGTGGCAATCTAAGCGCACCAGCAGAGGAAGCCCTGCCCTCTGCAAGGCCAGGAAAGCTGTGCTGGGCTCTGCAGCCCTGGCAGAGGAAGGCTTGGCTAGCTGCAGTGCTGCTGAGGCCCCTGAAGGCCTGTGGGGGAGGGGAGGCTGACCTCCAGGAGGACATGGTGCTGCTGAAAATGTGCTTCAGTTTGGGTATGCTGTGATCCAGGAACACTGTGAGAACCATGCACTGGTTCTTTGATGGTATCTTCACGGGGCTGAGCAAAGGATTGCTGGAATAAGTACCAGGGGAGTGTGGGAGTAGCCAGGTGATTGGAACCCCCACTGTGATGGGCTTCCTGTTCATGGACCAGCTGGATGAACTTGGGTCAGACCGTGACGCACTGCAGGGCTGGCATTCAGTTGCTGGTTGACAGAAACCAAAGCTACCGGAGATGCCACCTGGGCTTCCTCAGAGGAACCATATTCCTGACAATAAAGACTGGGATGTCCACGTTTTTATGTTGCAGAAGGAAGCCGAGCTACAGAAGATACCAGAAGCAGGTACAAATGCTGCAATACCTCTTGTATGGGCTTCAGGAAGACCAGGGCAATCCCAAGCAGGGGAACCAGTAATCATCCAGTGCAAGCCAAATGGCAGAGCAGCAAGTCAAAAGCTGTAGCCAGTTAAACTACAAGTCAGGAAAGGGTTGGAGCCATGAATTGAACAGATCACAGATTTTGGGTTACTAAGAGAATGCCAATCAGAACATAACACTCCAGTATTACCAGCCAGGAAGCCAAATTCAGAAGAATATAAACTGGTGCAAGATGCAAGAGCTATAAATCCAACTGTGCAAGATGTCCATGAGGCAGTAGCACACCCACATGCCCTCCTGACCACCCTGAAGGAGAATGAGGAATGGTTTACTCTATGAGATGTGAAGATGCGTTCTTCTGCCTTGTGCTGGCTGCTGCCAGTCACCAATCGGTTGGTTTCAAATGGGAAAGCCCTGAAACTGGTCGAGAAACCCAGCTGTGCAGGGCTGTATGACTGCAAGGCGTTAAGAATAGTCCTACAGTCTTTGGAAATCAATTCGCCAGGGAGTTGCAAAGCTGGCAAAAGAGGTATGAAACTGTCGCCTTGCTGCAATAGGTAGGTGACGTACTGCTAGCAACCAGCAGTAAAGAAGATTCTATAACAAGGACCTCCTAAACTTTGGGGGCTAGCAGGGTACAAAGTACCCTGGGAAAAGGCAGAGAGCACCCCAGAAGAAGCAACCAATTGGGGATTTACAACCTGCCTGGGCCAGCAGAGTCTTGGAGCTGGAGGAAAAGGGCCATTTGTCAAATCCCAGAAGCCAAATGAAAACAAGAGCTCAGAGCATCCCTGGGAATGGCCGGGTGGCGTCACTTATGGATAATGAATTCGGGACTCATTGCCAAGCCTCCATATGAAGGTGTCGGAGGAAACGGAAACCTCCTTGTCTGGACTCAGGAGTGCAGAGATGCATTTACGGAATGGAAACGGACTGGAATGAGTGCTCCAGCTCTAGGCCTCCCAAACCTAGAAAACCCATTGGAACACTTTGTGCAAGAAAGGTGACACGTTGCCTTGGGAGTGTTGGCCCAGAGCCTGGAACCCTGGAGCAGAGCCGTGGGGAGCTTTTCCAAACAGCTGGACAGTGTCAGTAAAGGACGGCCAACCTGTCCGCACACGGTGGCAGCTACGGCATTACCGATGCAAGAGGCCCAGGAACTGACACCTGGGCAAAAATGACATGATCTCAGTGGAAAAGAAGAAGTAACTCATGATTGTTTAAAGACAGTGGCAGAGGTATATTCTAGGCGAGTGGAATTAGAAGGCACGCCAACAGAAACTGGAGACTGGGACTTATTTGTAGGTGGTAGTAGTTTTGTGCGAAATGGGAGCCAAAGAGCAGGATATGTGCTGGTAACTATCAGAGAGAGAAGAGAAGCCAGAGCCCTCTCATCTGACACGTGGGCCCAAGAGGCAGAACTCACAGCCTTACTAAGGGCACTGGCATTCTTATCAACAGACAAGGCTTTCTTAATGTATGGACATATTTGAAATTTGCCTTTGGAATAGTCCATGCCGATGGGGCTGTTGGAAAGAAAGAAAGAAAGAGGACTCTGAAGCTCTCAAGGATCCCCCGTCAAATTATGGGCTAGACACCCAACAATCATTTCAGGTGACCAGCTGACCCAGGGTGCTGGCAGTTATGCATCGTAAAGTGCAGCACCTTGGAGATAGCGCGGTGCATCTAGGACAGCAAGTGGCAGATCAAGCAAGGAAAGAAGCAGCTGAAAGTCAAATATTGCTGGTCCTGCCAGAGAAACGGCAGAAATTAGGACCTAAGAGCCCACAGGATCCACCAGAAAACAATCAGTTGGCTAATATGCTGAAGGCAACCCAAATCACAGATGATGGGTGACTCCTTTGCATCAACTGACATTTACAGAGGGAATTATGTGTGAATTGGTTACAAGGAAGCACCAAGAAACTCCCTGGGGAAGTGAGAGGATGGTAGAAGCCTTGAAATAGCAAGTTCTAAATGTACCATGACTGGGAAAAGAAAAAGCAGAGTGAAGAAGCCTGAGTTGTACCTGAAGAAGTATCTTCACATTCCCCAAAAGACCTTTCCCAGGGCTGACAAAGCCCAGGGGATTACTGGCAAATGGACTTTTTCCAAGTTATTGCAGCAAAATGGGTATCCGTACCTTTTAGTCATGACAGATGCTTTTTCAGGCTGTCTGGAAGCTTTCCCTTGCCGCACCAATAAGAAGTATCATAAGTGTAAGTTCAGAGATAATACTGAGATTTGGGGTACCCATAGGACTTTCTTTGCGTGTTGGGATCCACACTTGGTAGTAGAAGCCCCTCAGCTTTTAGCTAAATAGAAGGGGTAAAATGGGATCTCCACACTCCATGGAGACCTCAATCAAGCAGGAAAGTAGAAAGAATGAAGTAAAGCCTGAAAGCACAGATGAGTAAAATCTGCCAAGAACCTCAGAGAGAGCAGTCAGATGCTTTTCCCTCAGCATTGCTACAGATACAGGATCCGGCGTAAACGGAAGGAGAGAGTTAGTCCTTTGGAAAGGATACATGGTAAACCTTGCCAGGTGACAGAAATGGGACTGAATCCCAAAATAATAGAAGGGAAACATGGTTTAAAAGAGCATGTTCAGTCTCTATGAGAGGTCCTGTCCTCTCTCCAGAGGTACGTCACTGTGAGCGCAGATCTGTCCCTGGACGTGCCTGTACATCACTACCAACCCGGAGATTGCGTGTATCTTAGAACGTGGTTGGATGAACCGCTGAAGAGAAGTGAAAGGACCTTTCCAGCTTTTGCTCAGCACCTACACTGCTGTCAGGCCTGAAGGAGTGACTCCATGGACGTGCCAAAGCAGGGTTTAAGCAGCCACATCACCAGAATGGACTGTCAAGCAAGAAAAAACCTTTATGCTTGAAACTACCTCCAGAATCATGAAGTTCTAGGTTCGGTATCTTGCATTGTTGCCAGACAGCATATAAGTGAATGACTGAAATGCGACCCCAGATAAGACTGGGCTGTCTACAGGGAAGCTGGAGCCTGCTACTTGTCTCTCCTTTGTAGATATATGTTGAAACATGTTTTAGAGATGTATAGAATTTGGCCTGTGATGTGGTATGCTAAATCCTCAGCTTGGGTGGGATCAGGAGGAGACATGGACATGGAATACTCATTTGAAAATGGTGGAAGGATCGATGAATGTTTTTAATTAGAGTGATTGTTGGGTAGGTACCCATTTCCCTGAATGTCCTCATGCAGGAATGCCTGTAGCTGGTATCCCCATCCCATGTGGGACTAGTGGGAGTAACTTGTAGCTAAGACCAAAATACACTCACTGGAACGAGACTGACCTCCAGACCTGGGCAATACTGAATCCACACTCAGTGTGAAGTGTGTTACTAAAATGAAGCCGAGACACACCAAAATGGAACTCTGCTCTCTGTGGGGCACCACCCACATTGTGATTGCTCAAGGCATTTCACGAGGCTGTCAGAACTAACTAGCCGTAGGTACTGGAACGTTCCACTGGGCACTGGGTGCTGCTGGATATGTGCCCGTGTAGCACAAAAAGCGTTACCACCAAGATGGTCGGGTAGATGTACACGGGGAGGGATTTTTCCTGATATGACTGACTGAGACACTGGACAACAGTCGGTGGTGAACAACTTACCTGCGGAGATACAGGCGGAATCAACCACCCCTTACAGAGAGACCCACTGGGTTTCACTGTTTTGCTGGGTGGTTTATTCCTTGGCTTGGGGCTGCTGAATTGGGGAAGGCAGTGACAAAGAGATCCACAGGAGTGGAAGAGATGGCCAAGGACACTGCAGGTGCCATAAACTGCACTCTGTATGGCAGAGACATTGGCCGTACACAAGGGGACAACCCTTGGGTTCTCTTGGTGACTTCCAGCCTTGCCCGTGCCCTTTGCCTTCCATCTCACGTTGCCCTACGCTGTCCCACAGCTGCTGCTTTTCCCCGGCAGGCTGCAGGCACCCATCTGGCTTCCCCACCTTGCTCTCACCCTGCCCTTGCCACACATGCACTCATGTCTGCCCACCCTCACACGCTGTGCCTGCAAACACACAGACATGGACTGATCTCACACGCCTTCTGGGCGACGTCTCCCACCACAGCACAAGCCCCTGAGTGACATTTCCTCCTCCTGACCTCCAGTCTCCACTTTCCCAGCTGCACTGGGTGGCAGTGCTTCTCCCTCCTGCTCTTCCCTACCTCCAAGGAAAGCTCCACCACCTGGGAAACCACCCTTCAGGCGGGCATCCCGACCCGTCACCCTCCTTGGGGCTTTTCCCCTGACCATGCCACGGCCTCACCGCGCTCTTCCAAGGCTGCGAGCCTTTCAGCTTCTCGCATAGACACGAGCAAGCGGTGTGCCTGCTGCTGTGCTGCCATGTCCTCAGGCAGCAGCAACGTGACAAGCAAGAAAGAAGCCCCTTGGTGGAGTGAGCCCAGGTCCTTAGGCAGAGGGGATCTCACAGCCCATGTGCCACCCAGGGGCCTTCTGCTGGCCTGCCCGAGACACGGGCAGATGGAGCTTAACAGCACGTGTGCCAGCCATGAGTCAGGGGCTGCCCTACGCGCTGTGTCAGGCAGAGGTGACCTCACCGCCCCTTTCCCAGGCACATTGCTGCTGGTGGCCTGTCCCCTCCGCAGGCAGAACTGGCCTCACTGCCCCCGCCACAGCCATTGGCTTCCTGCTGGAATGTGAGTCCCTGAGACACAACTCACCACGAGATACCGTCCTCAGCCGTCACCCTCCCCGTGGCCCAGCACCCAGCAGATGAAGGGAAGCTTCTCTCACCCAATTTATCTCATGGATTTCCTGCCTACCTTTTGGGTGGAAGAACATTCCCCAGGGGAACTGCTCTGTTTCTACTGGACCATGTTTTGTCTCTGCTTCTGCGCCTCTGTTTTCCCTTCTTCCCCCTGCTATCCCATCCCAACTGAGCTCTCCAGGGAAGTGAGTCAATGAGTCCCAGAATATCCCAGGTTGGGAGAGGCCCCTGTAATGCCCTTGTCCAGCTGTCCTGCTCAAGGCAGGGTGAACTGGATGGCATCTCTCAAGGGCTCTGCCCACTTTGGCATCATCCACAGAAGGGTCTGAAAAGCCACTTTGTCAACTTGTGCTGGGAGACAATAAAGACATTCAACACAGCTGGCCCAACTGCTTGCACTGGAAGATGCCACTAGTCAGTGGCCACCAGGACGACTTGACCACTGGTGACATTTGGTCTTGAGCCCCTGTGCGTATGATGCACCGACTCCAGGAGCAGATCAAAGGCACAAAGACACTCGAAGACACCTCGAAGACACTTTATTAAAATCAAGCAAGCCTTTTATACCTTTGCAGGGGGCTGACATGTCAGCCTGTAACTGTGCTCAGCAATTTTCCACTCTGGGCTCTTCTTTTATTACAGACACAGCAGCTCAGCAACTCCCTTTATCTACAAGGCCACAAGCTCTGCAGACCACTCCCTATCTTCAGGTTTCTCCTCTTGCTCCCATGGCTTCCTTCCAACAAGCATAACTGTGCCTCTCTCCCAAGGTCGGTTTTTGCTCCCTGACGCTGTTGAGCTAGCTCGAGACATAGCCACAAGCCGCCAGCCAACTTCCCACCCACAGTATCCTCCATTTCTTCACTCCAGAAGTCACCCATCTGCCTATGAAGAAACAGCAGGAGAAAAAGTCAAAACCCTTGCAAAGGTCCAGGTACAAACCATCCCCTTCTTTCCTCAATACGTATGGGTGCAGCAATCCCTTTGATGTCCCACAATCACCTGGAAATGGCTGCAGCAGTATTTCCACCGTCATTTCCCCAGACACTACGGTGAGGATGAGCAGCCTGTATTTCTCCCAGTTGTCCTTCTTGCTTTTCCTGAACAAAGGCGGGATGTCTGCCTTTTCCCAGGACCCCAGAACCTCCCTGACTGCTTGGACACATTTGAGGGCACCATCCAGAAAGGGTGCTGTGATCAGACAGAGGCACTTGCAATGAGCCGGCCCAAGGCGGGTGAGATGACTGTCCCTGGGACAGTGGCCTTTGTTCCTGCAGTCACACACAGGAACGGCCAGGCGCTGGGAGGTGTCCCCACCTCAGCTGGCCTCATGCACTGCTGCCGTGGTTGAACCCCAGCCTCACGCACACAGGGGTGCTCAGAGGCACGAGCCCGTCCCTGGCACGTGCGGAGGCAGAGCACTGCAGCAGGCACAGTGACTGCCTGGCCTCCTGCTGCCCCTGCCAGAGGCTGGCAGCACCTCAGCCCGGGGGTGTCGCGCCCTGCTCGGCACCTCTCGGAGATGGCCCTCGTCATGAGCAACGGGCACGGGGACCGCGGTTCAAGGAAGCACGTTGCAGTGCTGCATTCAGGTGGTCTCCACAAATCCAGAACATTTGATGGAGGCCAGCACCGTCACAGAGTGCCCATTGTCTGCCCCTGCCTGTGCTCACAGGACTGCCATGCAGCACGGCGGTGACCAAGCTGCCAGAGCACTCAGGCCTTACACCAAGGCATGGGGTCAGAAGGAGAATGTGGAGGTGGAAGGAGGACAGTACTGGAGAGCCAAGGGGTGGTGTTCCCTGGCAGTGCTGCCATGCGAGGAACTAATCCCCCTCCATCTCGGCACACAGGAACTGTCCCTGCAGCTCCAGAAAGGCCTTGGAAGGAAGAATCCCAGGAAAAATATTGTTTTTTAATGGCCCTTTGGCTTTGTTAGACAAAGAGAGAGCAGGGCACCTTCAGAAAGGAAAATCACAGAAGAGATTAGAATGGGAACGACAACTTTATCAGAAATGAAATACCACAAGCAAATGCAAAAAAATCAGAAGACAGTCTGGGTCTGTGATGAATTACATTATAAATGCTATTCATAATTTCAATGCTTCAGAAGAACATCCAGCTATCAGTTTGCACATTGCACCCTTGAGCTCCTGGTTCCTCATGCTGTAGATGACGGGGTTCAGTGCTGGAGGCACCACCGCGTACAGAACTGCCACCACCAGGTCCAGCGATGGGGAGGAGATGGAGGGGAGTTTCAGGTAAGCAAACATGCCAGAGCTGAAATATAGGGAGACCACAGCCAGGTGAAGGAGGCACATGGAAAAGACTTTGTGCCGTCCCTGCTCAGAGGGGATCCTCAGCACAGCCCTGAAGATCTGAACGTAGGACAGAACAATGAAAATGTAACAACCAAAGGCTACACAAGCACTACACAGAAGCAGCCCAAGTTCCTTGAGGTTGGACTTTGAGCAGGAGAGCTTGAGGATCTGTGGGATTTCACAGAAGACCTGTCCCAGGGCATTGCCTTGGCAGAGCGGCAGTGACAGTGCATTGGCCGTGTGCAGCGCAGCATAGAGAAACCCACTGGCCCAGGCAGCTGCTGCCATGTGGACACAAGCTCTGCTGCCCAGCAGGGTCCCGTAGTGCAGGGGCTGGCAGATGGCCACGTAGTGGTCATAGGCCATGACGGTGAGGAGAGAATACTCTGCTACAATGAAAAAGACAATCAGGAAGAGCTGTGCAGCACATCCTGAGTAGGAGATGTCCCTGGTGTCCCACAGGGAGTTGGCCATGGCTTTGGTAACAATAGTGGAGATGGAGCCCAGGTCGAGGAGGGAGAGGTTGAGGAGGAAGAAGTACATGGGGGTGTGCAGGTGGTGGTTCCACACTGCAGCGGTGATGATGAGGCCATTGGCCATGAGGGCAGCCAGGTAGATGCCCAGGGAGAGCCAGAAGTGCAAGAGCTGCAGCTCCCGCGTGTCTGCAAATGGCAGGAGGAGGAACTGGGTGATGGAGCTGCTGTTGGACATCTGCTGCCTCCAACCATAGGGTCCTCTTTATGGAGCAAAACCAGTGACAAGTCAGGCAATACTTCTGTGAGGCAAGTGAAAACCCTTTCTCCTAGATGTGCCCCCGGTGCCCCATGCCCCCCCTCTGCCGTTCCTAGGAGAGCTCCCTGCAGAGCCGTGGCTGGAGCTGTGCTGAGTGCTGGCCGAGTGTGCTGTGAGGAGCAGGGGCTGTGCCCGCTGGCTGCCCAGCAGTGAGCCCTGCTCTGCAGCAGGGGCTTCATGGGAACCCTGGGGGCAGGGGCCAGTCCTGGCCTTGCACTGGCTCAGCCCAAACTGCTCCCAGCGCAGAAGGGCCTGTCAGCATCGGCTCTGCCCGTGCTGAGCAACGGCCATGGCCAGAGTCAGGTCAGGAGGGCTTTGTGCTGTGCTCAGAGAGAGCAGAGTGAGTGCTGAGAGGCAAGGGCACTGTCTGTGCCTGAGGGCAGAGGCAGGGAATCTGATCTCTCCATCCCTCTCCTTCCCAGCTGCCCGGCAATTGCTCCTTTCTTATATGGAGAGTGATCACACTGCCATGTTACCCTGACCAGCAGCCAGGCACTGCTGAGAGCAGAGGGATCCACTGCAGAGAACAAAATGCCTCATCTGTTCCCGAAGGCTCAGCACCACACTGCTATCCAAGGACACCCAGGGCTCACTGTGTGCCCTGGCAGGCGCATACACCTTGGGTGGACACCCAAAGTAGGTGGTCAAAGGTCCTGACTGTGGCAAGGTCAAGAAGGAGCGTCAGCTCCTTCCCCAGCCTCACAGACTGCATTGCCCACAGCATCACGGGTTAGGGGAAAGCTGGGACACCTCCATGCTAGAGGACATGTCTGCACAGGAGGACCCACAAGGTCTGCGCCTGAGCCTGCAGCTGAAACCCCTATTGCCAGAGAGCCTGTCTGCAATGCCAATAGCATCTGAGCAAGGCCAGGAGAGAGACAAAGGGACACTCGGGAACTCCTTCCCCTTCCCCAGCCCCGCACACCACCTCCCACACAGCAGCAGTGCAGGACAGTCACCCTCAGGCTCTGCTCAGCGAGAAATGGCACTGTGGCAGCAGGAGAGATGCACTTCATCCCTCCTGCTGCTCTGCTGGACCAGGAGGCATTGAAAAGCATGAAACCAAGTCTAAAGGCTGTGCTGGGTGGGAGAGGAGAGCAGAGGTGTGTTGCTCAGGGAAGGCACCTGCACGGCAGACCATGGCCAGGAGGTGCCCCTATCTGCCCTGCATCAGGGTCCCCCTCAGCATCTCCCCCCTCCCTGCCCAGGGCTCTGCTGCCTGCAGCTGTCCCTGCCAGCAGCTCTTTCTCTGGCCCCAGGGCTCTTCCCTGCCAGCGCTCACAGAGCCCAGCTCAGCCCCTCTGTGCCCAGCTCTGCCCTGCAGCCGCTCTCTGTCTGCACGCCGGAAAGAACAGCTCCCCCAAAGCCGGAGGGAAAAGGAGAGCAGATGCTGGTTTCATCTACAGCGTGCTGGGGAGGGAAGGCACTTGCTCAGTCCCTCATCAACCTCCCTGTGATGCTTTCAGCATCTCAGCCCCTGCTCTGACCTGCACAGCTGAGTTTCCATTGCCACCAAGCAGAGACACAGAAAAGTGGAAGTAGACATTCAGGCAAGCACAGAGCCAAGCACTGAACCCCTGCCATGAACGTGCTCATGGAAAGTCCCCTTGGAAATGACCTGGGGATGTGAACAGTTCTGACATATGCAGCACCAACAAAGAAGCACTGAGACCTTCTACTGTTGGGGGTCGATCCCTCCACCCCACGTTCTCCCCGCAGCCGCACGGGAGCCCCCAGCAGGCTGAGAGCTGCCCCTGGCAGGCGGCAGAGCCCCTGCCCCAGCACACAGCCCCCTGGGCTGCAGGGACCCTGCTGGCAAGGACAGCCCTGGGCACCCCTGCCTGCACAGCCACCTTCACAGCCCTGCAGCCGGCCCTGGCACAAGGCAGCCCACATGCCCTGGCCCTCCCACGCTGCAGCAGGGAAGCCCTGCTCTGCAGCACACTGGCCTCCTCCACAGCACAAGGCTCCCACACGGTCCCACAGGCTGGGGGGGCCCCAGCTGCTGCAGACCCGGCTAGGAACTGCAGAGGCATTGCCCTGCAGCCACACACTTACCGGCTCCAGGGCTCTGCAGATTTCTCCAGCAGGGAGCTCTCAGCAGCCTCCCACCAAGGGCTGCTTTTGAGCTCTCCCTGCCTCCCTCCTCTGCCCCTCTGGGCTCCCTCCAGCTGTCCCTGGGGCTGCAGGGGAACCTGCTGGGCAGCAGGATGAGGCAATCCCTCATGGGCCTTGCCTCACCTGGGGGGACACACTCATTTCCAGCAGTGGCATTTCTCTTAGGAGAAAAAGGTTTGTGCATGAGTATCAACTTTTGTTAACCCATTAGTAGAGAGGACACCAGGAAGACTGCAGCAAAGGATCGAAGTACTCCTAAAGGAGCGTGTGTGTACGTGTGTGTCTGGTGGTTCTGCAGGCAGGGGCTGGGAGGATGTCTTCAGTGCTTCAGTAAGCATTGCAGAGTCCATTTCAGCACTTCATTGCATAGCCCGAGGGCTAGAGACTCAGCTCTCCCTTGCCCAGGCCATGTCTCTGCTCTGAAGCAAAGCCTTTGCACCCACGGGCTCGGGGACACTTGGTACCAGGGTGCCTTATGGCCAGGCAGAGCTGGGCTGGTGCCACAGCTGGGGGGCTTCAGCCCAGATGTGCAGCAGTGCCCTCAGCCAGGGGCCCACGCAGAGGCAGCTGCAGCCCGTCCTGTTGCAGACAGAGCTGTGACCCTGAGGGAACCAAGTGCCAAGGCAGGTGGCAGAGCTCAGCACAGCTGCTCGGCAAGGACAGCAGCCTCCAACAGGTCCAACATTGAAAATGGTGTTTATGCTTGTGAGGCAATTCCAGGGAACCCGAAGGAGTGTTCCCTCCTTCTGCACAGGCCACAGCCTGCCAGTGTGTGACCTGGGGCCTGCACTCTGCTGCTCTCCTGCCTCACTGCCCCTGGGAGATGACACTCCACCATTTCTTTGCTCCTAGAACCAAGGCAAACATGAATGACACAGGGTTTCAGATCCAGGTGACCATCACAGCTGCTGGCCCATCTGGCAGCTGTGCTAGAATGCCGATGCAACGTACCTGCAGACACCTAAAGGAGCATTGTCACTGCACTGTCCTGTGACTGTCAGCAGGTGGTTACTTGACCACTGGCTTGCAGGATCCCACCAAGCCTCTGTAGGAAAAGCAGTCCCTAATTGGAGCTAATTGGAGCTGTTTCATTCATATAAACAAGGGAGAAGATTTCAAAGTGCGCCTGAAAAGAATCAATTTATATTTCATAGGTTATATTTTTCTACTTTTTAGGTTAGAGGGGAGGTTCTAGCAGCATTCTCCAAGTGATAATGGTGCAGAGGATCTCCTCAGGAGGTCTGGACTGGTAGGAAACGCAGTCCCTTGAGGTCTGACGCAGGATGGACAACCTTGCTCTGAATGCCCCCAACACCACCCTTTTTCTCATTGTCCCCTGGGACTTACATCCCTTCTCCTTACATCAGACTTTTCCCCTCAATTCTGCAGGTGGGTGCTGCAGCTCCTTTGCACCATCCCCACCTGTTTGCCTTAGAGGACTGGCTGCACTCAGGAGCAGAACAATTTTTCAAATCTGCAAGCAATGTGAAGCATGATCAAGTGTCATAAATAAAAAAAACCTCTCTCCACACTTCTGGCACCTGAGCTGGTAACTGTCCAGGTGGATTTCCCAAGGGTAAATCACACCTCACAGACCTGACAGCCTGCAGATGTGCATGAGGATCTCCGCAGTGGATGTCATTTCCCTCAGTTTACAGAACACTTATCATGGTCTTCATCAGTGTTCTTCTGCCCAAGCGAGGCCATGACACTCTGGGTGCGTACAGAAAGAGATGGGTAAAAAACCAGCTGGATGGTCAGGCTGAAAGAGCAGTGGGGAAGGGCTCACGCCCCACCTGGAGGCCACTGGGACATACTGGGGCAGTGTGGGCAGCACAGGGGTGTCTTCTGTACCCTACACTGTGACTTTTAGGAGCTGTGCACATGACCCAGTGGAGGCAACTCTCACAATGTCTGTCGGTGGCACTAGATTTGTAGGACCATCCCTGTGCCCTAGGGATGCCATGGAGGGGAACCCTGGCAGGTGGGGTGGCCGCCCTGTCAGGAGCTGCACAGATGCAGGACGGACCAAGGGCAGAGCCTGCACCTCCCTCGGGTGGACTAACACCCTGCAGCTGCAGGGCCTGGGACCTGCCTGGCTGGGCAGTGTCTGTGCAGAAAAGGCCCTGCTGGTGCTGGGGGACAGAAGGCAAAACACAATCCCAGCCCGTGACCTGGTAGCAGAGGCAGCCAGCAGTGCCCGGGAGCGTCTGAAGAGGTGCCTTGCCAAGAGAGGGCGGGAAGTGATTGTGTCCCTATGCTCATCCCTTGTTAGACCCCCTGTCTGTGGCTGTGCTCATTTTTGGGCCGTGACTTGGGAGGGAGTGGCTGGGTGGCTGCTGGGCTTTTGGCCAGAGACAGCCCATTAGAGCAAGGAAGGTGTGTATAAGTGGGAGGGAGTTGAGGAAGGAAGGGAGGCAACAGAAAGTCCCTAGGACTTGGAGGGCCATGGCTTCATATCATTGGCAAACCCCATTCAGAATGAAGCTGGGAAGTGATGCTGACATTCTGAATCAACAAGGTCTATGGGCAGGCAAAGCTGTTCCTGTTGTTGTGACCCTATGGAGACCCACACGCCTCTCTAAGGTGACCCACACACCTACAGCATAGATGAGGCTGGGGCTGAATCTCTTGCTTGGCTTCAATGGCCTCCCAAAGCCATGGAAAGCTTTGGGTGGAGGCCCCAGGTGAGGCTGGTCAGGGTCAGGAAGGCCTAGGGATGCTCTCAGGGCCCTGCCCCCATGGGATCCCACCTGCCACTGCCCTCAGCAGGCCAGGTTCTCCTTCCCTCCTGCCCCAGGGCTATGCTCTTCTGCTCTCCTTCCCCACGTGCCTGGGCATCAGGGACACCACAACTGCACAGTCACTACAACCAAGGTGGCACTGGTCTTCACCTCCCTGAGCATCTTGTCCTGTTTGGGGAGTCCCAGGTGCAGGTGGGCATCAGGGTGGGTGGCCTGTTTGGTCTGGGGAACTTGCCCACAAGCCCCTGGACTTCTGGCATCCTTGCTTACATATCCAGTGGACGCCAAGGAGACTGATTCCCCCAGAAAAGTCAGGCTTTGTCTCACATTGTTTCTCCTGCCATCGTATCTCACAATCCAAACATTTTTTTAATTGCCAATACATTAATTTTTGGCAAGACCACACATCTCTGGCCATGAAAAGAATCATTAAGAGATCTCTTTGTCTTTATCTTGACCCATGAGCATTGCTGCTTTATTTTCTCCCTTTGTCCTGTTGAGTCAGTGCAGTGAAAGAGCAGCTGAATGGTTGTCTCACCACTGGCCAAGGTTAACCCACCACAGGACCACATCAGGACTGCTGAGCCCACAATGGGTCTCCCCAGCACATGAAAGACCCTGACACATCAGAGCAAGTCCTGCAGAGGCCAGAAGGATGGTTGGGATGTGGGGCACATTATGAACAGAGATACTGAGAGAGCAAGAGTATTATTTGAGAAATGGTTCCGAGTGAAAGACTGGAGTGCTGGACCCAGGCCAGCTGGTGGGATCTCAATCAATATTTGTTCGAACACAGCCATGAGAACGTGATCTTGTTGGAGTTGTCTGACAATGGCCTTCACTGAGAGACCAACTGCGGCAAGAGCTATGGGACATGTGTGTAACAAGTGTCAGTAGGAAAGTGGCTCCATTTATATTTAGAAACGGTGATGGAGTTGGGTATCACTGGGCAACGGAGGAGGACAGAGGTGACCATGCAGGAGTGGTCCCTAATGAGGGCTGGGGTATATGACCAGACACGGAAAGGAGCATTTTCTGGGAATTTGTGGGGAAAATTTCCCTTCTGCAGCTTTCTGAGGGTGTGCAGGGAACACGGCACAGATCTGGCCCCTCAGTCCCGCTCCTTTGGTGCCTTGCTTGCTTCACCATGACCCCTGGGTCTGCACCAGGACCACCCTGCTGTGTGCCCCCACCCTGCACACCCACACAGCTGAGCTCTCACTGGTGTTTCCCTCTCCTGGGCCCTTCCCAGCCCAGCCCCCCCACAGCTCTGCCCACCTCCCCTGCCCTCTCCTCAGCCCAGGCAGACACAGCAGCCCACGCGGGGCTGGCCCCATGCAATTGCCCACCCAAAGGGGGCTGCAGAGCTCTGGGGAGTCAACCCACAGACTCAGCCCACTGGAAAGGCTTAGCGGATTCTGGTGAGCAGAGAGAGGTCTCATCCTGCCAGTCAGCTCCAGGGCTGGCACCAGCCATGGCATGAGGGGACAGAGGCCAGTGTCTCCCTCTGTCTGCTGCTCCTCTCTCACAGGGACCCTGCTTGCCCACTCCTGGCAGCCCCTCGGGGCCAGTCCCTGTCCCCAGCACCAGGCTGCTGGCCTGGGGGCTCCCCAGGCACCTCCTGCGGCACCAGGGACACAGCAGCCTGCCCCAGCTGGGGCATCCACAGAGACACCTGCTCTTGCCCAGGGATGTGGTCTCAGGCATGGCCCTGAGCAGGCGGTGCTGCTGTGCAGGGCAGCGGTGCCTGAAAGCCCAGGGAGATGGTCCCAGGCACATCCCTCTTGGTCACCCACCATTCCCATGGGCACTGGGCACCCACACGCCAAGGCTCAACACAGGCCCATGCCCTAACGCGTTGCCCCATACCCTCCTCCCCTGAGCCATGGGGAACCCAAACTCACAGACGTTATTCAGGGAACAATTCCTGCAGCTTGTTCCTGAGCTTAGCTTTGGGAGGAGATCCCAACCTGCCGGCATGGACACTGAGGAAAAACCCTTTTATTTTGCTTACACTTGCAAAGGCAAAACCAACCATTCAAGTACATGCAGTGGATCTTCCCAAGCCTGGTTCCGCTGGGCCAACACAGCATAGGGAGAAAATTGGTCCTTTAAAAGAAAACCACTTAAAGGAAGCGTGATATCTTTACGCCACACGTCGTGCAGAGATCAAGTGTTTGACTTTCACAAGTGCCCAGGCTGCAGGCGTTAAAGGCCTTGGGGCTAAAAGATCTGTGTTTTTCTTTTTAAAAGTTGCAACAGAGGTGGCATTTGTTCATTAGTAAGGCCTAAATAAGGCCATAACCAATTCAGCATTTCTGCAAGCTTTTGGACATCATTCAAGGTCTTTACATCTAGTTTCAGTTTGAAAGCTTGTGGAGACACAGTTGTATTCAGCACATTCATGCCCAGATATTTCCAGGGCTCTTGTCTCTGAACTTTTTCAGGAGCTACAATCAACCCAAACTCAGCGAAATTATGTCTGGACTCTTTCTCAACTGTCTCCAGCAGCTCTTCTGATGGTGCTGCTAGCAAAATGCCATCCATGTCATGATAACAGTAAACATCTTGGTATTTGTCTCTCACTGAGCTCAAGGCTTGAGCTACAAACCACGGACAAATGCTTGGTGAGTTTCTCATGCCTTGAGGCAGCACGGTCCAGTGGTACCTTTTTGTGGGCTCAGAGTTATTTCTAGTTGGTACTGTAAAGGCAAACTTGGCTTTGTCTTCTGGATCTAAAGGAATGGTGAACATACAGCCTTACAGATCAATAACTACAATGTCCCACTCCATTGGTATTACGGTGGCAGATGGCAATCCTGGCTGCAAGGCCCCCACAGGGGCCATCACTGCATTGACTTTACGCAGGTCATGCAGCAATCGCCATTTCCCTGAAATCATTTTCATCACAAATACAGGGGTGTTCCACAGGCTATGTGACTCTTCAGTGTGGCCCGTGTTTAATTTTTCCTTAAGAATTCATGCCGGGCACACAGCTTTTCCTGGGGCAGGGGCCACTGACCTACCCATACTGGTCTGTCGGTAACCAAGTAGACCAAGGGGAGGCTGTTTCACTGCCTGAAGTACAGTGGCCCCAGTTAAAAATCCGTGATGATCCAAACTCCCCACTGTCCTAGACAATCTCGGCCCCACAAAGTGAGTGCTGTGGTGGTAACGTATGGCTGGACGGAGGCAGTCTGTCCTTGTGTTTTGATCTGTAAAGGTTTTACAGACAAGTAGCTTGTAGTCACGCCCCCCCCGACCTACAACTCCCACTGCGTTATTTACCAAAGGCCAATGAGGTGGCCAGTCCTTGCTTGATATGACAGTTACGTCTGCTCCGGTATCCAGAAGACCGCTCAACTTCACTTGTGCAGGAGTGCCTCCCGACAATGCCAGAGTGCAGGTCATGTTGGGTCCTTGTGGAGATGGTTCTTGTGTCCAAGACACTTGAGGTATTCCTGTGGAGGCGAATCCTTCATCGACCCACCATCTAGGCTCTGTTTGGGGAACACAACTCTCAAAAGGCACAAGCTGAGCAAGGCGCGTATTTTTTGGAATGTCACCAGGAGGCACAGGTGTAGAAACTAAGGCACATATTTGATCTGTAAAGTCTATATCACAAACACCAACATGGACTTGGTTATTTTGGACCTGATCTAACAGTAGGGTGGACCACTGAGCCTGTTGCTGAGGGCTGGCATACTGCCCAGTACCCATCAACACGTCAGGCCCATTACCAACCCAAAGATCATGCTGTGGAAGGTTCATATTCTGCAGCCATTGCTGTTCCACCGCTGCCCGCCATGTGCCATGGAAGACCGTTAGTGGCACAGGTTGGAAAATGATCTGCGCCACCTGAGAAACATCGAAAGGAGTCCAAGTGTCCATGGTAAGCAAATGTAACAATTGCATTGTAGCCGGCGAATTCACCCTGTACTGAGAAACAGGTTTTTGCAAGTCCTGCACTATTTTCCAAGCAGATGCTGTATGAACCTTGGGATTACCAGCAGCCACGTCTCCTGTTATAACAGGACATGCATGCAGTGCAACAGTGGAAGGAGTAGTAACATCAAGGAGCGGTCTACCTGTATGTTCTACTAAATTCCAGTTTCCCTCTTTCTGTACCGCATCTTTTACAGCCTGCCAAAATTGCCGAGGGCCGCGCGGCATTACCATTACACTGGATACTGGATTTCTACCACCACCACATTCTTCACTGCCTCTGACTGATAACCTTGTTGTAGCTGGACATGATTCCCCGTTTTTGGCATTTCCACCCTGCGTAGGCAGGGGAGGAGCAGAGGGGGCAGGCGGGAGGGGAGAAGAGGCTGGGGGAGGAGGGAGTGTGGGCTGCCATAAATGTCGCTGGGACTCAGGGGGGCAGGGATCAGTCCGCCAAGGTTTCTGCTCGTCGTCTTCATCCTCGGAATCACTACCGAACATAGGTCGATGCCGTTCGGCAGATTTGGGGGCTTTGGGACATTGAGGAGTGGTGACTGGTAAGGGGCATGGACTCTCCCCCTCCCCCAGCACCTCACCCTCTTGTCTGTTGACTGAAGGGTGATCCAGGAGAGGTCTGGCTGATACACCCCCACTGACGTCTTGCTGACTTTTCAAGCCCCCCACAGCATCTCTAAGCAGTCCCCATGTAGCCAAAAGCCCCGACGCCTCTTTGTCCCCTTTCACCACAGCTTCTAACAGTGTCGATCCCAAATTCTCCCAGGTCGACGCACTAAAAACAGTCACAGTGGACGCTTCTGCTCCTTGTCTCCTGGCTCTCAATAACATACATCTTAACCACAGCCCATCTAAAGTAGTTCCACGCTGCTGTAACACTAACTTCCACACTGACAGCACAATGGTATCTTCCTTAAATTAGTCCCCATGCTGTCCCTGGTGGCTCACTGTTCTGGTGTCACAGTCTCCCGGGATCTTGCAGCCGCCCCGCTGCGCTATTCCGCTTCAGCAGGCTCCATCTTCCCAGCAACCCGCTGGTCACAATCTCAGGATCTGCTCCTGACACCCCTTACCAGGGTCATGTTGGCACAGTCTCAGGGTCTCCTTATGATACCCCTTACTGGGTCACATCAGCACGTCGGGGTCACCAATTGTGGTGATGCAAGTCAAAACAGATTCAAAAATGTGGAGTGGCTGGAAGAACACGGGCAAATTATGAGCAATCCAGACCAAATAACTTGGTTGTAATACCAGGCCGCAGCTCTAACAAGCTGCAGGTGTTGTGAAGGACATGTGCAAGGCCAAGGGAGACAAAGAAACTGTGTATTCGCAGAGAGGTAAGACACTTGGACTGAAAGATGAGAAAAAACAGGATGCCTGCACAAGGGGGGAGCAGCATGTGGGCACCACACCAGGACCAGTCCTAGGGGAGGTGGAAGCGTGTGAACGAGTAGTTTTAACCGATCACCTTTTACATAACAAAGTGTGCGTAGTGTGTGTATTTTTAGCTGTAGAGTATAAATTGGTGTGAGTCTATTAATAAAGTGGCACTAACTTGATCACATTGGTCATATTACTTGTGTCTGAGCCTTCTGCTTCAACAAGTGGCGCCCAAACAGGGACCCTCTCGTCCATGCTTCCAGGAGCGCAGAGGCGGCTCAGAGGGGGCGGAAGGAGCCGGCCGTAGCAGGCGCTGCCTCGGTGCCTGGGAAGATGCATGTGCGCAGCCGTTGGAATCTCGCCCCGATCAGGGGAGCGGTCGGGGAGGAGATGGGGTCCATGCTGAGCAAAGAAGAAGTGGCAGTGGTGAAGCTCCTCCAACATATCCTCTCTCAGAGAGGGTTATCTTATGATGAGGGAAGCCTGAGGAAGTTGCTGTCACGGGCTCGGCAGCGAGGGCTGATCCCCTCAGTGAGCGCGGCTTTTGCGTTAACAACTTGGGATAAGATCAGCACGGCACTGTGGGAGGACATTAGTTCAGGCTCTGAAGAAAGTGGAAAATTCTCCACAATGTGGAGGTTGATTTTAGAGACTTTAAAAGAAATGAAAGTGGTCAGCAGACGATTGTATGATGCTGCCACGGAGGGGGACTCCGAGACGGGAATCCATTTAGCACCTTGGTGGCAAATCCTGACTACACTACTCCAAGTGTGGACTAATTCTACTAACGGTGCCAAACCAGAGGAAGGTGTAAATTCCACCAACAGCACGAGTGCTAAACCAGAGGAAGGTGTAAATTCCACCAACAGCGAGACTCTTCTCAACAAACCACCAACGATGGCAATTCCATCCACACCTCCTCTGCCCCAAAAGCTCCTGTCACTGATTGCTAGCTTGCTAAAGAAAGTAATACTACAAATATATATTTTTTCTGGCTTATTAACAGATGTCAGTTCTGTCTGTCATATGTTGCTACAGAACCGAGTTGCTATTGATTTTTATTATTAGCATGGGGACACGAGTGTGAAGACTTTGATAGGATATGTTATGTGAATCTGAGCGACCACTCTGAATCAATCCACAAAAGCATACAAAACTTCAAAGCCTTAAACAAAGATCTGCAGCAGAGCCAGGGGTGGGATGCCTTTGGTCTCTTCTCATGGCTGGGAAACTTTGGGCCATGGATCAAAAGTATTACAGGTTTTATTATAATTATCTTTAACCACCTTATTGATGTTTGCCTTATATCTCCCATGCCTTTTTTCCTGTATTCAGTGTTTAGTTGATTGTAACATAAAGCAGGTCATGGTCACCCAGCTACACACAGCCTTTGCCTCCTCGCAATTAACAAGCAAAAAAGAGGAGGATAGAGAATCTCTGAAGAGAGATGTAGGAGAGGAAGCTGGAGAATATTTGACCTAACAAGAGATGAGAGAACAGCTGGGTATTGTGAAGGAGAGTAGGAAAGATGAACATGGTTATCTAGTGATAAAGAGGTGTCTGCATGCGTGTAGCGATATATAGCTATGTAACTGCTGAATGATTTCTGCTCTGAGCCTGGTGCCTGGTGGTGCATACAGCTGCGGTTTGTGTGCAGGCTCAGAGATGTAAATAAGGGCTTCTCTGTTATGGTAAAGTGTCTCTGGTTGCATATATAGAAGAAAAAAAAAAAAAAAAAAAAGGGGTGTGGGGGCAGGGAGGGGTGGGTGGGGAATGAAGGGAATGACCCCAGAGGCACGTTCAGAGAAATCATGCTGTGTTTTGAACTTTTTGAAAATCTCTGCCGACCATGCGGTGTCTCCCATTTTGACTTTGTGTCAGTTGGAGATAAGCAGCCAAAGTACAAAGGCCTCTTAGTAGGCATGAAAGACCCTTGTACTGACGTGCTGAATTAGACTCTGTAACTCAAAAGTTATAAAGTAGGTATGTTTATTGCGTGCAGATGCATGGGGGATTGCTCCTCCACAAGCGTGCATTCTTAACGCTATGGTCCATATCAATATTGTCCATATCAATCCCCCCTTTTCTATCAAACTAAGTAAATTCTTTTACTTATGCAGTCTTCCCGAATGATATAAAACATCATACATAAGTGTTACCCTTTTAAACGTTCTCCAAACCCACAAATATAACATATGGTTATTACTAAGGAAATTCCTAAACTGATCAATAAGATCACAATGGGGTGTACCATAGCGTTAAGAATTCCTGTTGCAGAAGGTGACCAGCCAAAGAGAGTATCCCACTGATATGGAGAAATAGTTTGAAATGGGACAATGGACATCGATTGTGATTGTATATGTCTGCTCAGGAATGTGGGTATGGTGACTGGTCATGGGTGCGATGTCTGGTCACATAGGCACACAGCTTTGAAGAGACGCCTACAGCTTTGAGGAGATGCCTGCCCTTCTTCCTCTAACAAAGGGGCTATTTTAAAAAAGAATGAGAAAAGGATGAGAGACATTCCAATGCTATCTAGAGGGAGGGAGTGCTAAGTCTCCTTGCTGGAGAAGGTCAGATGGTCACAAGGACATGAATCACCTACAAACCTGCAAGACCACCACATTCCAGGCAAAGGACTGATAAGCTAATTAACATATGAAGCAAGAGTAAGGGGGTTTAGGTAACGAATATGTATAGGCGTTAATTGAATATTCATTTGTTTTATTGTATAAATGTGAGATGGTTCATCACTTCGGGCATGCACGCTTGTGGAGGAGCGATCCCCCATGCATCTGCACGCAATAAACATACCTACTTTATAACTTTTGAGTTACAGAGTCTAATTCAGCACGTCAGTACAAGGGTCTTTCATGCCTACTAAGAGGCCTTTGTACTTTGGCTGCTTATCTCCAACTGACACAAAGTCAAAATGGGAGACACCGCATGGTCGGCAGAGATTTTCAAAAAGTTCAAAACACAGCATGATTTCTCTGAACGTGCCTCTGGGGTCATTCCCTTCATTCCCCACCCACCCCTCCCTGCCCCCACACCCCTTTTTTTTTTTTTTTTTTTTCTTCTATATATGCAACCAGAGACACTTTACCATAACAGAGAAGCCCTTATTTACATCTCTGAGCCTGCACACAAACCGCAGCTGTATGCACCACCAGGCACCAGGCTCAGAGCAGAAATCATTCAGCAGTTACATAGCTATATATCGCTACACGCATGCAGACACCTCTTTATCACTAGATAACCATGTTCATCTTTCCTACTCTCCTTCACAATACCCAGCTGTTCTCTCATCTCTTGTTAGGTCAAATATTCTCCAGCTTCCTCTCCTACATCTCTCTTCAGAGATTCTCTATCCTCCTCTTTTTTGCTTGTTAATTGCGAGGAGGCAAAGGCTGTGTGTAGCTGGGTGACCATGACCTGCTTTATGTTACAATCAACTAAACACTGAATACAGGAAAAAAGGCATGGGAGATATAAGGCAAACATCAATAAGGTGGTTAAAGATAATTATAATAAAACCTGTAATACTTTTGATCCATGGCCCAAAGTTTCCCAGCCATGAGAAGAGACCAAAGGCATCCCACCCCTGGCTCTGCTGCAGATCTTTGTTTAAGGCTTTGAAGTTTTGTATGCTTTTGTGGATTGATTCAGAGTGGTCGCTCAGATTCACATAACATATCCTATCAAAGTCTTCACACTCGTGTCCCCATGCTAATAATAAAAATCAATAGCAACTCGGTTCTGTAGCAACATATGACAGACAGAACTGACATCTGTTAATAAGCCAGAAAAAATATATATTTGTAGTATTACTTTCTTTAGCAAGCTAGCAATCAGTGACAGGAGCTTTTGGGGCAGAGGAGGTGTGGACGGAATTGCCATCGTTGGTGGTTTGTTGAGAAGAGTCTCGCTGTTGGTGGAATTTACACCTTCCTCTGGTTTAGCACTCGTGCTGTTGGTGGAATTTACACCTTCCTCTGGTTTGGCACCGTTAGTAGAATTAGTCCACACTTGGAGTAGTGTAGTCAGGATTTGCCACCAAGGTGCTAAATGGATTCCCGTCTCGGAGTCCCCCTCCGTGGCAGCATCATACAATCGTCTGCTGACCACTTTCATTTCTTTTAAAGTCTCTAAAATCAACCTCCACATTGTGGAGAATTTTCCACTTTCTTCAGAGCCTGAACTAATGTCCTCCCACAGTGCCGTGCTGATCTTATCCCAAGTTGTTAACGCAAAAGCCGCGCTCACTGAGGGGATCAGCCCTCGCTGCCGAGCCCGTGACAGCAACTTCCTCAGGCTTCCCTCATCATAAGATAACCCTCTCTGAGAGAGGATATGTTGGAGGAGCTTCACCACTGCCACTTCTTCTTTGCTCAGCATGGACCCCATCTCCTCCCCGACCGCTCCCCTGATCGGGGCGAGATTCCAACGGCTGCGCACATGCATCTTCCCAGGCACCGAGGCAGCGCCTGCTACGGCCGGCTCCTTCCGCCCCCTCTGAGCCGCCTCTGCGCTCCTGGAAGCATGGACGAGAGGGTCCCTGTTTGGGCGCCACTTGTTGAAGCAGAAGGCTCAGACACAAGTAATATGACCAATGTGATCAAGTTAGTGCCACTTTATTAATAGACTCACACCAATTTATACTCTACAGCTAAAAATACACACACTACGCACACTTTGTTATGTAAAAGGTGATCGGTTAAAACTACTCGTTCACACGCTTCCACCTCCCCTAGGACTGGTCCTGGTGTGGTGCCCACATGCTGCTCCCCCCTTGTGCAGGCATCCTGTTTTTTCTCATCTTTCAGTCCAAGTGTCTTACCTCTCTGCGAATACACAGTTTCTTTGTCTCCCTTGGCCTTGCACATGTCCTTCACAACACCTGCAGCTTGTTAGAGCTGCGGCCTGGTATTACAACCAAGTTATTTGGTCTGGATTGCTCATAATTTGCCCGTGTTCTTCCAGCCACTCCACATTTTTGAATCTGTTTTGACTTGCATCACCACAATTGGTGACCCCGACGTGCTGATGTGACCCAGTAAGGGGTATCATAAGGAGACCCTGAGACTGTGCCAACATGACCCTGGTAAGGGGTGTCAGGAGCAGATCCTGAGATTGTGACCAGCGGGTTGCTGGGAAGATGGAGCCTGCTGAAGCGGAATAGCGCAGCGGGGCGGCTGCAAGATCCCGGGAGACTGTGACACCAGAACAGTGAGCCACCAGGGACAGCATGGGGACTAATTTAAGGAAGATACCATTGTGCTGTCAGTGTGGAAGTTAGTGTTACAGCAGCGTGGAACTACTTTAGATGGGCTGTGGTTAAGATGTATGTTATTGAGAGCCAGGAGACAAGGAGCAGAAGCGTCCACTGTGACTGTTTTTAGTGCGTCGACCTGGGAGAATTTGGGATCGACACTGTTAGAAGCTGTGGTGAAAGGGGACAAAGAGGCGTCGGGGCTTTTGGCTACATGGGGACTGCTTAGAGATGCTGTGGGGGGCTTGAAAAGTCAGCAAGACGTCAGTGGGGGTGTATCAGCCAGACCTCTCCTGGATCACCCTTCAGTCAACAGACAAGAGGGTGAGGTGCTGGGGGAGGGGGAGAGTCCATGCCCCTTACCAGTCACCACTCCTCAATGTCCCAAAGCCCCCAAATCTGCCGAACGGCATCGACCTATGTTCGGTAGTGATTCCGAGGATGAAGACGACGAGCAGAAACCTTGGCGGACTGATCCCTGCCCCCCTGAGTCCCAGCGACATTTATGGCAGCCCACACTCCCTCCTCCCCCAGCCTCTTCTCCCCTCCCGCCTGCCCCCTCTGCTCCTCCCCTGCCTACGCAGGGTGGAAATGCCAAAAACGGGGAATCATGTCCAGCTACAACAAGGTTATCAGTCAGAGGCAGTGAAGAATGTGGTGGTGGTAGAAATCCAGTATCCAGTGTAATGGTAATGCCGCGCGGCCCTCGGCAATTTTGGCAGGCTGTAAAAGATGCGGTACAGAAAGAGGGAAACTGGAATTTAGTAGAACATACAGGTAGACCGCTCCTTGATGTTACTACTCCTTCCACTGTTGCACTGCATGCATGTCCTGTTATAACAGGAGACGTGGCTGCTGGTAATCCCAAGGTTCATACAGCATCTGCTTGGAAAATAGTGCAGGACTTGCAAAAACCTGTTTCTCAGTACAGGGTGAATTCGCCGGCTACAATGCAATTGTTACATTTGCTTACCATGGACACTTGGACTCCTTTCGATGTTTCTCAGGTGGCGCAGATCATTTTCCAACCTGTGCCACTAACGGTCTTCCATGGCACATGGCGGGCAGCGGTGGAACAGCAATGGCTGCAGAATATGAACCTTCCACAGCATGATCTTTGGGTTGGTAATGGGCCTGACGTGTTGATGGGTACTGGGCAGTATGCCAGCCCTCAGCAACAGGCTCAGTGGTCCACCCTACTGTTAGATCAGGTCCAAAATAACCAAGTCCATGTTGGTGTTTGTGATATAGACTTTACAGATCAAATATGTGCCTTAGTTTCTACACCTGTGCCTCCTGGTGACATTCCAAAAAATACGCGCCTTGCTCAGCTTGTGCCTTTTGAGAGTTGTGTTCCCCAAACAGAGCCTAGATGGTGGGTCGATGAAGGATTCGCCTCCACAGGAATACCTCAAGTGTCTTGGACACAAGAACCATCTCCACAAGGACCCAACATGACCTGCACTCTGGCATTGTCGGGAGGCACTCCTGCACAAGTGAAGTTGAGCGGTCTTCTGGATACCGGAGCAGACGTAACTGTCATATCAAGCAAGGACTGGCCACCTCATTGGCCTTTGGTAAATAACGCAGTGGGAGTTGTAGGTCGGGGGGGCGTGACTACAAGCTACTTGTCTGTAAAACCTTTACAGATCAAAACACAAGGACAGACTGCCTCCGTCCAGCCATACGTTACCACCACAGCACTCACTTTGTGGGGCCGAGATTGTCTAGGACAGTGGGGAGTTTGGATCATCACGGATTTTTAACTGGGGCCACTGTACTTCAGGCAGTGAAACAGCCTCCCCTTGGTCTACTTGGTTACCGACAGACCAGTATGGGTAGGTCAGTGGCCCCTGCCCCAGGAAAAGCTGTGTGCCCGGCATGAATTCTTAAGGAAAAATTAAACACGGGCCACACTGAAGAGTCACATAGCCTGTGGAACACCCCTGTATTTGTGATGAAAATGATTTCAGGGAAATGGCGATTGCTGCATGACCTGCGTAAAGTCAATGCAGTGATGGCCCCTGTGGGGGCCTTGCAGCCAGGATTGCCATCTGCCACCGTAATACCAATGGAGTGGGACATTGTAGTTATTGATCTGTAAGGCTGTATGTTCACCATTCCTTTAGATCCAGAAGACAAAGCCAAGTTTGCCTTTACAGTACCAACTAGAAATAACTCTGAGCCCACAAAAAGGTACCACTGGACCGTGCTGCCTCAAGGCATGAGAAACTCACCAAGCATTTGTCCGTGGTTTGTAGCTCAAGCCTTGAGCTCAGTGAGAGACAAATACCAAGATGTTTACTGTTATCATGACATGGATGGCATTTTGCTAGCAGCACCATCAGAAGAGCTGCTGGAGACAGTTGAGAAAGAGTCCAGACATAATTTCGCTGAGTTTGGGTTGATTGTAGCTCCTGAAAAAGTTCAGAGACAAGAGCCCTGGAAATATCTGGGCATGAATGTGCTGAATACAACTGTGTCTCCACAAGCTTTCAAACTGAAACTAGATGTAAAGACCTTGAATGATGTCCAAAAGCTTGCAGAAATGCTGAATTGGTTATGGCCTTATTTAGGCCTTACTAATGAACAAATGCCACCTCTGTTGCAACTTTTAAAAAGAAAAACACAGATCTTTTAGCCCCAAGGCCTTTAACGCCTGCAGCCTGGGCACTTGTGAAAGTCAAACACTTGATCTCTGCACGACGTGTGGCGTAAAGATATCACGCTTCCTTTAAGTGGTTTTCTTTTAAAGGACCAATTTTCTCCCTATGCTGTGTTGGCCCAGCGGAACCAGGCTTGGGAAGATCCACTGCATGTACTTGAATGGTTGGTTTTGCCTTTGCAAGTGTAAGCAAAATAAAAGGGTTTTTCCTCAGTGTCCATGCCGGCAGGTTGGGATCTCCTCCCAAAGCTAAGCTCAGGAACAAGCTGCAGGAATTGTTCCCTGAATAACGTCTGTGAGTTTGGGTTCCCCATGGCTCAGGGGAGGAGGGTATGGGGCAACGCGTTAGGGCATGGGCCTGTGTTGAGCCTTGGCGTGTGGGTGCCCAGTGCCCATGGGAATGGTGGGTGACCAAGAGGGATGTGCCTGGGACCATCTCCCTGGGCTTTCAGGCACCGCTGCCCTGCACAGCAGCACCGCCTGCTCAGGGCCATGCCTGAGACCACATCCCTGGGCAAGAGCAGGTGTCTCTGTGGATGCCCCAGCTGGGGCAGGCTGCTGTGTCCCTGGTGCCGCAGGAGGTGCCTGGGGAGCCCCCAGGCCAGCAGCCTGGTGCTGGGGACAGGGACTGGCCCCGAGGGGCTGCCAGGAGTGGGCAAGCAGGGTCCCTGTGAGAGAGGAGCAGCAGACAGAGGGAGACACTGGCCTCTGTCCCCTCATGCCATGGCTGGTGCCAGCCCTGGAGCTGACTGGCAGGATGAGACCTCTCTCTGCTCACCAGAATCCGCTAAGCCTTTCCAGTGGGCTGAGTCTGTGGGTTGACTCCCCAGAGCTCTGCAGCCCCCTTTGGGTGGGCAATTGCATGGGGCCAGCCCCGCGTGGGCTGCTGTGTCTGCCTGGGCTGAGGAGAGGGCAGGGGAGGTGGGCAGAGCTGTGGGGGGGCTGGGCTGGGAAGGGCCCAGGAGAGGGAAACACCAGTGAGAGCTCAGCTGTGTGGGTGTGCAGGGTGGGGGCACACAGCAGGGTGGTCCTGGTGCAGACCCAGGGGTCATGGTGAAGCAAGCAAGGCACCAAAGGAGCGGGACTGAGGGGCCAGATCTGTGCCGTGTTCCCTGCACACCCTCAGAAAGCTGCAGAAGGGAAATTTTCCCCACAAATTCCCAGAAAATGCTCCTTTCCGTGTCTGGTCATATACCCCAGCCCTCATTAGGGACCACTCCTGCATGGTCACCTCTGTCCTCCTCCGTTGCCCAGTGATACCCAACTCCATCACCGTTTCTAAATATAAATGGAGCCACTTTCCTACTGACACTTGTTACACACATGTCCCATAGCTCTTGCCGCAGTTGGTCTCTCAGTGAAGGCCATTGTCAGACAACTCCAACAAGATCACGTTCTCATGGCTGTGTTCGAACAAATATTGATTGAGATCCCACCAGCTGGCCTGGGTCCAGCACTCCAGTCTTTCACTCGGAACCATTTCTCAAATAATACTCTTGCTCTCTCAGTATCTCTGTTCATAATGTGCCCCACATCCCAACCATCCTTCTGGCCTCTGCAGGACTTGCTCTGATGTGTCAGGGTCTTTCATGTGCTGGGGAGACCCATTGTGGGCTCAGCAGTCCTGATGTGGTCCTGTGGTGGGTTAACCTTGGCCAGTGGTGAGACAACCATTCAGCTGCTCTTTCACTGCACTGACTCAACAGGACAAAGGGAGAAAATAAAGCAGCAATGCTCATGGGTCAAGATAAAGACAAAGAGATCTCTTAATGATTCTTTTCATGGCCAGAGATGTGTGGTCTTGCCAAAAATTAATGTATTGGCAATTAAAAAAATGTTTGGATTGTGAGATACGATGGCAGGAGAAACAATGTGAGACAAAGCCTGACTTTTCTGGGGGAATCAGTCTCCTTGGCGTCCACTGGATATGTAAGCAAGGATGCCAGAAGTCCAGGGGCTTGTGGGCAAGTTCCCCAGACCAAACAGGCCACCCACCCTGATGCCCACCTGCACCTGGGACTCCCCAAACAGGACAAGATGCTCAGGGAGGTGAAGACCAGTGCCACCTTGGTTGTAGTGACTGTGCAGTTGTGGTGTCCCTGATGCCCAGGCACGTGGGGAAGGAGAGCAGAAGAGCATAGCCCTGGGGCAGGAGGGAAGGAGAACCTGGCCTGCTGAGGGCAGTGGCAGGTGGGATCCCATGGGGGCAGGGCCCTGAGAGCATCCCTAGGCCTTCCTGACCCTGACCAGCCTCACCTGGGGCCTCCACCCAAAGCTTTCCATGGCTTTGGGAGGCCATTGAAGCCAAGCAAGAGATTCAGCCCCAGCCTCATCTATGCTGTAGGTGTGTGGGTCACCTTAGAGAGGCGTGTGGGTCTCCATAGGGTCACAACAACAGGAACAGCTTTGCCTGCCCATAGACCTTGTTGATTCAGAATGTCAGCATCACTTCCCAGCTTCATTCTGAATGGGGTTTGCCAATGATATGAAGCCATGGCCCTCCAAGTCCTAGGGACTTTCTGTTGCCTCCCTTCCTTCCTCAACTCCCTCCCACTTATACACACCTTCCTTGCTCTAATGGGCTGTCTCTGGCCAAAAGCCCAGCAGCCACCCAGCCACTCCCTCCCAAGTCACGGCCCAAAAATGAGCACAGCCACAGACAGGGGGTCTAACAAGGGATGAGCATAGGGACACAATCACTTCCCGCCCTCTCTTGGCAAGGCACCTCTTCAGACGCTCCCGGGCACTGCTGGCTGCCTCTGCTACCAGGTCACGGGCTGGGATTGTGTTTTGCCTTCTGTCCCCCAGCACCAGCAGGGCCTTTTCTGCACAGACACTGCCCAGCCAGGCAGGTCCCAGGCCCTGCAGCTGCAGGGTGTTAGTCCACCCGAGGGAGGTGCAGGCTCTGCCCTTGGTCCGTCCTGCATCTGTGCAGCTCCTGACAGGGCGGCCACCCCACCTGCCAGGGTTCCCCTCCATGGCATCCCTAGGGCACAGGGATGGTCCTACAAATCTAGTGCCACCGACAGACATTGTGAGAGTTGCCTCCACTGGGTCATGTGCACAGCTCCTAAAAGTCACAGTGTAGGGTACAGAAGACACCCCTGTGCTGCCCACACTGCCCCAGTATGTCCCAGTGGCCTCCAGGTGGGGCGTGAGCCCTTCCCCACTGCTCTTTCAGCCTGACCATCCAGCTGGTTTTTTACCCATCTCTTTCTGTACGCACCCAGAGTGTCATGGCCTCGCTTGGGCAGAAGAACACTGATGAAGACCATGATAAGTGTTCTGTAAACTGAGGGAAATGACATCCACTGCGGAGATCCTCATGCACATCTGCAGGCTGTCAGGTCTGTGAGGTGTGATTTACCCTTGGGAAATCCACCTGGACAGTTACCAGCTCAGGTGCCAGAAGTGTGGAGAGAGGTTTTTTTTATTTATGACACTTGATCATGCTTCACATTGCTTGCAGATTTGAAAAATTGTTCTGCTCCTGAGTGCAGCCAGTCCTCTAAGGCAAACAGGTGGGGATGGTGCAAAGGAGCTGCAGCACCCACCTGCAGAATTGAGGGGAAAAGTCTGATGTAAGGAGAAGGGATGTAAGTCCCAGGGGACAATGAGAAAAAGGGTGGTGTTGGGGGCATTCAGAGCAAGGTTGTCCATCCTGCGTCAGACCTCAAGGGACTGCGTTTCCTACCAGTCCAGACCTCCTGAGGAGATCCTCTGCACCATTATCACTTGGAGATTGCTGCTAGAACTTCCCCTCTAACCTAAAAAGTAGAAAAATATAACCTATGAAATATAAATTGATTCTTTTCAGGCGCACTTTGAAATCTTCTCCCTTGTTTATATGAATGAAACAGCTCCAATTAGCTGCACAGGTCTTGAAATTTGAAGGAAATGACAAAAAGGCAAATACCTCATTAGGGCATTGGGGGCTCCTGTCATGAACCTGAGCTACTGAGAGCAGACTGAACCAACCACTGAAGGAATGTAAGTCAGAAGCAGCACTGAAAATACCTTCAACATTGATGGGTCCCGCTGAGGGCCATTGCTGACAAAGCGTCCCCATGGACTCGTTAGAGTAGCTAATTAGAGGCCAGAACTGCAGGTAGGCAAAGGTACTGTGTCGGTGGCTGTAATGATGCAAAACACATTTGGATTTTTTTTGTGAAGCAGAAAGACCAAGCCCCAACCCTTGGAAGCTCTTGGAGGGCAGAACATAAGACCCTCCAAATCACGTTTCCTGTCACAGGCCTTGGTGACATGGGCAGCTGCCAGTGCCAGGGGGACAGAGGCCTCAGCCCCCTGTGGGGCCATTCAGCCTTGCTGCAGCCCGGGGCCA
Source organism: Falco peregrinus (assembly GCF_023634155.1). Classification (NCBI taxonomy): domain Eukaryota; kingdom Metazoa; phylum Chordata; class Aves; order Falconiformes; family Falconidae; genus Falco; species Falco peregrinus. The sequence goes on from NW_026599635.1 coordinate 358,273, forward strand.
TCTCCACTGCAAGTTGCCCTACACTGTCCATGTGGCACCTCTTTCCACTCTGGGGGTTGGACTCTTCCTTGCTTTCCTACCCAGCCCTCACACCCGCATTTCTCTGCCTTTTCTGCAGTTTCTCTCATCATCCCTGCTTCTTCCTTGAAACTCAAAGCCATGGGACGATTCAGGCTCCCTCTGGGTGAATTCTGGCATCAGAAGGCAACCCTCAGAGGGACATTTCTTTTTCCTTACATCCAATCTTACCCTTCCAAGCAGCACTTTGTGGAGGTTTTCTATTCATGCCGCTATCAGGAATCACTCCCTTATCTCTTTCATCTCTGACAGCCCCCTTCAAGCAGGTGCATGCTACTACTGTAGTGCCTGAGGATCCATTTTGTCGGTGTCAAGAAGCCCAGCACCTTCAGTCTCTCTCCACAGACTCCAAACTCCATCCAGGCAAGTATCCTCCACAGCCTCTTCAGTTTTTCCCCATTCCTCCAGAATGAGAAACCTCAAAGGCCAGGCACAGATAACCCAGATGTGGCCACAACAGTGCTGTGTCAAGCAGGATGATGCTGAGTCAAGGGGGATGACCAGTCCCTCTTCTGAGTGGCCACCTATGGTGAAAACCTCCAAAGAATCACCAAAGGAGGAGAGACAATGGCCAGGGAGGAAAGGGAAAGGAGGGGTGGGCTGCTTGCGTGGGAGGATACAAGGGTAGTCACGGAGAAGCAGTTGTGCGTGAGAAAGGAGGGAAAAAGGTAGGAAAGGGTGAAGAACAGGAATCAATAGGAACCAGCCAAGCAGCCCTGCATCTGAGCAGCAAAGCTTGGAGTGGGAAAGGAACGTCGCAGGTCATCTGACCAACTTTCTGTTAGGCTTCAACAGCTGCTGGAAACCTGAGTGATTTCCCTGCCATCATGAAGGCAAGATCCATGGTGGATGGAGATCCAGAATCATTCATGCCGGAAGGGACCTCAGGAGGTGTCCAGGCCTACATGCTGCTCAGAGAACGATCAGTTATGGGGCTGAAGCAAGTAGCTCAGGCTTTCCTTCAAGTGGAGCTTGAAAAGCACCAAGGATGGACATGGCACTGGCTCGTTGGACATCTACTCCAGTGCTTGACTGTCTTCATCGGGAGAAAGATTTTCCTCCCTTGCTTCAGCTGATGCCCATTGGCCCCCACACTCCCATCATGCACAACAGGCAAGAACCTGGCTGCCTTTTCTTGCTGATATGACCCAAGAAGATATGGGAAGGCCGTTATTAGGTGTCCCCAAACCTCCTCTTCTCCTGGCTTTGCACCTTTCAAATAAGGCCCATGGCATCCTGGGCTGCATTAGGAAGAGCACTGCCCAAGGTTCTGTGAAGGTGATCTTTCCTCTCTACTCAGCCCTGCTACAATTTGTCTTGCTGACTTGGTCTTGATTTCTACTTTACCACCGTCACCCATACTTGGCTGAAAGGTGACGTCCACATTTTTCACCACTTCTGCCTTGTCTTTTGTCCAAAACAAGTCCAGGAGAGGATTTCGCCATGTTGGTCAGGGGTCATCTTCCACCTTCCCTTCAACCGAGGCCTTGAATTCAATGTACTTTCTCTAGCCATCTAAAGGAGATGTCGTTCTCCTTCTAACCTTCATCAGGAGGTTGAGAGAATCTGAGCAGAAGCCCTTTGCACATGGAGGAGTTAGTGATGAGTGTCACAGAAAACCTGAGCAGGCCCGTGCTGTGCTCCACGTACCTCTTGGCCTTCAGGCTGAGCTGTGCTGAGTGTGCCCCTGGGTTGCAGAATAAGCCATATTGGAAGAAGAAATCTGCAGGAAGCTGCTGGTGAATGGCCAACCGCACGCCCTTACCTTTGTCTGAGACTGCAGTTACCAATTCCCAAGTGAACATCTCCTCTTAGAACACGAGAAGTGATGACTGGAATGGGTTTCCCTGGCAGAAAACACTTCAAGAGCTGACAGGAGCAGTGTGGGATAAGCCTTCTGCAGGCAGGATCTGCACCACTTGCTGCACCACTCTCCCAACGCTGTACACTCCGTGTTCCCGGCCTCGGAAGGGACGGCATACAGCTGACACGATTGTCTCTGTGTGTAGAGAGGTGGCTCTAGCCAAAGCCAATTGAAATGACACTTTGTCTCAGAGTCCAAGTGCCTTTCTTACTGCAGCCATAACCAGCTGGGCTGCTGATGGCCAATCCCCCAAGGAAACTGGACACTCCAGGGACCTCAAACTTGCCTTCATAGCCACGTGCCTCCTACTGGCCTATGAGCTTCTCAGATGTAATGGGTGTCATAATGACAGCCCAGATCATCAGCCTTCTTGTGGCCTTGGTTACTCCTTGGTCAGCGGCTCCTGAATTGGAGAAGGCAGTGACAAAGAGATGCACAGCATTGGAAGAGATGGCCAAAGACACTGCAGGTGCCATGAAGGCTTTGCAGGAAGAAGTGTGAGAAATAGCCCCTATAGCTGTGCAAAATGGAATGGCATTAGATATGAAGCTGGCATCTCAAGGCAGAGTCTGTGCTGTTCTTATCACCAGTTGTTGCGTATAAGTAGATCAAAGTGGGAGAATTTCCACAGATATAAAAATATTGGGAAACTTCATAATATTTGTCATGAGCCCTAGAATGTTCACACCTTCTCTGGAATTCAAGATATTGGGAATACGCTGACGTCCTGGTTTCCTGATTTACAGCTATGGGTTAAGAAGTTCATCTCCAGATGCCTTTCTCCTCTTCCTCTGTGATCACTCCAATCCATTTTACCTATGTAGCTTCTGCTTTAAGGTTCAGAGAGGAAAAGTTGGACTGTCTTTCAGTAGTGTCTCTAATATTCCCTATGGGCAACTCTTCAGTTGTGGCAATAGACTTCATGGGCATCTGCACAAACTAGCAATAATACAGCTGAGAAATGTAGGTTTTTGTTTATTAATTTCTATCCCAGTCCCCTCACCACCACCACCATCCACCATTCAACATTAGCAATCCCTCTTTTAGTCCTGTTTACACCCCTTACTCTAAGGAAATCAGCCAATAATTACTGCCAAGAATTTGCTATATTCAGCTTTAATAGTGAGGCTGGAGACGTGAGGAGCAAGGCTGTACACACAGTGTTTAGCTCCAGGGACTGATTTTCCTACCTGTCCGCACCTCCTCAGGAGACACTCTGCATCAAGAGCAATTGGAAAAGCCTTCTATCATTTCTCCAAAGTGCTCATTACCTGCCTTTCTCTTTCACTGTACAGCTGAAGCTTATCTCATTAAGTGTACAAGCCAAACTTGAAGACCAGATGTCCCTGATGGAGGAGACAGGGCTTGTCAGGGCGTTCTGCCTCATCATGAGCCCAGGGTGTCTGTGCTGCTGTGGACTTCAGGTGTTCAGAGGAGACTGATGAAACCTCTCAAGAACACCAAGCCAGGAGCAAAGCCCACAGCCCCTGGAAGCGTTAATGGGCCCCACTGAGGGCCATGGCTGAGAAAGCCTCCCCATGGCCTTGTTAGAGCCCATCCTTGGAGGCTGTGAGTGCAGGAAGGCAAAGGCGCTGTGCAGGCAGCTCTGCTGCTGAGCAAAGCCTTGGCTTGCTTGATGAAGCAGAAAGGCCAAGCCGTGACCTGCAGCCTGTGGGAAGGTCAGTGCTGTCCCTCACAGAAGGCTCAGGGCTCTTGCTGGGGACCATGGAAGGTGGGCATCCAATGCCGAATGGGATTGCTGTGGGAGATGGTGTCGAAGGCTTCCCTAATATCCAGGGAGACAGCATCCACAGCCTTTCCCTCACCCACTAGACAGGTCACCTTGTCACAGCAGGAGATTAGATTCATCAAGCAGGACCCGCCTTTCATAAACCTATGATGGCTGGTCCTGACATCCTGGTTTTCCTGTGCCTCCTGTGTGATGGCGCTCAGGACGATCTGCTCCACAACCTTCCCTGGCACTACGATCAGGTTGACAGGCCTGTAGTTATCCAGATCCTCCTTCTTACACTTCTTGTAGGTGGGCAGCACTTGACAAACCTTCAGTCTTCTGGGACCTCTTCAGTTAGACAGGACTTTTGATAGTCATCACTGTGGTGAAACAGTTGAGGAAAAAAGCAAATGATTTTCACAGTATTCCTGTATCACGAGATGTCCATAGCCCAGGATGCTTTCAAAAGCACTTTGTCCTTCCTGGATATAAGTTTCACCTGCAACACAGGTCTTCTGTGGCTGCAGAGAACTCACTGGCAGCAATGCCCTCTCGTGCCAGCACTGCACAGTCCAGCCCTGCATGTCTCTGGTCCCTAGGACAGCATGGATTGCCCTCCTTAAGGACACCTCATTTCACCTTTACAGTGCCAACTGCCAACCAACCCAACATGATCTGCAGGAAAACTTCTGCTTGTGTGTGACCTTGGGTACCTGTAGAGGTATTTTTAAAGGACTGAGGACACATGTTACCATTGTGAGGGTTGGACAACCCAGGCCTGTTAGTTGAAGATGCAGAGCAACTTTAAATTGTCCTGGGAACAAGCAGGGTGAGAAAAAAAACAAGCTATGCATGAAAAAGAAGCCAGGTGCAGAGCATGTCCTGGGAACCGCGAAATCAACACACTCTCATCAGCACACTCTGATCAGGCGCCTGCAGCATGCTCACTGATCAGTGACACAGACACCCACGTGACCAGAAACTTTTATCCAATCACCTGTGTGTAAAGTTGTGTGAAGGGTTTGTTTAAGTTATAAATATGACCTGTTTGTTTAATAAACTGAGCACGGCATGTAGCCATATTGGTGTGATTGTCGTGACTTGGCCGACTCTCCACGGGGGACCCTCTTCATCTTCCCACTGAAAAAACACCCCAGTTACATGTAATATTATTTAAATGCAGTCATTTTAGTACTGGTGAATGTAGAAGAATGGCTGCAGAAGCATGGCCTTAGAATCTCTGAAGATCTGCACAATCCAGGCCTGGTATTAGAATAGGCCTGTAATCAGAATTGTACTGAAGTTGCTGTGCTGAAGTTAACAAGAAAGGTAGCCTTGAGCTATTCTTGAATCCTGAGACCAAGTAATTATCTTGTGCCAACAGGCCGTGGCTGTAACAAGCTACAGCTGCTGGGAAAGCAGGTGCAGGGCCAAGAAAGATAGCGACCGGTATGGGAATACAGGGAGTAACAAACTACAAGGCTGAAGCACAGCAACACAATTAGCTACGTGATAGAATGCTTATTTTAGTCATGATAATTAGGGGTGTGAGAACCGCGCGCGTTTAGAGACTACTAACCAATTATATTTCTGCTTTACGAATATGCATGTGTATCGGTTCTGTATAAGTAGTGTTAGAAACTAATAAAGTTGAGCAAGATGCATAACTCATATTGAGCGTCTTCTTGACTCCGGCGAACCCTTCTTCCAACAGGTGAACACTGCAACAGATTGACAACATGATAGTCTTAACAGGCCTGTCCCGTAGAAATCTTTCTAATTTCTCAGAATATATTTTACAGTATTTCTTAGTGTAATAATATCATCTTCAACCTCAGCTTTTAAAAAGGTTTTTGGGGGAAAAAAAATCCTGCAACAAAAATAGAAAATTCTAACATGTTTTATGGCAACAGTTTTAAATTAAACTGTTCCAGCATTAAAAATCCATTAGAAGTGGAACAAAACCTCCCAGCATAAAGATAACTATCTAGGGATTCAACTACTGAAACTGCTTGCAATCAACTTGCTTCAGTGGAATAACCTTTTTTCCAGCTTACAAGAAAAAAAATTCTTGAAATGAATCAGAGAAGTCAACACCAAAGTTTCTCTACATCACAAAGCAATAAGGCAATTTAATATGGTATTAACACATGAAACAGAAGTTAACTATGCTTTTCAAAGATCACTTAGAACTGAGAAAAATGGGCTGATGATATGTTCTTAGGCTTCCGTCCTAAAATTGTCATGTTCCATAGTTTCAGATGAGTCAGCTGAGTAGGAAAGTTGGTTGTCTTGTACTATGCTCGTGCTTCCAGACCTAATCCCATCCGTAATTAAAAAAAGAGATTATTTGCCAAAATTTGTCAAATCTGAAAACAGTTTTGAGTTTAGTCTTATCTGACTTATTAGCAAAGCATCTAGGTCCTTCTTTCCTTCCAAACTAAGATGACATGGATAGAAATATTCAGTGTTTACTTATGTTGATTCAGAACAAATTAAAATGTAGTAGTATGAGACTCTGCCTTAGCTGTGTTACAAGAGGTCTGAAGCTCGAAGATTTGTACTGCTATACATTCAATAAGAAAACAATATCCATCCTTCTGTACTAGCTAATTATTTCTTTAACTAGAAAAAAAAAGTAAGAAAAATCATGTTTTCTTCCAAAATGGTAATTCTCTAGGGAATGTTTTTCAACTGTTCTTTGTTATCTTCCTAACAAAACTGAAACTAATTACAGCAACACTTCTTACCACTCACAGATCTAACATGCATATAATCATGGTAAGAGCAGTTATTTTCCAGCTTTATAGTATATATGTACATTCCTCTTATGCATTTAGAGGTGGACTTTTTCAGCCCAGGAAGGGTGACTGTATGTAGCGTGTCTGGCCTTCTTCAAATTACAGGCTTGATAATGTAAACTGGTCACTTCCTCAACTAACTGGTAGCTGAACAAAAGCACACATCGATTTAAATTTTCCAGGTGATGAAAAATCCTCCACTTAACCTGGTAAGACCTTCCAGGGATTAAGTGCTGCCTTTACTAACAGTAGTATGTCCTTGGATGGTAGTCAGGGTCAGCACACCGCATGGAAATGCAGCCGTCCTTGCCCTGACATACAGTAGACAAGCTAACAATACCATTTTTGTTCAGCTCTGCAGAATCAGTTTGCAAAATGTGTAATTTACATCGTTCAGTTGGTAGGGGTTTTTACTATATATATATGTATAAGCAAGGGAAACACAGAAAACTAGGAGGTTATTACAAAAGGTTGGAATGGAGGTTAAGCACTGGCAGAAGAGGATTATGAATTTCTGGCAAAGGCCCACCTTCTCGTCTGTAAAATGGACACACCGCTGGTGTCCCGCAGCAGGGAAGGAGGAAGAAAGCTAGCTGCAGAGAAAGGCACAGCTGTGAGAGAGGCACACACCAGAGAGTAACTGCCATGGTACATGGCAAACAGGGGCGTGCGGGCTAACAGCAATTTGAGTTCACATGGGTGAAAAAGAAGGAAAGCACTGAGTTCATATGTCAATGACACAAATTAGTAATAAGCTATTTCTTCTTGCAGCTCCCATCACCTTTGGCTAATAACAATCTTTGACAGCAAAGTAACGATTAAAGTCCTCAGCACCAAATTTAACCCACTGACCAAGAAGTGGCAAATGAATCCGCTCTTGTGGCTGAAGTCAAGAATGGCCAGTGGTACCAAAGGGACCGATGTTTCTGTGTGTTGGTTCTAGGGAATCATGCTCTGCATTTCAGTTATGGACTACGTATTGCTGGCTCTGCCCTGAGTTACGGATGATACACTAAAAACCTCACCTGTCCCACCATCAGGTAGTCATGGTCTTCTGGCACTCTCGCTGCACAGGGGGAGAGAAACCCAGATTCATTTCACTGAACTAATGCAAAAGACAACCTCAGGAATGCCGAGAAGAATTTTTTGTGAAGTGGACATTTTTCTGGATTTTTCAGATTTGCATTCAGTATGATTTACTTAAGTTTTAGCTGTTTACACTGAGCAACATAATTCTTAATAAATTATTACCAAAGGGAAAAATATGCAAAGCCTTTTGGGAAGACGACAGCATGCGCTTAGTAGAATCGTAGGCCATTAATTCCTTGGGTAAAGCAGCATCCTTCTGTGGTGCTGGATTTTAGCTTTGATGACAACATTGACAAAATTTCTGCTTCTGGTTTAATTTGAAGTGTGAAACTGTTAGCAACCCCGCCCAAACATCATTTTCCTCACTTCAGCTATGCGGAAGAGCAGAGGGATATTACTTTCAGTTTAAAAATAGGAACAGTTTCCCATCAGTTTATTCAATTTTGCCCCCTTTCTGGTACTTACTGCGCTTTTACTTGCCTTGGTGGTTAGGGGCTGTGCTGTAAACCAAAGCAATAAGGACGACTTTAGTTAAAGAAGAGGTTTGGGTTTGTACCTTCTTGCTAAGAAATCTTACGACAACTCCAAGATAATGTATTTGAGGTCACGAAACACACAGGTGCTCAGTCTTCTCACTACTGTCTTGCTTTGAGGGCAGCCAAGACAGAGGAGTGTCATTTTCTTCCGCCACTGCTGGTGACCTGTGGGCAAGATGCAAGCAGAGAGAGAGATCACCGCACTCTTCCTTCCCCGGCTCCCTGCTCTTCTTTGCCTTTCGGTTCATAGCAGATTCCTGTTCTGCAGCGCTAAGGATGGTTCTGCTGGTTCCTGCAGTCTGCCTGCAGTCACAGCTGACAGCACAAGGCAGAGGAGAGGGCAGATCTGCACCAGTGCAGCTCAGGCACCGCCTCAGAGCTGTGCCAGCGCACAGTGCAAGCACTCGCAGTGACAAAGGTGCCGCTTAAGAGTTCTGGTCTTTGTGAATATAGCTAATCTTGTTCTTTTTCTTTTTTTCTCGCTTTTTTCTTCACACACACGCACACCCCCCAACACCTTCCCTTAGCCAAGTAACATTGTGGTACCCAAAACATCCTGTGGCAATTAGTTCCCCGGTTTCCCTGTGATTAAGTACCTGATTTGATTTCTCCTATTTGAAATCCTCCATTAGTCGTGCTTGCCTCCTTTACACTAACTACAACTTTACTACCTATGTTTTTACACAATAACCGCCCCTCTGAAGATTCCTTCTTCAGTATTTCCTTCCGCTGAAGCTAGTTCTTACCCTCGCTGCTGATTTTCTCTGCCCCATTTTAACCCCACCTGATCTGTTCTGGCGTGGGGATCAGAGCTGCACAGGTCTGGGGGGTTTTAGGGCAAATGTGACACAATTCCCGATTTATTCTGTGTTCCTCTGCGCTCCTTATAAATTTGCTTTTCCTTTTGTGAACTGCCAGTGGTTTTTAAGCCGACACTTTGCAACACCTGCTCTGCCGGCAGCATTCCTCCCGGCGGGGTAAGCACCAGCCCGGTGCACCCCCGGCACATGGAGCAGCTCCCCAGCCCCCTGCTGACCGCGCCCCCCTCTGTCTCCTCTGTCCCAGCCACCCGCACCCCGCTCTGTCCCCTCCGTCCCCGCCACCCGCACCCCGCTCTGTCTCCTCCGTCCCCTCTGCCCACGCTGCCCACGCCCCCCTCCATCCCCTCCGTCCCCGCCACCTGCGCCCCCCTCTGTCCCCACCGCCCGCGCCCCCTCTGTCCACTCTTGTCCCCGCCACCCACACCCCCCTCTGTCCCCACTGCCTGCACCCCCCTCTGTCCCCTCTCTCCCCTCCGTCCCCTCCATCCCCGCCGCCCTCACCCCGCGGCAGCAGCGGCTGCTCGGCAGAACCCGCCCCCGCCCCGCCCCTCCCTGGGATGCGATGTGTCACGTGGCCCTGCGGCCCCGCCCCCTTTCCCGCGCGCGGTCCCGGTGCGGCGGGCAGCCATGGCGGGGTGCGGGGCTGCGGAACGCGTGCTCCCCGCTCTGCCCCGCCTGCAGCCGCTTTCCACGGCCCGGCGCCCGCCCGCGCCGTGGTTCAAGGACCTCCAGGCTGCCGCCGGGACGGCTCCGGGCTGGCGGCGGGGCCGCCCCGAGCGGCGACTTTCGGCCCCGGGCCTCAGCCGCCCGGTCGCTCACGGAAGCTACGGGAGATGCTGGTGGCAGCAGAGCTGAGGGGTTGGCGGGGTGAGAGGACCAGCGGGGTGGTGCAGGAGCGGGCTGGAAACTAGGACCATGCGTGGCAATCAGTTAGCTGAGGAGAATGTGCTTGAGCTTGTCTAGACAACAATTAACGTGATGAGACATGTTTACAGAGAACAGGGGAGTGGGAGACGGATGATGCCAAGGATGGCGCCAAGGAGAGGTAACACCTTGCTGCTAATTGCTGGTAGTTAACCACCAATCAGGGATTGCCTAGTATGCAAGGCTTAGCTTCAAGAACCAATCTGTTTCAAACGCGCAGCTTCTGAAAGTGTATAGAAACTCCCGCTTCTGTACAATAAATTGACATTTGCTTGCATCAAGCTGTGTCCCGTCTCTTCATTCGCCGCAAATTGGTGACCCCGACGTGATGCGTTTAAGGATCTGACATGAAGGGCTCTCGAATCGCCTATCTGAGCGACATGCAGCGAATCCCACAGACCTCTGAATGATCTGCTGAAAGGAAGCGGGAGCCGGCCGGCCATAAATCCCTCCGGAGTTGAGAGGTGAGCAGTGGGAAATCCGTAACGGGGAATCAGGCTTCGTCCCCAGAAAGAGACATATATAGACTCATGAAGGGTCTTCTAGTCAGATCAGAGAGTCCGTGCCTCAGTCTCCTCAAATGGTGACCCCTATGGTGGTGTTCTGAAGCCTTGGAAGAATAAGGACGGAAAAAAGACAGCTCATGGAAGAGGGCTGTGTTCCGGAGGAGACGTCTTGGCTGAATGATCGTCTGGCTGGCCGCACCAGGCGGACAACCTGCATCAAGACAGGTGAGCAGCCAAGAAACTTAGGGACTTTGAAGCTGTAAATTCCACCGACAGCGCAACTCTTCTCAAGACACAGTCAGCGATGGCGATTCCATCCACACCTCCTCTGCCCCCAAAGCTTCTGTCACTGATTGCAGCGACCCTCACAACACAGGACCAAGCATGGGAACAGGACAACTCGGAAAATGATTTCATTGACACTGATAAACCTTTTGATCCAGGTCCTATAGATCTGGAAAAGGAGCTAGACCTTTCCCCCACCCCCTTGTCTCTCCTGATGCATTGATTGTATTTTTGGGGAGGGTGAAAGGGGGTCTGAGGGATTGGTGGCAGGAATGCAAGTGGGAAACACTTAAGTGATGGGTTTTGGGAGTCGCTAGGGCATGTTCAGTATTTTGTCAGACAAATCAACCTGCAGAGTGGCAGCCTGTGCAATACGAGGCTGTTAAAGGGTTAAGCAAAGCAGTGCGGGAAGGGAGGATTCATAATACATTTGCTATGTCCCTTCTTGAAGTGATGGCAGAGCCTTATACGCTCACACTGCATGATTGGAAGTTACTGCTTTGTATGGTACTAACTGATACAGTTTATGATGTGGTTATCTGATTTTTGTGAGCTATGTGTAGTGGCCTTGACTGAAAACCTTAATCGGGGAATTGCTGTTAACTATGAGCAGTTGTCTGGAGCAAATAATTGTGCCGATTCTGTGACTCAGGCAAGGTATCCCAGGGACAACTGTTTGCAAATGAATGAGATGGCTATTAAGGCAGTCAGGTTGCGGGAGTCTTGCCACAGTCTTGCAGGGTCCTAGAGAGTCACTAACTTTAATACTAACTTTATTGATTGGCTTCAGAATATTTTGCAACAAGTCGAACATCAGGAGGCTCAAGGGTTACTTTTAAAACAACTAGCTGTGATAATGCCAATGAAAATTGTAAATGGGCAACTTTCATAATCGCAACCCCAACATGTGTCAAATGATTGTAACGCAGAACTCACAGCAGACTGTAATTCTCAGGCTGAGTTCTGGAATGCAGCATAACACATTTTTTTGCTTCTCTAATCTCTTCTGTAAGAATAGTACACGCTCTTAACTTGCTCAGTAAATTAGGCTGCTAGCTTGCTAAACAAAGTAATACTACAAATACTGTTCTTTTTTTTTTTTTCTGGCTTATTAACAGATGTTGATTCTGTCCATCATATGTTGCTACAGAACCGAGTTGCTATTGATTTTTATTATTAGCACAGGGACACAAGTGTGAAGGCTTTTATAGGATGTGTTACGTGAATCTGAGTGACCACTGTGAATTAATTTACAAAAGTATACAAAACTTAAAAGCCTTAAAACAAATATCTGCAGCAGAGCCAGGGGCGGGATGCCTTTGGTCTCTTCTCACGGCTGGGAAACTTTGGGCCATGACTCAAAAGTATTACAGGATTTATTATAATTATCTTTAACCACCTTATTGATGTTTGCCTTATATCTCCATGCCTTTTTTCCTGTATTCAGTGTTTAGTTGATTGTAACATAAAGCAGGTCATGGTCACCCAGCTACACACAGCCTTTGCCTCGTCGCAATTAACAAGCAAAAAAGGGGATAGAGAATCTCTGAAGAGAGATGTAGGAGAGGAAGCTGGAGAATATTTGACCTAACAAGAGATGAGAGAACAGCTAGGTATTGTGAAGGAGAGTAGGAAAGATGAACATGGTTATCTAGTGATAAAGAGGTGTCTGCCTGCTTGTAGTGATATGTAGCTATGTAACTACATGAATGATTTCTGCCCTGAGCCTGGTGGAGCATACAGCTGTGGTTTGTGTCCGGGCTCAGATGTAAATAGGGGCTTCTCTGTTACGGTAAAAGTGTTTCTCTTTGCATAAAAAAGAGAGGGAATGAAGGGAATGACCCCAGAGGTATTGTTCAGAGAAGGCATGCTATGTTTCAAACTTTTTGACTGAACCAATTCTTGTTTGGTGTGCCCTTCCACCTATGTATAATGTTAATCCAAAAGAAGCTGATATTCTTTACACTTTGAATGTCAATAATTGTCTTTCTGTAGATGCTAATGTAGTAGGAGGCTATGATGGGAACGTGTCGCAGCCGTTCTTCTCTTATCCAGAGTAACAGCAGGGAAAGCATTAAAGAGTTAAATCACCTCGTTTGGTAGGCAGTTAAGAATGTGAGTCAAAATTGCCACTGCTTTTTGGTGTTGGTTCAAGGACATGGCTGTGAGGATTTTGATGGTATGTGCTGCGTGGATTTTAGGCGCCCCATTGCAGCAACATGTTAACAAAATCTGAGAAAATGTCAGCCTTTTTGGCATCCATTCACTCAATTGGCAGTATTGTTTGTTTGCTGTTACCTTGGTTGCTGTCATGTTTGCAAGGGCCCTGCAGAACATGGCAAACCTGGTACTAGCTGTTCAAAAACAAAAAGGGGAAATTGCAAAATTGTACGGAACAGAGACAGTGGGTTATTTTGACATTGATAATATGTCTTAGTGTCGACAGCGAGGGAAGTCAAGTGGGCAAACTCAATATGAGTGATAAAGCAAGCTTCGATTTATTACGGTGCGATTATGTCTTATATACAGTTCCAGTTAATTATGCCTACTAGTCATCTGCTGATTGGCTAAGCTCTAAAGGGTTACATTTTCATACGTACTCCTACTTGCGGTTTCTGCGGATAGCTAGCTACATATTTTTTTTGCTCTCTTGTCTACGCAAATTCCTCAAAGTTATTTACAACATTAGGCACAAGGTCAGTGTTTTTCTCAGCTTCCTTATCAGCATGCCTCAGCATAGCTGCAAGGCCTGCTTCAGCTAACTTACGCTAACTTTGTTTCACAAAGATCTTTAAGGGAGTCATGGCCGTGATCACACAGCCATTCTGCAACATCTTAGTTGCTTTTTTATTTGTTCTATTACTTATACCTTGTTTTTACTCGTTCGGTTTCAAAGGTTCTTTTTGTGCAACAGGAAGGGAGAGATGCAGGTTGGAAACTAGGACCATGCGCGGCAATCAGTTAGCTGAGGGGAATGTGCTCGAGCTTGTCTAGACAACAATTAACATGATGAGACATGTTTACAGAGCACAGGGGAGTGGGAGATGGATGGCGCCAAGGATGGCGCCAAGGAGAGGTAACACCTTGCTGTTAATTGCTGGTAGTTAACCACCAATCAGGGATTGCCTAGTATGCAAGGCTTAGCTTCAAGAACCAATCTGTTTAAAACGCGCAGCTTCTGAAAGTGTATAGAAACTCCCGCTTCTGTACAATAAATTGACATTTGCTTGCATCAAGCTGTGTCCCGTCTCTTCATTCGCTGCAGGGCGGAGGGGATGGCTGAGGGACATGGCGGGGGCTGAGGGACATGGCCCGGCTGAGGGGAATTGGGGAGCTGAATGGACGGGGGGAGTGAGGGGGATGGCGGGGCTGAGGGGTGCCGAGGGACCGGGGCGCTGCGCGGACCAGCACCGCGGAGGGGCTGAGGGTCAGGGGCCGCGCATGGCGGGCAGTATCTCGCAAGCGGGGCACGTGCCGTTCGGCACGGGGCAGGGGGAAGCGGAGGCCGCGCGGGCGGCGGTTGAGAGCGCGGCGGTTGGTGCCACCTACCGACATGGACGCGTCGCAGCAGCCCGGCCCCGTCACCCAGTCACATTGCTTGGCATGCCACTGGCTGGGCAACCGCTGCTTCTGCCCTCGATGCTCAGCAATGCCAACGGGCCTGGTGAGTCGGAGTGGGCCGTGTGGGGCCTTGGTGGGTTTTTGAGAAGCGCTGGGTGGCAAGGGTTTTGAAAATCAACACTCCCCTGAGGGAGAAGGGTTACCTGTCCTTGCCGGTGGCATCTCAGTTGTAGGGAACATCCCTGGTGTAGGGAAGCTGTCGTTGTTTATGCAGGTAGATCTGCTGCCAGTAAGCATGAGTAGCATGGTTCACATGTATTTCAGGCTGCCTGTAGACTATAGTACAGTCTCCATTGCGTACTACACTAAGAACACCCTTGCCCGATCTCTGTGGAGCTGGCACAGCTCTACCAGATGAACGTTACTGCTTCTTGCCCATCAGTAAGGATGCCCATCAGTAGGCGTGCTTAATAAGCTGTCATTAAATGTGTGTGAAACAGTGAGTCATGTGAAGTGATCACTAGAGCATCCTGTTAGTTTTGTGCAAAGGAGACAAGACCTGGTAGTAAGATTTTTGTCAGTTGTCTCCTGAAAAAGAATTCACAAGCTATGCAGTTTTTAAAACGGATTGCATGAGTAGGTGAGAGCTAATTAGAAAATAATACTGCTGAAAAGCCCTAGAACATGTTTTCTTTCTTTCTAACGCTCTTTGAGAGGATCTGAGTTTTCCCAAGACAAGTCTGAGCCCTCAGGATTATTCCACACATTTTGTATCGGCCCGAAAGCTTTGTAGCTGGCGCTGTGTAAGGCAGATGTGAATATCTCGCTTTGCAGTGCTCTTGGGCTGCTCTAACTGTGGGCTGCCGCCAGAAGAGCACTCCGGCTTCCCATTCCCTTGGTGGCGTGTTAACTGTCATCTTCCTTGCAGCTGATACAGCAACGTGTTGGTTCAGCGCAACGATCGGAGAAGACTTTAACAGCCTTTTTGTGGCTGGCTCTTGGACCCGGGTGATGCACCCCATGGGTGCAGAGCTGTAAGGCGCGGTGTAGGAGGAGCGGCAGGACTGTGCAACCAGGAGAAGGGGAGAAGCAGTTGACGGTACTGCTCTCTGCAGCACCGGCTGGCATTTAGAGCAGAGTAGGGTATCACCATGCTCTTGGTTACTGTGTCAGGGTAGGAACTGTCATCTAATTCAAGTGGTGTTTTCCGTGATGTGTGTGGAACTGCACGTGCAATACCAAGAAACAAAATGAAGCACTTGAGAAGGATGGAACTTAGTAGGGAGGCTAGGAAGCATTTAAATTAGTGATTTGATGTGAACGTTGTTAATGCTAAGATGAGTCATTGCAGACTTCAATGACATGTGGTTTGTCTGATGACCATGCAGACCACTGGTAAAGGAAATTATTAGAAAGAGATGACTTTTTCATTTTTTGCCCTCTGTTTTGATGGCTGCAGTTTCAGAGTTTTAGCTCTAGGAGTCTCATTTTCTAGAAAGACAGAACAAGGAAAACATTGGGGTTTCTATGCAGTCAAGTTTTGACAGGCCGACAATGCAGTGCGCTCTGTACTGACTATTTAGGGGCACATCTTTCTTTTTAGTTCACAGCAGCCTAGGCGGTGTGCTCTTAGACGCTTCTTGTCTGGCAGGCTTGGACCGCTATTTAAGGGCACGTCTTCGCTGTAAATGTGAGGTAATTTGACAGATAAGAGATACTTTTGTTTACAAAATGTCAGTCTGTTCCCAGTGTCTTGCAGCATGTAACGCTGTGTTAAACATTCAGGAGGAATTCCTGTACAGCAACGGGAGGTTGGTAACTTGGCATCCTGTGGTGTCTTGTTTATGTGTTAGAACTAGATAGTCTTCATGTCCCTATCCAAAGGTAAAATATAAACAAAAGGATTTTCATACCCCTGTTCCTTCCCTGTTTATAAATGGTGAAAGTACTGAACAGGGAATAAACAGTCCTATACGTTAAGTCTTAGCAAATCTTCAGGGTCAGCTGGTATTTATTTAGTGATTCTTAATGGTTAAATGTGAACTTGCAGAATAATGACTGTATGTTACAGATTTCTTGAATTAGCTTCCGTCAGAGGAGTGCCAGAGGTAAATGTGAGGCTATTTTTAAAAGAAGTCCTTTTGAGTGAGAATTGGAAACTACAGGTCTGAGAAAGCCTGGCTTCTAGATCAACCCTATTGACATGAACCATCGTGAAACTTGTAATTCTCATGGCTAAATGCAATCCTGCAGGGGAGTCACAAATGCAGTAGTTCTTAGAGAAATCAATGAGCACAGGCGTTCGGGGTGTTACTGTCAGTGTTTCAACAAAATCACCAAAACAGAAATTGAGCTGTCATGGTATAAAAGCAAATACCATTTCATGAAACAGTAACTGTCTGAGAGAGGAAACTATAAAATAATAGAGAAGAATGAAAGGACTATCTAGGAAATAACAAAATGGCAAAGTCTAGGATATTTTAGTCTGCACTGAACTAGTTGAGCTGACTGAGAAAAAATTGGCTTTGAAATTTTTTTCTTAACCAAATAAATGACTTGTCACAAAGTACTTGCAAAGTCCTTTGGAGGATTTTGACATTACCCTTCCCTTAGCTGTTTGTGAGCTGTCAGTAGTGGAGTTTGGTAAAATCTTGCTTTATGATGTCCCTTTTTAAAAATGTATTGTCTGATTTAACACACAGTACTTTCAAAATTGCTTTTGTTTGGTTTAGTGAGTTACTACACATTTTGATTTATAGCACGTTTCTAGATATGGGTAACTCGTTACTGCCAGTTTAAGGAGATTGAATGTTACGCAGACACCTGTGTTGGCGCTTCACTTGTGTGCCACACAGCAGTTCCTGCATGCTCGGGTCTAAGAGTACAGTCTCCTTTCTGGGTTAAGTATGCTGGAGCAAAGGCAGTCTTCCCAAATCATGTTGTAGAGCCTTGGCTCCTCATATTGCCTTTCTTTGCCTGTGAAAACTCCTTTCCTTAACACTTGTTTTGCTTTATTTTGTACCCACTGCAGGACTGCTGACTGGAGGACAGTTTCATCAACTTTACGGTCAAGGTGTTTTCCCTCCTTACTCCTACACAGCAACCTCGTGCCAAGCCCCCAGCACTTCACCGGCACAAAGATTAGATCCGACTCCAGTCCCTTCCACTTGGATCCAGCAGGGGCCACTTGGGTTGCTGCCAGGGCAAGGGGCTTCCCCAGCTTTTCCAGATAAAGGGGCTGCCTTTCCGGTACTCCAGACGCTTCCAACGGGAGCCACGTACACACTCCAGCCTGTGGCTTCTCTTCCGCCACTTCAGCAAGGGACTCAAAGCGTTGCCGCATCCATTGCAAATTGTAGCAGCTCTGCATCTTCAGTGCCGTACTCACAAGCCTGCTATCCAACAGGTATGAAAATAAATTTCTGCATTTGCTTTTCAAAAATAGATTTTAAAGTGAGACTTTCAAATATTTTTCTACAATACTCTGCCATGTGTATATCTCAAGTGAGAATTAGAAAGTGTCCAGTCTAAAAAGAAGATGGACCTTTAAAGCAAAAAGAATTTTCTGCTTGGTATTTGTGTCCTTCCTCCAGATTTTGTGTGTTCCCTGGTGATTTCCTGGATAGCCTTTCTGTTGAGGTTAAAGGGCAAGGAGAAAAACATTTGTCCAAAACTAGTCGGTGTGAGGCTAACTTCCTTTTTTGTTTTTTTTTAACTAAGCAAAACTTGGACAATGATATTAAAGCACTGAGACCTTGTTAAGAAGTAGTATCCTAAACCTTGGTCTCATGTTTTTCCAGGTTAAGGTTTTAAACTCAAAGATCAGTCAAAAGCATTGTGTAGAACAGGGGTCCTCAAACTTTTTAAAGAGGGGGCCGGCATGCAGATTAGCTGGCAGGAAGTCATCTGCGGCTGCTTGGTTTCCCCCTCCAACCCCCGGCAGGGTGGTGGTGGTGTGGGGGGTTCTGTAAATACGGGGAGGCAGATTGAGGACCCTGGGGGGCCATATCTGGCCCGCGGGTCGTAGTTTGAGGACTCCTGGTGTAGAATATTTCATTCTGCTCATACTATTTTTGTATCTTTTTTTTTTCCTGCTTAGCTTCTTTATGTTGTATTTTTTTTTATGCACTGAAGACTAGAAAGTACAAGTGTCTTGGCTCCTTTCTTTTTTCTAAATTATTTCTGCCACAATTGTCAGTCTCACTTAATCACTTGATTACAAAATAAATCAGTCTCACTTAAGTGTTTTTATTCTTCAGAAGAGGAGTTGAAACAAATTACTGTTCTTTTCCTTGCCCATACTTTGAATTGGAAAAATCATATGATGGGTTATTTTCTGGGGAGTGGTGGTCTGTTTGTTGTTGTTTTGTGGTGTTTTTGTTCAATTTCCCTAAAACTTCTGAAATTCAGAACAGTGACCCTTTCCTTGAACAAACTAAAGCTCAGTTATTATTCTTTCCTTCTGCCTGCTCCTCCTTTGGCAGCCGCACCTTCACAGAGACAGCTAGCTATCCCTGTTTAGAAATCCTACACAGTGAAATCATTACATCTTTTGTGCATCTCTTCTGAGACCTCTGCTGAGAACAATTCGGACAATAATCACTAGTTTCCATAACGCCATTTTTGTCAAGGAAGGGTTCTGAGGAGCTGGGCGTTTCTTGTAGACACACTTAAATGTTTAAGAGACAGGCAATTTCTGCCTTGTGCCCCTTATGCAGAGATTACTGTGGTGGCCAAAGTGTGGAGCCTGCCTCACCAGCTGCTAACTATTAAGTCTTCTCCCAGGAGCAGGTGTCCTGAGAATCACAGAATGGTTTGGGTTGGAAGGGACCTTAAAGATCAGCAAGTTCCCCCCCCCCTGCCGTGGGCAGGGACACCTTCTATTAGTCCAGGTTGCTCCAAGCCTCATCCAGAATACTTGCTTCATTAAGGTGGGAGGTGGGAGGTGGTCCCCGCTTTGCGTTTCTATTGGTTACAGAGCATAGGCTGAAACTCATCATGATGAATTGTAGTTGTCTCTGTCTCAGCTAAGGCCCCAGCCCTCTTCCGTAGTCAAGGGAAGGAAAGGGGCGTCTCGGGTATGATTCATGTTGCTCGGTTTAGAGTTTGTCTTGGGGTGAGATTACTGGTGTCCTGGAAGTGCCTGTTTTGAAGTACTGCCTGTAGGGGAGCTGAGGGAGACCAGGGTAGATTTAGACATGAATATGGAGATCTCTCACTGGATGACGCTCGTTGCTTTAAGTTTAAAGGATAACTTGGCTATGTTGCTCAGGTAGAATCTTCTGGGGTGGGAGGTGGGTGTGAGAACGCGGTGAAAACATACCAAACTTTGCAAGGTGTAATCAAAACTAAAATACAGAAACTTAGGGAATCTGAGGCATTCGAAAACTCCAGTGAATTAATCAGCGTTCCTGAGAGTGTGAGTGACGTTTCACTGGTTATGATAAATCTTTTAATTTTCACTCTCGCTCTAGGACTGTCTCAGTGGTTTTACTTCTGTGCCTGTGTATCTCTTAATCTCTCTGTTATCCTTTCTTCTGTCTATTATAACATACAGAATGCTGAAAGCGTGTTTCTTCATATGTCCACATGAAAAAGTGGTTTCCTTCATCATGAGAGCACAGCAGCAAGATTAGTTTGTTTGGAAAGTGATAGTTAACCTTAAGATACGTATTTAGTAAGTGAGAGAACTGAAGAATGTATGTTCAATCTTATTCTTGACTCTTTTCATTTCACTTTTGAAGTCCCATTAAATGAAATCAAAGTAGAACTTTCTGAAAAGATTTTTTTTTATGTGTATTCAAACTTGTTTGTTAACTTCCGTGACAAAAAAATTTCCCTGGTTTTTCATTATGATTCTTATTGAAAAGTCAGTAAAATAAAATATGCTCATCTAAGTCTTTTTTTCCCCACTAGCCTTAGACCATAATTAGTTTAAGGATTTAGTTCTGTTTACTTTCGGCTATCTGCAAAACCTTTGACAGTAGTAGAATCGGGTGAAAGAAATGCGTTGAAGCTTCATTATCTGAGAGTGTCTAATAATGAAAAATCAGTCATGGAGACCATGTGAGACATTATTAGTTATTGGTGCCACCTGGCAGTGCAAGTCCAATCGCACCTTTGGCATACATCTGTGCCTGTAGGGTTCATTTACATATGAAAACCTTTCTGGTGAGTGGTAGTTCAGGAGTAGTCATGATATTCTTCGGAATGACACACTCTGGGTTAAGAGAATTCATTTTCTTTGTAAGTCTTAAAATTCACATGGTCACAAGTGTGTATGTGTGTATGAACACCTAGGCTCAGCTATGTGAATACGCTTTCTGTGGTGTATTGTGACAAGAAACTCAAGCAGCCAAATCAAAAAGGTGATATTAAGACACAAAAGACTCTGATTATGAAGTTTCTGTATGTATGTGTGTTTTACCAATTTTACAATATATATTTTTAATATATCTATACATATCTTAAAATAAGTATTTTTAAGATTAAGAAATTGGTCTTAAAATCACTTGGAAGGTAGCAATAAATTTCTGGAATTGCGCTTACTGTGTGATTATTGAAATGTTTAATCAAAGTAAGCAATAGAACTGCACAGCAGACACAGGTTCCGGCAGTCTGATAGCTGGGTTTGAATTCTTGCAGCCACACCACAGAGCTGTTCAGCAGCAGCCCACACAGATCCTCTGGCTGGCTGTGCTGGTCCTACTGCTTCAGCGTGCACCCACGACAGCTTTGTCCAGGTGAGCGTAGCCTACTGAAAGGAGGTGAAAGCGAAGGAGACTGTATGAATGAACTGCAGGTTTGTACACTTGTGAAATTAAGGATATAAATTTGAAAATTGATCTGCTTGATAAAGTGAAAGTGATGTGGTTTACAAATACCTATTTCAAAGAACCACTGAATGTTAAACGGGTAGTTTTGTAATTCAGGTTAGGTTTCAGGGTAGCAGCATAGTGGATGTCCTCATCAGTGGAGTGTTTTTTTGCTTGACTTCACCAGAATCACTTTTAGTTAATGAGCCTGCATTTGTATTGGAAGAATGCTCTTGCCTGGACAAAAAGAGATTCTTTAATATTATGAAAATACTGAGAAGCAGCTCCACTTCTTTGTCCCGGACAGCTTCCTGCAGTCCTGAGTTTCATTTGATGAACGAGAAAAACTAAGGTGACTTTTTGGAATGGGCCCCGCCTCAGAGATCTCTTATTAAAGATAACTCCAGTACTTCCTGTAAATGCGTTATGCAATTCTAGTGGAAACTGCACCTTATTTGGGGGGCCTGGCTTATCAGATATCAGAAGATCTTTAGTAAGAATGCAAGGGCTTCCTTTTCTATTACAGCATAACGCATATACTTTTTTCCCCCTCCCAGAGGACAAGCGAAGCAAGTTATGCTTATGTGTGTTGAAAAAGGGTTGACCTACCCGAGCTTGATCATCCAGTTTCCTGTCTTGCAAATTTCAACCTTTGTCTTTTATTCATGAGTTTTTTAAAAAAATAAGCTTATCCAAGATGGGCAAGTTATGGCCTGGATAACATGTTAGTGTAAGGCTATAAATAGCCAACGGCCAGTTATGCCGTCGATATTGTAGTATTTATTTTTCACACCGTGCATCTTTGTCCTCTCACTTTGATCGTGAGCTGCTTTTTTCATCCAGGACGCGAGGATCCGTCTGAGCGATGGGCAGTCACAACTAAATAGCTTATCTCAGAAGGCCGAGATCAATGGGGTAGTAAATCATTCCAAAGGAGTTGTCAAAGGTGGTGTTGTGGCTAGATTGAAGGATAATATACAGTGTCCAAAGGGTCTAGTAAAACTCAGTTGTTTGGAGAAGCAAGTCCATGGGCACTGTGTGGAGTCAGAAGAGCTTTAGGCCACTTGCTAGTGGTTGCTTTGTTTCCTGGAAACCCCCAGCAAAAAGCTGCCGAGCATCTGGGCAGACTGCGGGAAGGCGATCCTCTGCGTGAGAAGGCCAAAGGCGAGCAGTGCCCTGTATCAGTTCCACCAGGTCAGTAACCGGCTGTCTCTGAGCAGGGTAACGCAGCTATCGTACCGCGTGGATCAACGGGACTTCTAGAGATTTCTGAGTCTTAGCATAGCATAGGTCATTTCTCCTGGAACGTGGTGACAGGCTGTGCAGGTGGTACAGAAGACAGCAGTTTGCCTGCGGTTCTTGCTGAGCTGTGGGGAATAATCAGTTTGCCTTTTGTGTGTTCTGGGGCATATACTTCCCCAAACTTCTGCTGGGGGATGTGGCAAGCTGCAGTATTGAGCATCCTGCCCGGCTGGCGTATTGATCATCCATCAGTAACCACTTGCACAAATCCTCAAAAGCGGTAAAATTCATCAGCCCTGGCTGACTAAGCATTTTTATTGTTCCTCACAAAAAATAGAACTATTGCATGGTGTATTTCCTATCGTTCCACTCAATACCTTCCACCAGTTGCAGGAATTCAGTGTGATGCTGTTGAAGCGTGGTTTGCGGGGCGTTTTAGGCTGTTTGGTCCCGCTGTGTGCTGCTAGATAGGAGTGGCAAAGCCTATACGAAACTGCTGGACCAGTCCCGAAGACAGCGAACCGTATCGGCGCACTAGCAGTCAGCAAGCTGGTTACCAGCCCCGTTTCTGTTGGATCCAGACGGTGCTTTGTGGTCTCAGAAGGAAAAGCTGGCACTCTCGGACAAGGAAGCTTAAACCTTGTGCTGTTCCTTACTGGGTCTTGCAGAGAGCATCGCTTTTAAGTTTAGGAGAGATTAAGACAGGTGGAGTTTCTGGGTCTTGGAGGCCAGCTGCTGGGCTTGTACAGTACGCACCTGAGCTGCTGAAAGTGTTAGGTGCCCCTGCCTGGAACACGGGCAGACCAGGCCGGTAACTAACTGGTTGGTTGGCTGCAGTTTGCTCTCCAGGAAAAGCTACAGAGAATTGCTGTGTGGAATGGCAAGGGGGCATAGGTGGTTATACCCAGACATGGTGGCTGATGATGGTGTATCTCACCAGGTTTCTGAAATTGGGGTTTCAGAGGTTTGCATTACACTCTCATCACAGTTGGTTACAAAACAGGGAGCTCGGGTACAACTTCTTACCCATTTTTCATTTGGGTTCTCTTAAGTGGGGTTTGGATTAGTGTGATGAGTCAGTATCCTTGGGTAGGAACGAGTCTTTTGAGAGACCTCCTGCTATCTTCTGCAGCAGCAGTGCTGGCAGCTCACAACCATTAGCTCAATACTTCCCCGCTGCTTTATCATAGATGTGAACTGAGGCTACATGTTGGATTTCAGTGATTTTTTTTTTTTCCTGCCCTCACCTCATTTTGTTTTTTTTTTTTTAATAGCAGCCCTGCTGTTTGATTATTGCTATTACCATGGTTATTAAGCTGTCAGTATTTCCTTGTGGAACTGAAGCAAGAGGTAACAGGAAATGGAGGAAATAAACGTGCAAGAAAAAAGAAGAAAAACTTTCCGACCTTTAAAGCAAACTACTTAGGACTGCTTTTATTTGTAATAAGGAATGATAATCAGCCGTGTTATTTCAAAAAGAAATCAAGTCTGAACTAATTCCGATTGCCCAAGCACTCAAGCCAGATTTGTGTAGTGCTAGCAGTCCCTGAAAGTCCCATGTAACTCTGTTAAACATTCAGGAACAATTCCTGCACAGCTTCACTTCACCCGCTTCAGCACTTCCTGGACCACGGTCTCAGCCATCTCTTGAAGCTCCTGGTCTTCTGCCACCATAGTTCAGCAGCCTAGGCGGTGTGCTCTTAGATGCTTTTTGTCCGGCAGGCTTGGAACGCTAAAATGGGGAACAGCTGATGAGTCAGTGTGTTCCTTCACCTCGGTTTGCTTTCCGCTTCCTCCCAAGACCCACGTCCAGACAAGTCCCTAGCAGTCAAGCTTGAAAAAATCTGGTTTCTCTGCATGCCACCTGGCACACGCAGGTTTTGAGAGCACAGAAGGAAATGATCCTTTTCCTTGCATGACCTGGCTGTAAGCTGCCAGCCCAAGGAAGTGTTCTTGGGACAGGAGGCGCTCTGAAAGTCCACCGCAGGCTGCCAGCCTCACGCAAAGTGGGGAAGAAGTCACGAGTCAAGAACAGAGCCTGGCAGCAGCCCAAAGTTGTCCTCTCCCATCAAATGCTCTTTTGCAGCTTGACAGCTTGACTGCCATGGCAGAAGGAGCCGAAGCCTTCACCCTGGCACAGATACCACCCCACACTATGCAGAAACGCTTCCAGAGAGGCTCTTGCAGGGCATGGAGCCAGGCAGCTTTTAACGGGCACCCTGCTAAGGAGAACCGGGCAACAGCAGGCTCTCCACTAAGCTGATCAAAGACCTCCTTGAAGAGAAAACCAACTCACAAATGTCCCATCACCGGCACTGTCAGGTTCAGGGGTGCTGCACCTTTGGATGCAGAAGTCTTTGGATGAAAACCAGAGTTTTCACCCGCATGTGAAACCAGCACCATGGACGCTAAGCCCATTGAGTGCAGCTCACAGGTTCATGCTAAATGTGAGTCTGTGCACAGACGGGACCACTCAGAGTGCCCAGGCACACTTTTGCATCACAAAGGGCTAGTGCCTCATATCCAAGACGCACAGGGGAAAAGAAATAATAGAAGGAGGGAGACGAGCTAGTCCCCGGCGAGGCAAGGAACGGGTTACAACCCAGTGGGCTGGCAGAGCAGACCCAGGATCTGACAGCCACCCTCAGGTGAGGACACATGGCACACCAGCCAGTTGCCACCTCCTCAGCAGCCAAGCACTGCTTGCAAGCCCCGAGCACCTGTGTGCGTGGCAGCACCTTCTCCCAAGGCCCAGCTACCAACGCACTGCTGCACAGCAGAGGCAGCCCCCGGCATCCACCCGGCTCCTACTCACTGGCCTCCCTTTGCTGGCAGGCTTTTTGGAGCTGCTCTGGCTGCCTGGTTGTCTCCTCTTTCCCTGCTGCTGCTGTTCTTGGCCCTCAAGCTGCTGGAGGCGGCGTCGCTCTTTCTCAAGAGCCTCCAGTCCTTCAATCCGCTTCTCGATCACGGTGAGATGCCTGTCAAGAGAAAGGCAGGCATCTGAGAAGGAGCCGCTCTGTCCGTCTTGCACAGGCCATTTTCTGCTCAGCCACTCCTGTCATCCTGCTACGTGTTGCGCTGCTCCAGCAGTCCCTGCAGCAGCTTACAGCTGCCTGTCCAAGGCTCCAAACACAGACCCCGCCGATGGGTTCGCAGCCAGCACAGGCTCCTTCCACCGCTGGGCTTCGTGCGTTTACTGGAACGTGAGGCTCCAGGACTTTGATCGGGGATCACGGGCCCCCTTCAAGAGCAAGCGTTACTTGGCCTTTTCTTACCTCTGCCTCTTCTTTGCAGCTGGCAAACTCCTTCTTTGCTCCTGCAGCAACCACTCTCGCAGGCAAGAAACATCAGTCCGTCCTGGCGGTTTGGAGGTACCCTCTAATTTGGCCAGGTCTTCCCAAAGCTTTTTCTGAAAGGTGACACCAAGTTGTGGCTTGCTGTTGCCTGGATGAGCACTCCTGCCCGCGTGTGCTAAGGCATCCCACAGGCCCAGGGCAGCGCTCTGCTCCAGCCACGCAAGGAGGGCAGAAGAGAAACACGGCCCTCGGGGCTCTGCATGCTTACATGTGACTTTCCTGCCTGCACCCTGCACTAGCTCAGCCCGCTGCAGAGCCCAGCCCGGCAGCACAGCCCTCACCTCTCCCGCACTGACCGCCTCCCCAAGGTGCCACAAGTAAAGCCCCAGCCCTCGGCACCGTGCCGCTGAGCGGCATCCACGAACACTCCACTTTGCTCTACCTCCTCTCGGATGAACATCTTCTCTGCCTCCAGCTTGAGTGTGGTCAGATACTGCCTGTAATCATTGAACTCCTTCAGAGTGCAAACCACCTATGGAGAGATGAGGGGAGACATCCCTCAAGAATTTGCCAGCCAGCTACGCAGACTGCCTTCCCCAAAACAGCCCAAACCCAGCAGGAGGGGAGATGCTCCTCTGCTCACCCTCCCCTCCCCTTCCCGGCGGCAGGGCCCCTGACTCTTCCACCACGCCATGGCTGAGCGGTGCTCCTAGCCGCAGCGCCAGGCCTCGCACCGGCTGCCTCCTCAACACTCAGGCAGTGCAAGGCGGCCTGAGAAGAGCCGGAGCGGGACTTGCCAGAGGGATGCTGGCGCTGCTTCTGCTCCCAGGGAAACGAGCCCCACAGCCCTGTGCTCCCCACCAGCAACAGGCAGCTGCAGCAAGCACTCTGGGAAGCCTGCTTGAGGGGGGCTGCTTTTATCAGCCCCATGTCCAGACCTACTTTGCTGTCACTGGTGATGTAACCCTCTCTCTTCAGCCTCTGCAGGTTGTCCTGGCGCTGGTGGTAGGCCCGCAGGTGCGGGTCATGCAGGCTCTTGTATTCTGTGCTCAGTAGGCGGCAGTACGGATCTCCCAGATTGAAATAACCAGAGGGCTGGTGAAGCTGTAGGAGAGATTTTCCAGAGTGTAAAGGAGGCAGGAGACCACAGCTAAAAGGTGCCAGGCGGTGCTTGTGAAAAGGTAAAGGTCACTTGAAGACCAGCGCTCTGCTCCATCCTTCTGAATGCACGGAGAGCACCACAGCCAGACTGTGGGGGCCAGGCTGGGCTGGGCTGGGCTGGGGGAAAGACCTGGACACACTGCAGACAGGGCCCGGGCCACACACTTTCACAGTGCCGGAAACCGGTCCAGAAAACCCACAAGTCCTCCTCTTGATCACCACACCAGGGAGTCAGGAGCTTCCCTCTACTCTCCAGTGCTGCCACGTGGAAGGGCTACAGCGCTCGCTGTCGAGTAGGTGGCCACAAGGACTTCTTGGAATGGTGGGGACACCATCAAAGCAGAGAGCTTTTCTACCCCTTTCTACTTACTTTACCTTTTCCCCCAGCTTTGTCCTGTAGAAGACAGGCCTGGAGCTAGGCGACACGGGGATCTTGACCCCAAGTGGGAGGTTCAGCAGCCTAGTAGCTCCTTCTGCCAGTGGCTGTCTCCTGTTGCCGAGCTAGAAAGAGGGAGACACGGGCACTGAGGCACTATCTCCGTAAGCCTGCTGCACAGCGCTCGCAAGGTTCTTGGAAGACTCCAACCACGGGGAGCGCCAAGAGCAGCCCAGTCAAAAGCCGCTCTCTGCTTCCTTGCCCCCCTCCCCACAGCTCCCATCCCTTCTGCAACCCATGTCTGTGTCCTTTTGCAGCAACCCCTCCCGCCTGCTTAGCCGTAAGCCACGCTGGGCAGAGAGGCAAGGCTGCCTGCAGACCCTCCCTGCTTCCACCCAGCTTTCCATCCTTGTCAGCTCCCCAGGCACTTCCTGAGCCCCTGGGGCAGGCCTGCATGTTCCAGGCTCCCAGGCTGAGCCCTCCCCATCGGCTGGTTGCTCACCTCTCCCCTCTTCCTCAGTGCACTCAGCTGTGCATCTACATTTCGCGCACCACCAGAGAGACGGTGCTCCATGGCTCCTTCCAAGAGCTCTCCTGGAGCTCTGATCCTGCGCTGGCACCCCTTGCTCCAGAGGCACCCAACTGTGGCCACCACGGCCGGTCTCCCAGCAAGATGCTATACAGAACAAGCGCACATTGTTGCATCATCACGTTGTCATGACACCACATTCTGTACACCTGCATCCTGGGAGGACCCCACGCCAGAGCAGGATGCCTGAAGGAGGCTGTGACCCCACAGGAAGTCCACGCTGGAGCAGGCTTCCGACAAGACCTGCATACCCGTGGAGAGGGGAGCCCACGCTGGAGCAGGTTTGCTGGCAGGACTTGTGATCCCACAAGGGACCCCCACTGGAGCTGGGGAAGGGTGTGAGGGGTCCTCCCCCTGAGAAAGAAGCGGCAGCATAAACAACATGTGATGAACTGACCGCAGCTGCCCTTCTCCCTCCCCCGGCGGGAGGAGACAGGGAAATTGGGAGTAAAGTTAAGCCCGAGAGAAGTGAGGGCTGGCAGGAAGGTGTTTCAGATTTGGGTTTATTTCTCATTATCCTGCTCTGATTTGAGTGGTAGTAAACTGAACTAATTTCCCCAAGCTGAGTCTGTTTTGCCCGCGATAGTACCTGCTGCGTGATCGCTCCATCCTTATCTCGACTCATGAGCCACGGAGCACCTCCAGCCCAGAATGCGGCCCCAACAGCGTCCCCTTCCACAGGCTTCCTCCTGTGTCTTCTGTGGCCCCTCCTGCATCTGCCTCCCCATGGGTACCCCCTGCCGTGCACCCCCACATGTCTCCCCCCACCTCCCGCCCCAGCAGCTCCACACAGGCCAGAGCAGCGGAGCCGGGCGCTCCTCTGACTGGTCACAGCACCCATGCCACGAGCTCTCTGTTTTGCTGATTGACTGCATACCAAGCACAAATGAATTCCAAGTCAACTATAAGAATGAAGGCCATTTATTAGATTGCAGTGTAATACAGGAAAATGGCATGCAGTATGATAAAAGGAAAGAGTACTGGTTCCGATGCACAATATGATAGAAGAGCAACAGGAGCGAAGCATCAAATCGTTACTGCAAAGCATGACAGAGTCTAAGAGAAGGATACATCACCAATTAACACCTGAACGTCATCCAGGCCCGCCCTTCGGCTGGGAGCCCCCTTGCAGCCGGTGCCACGAGTCTCTCGGGAACTGGGACAATTTCTACGTGGTGTGTCCACGCATCCGTGAGGCTTCTCGCCCGGGCCCGCAGCTTGCCCGCGTTTATACTCGGCAAAAACCAAAAATACCTTACATGTCTGGTGTATGTATGTCAATTTCTAAGTTTAGGCTAAGTGCAGGCGCGCGCTATCTCATGCTGCATAAGGTTCACACACGCCGGGGCATCGCTCAGACGCCCGAGCGCGGTGGAGTGACCACCATGACACAGCTGCGCACAGTATCAATTGTCCGGGTGGCGCTGCTCACATCTCGCTTGTTCAGGGGCTCAGGACAAACACCACCTGCTCCTTACAGTAGTCCTGGAGCTCCCCGAGTTCACTGCCCAAGTGAAGCCGTGCCTAGTTAAAGACTTTTTCATAAATATATTTTACAGTATTTATTAGTGTAATAATATCATCTTAAACCTCAGCTTTTAAAAAGTTTTTTTTTTTTAATTAAAAGAAAAAAAAGATCCTGCCACAAAAATAGAGAATTCTAACATGTTTTATGGCAACAGTTTTAAATTAAACTGTGTCAGCATCAAAATTCCATTAGAAGTGGGACAAAACCTCCCAGCATAAAGACAACTATCTAGGGATTCAATTACTGAAACTGCTTGCAATCAACTTATTTCAGTGGAATATCCTTTTTTCAAGCTTACAAGAAAAAAAAAATTCTTGAAATGAATCAGAGAAGTCAACACCAAAGTTTCTCTACATCACAAAGCAATAAGGCAATTTAATATGGTATTAACACATGAAACAGAGGTTAACTATGCTTTTCAAAGATCACTTAAAACAGAACTGAGAAAAATGGGCTGATGATATGTTCTTAGGCTTCCGTTCTAAAATTGTCATGTTCCATAGTTTCAGATGAGTCCCCTGAGTAGGAAAGTTGGTTGTCCTGTACTGTGCTTGTGCTTCCGGACCTAATCCCATCCGTAATTAAAAATAGAGATTATTTGTCAAAATTTGTCAAATCTGAAAACAGTTTTGAGTTTCGCCTTATCTGACTTATTAGCAAAGCATCTAGGTCCTTCTTTCCTTCCTAACTAAGATGACATGGATAGAAATACTCAACGTTTACTTATGTTGACTCAGAACAAATTAAAATGTAGTAGTATGAGACTCTGCCTTAGCTGTGTTACAAGAGGTCTGGAGCTCAAAGGTTTGTACTGCTATACATCAATAAGAAAATAATATCCATCCTTCTGTACTAGCTGATTATTTCTTTAACTAGAAAAAAAAAAGTAAGAAAAATCACTTTTCTTCCAAAATGGTAATTCTCTAGGGAATGTTTTTCAACTGTTCTTTGTTACCTTCCTAACAAAACTGAAACTAATTACAGCAACACTTCTTACAACTCACAAATCTAACATGCATATAATCATGGTAAGAACAGTTATTTTCCAGCTTTATAGTATATATGTACATTCCTCTTATGCATTTAGAGGTGGACTTTTTCAGCCCAGGAAGGGTGACTGTACGTAGCGTGTCTGGCCTTCTTCAAATTACAGGCTTGATAATGTAAACTGGTCGCTTCCTCAACTAACTGGTAGCTGAACAAAAGCACACATTGATTTAAATTTTCCAGGTGATGAAGAATCCTCCACTTAACCTGGTAAGACCTTCCAGGGATTAAGTGCTGCCTTTACTAACAGTAGTATGTCCTTGGATGGTAGTCAGGGTCAGCACACCGCATGGAAATGCAGCCGTCCTTGCCCTGACATACAGTAGACAAGCTAACAATACCATTTTTGTTCAGCTCTGCAGAATCAGAATTTGCACATCTGCAAAATGTGTAATTTACATCGTTCAGTTGGTAGGGGTTTTTACTATATATATATGTATAAGCAAGGGAAACACAGAAAACTAGGAGGTTATTACAAAAGGTTGGAATGGAGATTAAGCACTGGCAGGAGAAGAGGATTATGAATTTCTGGCAAAGGCCCACCTTCTCGTCTGTACAATGGACACATCGCTGGTGTCCCGCAGCAGGGAAGGAGGAAGAAAGCTAGCTGCAGAGAAAGGCACAGCTGTGAGAGAGGCACACACCAGAGAGTAACTGCCATGGTACATGGCAAACAGGGGCGTGCGGGCTAACAGCAATTTGAGTTCACATGGGTGAAAAAGAAGGAAAGCACTGAGTCCATAACACAAATTAGTAATAAGCTATTTCTTCTTGCAGCTCCCATCACCTTTGGCTAATAACAATCTTTGACAGCAAAGTAACGATTAAAGTCCTCAGCACCAAATTTAACCCACTGACCAAGAAGTGGCAAATGAATCCGCTCTTGTGGCTGAAGTCAAGAATGGCCAGTGGTACCAAAGGGACCGATGTTTCTGTGTGTTGGTTCTAGGGAATCATGCTCTGCATTTCAGTTATGGACTACGTATGGCTGGCTCTGCCCTGAGTTACGGATGATACACTAAAAACCTCACCTGTCCCACCATCAGGTAGTCATGGTCTTCTGGCACTCTCGCTGCACAGGGGGAGAGAAACCCAGATTCATTTCACTGAACTAATGCAAAAGACAACCTCAGGAATGCCGAGAAGAATTTTTTGTGAAGTGGACATTTTTCTGGATTTTTCAGATTTGCTTTACTTAAGTTTTAGCTGTTTACACTGAGCAACATAATTCTTAATAAATTATTACCGAGGGGAAAAAAAATGCAAAGCCTCTTGGGAAGACGACAGCATGAGCTTACTAGAATCGCAGGCCATTAATTCCTTGGGTAAAGCAACATCCTTCTGTGGTGCTGGATTTAGCTTTGATGACAACATTGACAAAATTTCTGCTTCTGGTTTAATTTGAAGGGTGAAACTGTTAGCAACCCCGCCCAAACATCATTTTCCTCACTTCAGCTATGCGGAAGAGCAGAGGGATATTACTTTCAGTTTAAAAATAGGAACAGTTTCCCATCAGTTTATTCAATTTTGCCCCCTTTCTGGAACTTACTGCGCTTTTACTTGCCTTGGTGGTTAGGGGCTGTGCTGTAAACCAAAGCAATAAGGACGACTTTAGTTAAAGAAGAGGTTTGGTTTTGTACCTTCTTGCTAAGAAATCTTACGACAACTCCAAGATAATGTATTTGAGGTCACGAAACACATGGGTGCTCAGTCTTCTCACTACTGTCTTGCTTTGAGGGCAGCCAAGACAGAGGAATGTCATTTTCTTCCGCCACTGCTGGTGACCTGTGGGCAAGATGCAAGCAGAGAGAGATCACCACACTCTTCCTTCCCCGGCTCCCTGCTCTTCTTTGCCTTTCGGTTCATAGCAGATTCCTGTTCTGCAGCGCTAAGGATGGTTCTGCTGGTTCCTGCAGTCTGCCTGCAGTCACAGCTGGCAGCACAAGGCTGAGGAGAGGGCAGATCTGCACCAGTGCAGCTCAGGCACCGCCTCAGAGCTGTGCCAGCGCACAGTGCAAGCACTCGCAGTGACAAAGGTGCCGCTTAAGAGTTCTGGTCTTTGTGAATATAGCTAATCTTGTTCTTTTTCTTTTTTTCTCGCTTTTTTCTTCACACACACGCACACCCCCCAACACCTTCCCTTAGCCAAGTAACATTGTGGTACCCAAAACATCCTGTGGCAATTAGTTCCCCGGTTTCCCTGTGATTAAGTACCTGATTTGATTTCTCCTATTTGAAATCCTCCATTAGTCGTGCTTGCCTCCTTTACACTAACTACAACTTTACTACCTATGTTTTTACACAATAACCGCCCCTCTGAAGATTCCTTCTTCAGTATTTCCTTCCGCTGAAGCTAGTTCTTACCCTCGCTGCTGATTTTCTCTGCCCCATTTTAACCCCACCTGATCTGTTCTGGCGTGGGGATCAGAGCTGCACAGGTCTGGGGGGGTTTAGGGCAAATGTGACACAATTCCCGATTTGTTCCGCGTTCCTCTGCGCTCCTTACAAATTTGCTTTTCCTTTTGTGAACTGCCAGTGGTTTTTAAGCCGACACTTTGCAACACCTGCTCTGCCGGCTGCATTCCTCCCGGCGGGGTAAGCACCAGCCCGGGGTGCCCCCGGCACATGGAGCAGCTCCCCAGCCCCCCGCCGCCCGCGTCCCCCTCTGTCCCCCCCGTCCCCTCCGTCCCCGCCGCCCGCACCCCGCGACAGCGCAGCGGCCCGGGCAGGTCCGGCTGCTCAGCAGAACCCGCCCCCGCCCCGCCCCTCCCCTCCCGAGATCGCCCCGCCCCTCCCGAGATCGCCCCTCCCCTCCCGAGATCGCCCCGCCCCTGCCGAGACCGCCGCTCCCTGGGATGCGATGTGTCACGTGGCCCTGCGGCCCCGCCGCCTTTCCCGCGCGCGGTCCCGGTGCGGCGGGCAGCCATGGCGGGGCGCGGGGCTGCGGAACGCGTGCTCCCCGCTCTGCCCCGCCTGCAGCCGCTTTCCACGGCCCGGCGCCCGCCCGCGCCGTGGTTCAAGGACCTCCAGGCTGCCGCCGGGACGGCTCCGGGCTGGCGGCGGGGCCGCCCCGAGCGGCGACTTTCGGCCCCGGGCCTCAGCCGCCCGGTCGCTCACGGAAGCTACGGGAGATGCTGGTGGCAGCGGAGCTGAAGGGCCGGCGGGGTGAGGGGACCGGCGGGGCGGAGCGGGATGGCTGCGGGACATGGTGGGGGCTGAGGGACATGGCCCGGCTGAGGGGACTTGGGGAGCTGAATGGACGGGGGGAGTGAGGGGGATGGCGGGGCTGAGGGGGGGCTGAGGGCACCGGGGAGCTGAGGGGGGCGGCGGGGCTGAGGGCACCGGGGAGCTGAGGGCACCGGCGGGGCTGAGGGCACCGGCGAGCTGAGGGGGGCGGCGGGGCTGAGGCGGGGGGTGGCCGGGGGCGGCCGTGCCGTGCCGAGGGACCGGGGCGCTGCGCGGACCAGCGCCGCGGCGGGGCTGAGGGCCGGGGGCCGCGGGGGAAGCGGAGGAGCGGGGCGGCGGTTGAGCGCGGCGTTGGTGCCACCTACCGGCACGGACGCGTCGCAGCAGCCCGGCCCCGTCAGTGCCGACACCTTCCCCGCCAGGCTGCGGCGGCTGGTCAACAGCCCGCGCTGCCGCTCCGTTCGCTGGGGCGCCTCCGGCCGGGGGCTGGTCATCAACCAGCCGCGCTGTGAGTGCGAGCTGCTGGGCGCCGGCATGGGATTTGAAAATCAGCACTCCCCTGAGGGAGAAGGGTTACCTGTCCTTGCCGGTGGCATCTCAGTTCACCTGGTGTAGGGAAGCTGTTGTTGTTTATGCAGGTAGATCTGCTGCCAGTAAGCATGAGTAGCATGGTTCACATGTATTTCAGGCTGCCTGTAGACTACAGTACAGTCTCCATTGCGTACTACACTAAGAACACCCTTGCCCGATCTCTGTGGAGCTGGCACAGCTCTACCAGGTGAACGATACTGCTTCTTGCCTGTCGGTAAGGATGCCCATCAGTAGGGGTGCTTAATAAGCTGTCATTAAATGTGTGCGAGACAGTGAGTCATGTGAAGTGATAACTAGAGCATCCTGTTAGTTTTGTGCAAAGGAGGCAAGGCCTGGTAGTAAGATTTTTGTCAGTTGTCTCCTGAAAGAGAATTCACAAGCTATGCAGTTTTTAAAACGGATTGCATGAGTAGGTGAGAGCTAATTAGAAAATAATACTGCTGAAAAGCCCTAGAGCATGTTTTCTTTCTTTCTAACCCTCTTTGAGAGGATCTGAGTTTTCCCAAGACAAGTCTGAGCCCTCAGGATTATTCCACACATTTTGTATCGGCCCGAAAGCTTTGTAGCTGGCGCTGTGTAAGGCAGATGTGAATATCTCGCTTTGCAGTGCTCTTGGGCTGCTCTAACTGTGGGCTGCCACCAGAAGAGCACTCCTGCTTCCCATTCCCTTGGTGGCGTGTTAACTGTCATCTTCCTTGCAGCTGATACAGCAACGTGTTGGTTCAGCGCAACGATCGGAGAAGACTTTAACAGCCTTTTTGTGGCTGGCTCTTGGACCCAGGTGATGCACCCCATGGGTGCAGAGCTGTAAGGCGCGGTGTAGGAGGAGCGGCAGGACTGTGCAACCAGGAGAAGGGGAGAAGCAGCTGACGGTACTGCTCTCTGCAGCACCGGCTGGCATTTAGAGCAGAGTAGGGTATCACCATGCTCTTGGTTACTGTGTCAGGGTAGGAACTGTCATCTAATTCAAGTGGTGTTTTCCGTGATGTGTGTGGAACTGCACGTGCAATACCAAGACAACAAAACGAAGCATCGGAGAAGGGATGGAACTTATTTCGGTAGGGAGGCTAGGAAGCATTTAAATTAATGATTTGATGTGAACGTTGTTAACGCTAAGATGAGTCATTGCAGACTTCAATGACATGTGGTTTGTCTGATGTAATGCAGACCACTGGTAAAGGAAATTATTAGAAAGAGATGACCTGTTCATTTTTTGTCCTCTGTTTTGATGGCTGCAGTTTCAGAGTTTTTGCTCTAGGAGTCTCATTTTCTAGAAAGACAGAACAAGGAAAACATTGGGGTTTCTATGCGGTCAAGTTCTGACAGGCTGACAATGCACTGTGCGCTCTGTACTGACTATTTAGGGACACGTCTTTGCTGTAAATGTGAGGTGATTTGATAGATAAGAGATACTTGTGTTTGCAAAGCGTCAGTCTGTTCCCAGTGTCTTGCAGCATGTAACGCTGTGTTAAACATTCAGGAACAATTCCTGGACAGCAACTGGAGGTGGGTAACTTGGCATCCTGTGGTGTCTTGTTTACGTGTTAGAGCTAGATAGTCTTCATGTCCCTATCCAAAGGTAAAATATAAACAAAAGGATTTTCATACCCCTGTTCCTTCCCTGTTTATAAATGGTGAAAGTACTGAACAGGGAATAAACAGTCCTATACGTTAAGTCTTAGCAAATCTTCAGGGTCAGCTGGTATTTATTTAGTGATTCTTAATGGTTAAATGTGAACTTGCAGAATAATGACTGTATGTTACTGATTTCTTGAATTAGCTTCCGTCAGAGGAGTGCCAGAGGTAAATGTGAGGCTGTTTTTAAAAAAAAATCCTTTTGAGTGAGAATTGGAAACTACAGGTCTGAGAAAGCCTGGCTTCTAGATCAACCCTATTGACGTGAACCATCCTGAAACTCGTAATTCTCATGGCTAAATGCAATCCTGCAGGGGAGTCACAAATGCAGTAGTTCTTGGAGAAATCAATGAGCACAGGCGTTCGGGGTGTTACTGTCAGTGTTTCAAGAAAGCCACCAAAACAGAAATTGGGCTGTCATGGTATAAAAGCAAATACCATTTCATGAAACAGTAACTGTCTGAGAGAGGAAACTGTAAAATAATAGAGAAGAATGAAAAGACTATCTAGGAAATAACAAAATGGCAAAGTCTGGGATATTTTAGTCTGCACTGAACTAGTTGAGCTGACTGAGGAAAAACTGGCTTTGAATTTTTTTTCTTGAACAAATAATGACTTGTCATAAAGTACTTGCAAAGTCCTTTGGAGGATTTTGACATTGCCCTTCCCTTAGCTGTTTGTGAGCTGTCAGTAGAGGAGTTTGGTAAAATCTTGCTTTATGATGTCCCTTTTTAAAAATGTATTGTCTGATTTAAGACACAGTACTTTCAAAATTGCTTTTGTTTGGTTTAGTAAGTTACTACACTTTCCGATGTATGGCACATTTCTAAATATGGGTAACTCGTTACTGCCAGTTGAAGGAGATTGAATGCTACGCAGACACCTCCGTGTTGGTGCTTCACTCGTGTGCCACACAGCAGTTCCTGCATGCTCGGGTCTAAGAGTACAGTCTCCTTTCTGGGTTAAGTATGCTGGAGCAAAGGTAGCCTTCCCAAATCATGTTGTAGAGCCTTGGCTCCTCATATTGCCTTTCTTTGCCTGTGAAAACTCCTTTCCTTAACACTTGTTTCACTTTATTTTGTACCCACTGCAGGACTGCTGACTGGAGGACAGTTTCATCAACTTTACGGTCAAGGTGTTTTCCCTCCTTACTCCTACACGGCAACCTCGTGCCAAGCCCCCAGCACTTCACCGGCACAAAGATTAGATCCGACTCCAGTCCCTTCCACTTGGATCCAGCAGGGACCACTTGGGTTGCTGCCAGGGCAAGGGGCTTCCCCAGCTTTTCCAGATAAAGGGGCTGCCTTTCCGGTACTCCAGACGCTTCCAACGGGAGCCACGTACACGCTCCAGCCTGTGGCTTCTCTTCCGCCACTTCAGCAAGGGACTCAAAGCGTTGCCGCATCCATTGCAAATTGTAGCAGCTCTGCATCTTCAGTGCCGTACTCACAAGCCTGCTATCCAACAGGTATGGAAAAAAAGTTCTGCATTTGCTTTTCAAAAATGGATTTTAAAGTGAGACTTTCAAATATTTTTCTACAATACTCTGCCATGTGCATATCTCAAGTGAGAATTAGAAAGTGTCCAGTCTAGAAGGAAGATGGACCTTTAAAGCAAAAGGAGTTTCTGTTTGCTATTCGTGTCCTTCCTCCAGATTTTGCGTGTCCCCTGGTGACTTTCTGGATAGCCTTTCTGTTGAGGTGAAAGGGCGAGGAGAAAAACATTTGTCCAATACTAGTCGGTGTGAGGCTAAGTTTCATTTTTGTTTTTTCAATTAAGCAAAACTTGTACAATGGTATTAAAGCACTGAGACCTTGTTAAGAAGTAGTATCCTAGGCCTTGGTCTCATGTTTTTCCAGGTTAAGGTTTTAAACCTTAAAGATCAGTCAAACGTATTGCGCAGAACAGGGGTCCTCAAACTTTCTAAACAGGGGGCCGGCGCGCGGATTAGGTGGCCGGCAGTCATCTGCGGCTGCTTGGTTTCCCCCCCCAACCCCCAGCGGGGGGGTGGTGGTGGTGTGGGGCTTCTGTAAATACGGGGGAGCGGGTTGAGGACCCCGGGGGGCCATATCCAGTCCACAGGCCATAGTTTGAGGACTCCTGGTGTAGAATATTTCATTCTGCTCATACTATTTTTGTATCTAAATTTTTTTTCTTGCCTAGCTTCTTTATGTTGTATTTTTTTATGCACTGAAAACTAGAAAGTACAAAAGTCTTGGCTCCTTTCTTTTTTCTAAATTATTTCTGCCACAATTGTCAGTCTCACTTAATCACTTGATTACAAAATAAACCAGTCTCACTGGTTTACCAGATTCAGTATGGGTGGGTGGGTGGGTTGGTTGGTTGGGTTTTGGCAGGGATGATCTTATTCCTGGACGGTTTGGTAACCCAGATCTTAAAATCCTGACTACTTACGACAGTAAACAAGCAGTGCAACAGAAATGAAACACCTTGTTAACATTTTAAAAAAATAGAACTGAAAAAAAAATCAAATGAGAGGAATAGTGTTTGAACCTATCTCATAAAAACATAAAGGTGGCTTAGCCTTTAATGAAAAGATTTAGCTTAACCGAAATTTCTCAAATTCCAGGTTTTATTTCCCCCTCCGTTTCCCCCCACCCTCCACAGTTTGTGGCTATCTACAAACTGGCACATCTACACGAATCCACGCCAGGACTTGCCTTCACACACCCAGAAGACGGGATCTCATCTCTTTGTGGTATCTCCATCAGGGAGAGGCCAAGTCCTTCACTGGCATTTGATCTGATACGGCTTTCCTAGTAGGTGATCCTGCAGCTTCCTGTTCTCTAATTTACTCGTCTCTGGAAGTAGCTTTTCATTAACCATGACCTCAGCTAGAAGGTCTAAGGATAGTCAGGCACTAAGGACTAATCCTTCATACTGGATCTCTTCCAAAAGAAGGCTGTATTTTAAATAGACCTGAGTTTCTGTTCAACATCATTGTATGACTTGTATTTGTCAGAAGAAATGACCCTTCTAGTGTCCTTTGACAGAGTCACCTCCGGAAGAAGTAGCAGTACAGACACTGGCTGTTAAAATGTCATCTATTATTTCACTTGGGTGGGACTTGCTGCTTTTGAAAAACTCTTTCATTGTCTTTGTTCTGTTTTAAAGGTTATTCGATAGATATGAATTCTACTAAAAAAATCATCACTGGATTGCTGATTGTGTCCTGTCATCCTGTGATGTCATTACAGTGAAAAATTTTAGTAGTGTTCAGACCTGATCTGTGATGGCAAAGGCAGTCTCTGTAGGTTCTACAAGAAGGGTTTCTGACCTGAAATTCTGTCAGGTTTTTATGCAGATTGATGCAGACTTTGAGTTGTGCCTTTGTGGGACCCTGTCATGACAGGAGAGTCCAGATGTGAGGCTGTGACAGGCAGGGCAGTTTTACAGTATTTGCTGTCATCGGTATTTGAACTCCCACTCCTCCTGGGACTGGGGCATCCCTGGGGGGCACCCCTTGTGTAGATGTGCCTATATAGGGACAATCACTTGAGGAGGAAAATTATATTATTGGTTAAGAAGCAGTGAGTTCCTCAAGTTGTGTTGTCCATATGCACATTTACAGCATATGGACCTTTTTCTTTTGCTTAAAAATGTTGTGGTTTATACTGATTTATTTATACTACAACAACAGGAATGCTTGAGTTTCAGAAGGAACTGAAGGCGGGTGGATTTTCTCTCTCATTTTCTATTACGTATGTGGCACGTGAAGAGGGTGGTTCTAATGTACCCCCACAGGTCCTACTAAGACCAGAAGTCTCTGATTTGAATGCTTGGGTATATTTAACACCTGCGGTGCAAAGGGTGTGCAGACAATGCATCTGCAGGCATACACCAGCTCCTGGTAAGTAACCTTCTCTCCAGGATAGACCATGAATAGAAGAAAGGAAGCGTGCCAAGAGTAAGGTGGTTAATGAAAACCAAGACAAAGTAGCAGGTTTTTTTTTCTTCTGGTTAAACTTGCTATTTTAACTGAGAATAACAG
Source organism: Falco peregrinus (assembly GCF_023634155.1). NCBI lineage: Eukaryota > Metazoa > Chordata > Aves > Falconiformes > Falconidae > Falco > Falco peregrinus. The sequence goes on from NW_026599635.1 coordinate 397,948, forward strand.
ACAATCTTTCAAGCTTTTGGATAAATGGATAGACAGAATCAATACACATCCTGTCATGGTAATTTTTTATACAAAAGTTCACTGTATTTTGTTTTTTCCAGAATCCTCCAATGCAGTCATCTTATGAAGCTGAACTGATGCCGTCTGACTGGCTATGTAATACATCTGAAGAAAACAAGAAGGCAGAAGTCAGTCTTGAAGCCATGTTTCAGGTTGCTGCTGAGGTGCATTCATCATGCAAAGCTGAAAAGGTGGGAGTGGCACCTGTAGAGAGCCAGAATTCAATCCTGGAGCTTAATGGAAATCAGGCACTGCCTGTTAATAGTTACACACCTTCTTCAACTGAGGAAAGCCAGCTGGAATGTCTCGCTCCTGTAACTTCAGACACGTCATTTCTGGTGGCAGCAGATCGAACACTGAATTTGTCTCCATTACAGCCTTCTGACATTCTTTGTGCTGCCGATACCACTCTGTCTATAGAAACTGCTGCTGCTGCTAAAATACTACAAGAACTTCTGACCACACAGGAAGCAGATGAAGAACGGAGCAAAGAACCACATCACCGCGCAGCTGAGTTCTCCCTCATGATTTTTCAGGAAGAATTGTTCAGTCCAGAGCAGGTAAGGGGTAAAGGGAGGTAAACCAACATCTTTCTTGAGCTAACTATATTTGATAGTAATGCTAGGGTCTGGACCGATAGCTTTTCAATATTCTTGCCTGCTTAAGAACCGAAGGCTTCTTTAATTAAGCTTTTAATGGACAGTGAAGGGTTTGCTTGTTAAAGCAAGATATAAAAAAGAAGACGGAATGAAAAAGTATCCCATGTTAATGAGCATGACATGTGTCAGCCTGTTGGCCAAGTTAGGGTGTTCATTTGCATGGGAAACATGCGTAGTGCAGGTGTATTCGTGGTGATGAAGTGGATGCTTTTTTAGGTTGTAACATACCATCTTTAATCTCCAACAAAGAAGAGTATTTTGAGAATTGCCACTGGAGGCAGATTTTTGCTTAAATTTAGATACACGCTTAGATTGTTTCTGGTAAATAGTTGTTAAGCTCTGTTTTCTGTGGAAAGTATAGTTTATTGACATTTGACTGGTATAAAGCATCTTCATTGGCTTATACCTTGTGGTGTACAACAAGTTGTAATTGTACTTCAGTCTACCTGTAGCTGGTCTTCCCGGTATGTAAAATTGTAAGTCTCATGAGGAGTGAGGGGCATTCTAGATGTTACTCTGTTAAGGCAGCAAATGCATGCTCTGCTTTTTTTTGGTCTTATTTTGAAAACAAAGTAAGCTCAGGAGTTTGACTGCATCTGTTTCTGCTGCATGAGACCTACCTTGCATGTAGGCACTCAAAATCTCATTTTTGTGTATGCATTGAGGCTACTGTTTTATTGCTCTATCGGTAGCTTGACGCCTTCACTGAAGTTTCTAGATCGGAAATCATCAGCTGGTGCAAACCTCCCATTGTTGCTTTCAGCCAGCGTTATAAAGATTAGTCATCTTCCTCTTGGGTATCTTTCTAGAAAGGGCTGTGTATTCTGATCAAGCCTCTGCATAGCTCAAGCCTAGACTAGACTGTTCTGCTCCGTACTGTGTAGGGAAGAGCACATCCCTGTGCTAGTGCATAGAGTTGGCAGCACTCCTTAATTGGTGCCCACTCAATATATTAAGCGTTGACCGCACTTTAAATGTTGTCAGTTTCGAGAATTTTTGAATTGCATTTTTAGAATGACAGGTTGTCCCTTGTTGAAGGCCTTTGGAGTCCGTGACCCGAACCTCCTTGTCAAGAACTGGGGGAATTAAGCGCATGAACCACGTAGTTGTTTGGGAGGGAGGTTTTGTATATTTGTGAGAATCCTGATGTTGGTCCTGGACTGTAACTGGTTAAATAACTGGCCTCGTTTTTTGAGCAATTGAAGAGCAATTCAGGGACTGTTGAGCGTTTTGTTTGACAGATTCCCTCTTTCTGTTAGAACTACTCTTTAACTAGTCTCCTCCTCCCAAACTCGGGAGAGGGAAGGTTAACTTAACCCCTTGCTTGTCCAGAACCTGGGGTCATGCTATGGTGCAGAACTCTCCAGAGGAGGCTTCTGTGCCTGTACTCCTCACATCAGGCTCCAGCACAGTTTTCTTCCTCATCCCTGAATCCGGAAGCACTCAGGCTTTCAGCGGCTGTTGGTACCATGTGTTTTAGAGCAAGCTTGTGACAGAATAGTGGGCGTGCGCAGAGACCGCTCTGTTCCTCTCTATAGGAGCAGAGGGGGAGCAAATTCCTCCAGTGTTCGTACAAGAGCATCAAAACAGCTCTGCTGGGTCAGATCAAAGGTTTGTCTTACCCAGTGTCAAGTGGAATGAAAAGAAAAGCCGCCTTTGTTCCCAGTTACAACACGGAGAAACACCCGTGTCTCGTGCACGTGCCTGCACCTTTTCTGACAGAAAATGGCTTTGGGGTACTATGGAAACTCCTGGGGAGAAAAAAAAACCCAAACCATTAAAATAAACGCTGCTCAGCTGATGTTGGAGACCTTGGTATTAGACACCCAGACCTGTTCTCCTCCCTGCAGTTGTCACTCCTGCACCAGGAACTGCTTGCTAGTGGGTGAATCTGACGGCAGCAGCTCCCAGGCAGAGCTGGGAGCAGCCCCTGGGGACACCTTTAGGCTTTACAGCAGTGTTTGCTGCCCCAGCACGGGTCCCCTGCCCCCTGCAGGGACCAGGCAGGAGGCTGGAGGGAAGAGTCCCACCAACAGCTTTGGCCTCCAGGCTGGAGAACCCTGTCCCAGGCTCAGGCACCGCTGCCTCCGGGCTCCCCTACCCCATCCTGGGGCAATAAGGCAACTCTCTTCCTTCTACAGAACAACACTCAAAGCTTAAGGGGAGTTTCCTCTTAAGGCATTTCCTCCCTAATGCAGGTTTCCCCCAGGCCTAGAGGTTGCCACAGGGCTCTATGGTCAGTGTTCAAAGGTGTCTCAAATGCCAAAAGGAAAGTGGCTTTTCGCAGGCAACAATCCAGTGAGATTTCTGAAGCTGTGTAAAATAACGTGTTCACCTTGCCCATCAAGTGCGTTATCGTGAGGACCTGGCAAGGGCCCTGCTTTTGTACAGCAGCAGAGATGCTGTTGTAGCCACAGGACTCCAAGTTCTGGGGGCGTGAAAGGAACAAACTCAAACATCTCAGAGCTCGCCATGACATCAAAATAGCTGGCCGGGAAACCCTTCTTCAAAGCTGCTAGATGAAATGACAGGGCAGAAACGTAGAGGGAGCAAGTTTTCTCAGGAAGGGAAAGAGAAACCCCACTTTTTTTGAAACACAGATTTAGCCCCCTTAATATTTTTTCTTGTTAGATTGTGTCAGCAGTCAGACTGCAAGCACGTGATTAAACTGTTAAAACACCCAGATACTTGAGGATTATTTCCTGTATTAAATCCTCTTACAAGCAGGGCGGTCTGTTGCCCTGCGGGTAGGGTAGTACAGTGGTATGACTGGCATGACAGGCGATTTTCCTTTCCTAGTACAAGGATGCATTTATGAAGGCAACTCTGGGGTGTAAGCGGTGCCGCACAACAAAGCAGCCTGTGAAACCCAGACGTTAGCCGTTAGAAACAGGAAGAAGAGGCAATGGGCCTTTGCTTCAGACTCGGCAAAAGATTTACCAAACCCGAGGAAGGTGACAAAAAGGGAAGAGTTTCCGTGGCGTAACTTTGGTGTGGCAGGTAAGGTTTCCATCCATGTTCCTCATGCCTCCGCCTCGTTTTGTTTGCAGATGCAGCGTTGGATCAAACTGCAAGACCAGTTTTCTTTACTGCACATGCTACTGTAGTGCAAATACCCTGTGGTTTCTCAGGACGCACGCCAATCCCACCCCTAGTGCCTGATGGCTGAGATCCCCACTGGCTCCGGTAGCTGCACTCGGACACCCCCTCACTCCACTGGCTGCACTGGGACGCACACCAGTAGCTGGCACCACAAGCCAGAGCTGCCTACGGCCTGGCCTTGACTCCAGTAGCTGGCACTCAGTCCACCCCCGCCACGTCCCCCATAGCAGGCACAGAGTCCCTTCAGCTCACAGACAAACAGGACAGGGAGTGAGATTACACAGGGAGGTCATTAAAAGAGGTTTAATGAGAAGCTCTATGAGAAGACAGGACAGACGTCATCTATGCCCTGCCACCAATCACTTGTCTCTGGGGAGACTGTGGTGTCATCAGGTCGCCCGTCACCTGGAACTTCCTCAACGAGATTAGAGGGGATCAATCCCCTTGTGCCGTCGGTCAGCTCTCCCACGTACCAACCGTCTCCATCCACGTCTCCAAAGATGTAAACGTATTGTCCAGCAACTAGCGGAAGCTCCAGCTCAGGCCGCTCGTTGGGACCATCGAAAGGATCATAGCTGTAACGAGCGATGAATGCTCGAAGCTCTGCCGGTTGTTTTCTCATAGCCTCCGGCAGGACGGACTCCTTGTCTGCTCCCAGGTTAGCCTGCTGCGGCTCGGAAACGGTGCTGTTGGATCTTTCTCCTCCCAGCCATTCCAGTTCCTGAAACAGCTGCTGGCAGCATTTCTTTAGCTTCTCAAACCGATCACTCAGTTCCTTCAGCGGGGCTGGAAACGCTCGCAGGGGTTCTCTGTGCTCCCTGTGGGCCAGCTTTGTCTCCTCATGTTCCCTCTCCAGCTGTCGACTCCTTTCTGCCCTGTCCCTCATGGCTGTCAGCTCGCGCTTGGCCGCTTCCAGTTGGGTAAAAAGACAGATGGTTGCTTGGATGGCAGAGTCTCACTCCTCTGCCAGTCGCGCTAGCTGCCCTTTCAGGTTGGCATTTTCAGCCTGAACCTGTTCTGTCAAAGCCATCTGCCCACGCAGGCGAGCGTTTTCTTCAGCCAGGTGGGTGTTTTCATTTGTCACCTTGGCGAGCTGCACCTGCAACTCCTCACAAGCTTGCCCGGGGGTGCTCACATCAGAGGATCCCTCTTCATCTGCGGCTGCTCGGGCCTCCAGCCCCTCAGCTGCCTTCTGTGCCAAGTCGTGCCGCTTGTCCCGTGCCAGCAGAGCTCTGCTGGGCTCTCCCATTTCTCCACCCCTCGGCTGAGGAAGCAATGGCGGGCACAGTTGCTCAGCGGAGCGCTGGATGGGCAGTGGCCCGCGAGCATTGACCAGGCGATGGATGGTCACCTGCAGCTGCCTGGCTCGCTCTCCCAGCCGCAAGGTGAGGGCAGCTAGTTGAGCATTCTTCTGCTGCAGTCTCCCTGCCTCCTTGCACGCTCTTGGAGAACCGTCCTTTCCCAGGAGGTGGCTCTCCATCTCAAGGGCACTCTGTTGCCTCTCCAGGTCTTTCAGAAGACGCTGCAGGCGTCTGCTCTGCTCCAGGAGATGGCTGCATGCGCTGCCAGGCAGCATCAAGTCCTCCCGCTCCATCACCCGGAGCTGAGCACCTCTCACAGCCTGGCACGTGGCTTGTGGCCCAGCACTGTGGCTTTCTGTTGGCCTTTCCTGCAGGGCCGCCAAGGTGTGGGGCCTGTTTCTGCCAGAGGAGCAGGAGCTCTGCGTCCCCTGATGGCCCTGGTGGCCAGGAGAGCCCTCGGGCTGGGCCGTGCAGGGGGAGGCAGGCAGCTCGCGCTTGAACCGCTGCAGGATGGGTTGGGTGGACAGTGCCATCTCCTGCTGCAGCTGGTTCTGGAGGCAGCGGGTGCGGGTGGGCTGGCAGACAGCTGTGGCATTGGCTGCAGGGCTGCGTGGGGCATGGCTCCTGCTCTGCGCACTGGTGGCTTTCCCCTGCTCACCAGGGATGCCCCGAGTAGATGAGTCAAGCTGTTGGTGTCTGCTGGCTGTGGTGATGGTGGCCATCTGATCCTCCGTCTTCACTGACGGCATGGCCACATGCTCCTTAAGAGCCTCTTGGTGCTCCCGCAGCGACTTGCCTTTGCACTTGGTCTTTATGAGAGACAGCTGTGTTTTGGGGTGGCGCTCTTCCACTTGTCCCTGCTGCCCTGAAGCCACATCCCGCCTGCCCAGGGAAACTGGCACAGAAAGTCTGCCAGCAGCACCGGTGCTTTTACGTGCGTCACGCACGTGCTGACCTGCAGAGGCCTCGCCACTCTGGGCCGCCCGGACCTCCTCTGTTCTTGCCATCTTCGCCGCACCCAGCCTGTGTTCCCAGTGCCACTGTGCCGCTGTCTGCTGGCTGGGTCGGTGGCTCCCAGTGCAAACCTTGTCCGGGTCCTTCCTCAAAAGGCACCTCTTTGTCTCCTTCCCAGCTGCGGCATTGGCTGCAGGGCTGTGTGGGGCATGCCTCCTGCTCTGCGCACTGGTGGCTTTCCCCTGCTCACCAGGGATGCCCCGAGTAGATGGGACAAGCTGTCGGTGTCTGCTGGTTGCAGTGCTGCTGGCCTTTCCCCTGCCCTGGGCAGAAGCTGCAGAGGCTGCTGCTGGCAGAGGCAGGAGCTTGCAGCAAGTGCTGGCAGCTCCTGGTGCCCGAGCTGCGTGCACCTTCTGTGGTGCTGCTGCCTGCCTTGCTGGCAGACGGGCTGTCTCCTCCCGCCTCACCCTGATGGAGGGCATTGCCACCCTGCACGCTGGGCTGTCCGTCTGCAAGAGAAGGCGAGGAGAGAGGCTGCGTGACTGTGGCCCTTCGCCCGTGCCCCCGTGTCCCAGCTGGAAAAGCCCCTGTGCCGGCTCCCCTGCCAGCCCCCAGGGCAGCACTCGGCCCCACAGGGAGTTGCCGCTCGGCTCCCAGAGCTGGCTGGGGAGCGCACTGCTCCGGCCATGGCCCACAGTGACTCCTGGGAGCATCCCCAGCATGCCCGGGCAGCCTGCAGGCACGGCTTGGGGGGCTCAGCTTGCTAGGTGACCGGGCCCTCCCGTCCCCTCCTGCAGCTCCCGCCTGCCGGTCGGCAGCGCCTGGACTCGGGAAGACGTTTGTCCCGGGCTCCCTCGGGCTCCCTACCTGTGCGCGTCGGCTCCCAGCAGCCTGCGAGCTCTGTGGGCAGGGGAGCCGTCGCAGCCTGTTCCCATGGGGGGACGAAGCCTGTCCCTGGCTGTCCTGCGGCGCTGCCAGCGGCCGCCTGTGGCCCATCTGCGGGCAGGAGGAGGAGAAGTCAAGGACTGGAGGCGGCTGCCTTGGCACAGCGGCCCCCACAGTGGCGGCAAGCCCGGCCCTGGCACTAAGGCAGCTCCGCGTGGCCCCGTCCCACCACCGGCCTCCCCCTCCTGCCCCGTCCCTCACCTGGCGCCGGTTCTGCAGGCCCGGCAGCCTGCTGTTGGGCTGGGGGGGGGCGTTTGCCTCCTCATGCGTGGGCATCTTCGGCGGCGCCTGCCGACGACCGGCCATGGTCACCCAGGGGAGATGCTGCCTCCTGAGGGAGTGGCTCTCCTGGGAGTGGGCACCCAGGGCTCTGGCTCCTTAAATACCCGCGGGGTCACCGTGGGGACCCGCATCACAATGACCTCTGGGCACGCTGCGCCGCCTGCATCACAAAGCCCTGGCGATGCTGTGGAGCCTGGCGGGGACTGGCTGTGCGCGGCTGTGCCCGGCGTGGGGCAGCCCCTGCTTGCCCCTCACAGAGGCCCCAGCAGGCCCGAGCCCGCACCTCCCACATCCCCCCGGTGCCAGCAGCCTCTGCAGAGCTCAGTCCTGTGTGCGTGCAGCAGCTCTGGCTGCCACCGCCCGGGGCCTTGTCCCCACGCATGGCTCCCACACAGGGCGCCCAGGCCTGGGGACGCTCCGGTGCCCGCCTACAGCAACGCAGGGGAGGCCCGCAGGCCCGTGCCCAGAGGCCACTGGCCACGCCGAGCTGCTCCCGGCAGTCGCCATGGGCCGCGGGGTGACCAGCCCTCTCCCCAGCCGGCTCTGGGAGGTCCCTCCCAGGCTGCTCTTCTTCAGTGCCTTTCCTCCAGAGGTGGAGCGTGCACGGGCTCACACCCACAGCCAGGACGAGGGAGCAGGGCTGCCTCCCTGGGGCTGACGCTCTGTGCTCCCCTTCCAGCTGGAACGAAAAGAAAAGCCGCCTTTGCTCCCAGTTACAACACGGAGAAACACCCGTGTCTCGTGCACGTGCCTGCACCTTTTCTGACAGAAAATGGCTTTGGGGTACTATGGAAACTCCTGGGGAGAAAAAAAAACCCAAACCATTAAAATAAATGCTGCTCAGCTGATGTTGGAGACCTTGGTATTAGACACCCAGACCTGTTCTCCTCCCTGCAGTTGTCACTCCTGCACCAGGAACTGCTTGCTAGTGGGTGAATCTGACGGCAGCAGCTCCCAGGCAGAGCTGGGAGCAGCCCCTGGGGACACCTTTAGGCTTTACAGCAGTGTTTGCTGCCCCAGCACGGGTCCCCTGCCCCCTGCAGGGACCAGGCAGGAGGCTGGAGGGAAGAGTCCCACCAACAGCTTTGGCCTCCAGGCTGGAGAACCCTGTCCCAGGCTCAGGCACCGCTGCCTCCGGGCTCCCCTACCCCATCCTGGGGCAATAAGGCAACTCTCTTCCTTCTACAGAACAACACGCAAAGCTTAAGGGGAGGAGGAAATGCCTACTTCCTCCCTCATGCAGGTTTCCCCCAGGCCTAGAGGTTGCTGCGGTCTTCTGCTCGGCTGGGAGAGGGGTTGGAGCCTTTCTCCACCTCTCCTCGACCGCCTCTCTCCTGGGCTGGGCTGGAGGGTGGGGAGTCCGAGTGCCTCCAGTGCCGAGGGCCTGCCAAGGAGCAGACGCTCTCAGCAAAGCAGACGGCATCCACAGGTGCTGTTTCCCAGAGGACCTCTTGAAAGCAGCCTGCAGCAGGACCTGGCAGCCGGGAGACCCAGCACTGCGTGCTTCTTATCACGGCCGATTTTGCCGCTTGCATCCTGCTGCCACTCTCTCCCTCATGTGCATGAGAAGGCAAACCCCTGCCCTGCAGCTGGGTGTCTGTCCTGCTCCCCTCCTCTGGAGACCTGCCGCCCTGGGTGCCCCGAAGGAGAGGGTGGCTGCTGCTCTCAGCGGTGTCAATCGCTGCCCGTACCTGGGGTTGCTGTCGGTCCTTCCCCGCAGACCAGGCTCCCCACGCCGCCCACTCTGCCTTTGCTTGCTCGAGCTGCTCTTGTCACTTGGGCCTCACTTGCTCCCACTCTGCAGGCAGCTGCCAGACCTCCTGGAGGGGACGGCAAGGCAGCAGAAGGCAGGATTAGTCTCAGCGCCTGGAACGGGTGTCCTTCGGGTCTGACCCGTGTTGCCGCCCCTTGCCTCAGCTGGTCGGTTGGCAGGGCTTTGCCCCTAACAGACTGGGGGCTGTGGGGTCATTCTAGGCTCCTGGCAAACACAGCTGCGACCAAAGCCCTCCACTGTGAACAGCCGAGAAAGGACTTGGGCATCTCCCATAGCCCCTGGGCCAGGAGAAAGTGTTTTGTGACAACCCAGGGGGCAAGGAAGATCTGAAGGAGGTGACAGACAGCCGACAAGGAGCGCACGTCCAGGGGTCCTTTCAGGCTGGCTCTCTGCACAAAGAGGCTTCTGCCGAGTCCCCAGCAGCACGGCAGCTACAGCAAGGCACGCACCTGCAGCGCTTTCTGGCAGTCGTCTGAGGATGGGAGTGTAGAGGTGGGTTTGGCTGGAGAAGCCGGCTCCTGCCTGCCTGCCTCCTTCATCCTGGGGGAGCTGCCTGGACACGGGGGGAGCGCACTGCAAAGAGGCACCAGGAGCAGTCGGCATGAGCACGGGGCAGTTTGCTCTCCCACCTTCGCCTGGCACCAAAGCTCCCCAGGCTGGCAGAAGCAGCGCGCGAGGTGGGGCCATCTCTGCTGGCAGCGGGGAGCCTTTCCTGAGCCCCCTCAGATGGACGGGGGAGGTCTGCACCTCAGCTCTTGCGTGAGGGAACCACAGGGACGTGGGGTGCACTCAGCATCCGCCACCTTCCCCAGGGAGGGGCCCACAACAGGGGAAACAAGCACATAAGAGCCATGCGGCACGTGTCAGGGACCTTGCCGCGTCCCTGCAGCCGGAGTGTCCGGAGGGGAGGTCTCTCCTCCACGGGTGCAGGATCCCTTTCATCCCTTCCCACCAGGGTCTCACCTCTCAGAAGTCTTCTTGCCCAAGTCTTTCTGTCTTGTGCCTGGCCCCTGACTTGGCAGTGCAGCAAGGGAAAGCTTCCTCCGTCTCTGCAGCAGCTTGCCACGATGCGCCTCTGCACCTGGCAAAGGAGGAAACTCAGCAGAGCAGCCCCCTGGGGAGTGCCTTTTGACGGAGCTGTGGTCACCCAGCACGGGGCAGGGCCTCAGCTGGGCAGCGGAGACCTGTTCCCACACCTTGTCTGAGCCTGGACTTTGCTGCAGCCTTCTTGGCCCAGGCGGACAAAGCCTTGGCCACTGCTCTGCTGACCACCGTAAAGCGAAACCTGGGCAGGAAACGATGACACGGGCTTGAAGGGTGACCCCTACCCTCTGCAGCTTCCCAGCACTAATCCTCACGACTCTCGTGTGAGGCACGGCACCCCTCTTCCTCGTGGCCATGCAGCCATGCATGGGTTTTATTAGCAATCTTCCCCCAACACCAGACAGGTGGAACATCGTCACTGGCAGAGCGGGCTGAATTTCCATGTAAAATTAGAAACGGAATGCCAGAGAAAAGGTCGTTCATGGAAACGGCTCTTGGGGAGTGGTTATTTTGGGAGGAGCTCAAGCTGTCCGCCTAACTTTGGAGGGAATTCTCTCCAGAGAAATTCTGAAATCCCAGCTTCTCTGCGCCCTTTCTGAAGGGCAGAGAGCATGCACCCCAGTCCCAAACAGGGCGCGGGAAAGTGGATGGTGTCTGTTGCCTTCTCACCAGGGATAACCTCTGTGGGGAACACAAGCTCCCGCAGAGTTAACTCACCAATGTCTAGCTGGGAGACGGGTCTTCGAACCGCGTACACCTCTTCCTCACCTTGGAATCGCTCTTGGACCGTAGCAAAGGTCCCGAGTCCTGTGACCAGGACCCCCTGCCCAGGAAAACGACGCAAAGGCTGACCACAGGGAAGAGCGAAACTCTATCACGTGCCAAAAGCTTTCTCAGACTAGATCTGGGCACGCTTTCGCCCCTGGTTGACCACGAAGCAAGAGCAGGAGAGCTGCTGAGGGACTTCCCTGAGAGAGGCCCGCTGTGAATCCTCCCTGGGAGGAGCAGCAGCGCTCCACCTTTCTCGGCCTTGGCCGTCGGGCTGGGTGAGGGTGAGCTTTTCAGCGGCTGCAGGTCTCGGTCGCAGAGTGCAGCGAGGGTGAGGGCAGGCAGAGATCAGGCAGGAGAGGCTGTGCTCACTGAGGACATCCCCAGGGAAACAGGAACTCTGCAGTGACACACTGGGGACACCAGCACACAGGCAGGGACAATATTATGATGTTAGGGACTTCCGGAGGGACACCAGGACTCCCAAAGGGATGTCACTGGGACATTAAAGACACCCACCGGGACACACTGGGACACAAGAACACATGGGGAGACACCACGGCGATATATAGAATGGCCTGGTAATATCCGGACCCCTCCAGGGACACCACTGTGACATTTAGGAATTTCCCAGGGACGCCCCCTGGGACATCTGGGACCACCCCCTCACCTTGCCCGGGGACACCAGGACCCCTACCAGGGACAGCACTGGGACATTAAGGACCCCCCTTTAACACAAGCCCTACCCCAGGGACAATGTAGGGGCATTAAGGACTCCTCCCGGGACACCAGGACCCCCACAGGACCAGAAGTGCACAAGGGACATACTGGGGACACAAGGACATTCCTGGGGACATCACTGGGACATCAGGGACACCAGGACCGCCCCAGTGACACCACTAGGACATTAAGGACCCCCACAGGGACACCTTGCCACACAAGGACATACTGGGAGACACCACTGGGACATCATTAGAATAGCTTTTAGGACATCAGGACCCCTCCAGGGACACCACTGTAAAATTATGAACTTCCCAGGAACCCCATCCTGGACATAACGGACTACCCACTCCCCTCCATGGGGACACCAGGACCACGCCCAGGGACACCCCAGAATGTCCCAGGGACACACTGGGACACCAGGACCGCCCCCCACCCCCACCCACGACCCCCCGCAGGGACACCATTAGGACATCAGGGACTCCCCCGAGGACACCGCTAGAACGTTAAGGACCCCCAGAAGGACACATTAGGTCACATGCACCCACTGACAGACACCACTGGGACATCTAGAATGGCCTGGGGACATCAGGACCCCTCCAGGGACACCACTGTGACATTAATGACCCCCACCAGGGACACATTGTGATACACAAGGACCCATTGAGACACACCACTGGGACATCTAGAATGGCCTGGGGATGCCAGGACCACCTCAGTGACAACACTGGAACATTTAGGACCCCCCTGGAAACACACGACCTGCATCCAGGGAAACTGTAGGGGCATTAGGAACTCCCCCTGGGACACCAGGACCCCCCCAAGACACACTGGGACACCCAAATGCCTATAGGGACACCTGAGAACACTAGGACGTCCCTGGAGACATCCGTGGGACACCAGGGACACTCCCGGGGACATTAGGACCCCCCCAGGGACACCCTAGTGACATTAGGGACAGCTTGGAAGCAGAAGGACCCCCCACAGAGCACTCCTGGGACATCAGGACCCCCCAAGGGGACCCTCCAGCAGGTCACTCTCATGCAGTTGTCACGCAGAAGCTCCCCCTCGATGGAAGTCCTTAGCAGCAGGGCAGCCCTCAGATCTGCACTGTCAAGGAAACGGAGCCCCAGAAACAGACCCCTCCCCATCCCAAAATGGGAGGACCCCCTCCCCACATGACACTTGAGAGTTTAACATTATGCTAGGGGCCAACCAATGCCCTCCTTTATCTTCTAGTGCCGTGACGACCATGGGTGGTACATGGATGGTCACCTCCTGCCCCATGGTGAACTTAGGGGCCTCCTGCATCAGTAGCACAGGTGCTTCTCCTGCTTTAGGGCATCCAGGCCATCCTGAGCTCACCCCATCCAGCTCTTTGCAGGAGCAAGCTACAGCCCGCCCCTGAGGCCCTAAACAATGTGCCAGAACTCCGAAGGCAATGCCTTTCCTCTCACACTTAAAAAGTGCAAAGGTCTTTGTCACGTCAGGTAATCCCCACGTGGGGGCCTCCACCAGAGCTCACTTCAGACGCTTGAAAGTGGCTTTACCCTCCTCTGTCCCGCCAATAGACCCATGGCAGGAGGTTTTCAGTAGCTCGTGCTGAGCTTTCACACATAAAACACAATTGCCTACCCAAAGTCAACACCATCCCACCATGCCGAGAAATCTTCATAGTTCCTCGAGAGTTTGAGGTTCCACGAGGCAGCGAATAGCCTCCTTCTGTTGAGATCCCAACTGTCTCTGGCCTTCCAGCACTTCAAACACCAAACGTGGAAGTGACTCCTGGATAATTCCATATCCACTAATTCTCAAGACATTTAGAAGGCTTATCGTCAGGGAAAGACACAGCTCCCAAGTCCCTGCTGCAACCAGAATATCATCCTAGGATCGCAGAACTCTTCCCTGATCATTTTCTGTTCTCCAAATGTCAAACTGCTTTGCCAATTGATTCCCAAAGATTGTTGGGGTATTTTGAAAGCCTTGTGGTATAACCGCCCAAGTGTATTGCCTTTTCCTTCCTCTTTCTGGGTTTGTGCATTCAAAAGCAAAAGGCTTCTGACTGTCAGTGCCCAGGGGAACACAGAAAAAGGCATCCTTCACATCAAAAACTGTAAACCATCCCTGTTCCCCTGTAAGGGTGGTTTAGTATCCGTATGGATGTGCTACTGCAGGATAAATACCTTGAGGTATGTGATTTACTGCTCTTAAATCCTGCACCAAACAGCAATCTTAACCCTTGGCCTTTTTCACTGGCAAAACAGGGGTGTTGGATTTCGACACACACCCCACCAACACGCTGTACTTCAAGAATTTCTGAATTATCGCTACCGACCCACTCCTAGCTTCCAGCTTCGGGCGACACTGTTTCATTCTCAGCGGGGATGATCCAGGCTTTAAGTCAGTCCTTACAGGTTTTGACCTGTGGGATTTTCCAGGAACCTCTCCGGCTCGTACAATAGGAATCACAGCATCTCTGACCTCCGGGCGTATCTTTCTCCTTTCAAGGCAGCATAGCCTGTAATAACAAAGCTGCTGCCTCTCGACACAAAAAGTTTCTGGAATTCAGATTTCTATTTCCTCGTTTTAAAATCAGATTTCTGCTTCCAATTTTTTGGAGTAGATCTCTCCCTAAACAACGCTTCTGGAGAATTTGGCTAGTATAAAAACTGATGAGTAACCCACTGTTTTCCCAGCTTCATTGTTAAAGGTTTCAAAAATGGCCAAGTTTCATGGGTCTCTGTCGTACCAGCAATGCTTATATTCTTATTGCTTAGTTCCCCTCTAAAGTCTTCTGAACAGAGAAAGTAGCCCCAGGATCTACCCAAAGCTCAACTTCTTCACTTCCCAGCTCCACTTTAAACAGAGGTTTCTCTGGGGAGAGACTCCTCTGCGGCGAATGAAGAGACGGGACGCGGCTTGATGCAAGCAAATGTCGATTTAGTGTACACAATCACGAGTTTATATATGTTTTCAGAAGCTGCGTGCTTTAAACAGATTGGTTCTTTAAGCTAAGAATTACATACTAGGCAATCCCTGATTGGTGGTTAACTACAAAGGACACTTTCATCAATTAACAGCAAGGTGTTACCTTTCCTTGGCGCCATCCTTGGCGCCATCCGTCTCCCACTCCCCTGTGCTCTGCAAACATGCCTCATCATGTTAATTGCTGTCTAGACAAGCTCGAGCACATTCCCCTCAGCTAACCGATTGCCGCGCATGGTCCTAGTTTGCAGACCGCTCCTGCACTCCTCCGCTCCCCCTCATTCCTCGCTTACTGGGAGCAAGGGGGCAGAGGGACTCCAATCCTTAAGCAGACGGTCTTCTTCCGAACGCCCATCCCTTTTGCACTGTGCACACTGATTATCACCCAACCGAGGGCTGGGCCGCAGTCCCCCTCTGGGGGCTCTGCCCTGTCCTCAGGACCTTCCCCTCACCCTACCATTTTACTCTGATACCGCCAACAAGCGACAATTTACTCTTTCCTTTTGACTCTCTCTGTGTCAATATGCAATCCAAGCAACACCCAACAGCTTTCCCCTATCTCGAGCAATCACTTCCTTGTAGCTTTTGTAATTTTCTTCCAATACCATCGCAGGATTGGCCCACCAATAGAGGGGCTGATTGATCTCATCCCTCTTAAGATTCAGGGTCAGCACTTGTAGAGTTGCAGGCTACCTCCTTCATTCTGTTCTGCAGATCTGGGGGGGGGCTCTTGGCTATCGTGCCTAGCCTCGTACCATTCGGACATGGTTATTGCCTTAGCCACAGCATTTTGAATGCCAAATAGAATCCCTTTCTGATACCGAGTCCAAAGTTGCCTGGGTCCGTTAACATGCAGGTCCCAGTTTGGACCAACAGAGGGGAAATGATGCTCCACAGTTCCTGTTTTAACCTCAGCTTCCACATGTATTCTAGCGGCTTGACAAATCATCTCCTTCTCACTACTATCAAATAAAACCTGCAGTACTGCCGCTATATCCTTACACTCTGGATCATCCTGTGTTTTAACCACCATTATTTCAAAAACACCAGCCGCCTTCTCAGGGTCGTCTCGGTAATTTCCTGCGGTTGCTTTGCAATTCTTCAACTCCGTTACTGAAAATGGGACCCTCACCATAATGGGTCCTTCGTTTCCCACAGCCTGGCACAGGGGAGTCTGTATCGCTTCCCCTGGTCTGGCCCGCTCCCACCCTGCGGCTGGGCTAAAACCTTCTCCCTCTTCACAGCCACTTTCCCTGCCACCAGCCTCGTCAGCTCGCCTGCCACCACTTTCTCTTACCCTGCTCACATCACTAATATCAGCATCAGAACTCTCTCCCCGTCTCTGCTGGGCTTCAACCATTAACTCTAAACCATTGTCTCTAAACCTCCTTCTTTCTTGTAGTCGTTACAATTTTAAACGCCTCTGTCTGATACTACAAGCAGAGCAGACCCTTTTCAATGACCTCTTCTTATCCTTTCCCAAAGCCAAGAGAAAAGGATCTCAGGGAGGTAAATTTATACCACACTGGTTTTGCCATTCAGAATGGGTCTTTACAGTGGAAGAAAGATCAGCGTATCAAACTCTGTCCCTTTTCCTTTCCTGCCTTCAAAACAACATCAGCGGTAACATCATACAATAATGCAAACTGCCATTTTCCCCCGTCACCCAGTTTATACAGAGACCACCCCTGAGTACACTATTGCACTAGGGTGCTTTTAGTTACATTTCCCTCAGAACTACCCCTTGATTCTTCCCAGTGTCCCAAAACACATCCCAGGGGAGACTGCTGTAAAATACCACGGCCGTGTACACTGACCAGGGCCCGTTTCCTTTTAGTGTCCTGAACATTTTATCATACACATGTGTAGAAGTATTTTCAGATGTTCAGAGTGCACTCTACTAGACACACACACACACACACACACAACATTAATATACTTGAGTATGCCAGGCAGAAATTTTACCAGACACATTGTTTCCAGGAGAGCCCTCAATAACCCAACCCAGCAGGGCTTTTGCCTCTGCTTAGGGGCAGGTATCCCAGACCACCAGGAATGCCTGACATCTTACCGGGGGAACGTTGCTTTGGAGTCGTTGGTCCGGGAATCAGAGGTCTTCCCCAAGAGTCCCTCAGTGCCGGCTGGAATTGCTGTGATCCGCAGCTCCACCGACGCTCAATAGCGGAGTCTCACCTGGGTCACCAGAAAATGATCCCGTAAAGGCGGTCACGGTGAAAAACCCTCTCAGACTTGATGTGAAGTTTCAGAAGGCGGGCATTCTTTATGACAGCGCTGGGAGCACGGGGGAGTGCTCACCAAGTTACTCGAGGGTACACATTACATACAGCAGAGTACTTGCACGCTCACAGTGCATCACACATGCACACTCCACCAAGTTGTCTCCTCTTGCGGCCAGAACTTCCCCACTCAGAACTTGCCTGCACACGTCTTTCTCCCAGGATGGACCAGGCACAGACAACCACTGGGGGAGTGTGCTCAGCTTTTATTGACCTCAGAAAGTGTCCAGGGTGGAGAGGAGTCTGGCAGCACAATGTCCTCGTGGCAGCTGAACGTGTTGGGCGCCGTCCATGCACCCATGCCTCGCGTGCCTCCCTGTGCCACACCCTCTGGGTACCGCACAGGATCAGGGCCAGCTGCCATCTCTGGGGACCCTTCTGCCAGCACGGCGCTGCTGCTCTCGCTGTGGCCTGATGCAAGTACAGCAGAAAGCCTTGCGCAGAGCCCTGAGCGCCCTGCGGAAGAGGGAGGGCCGTCGCTGTCGAGCTGGGGCATGCGGGAGGGCAGCCATGCCTGTGGAAGGAAGACAAGTGTAGGCAGGGGGCTGGGCAGGTACCGGGCAAGATCCTGCCTGCTCCCCGCCACCGAGAGCTTTCCCCAGGGAGTGGTGGCCAGGGAACGGCCAGCCCCCATGCACGCAGTCCTTCTGCTTTGGCCTGGGTGCACATTGCTGGGACACCTGGGCTAAGCCTTCCCTTGCCGGGCCAGCGCTACACGCAAGGATGTACCTGGCTCATCCTCGGGCTCATCCCTGGGCTCGGAGCAGGGCCACGTGTTATCTGGCTGCCTCTCCTGAAAACCACCACGGGGCTCCTGGCAGAACTCCAGGAATGACGGGTTGACCCAGATGCTGTAGATGATGATTCCCGCTCGGCACAGCTCTATATCATCATGTTCCCAGTTTTCCTCCTCAGACAAGAACCTTGGCGCACCCTATAAAAACATTAAGGGCAAAAGGAGACCTAAGCATCTGTAACTGGGTGCCGGGGGAAACACAGGCGCTTAGGGACATGATTTAGTGGTAGAATATGCAGTGCCATGTGTCGGGTTGGTTAGGTTTATGGTCTCTGCAGCCAGAGGAGGGCTGTGCGTCACCTCTGTGCTGGGAGGCCACTTACACGGGGAGAAGAAGAGCACAGGCAGGGGATGGAGGGGCTGTCAGCGGGATGACACGGACAGTACAAGCCATCTCCCTGTCACACATGCCCTGGACACTGTGCCTGACTACAGTACCTCGTGATGCAGCCTGCTGTTGGGCTGGGGGGGGGCGTTTGCCTCCTCATGCGTGGGCATCTTCGGCGGCGCCTGCCGACGACCGGCCATGGTCACCCAGGGGAGATGCTGCCTCCTGAGGGAGTGGCTCTCCTGGGAGTGGGCACCCAGGGCTCTGGTTCCTTAAATACCCGCGGGGTCACCGTGGGGACCCGCATCACAATGACCTCTGGGCACGCTGCGCCGCCTGCATCACAAAGCCCTGGCTGTGGATGCTGTGGAGCCTGGCGGGGACTGGCTGTGCGCGGCTGTGCCCGGCGTGGGGCAGCCCCTGCTTGCCCCTCACAGAGGCCCCAGCAGGCCCGAGCCCGCACCTCCCACATCCCCCCGGTGCCAGCAGCCTCTGCAGAGCTCAGTCCTGTGTGCGTGCAGCAGCTCTGGCTGCCACCACCCGGGGCCTTGTCCCCACGCATGGCTCCCACACAGGGCGCCCAGGCCTGGGGACGCTCCGGTGCCCGCCTACAGCAACGCAGGGGAGGCCCGCAGGCCCGTGCCCAGAGGCCACTGGCCACGCCGAGCTGCTCCCGGCAGTCGCCATGGGCCGCGGGGTGACCAGCCCTCTCCCCAGCCGGCTCTGGGAGGTCCCTCCCAGGCTGCTCTTCTTCAGTGCCTTTCCTCCAGAGGTGGAGCGTGCACGGGCTCACACCCACAGCCAGGACGAGGGAGCAGGGCTGCCTCCCTGGGGCTGACGCTCTGTGCTCCCCTTCCAGCTGGAACGAAAAGAAAAGCCGCCTTTGCTCCCAGTTACAACACGGAGAAACACCCGTGTCTCGTGCACGTGCCTGCACCTTTTCTGACAGAAAATGGCTTTGGGGTACTATGGAAACTCCTGGGGAGAAAAAAAAACCCAAACCATTAAAATAAATGCTGCTCAGCTGATGTTGGAGACCTTGGTATTAGACACCCAGACCTGTTCTCCTCCCTGCAGTTGTCACTCCTGCACCAGGAACTGCTTGCTAGTGGGTGAATCTGACGGCAGCAGCTCCCAGGCAGAGCTGGGAGCAGCCCCTGGGGACACCTTTAGGCTTTACAGCAGTGTTTGCTGCCCCAGCACGGGTCCCCTGCCCCCTGCAGGGACCAGGCAGGAGGCTGGAGGGAAGAGTCCCACCAACAGCTTTGGCCTCCAGGCTGGAGAACCCTGTCCCAGGCTCAGGCACCGCTGCCTCCGGGCTCCCCTACCCCATCCTGGGGCAATAAGGCAACTCTCTTCCTTCTACAGAACAACACTCAAAGCTTAAGGGGAGGAGGAAAAGCCTACTTCCTCCCTCATGCAGGTTTCCCCCAGGCCTAGAGGTTGCTGCGGTCTTCTGCTCGGCTGGGAGAGGGGTTGGAGCCTTTCTCCACCTCTCCTCGACCGCCTCTCTCCTGGGCTGGGCTGGAGGGTGGGGAGTCCGAGTGCCTCCAGTGCCGAGGGCCTGCCAAGGAGCAGACGCTCTCAGCAAAGCAGACGGCATCCACAGGTGCTGTTTCCCAGAGGACCTCTTGAAAGCAGCCTGCAGCAGGACCTGGCAGCCGGGAGACCCAGCACTGCGTGCTTCTTATCACGGCCGATTTTGCCGCTTGCATCCTGCTGCCACTCTCTCCCTCATGTGCATGAGAAGGCAAACCCCTGCCCTGCAGCTGGGTGTCTGTCCTGCTCCCCCGCTCTGGAGACCTGCCGCCCTGGGTGCCCCGAAGGAGAGGGTGGCTGCTGCTCTCAGCGGTGTCAATCGCTGCCCGTACCTGGGGTTGCTGTCGGTCCTTCCCCGCAGACCAGGCTCCCCACGCCGCCCACTCTGCCTTTGCTTGCTCGAGCTGCTCTTGTCACTTGGGCCTCACTTGCTCCCACTCTGCAGGCAGCTGCCAGACCTCCTGGAGGGGATGGCAAGGCAGCAGAAGGCAGGATTAGTCTCAGCGCCTGGAACGGGTGTCCTTCGGGTCTGACCCGTGTTGCCGCCCCTTGCCTCAGCTGGTCGGTTGGCAGGGCTTTGCCCCTAACAGACTGGGGGCTGTGGGGTCATTCTAGGCTCCTGGCAAACACAGCTGCGACCAAAGCCCTCCACTGTGAACAGCCGAGAAAGGACTTGGGCATCTCCCATAGCCCCTGGGCCAGGAGAAAGTGTTTTGTGACAACCCAGGGGGCAAGGAAGATCTGAAGGAGGTGACAGACAGCCGACAAGGAGCGCACGTCCAGGGGTCCTTTCAGGCTGGCTCTCTGCACAAAGAGGCTTCTGCCGAGTCCCCAGCAGCACGGCAGCTACAGCAAGGCACGCACCTGCAGCGCTTTCTGGCAGTCGTCTGAGGATGGGAGTGTAGAGGTGGGTTTGGCTGGAGAAGCCGGCTCCTGCCTGCCTGCCTCCTTCATCCTGGGGGAGCTGCCTGGACACGGGGGGAGCGCACTGCAAAGAGGCACCAGGAGCAGTCGGCATGAGCACGGGGCAGTTTGCTCTCCCACCTTCGCCTGGCACCAAAGCTCCCCAGGCTGGCAGAAGCAGCGCGCGAGGTGGGGCCATTTCTGCTGGCAGCGGGGAGCCTTTCCTGAGCCCCCTCAGATGGACGGGGGAGGTCTGCACCTCAGCTCTTGCGTGAGGGAACCACAGGGACGTGGGGTGCACTCAGCATCCGCCACCTTCCCCAGGGAGGGGCCCACAACAGGGGAAACAAGCACATAAGAGCCATGCGGCACGTGTCAGGGACCTTGCCGCGTCCCTGCAGCCGGAGTGTCCGGAGGGGAGGTCTCTCCTCCACGGGTGCAGGATCCCTTTCATCCCTTCCCACCAGGGTCTCACCTCTCAGAAGTCTTCTTGCCCAAGTCTTTCTGTCTTGTGCCTGGCCCCTGACTTGGCAGTGCAGCAAGGGAAAGCTTCCTCCGTCTCTGCAGCAGCTTGCCACGATGCGCCTCTGCACCTGGCAAAGGAGGAAACTCAGCAGAGCAGCCCCCTGGGGAGTGCCTTTTGACGGAGCTGTGGTCACCCAGCGCGGGGCAGGGCCTCAGCTGGGCAGCGGAGACCTGTTCCCACACCTTGTCTGAGCCTGGACTTTGCTGCAGCCTTCTTGGCCCAGGCGGACAAAGCCTTGGCCACTGCTCTGCTGACCACCGTAAAGCGAAACCTGGGCAGGAAACGATGACACGGGCTTGAAGGGTGACCCCTACCCTCTGCAGCTTCCCAGCACTAATCCTCACGACTCTCGTGTGAGGCACAGCACCTCTCTTCCTCGTGGCCATGCAGCCATGCATGGGTTTTATTAGCAATCTTCCCCCAACACCAGGCGGCGTAGCTTAAAGCCCTCCCTGTGTGCAGCTGGCTCTCTCTGACGGGAGTGACGGGCAGGCTGGGCATGAGAAACGCAGTGACGCTGCCCAGCCACTCCAGGAGAACACACGTGTAACCCCAACTCATTGTAAGTTAACCAGAAACCAGCCCCTTCAGGTCAGGCCCCCTCCCAGACTCAACGTGCAACGCCAAGCCCCGGCAAGGCGCACTCCTGATCAGGAGCTGGGAATCCGCCCGCTCGGTCAGTCGAGGGCTGCAGAGGAAACGCACTCACCTGGGGAAGGCGTGGGCAGGAGCAGCCTGCATCCCCCGAGTGCTGGTCGCTCCACCGGAGACAGCTGCACCAGGCATCCTCAGCCTCTGTAAAGTGACACAGAGCTGCTAGAAGGTTTCCAAGGCACTTTGCTCTTGGCTCCCAAAGGGAGCAGACCTGCCTCCTGCTCCAAAAGGAAGCCACTTCTCCAAACCCCTCCTCCAAATCTTCCGCCGTGAACAGGAGCCCTTGCTCTGCTCTGGAGAAGCTGCACAGCAAACACTGAGACTGCGCAGTAACACTGCCAGCCTTTCTGTAGGGCAAGAACTCAGAAGCTCAGAATAAAACTTCTTTTCCAATGGAGAACTCAGCGTGGGCGAGCACGTGGAAAGGTGTCGGACTGGCCTGCCACGTGCAGGCTGCCCAACGACCATCGGGTTGCTCACCCTTCAAAAGGCTTCCCAAAGTCACTGCATCACCCTCAAAGCCTGAGCAACTCGCAGTGCTGAGCAGCGCAATCCAGCTGGCCTTGCTTTCCAGCCCTGTGACGCAGTTGCGATAGAACTGCATGCACAAGACATCGTCGGTGAAGGACAGAACGCCAATGTCCTTGAAGGCAAAGGCAAGGCGCTGCCTGTTCCTCACTTGGAAAGAGTGCAAGAGTATGGTCTCTTGCACACAGCTCTGCACCACGTGCCATGGGAAGGAAGTAGGCTCGCAATACCCACCTGTAGTTCAGCGGCTCGATCTTGACATTGTCTGCAAAGAGGAGGAACATCGTCACTGGCAGAGCGGGCTGAATTTCCATGTAAAATTAGAAACGGAATGCCAGAGAAAAGGTCGTTCATGGAAACGGCTCTTGGGGAGTGGTTATTTTGGGAGGAGCTCAAGCTGTCCGCCTAACTTTGGAGGGAATTCTCTCCAGAGAAATTCTGAAATCCCAGCTTCTCTGCGCCCTTTCTGAAGGGCAGAGAGCATGCACCCCAGTCCCAAACAGGGCGCGGGAAAGTGGATGGTGTCTGTTGCCTTCTCACCAGGGATAACCTCTGTGGGGAACGCGAGCTCCCGCAGAGTTAACTCACCAATGTCCAGCTGGGAGACAGGTCTTCAAACCGCGTACACCTCTTCCTCACCTTGGAATCGCTCTTGGACCGTAGCAAAGGTCCCGAGTCCTGTGACCAGGACCCCCTGCCCAGGAAAACGACGCAAAGGCTGACCACAGGGAAGAGCGAAACTCTATCACGTGCCAAAAGCTTTCTCAGACTAGATCTGGGCATGCTTTCGCCCCTGGTTGACCACGAAGCAAGAGCAGGAGAGCTGCTGAGGGACTTCCCTGAGAGAGGCCCGCTGTGAATCCTCCCTGGGAGGAGCAGCAGCGCTCCACCTTTCTCGGCCTTGGCCGTCGGGCTGGGTGAGGGTGAGCTTTTCAGCGGCTGCAGGTCTCGGTCGCAGAGTGCAGCGAGGGTGAGGGCAGGCAGAGATCAGGCAGGAGAGGCTGTGCTCACTGAGGACATCCCCAGGGAAACAGGAACTCTGCAGTGACACACTGGGGACACCAGCACACAGGCAGGGACAATATTATGATGTTAGGGACTTCCGGAGGGACACCAGGACTCCCAAAGGGATGTCACTGGGACATTAAAGACACCCACCGGGACACACTGGGACACAAGAACACATGGGGAGACACCACGGCGATATATAGAATGGCCTGGTAATATCCGGACCCCTCCAGGGACACCACTGTGACATTTAGGAATTTCCCAGGGACGCCCCCTGGGACATCAGGGACCACCCCCTCACCTTGCCCGGGGACACCAGGACCCCTACCAGGGACAGCACTGGGACATTAAGGACCCCCCTTTAACACAAGCCCTACCCCAGGGACAATGTAGGGGCATTAAGGACTCCTCCCGGGACACCAGGACCCCCACAGGACCAGAAGTGCACAAGGGACATACTGGGGACACAAGGACATTCCTGGGGACATCACTGGGACATCAGGGACACCAGGACCGCCCCAGTGACACCACTAGGACATTAAGGACCCCCACAGGGACACCTTGCCACACAAGGACATACTGGGAGACACCACTGGGACATCATTAGAATAGCTTTTAGGACATCAGGACCCCTCCAGGGACACCACTGTAAAATTATGAACTTCCCAGGAACCCCATCCTGGACATAACGGACTACCCACTCCCCTCCATGGGGACACCAGGACCACGCCCAGGGACACCCCAGAATGTCCCAGGGACACACTGGGACACCAGGACCGCCCCCCACCCCCACCCACGACCCCCCCCAGGGACACCATTAGGACATCAGGGACTCCCCCGAGGACACCGCTAGAACGTTAAGGACCCCCAGAAGGACACATTAGGTCACATGCACCCACTGACAGACACCACTGGGACATTAATGACCCCCACCAGGGACACATTGTGATACACAAGGACCCATTGAGACACACCACTGGGACATCTAGAATGGCCTGGGGATGCCAGGACCACCTCAGTGACAACACTGGAACATTTAGGACCCCCCTGGAAACACACGACCTGCATCCAGGGAAACTGTAGGGGCATTAGGAACTCCCCCTGGGACACCAGGACCCCCCCAAGACACACTGGGACACCCAAATGCCTATAGGGACACCTGAGAACACTAGGACGTCCCTGGAGACATCCGTGGGACACCAGGGACACTCCCGGGGACATTAGGACCCCCCCAGGGACACCCTAGTGACATTAGGGACAGCTTGGAAGCAGAAGGACCCCCCACAGAGCACTCCTGGGACATCAGGACCCCCCAAGGGGACCCTCCAGCAGGTCACTCTCATGCAGTTGTCACGCAGAAGCTCCCCCTCGATGGAAGTCCTTAGCAGCAGGGCAGCCCTCAGATCTGCACTGTCAAGGAAACGGAGCCCAAAAAACAGACCCCTCCCCATCCCAAAATGGGAGGACCCCCTCCCCACATGACACTTGTTAGTTTAACATTATGCTAGGGGCCAACCAATGCCCTCCTTTATCTTCTAGTGCCGTGACGACCATGGGTGGTACATGGATGGTCACCTCCTGCCCCATGGTGAACTTAGGGGCCTCCTGCATCAGTAGCACAGGTGCTTCTCCTGCTTTAGGGCATCCAGGCCATCCTGAGCTCACCCCATCCAGCTCTTTGCAGGAGCAAGCTACAGCCCGCCCCTGAGGCCCTAAACAATGTGCCAGAACTCCGAAGGCAATGCCTTTCCTCTCACACTTAAAAAGTGCAAAGGTCTTTGTCACGTCAGGTAATCCCCACGTGGGGGCCTCCACCAGAGCTCACTTCAGACGCTTGAAAGTGGCTTTACCCTCCTCTGTCCCGCCAATAGACCCATGGCAGGAGGTTTTCAGTAGCTCGTGCTGAGCTTTCACACATAAAACACAATTGCCTACCCAAAGTCAACACCATCCCACCATGCCGAGAAATCTTCATAGTTCCTCGAGAGTTTGAGGTTCCACGAGGCAGCAAATAGCCTCCTTCTGTTGAGATCCCAACTGTCTCTGGCCTTCCAGCACTTCAAACACCAAACGTGGAAGTGACTCCTGGATAATTCCATATCCACTAATTCTCAAGACATTTAGAAGGCTTATCGTCAGGGAAAGACACAGCTCCCAAGTCCCTGCTGCAACCAGAATATCATCCTATGATCGCAGAACTCTTCCCTGATCATTTTCTGTTCTCCAAATGTCAAACTGCTTTGCCAATTGATTCCCAAAGATTGTTGGGGTATTTTGAAAGCCTTGTGGTATAACCGCCCAAGTGTATTGCCTTTTCCTTCCTCTTTCTGGGTTTGTGCATTCAAAAGCAAAAGGCTTCTGACTGTCAGTGCCCAGGGGAACACAGAAAAAGGCATCCTTCACATCAAAAACTGTAAACCATCCCTGTTCCCCTGTAAGGGTGGTTTAGTATCCGTATGGATGTGCTACTGCAGGATAAATACCTTGAGGTATGTGATTTACTGCTCTTAAATCCTGCACCAAACAGCAATCTTAACCCTTGGCCTTTTTCACTGGCAAAACAGGGGTGTTGGGTTTCGACACACACCCCACCAACAGATTGTACTTCAAGAATTTCTGAATTATCGCTACCGACCCACTCCTAGCTTCCAGCTTCGGGCGACACTGTTTCATTCTCAGCGGGGATGATCCAGGCTTTAAGTCAGTCCTTACAGGTTTTGACCTGTGGGATTTTCCAGGAACCTCTCCGGCTCGTACAATAGGAATCACAGCATCTCTGACCTCCGGGCGTATCTTTCTCCTTTCAAGGCAGCATAGCCTGTAATAACAAAGCTGCTGCCTCTCGACACAAAAAGTTTCTGGAATTCAGATTTCTATTTCCTCGTTTTAAAATCAGATTTCTGCTTCCAATTTTTTGGAGTAGATCTCTCCCTAAACAACGCTTCTGGAGAATTTGGCTAGTATAAAAACTGATGAGTAACCCACTGTTTTCCCAGCTTCATTGTTAAAGGTTTCAAAAATGGCCAAGTTTCATGGGTCTCTGTCGTACCAGCAATGCTTATATTCTTATTGCTTAGTTCCCCTCTAAAGTCTTCTGAACAGAGAAAGTAGCCCCAGGATCTACCCAAAGCTCAACTTCTTCACTTCCCAGCTCCACTTTAAACAGAGGTTTCTCTGGGGAGAGACTCCTCTGCGGCGAATGAAGAGACGGGACGCGGCTTGATGCAAGCAAATGTCGATTTAGTGTACACAATCACGAGTTTATATATGTTTTCAGAAGCTGCGTGCTTTAAACAGATTGGTTCTTTAAGCTAAGAATTACATACTAGGCAATCCCTGATTGGTGGTTAACTACAAAGGACACTTTCATCAATTAACAGCAAGGTGTTACCTTTCCTTGGCGCCATCCTTGGCGCCATCCGTCTCCCACTCCCCTGTGCTCTGCAAACATGCCTCATCATGTTAATTGCTGTCTAGACAAGCTCGAGCACATTCCCCTCAGCTAACCGATTGCCGCGCATGGTCCTAGTTTGCAGACCGCTCCTGCACTCCTCCGCTCCCCCTCATTCCTCGCTTACTGGGAGCAAGGGGGCAGAGGGACTCCAATCCTTAAGCAGACGGTCTTCTTCCGAACGCCCATCCCTTTTGCACTGTGCACACTGATTATCACCCAACCGAGGGCTGGGCCGCAGTCCCCCTCTGGGGGCTCTGCCCTGTCCTCAGGACCTTCCCCTCACCCTACCATTTTACTCTGATACCGCCAACAAGCGACAATTTACTCTTTCCTTTTGACTCTCTCTGTGTCAATATGCAATCCAAGCAACACCCAACAGCTTTCCCCTATCTCGAGCAATCACTTCCTTGTAGCTTTTGTAATTTTCTTCCAATACCATCGCAGGATTGGCCCACCAATAGAGGGGCTGATTGATCTCATCCCTCTTAAGATTCAGGGTCAATACTTGTAGAGTTGCAGGCTACCTCCTTCATTCTGTTCTGCAGATCTGGGGGGGGCTCTTGGCTATCGTGCCTAGCCTCGTACCATTCGGACATGGTTATTGCCTTAGCCACAGCATTTTGAATGCCAAATAGAATCCCTTTCTGATACCGAGTCCAAAGTTGCCTGGGTCCGTTAACATGCAGGTCCCAGTTTGGACCAACAGAGGGGAAATGATGCTCCACAGTTCCTGTTTTAACCTCAGCTTCCACATGTATTCTAGCGGCTTGACAAATCATCTCCTTCTCACTACTATCAAATAAAACCTGCAGTACTGCCGCTATATCCTTACACTCTGGATCATCCTGTGTTTTAACCACCATTATTTCAAAAACACCAGCCGCCTTCTCAGGGTCGTCTCGGTAATTTCCTGCGGTTGCTTTGCAATTCTTCAACTCCGTTACTGAAAATGGGACCCTCACCATAATGGGTCCTTCGTTTCCCACAGCCTGGCACAGGGGAGTCTGTATCGCTTCCCCTGGTCTGGCCCGCTCCCACCCTGCGGCTGGGCTAAAACCTTCTCCCTCTTCACAGCCACTTTCCCTGCCACCAGCCTCGTCAGCTCGCCTGCCACCACTTTCTCTTACCCTGCTCACATCACTAATATCAGCATCAGAACTCTCTCCCCGTCTCTGCTGGGCTTCAACCATTAACTCTAAACCATTGTCTCTAAACCTCCTTCTTTCTTGTAGTCGTTACAATTTTAAACGCCTCTGTCTGATACTACAAGCAGAGCAGACCCTTTTCAATGACCTCTTCTTATCCTTTCCCAAAGCCAAGAGAAAAGGATCTCAGGGAGGTAAATTTATACCACACTGGTTTTGCCATTCAGAATGGGTCTTTACAGTGGAAGAAAGATCAGCGTATCAAACTCTGTCCCTTTTCCTTTCCTGCCTTCAAAACAACATCAGCGGTAACATCATACAATAATGCAAACTGCCATTTTCCCCCGTCACCCAGTTTATACAGAGACCACCCCTGAGTACACTATTGCACTAGGGTGCTTTTAGTTACATTTCCCTCAGAACTACCCCTTGATTCTTCCCAGTGTCCCAAAACACATCCCAGGGGAGACTGCTGTAAAATACCACGGCCGTGTACACTGACCAGGGCCCGTTTCCTTTTAGTGTCCTGAACATTTTATCATACACATGTGTAGAAGTATTTTCAGATGTTCAGAGTGCACTCTACTAGACACACACACACACACACACACAACATTAATATACTTGAGTATGCCAGGCAGAAATTTTACCAGACACATTGTTTCCAGGAGAGCCCTCAATAACCCAACCCAGCAGGGCTTTTGCCTCTGCTTAGGGGCAGGTATCCCAGACCACCAGGAATGCCTGACATCTTACCGGGGGAACGTTGCTTTGGAGTCGTTGGTCCGGGAATCAGAGGTCTTCCCCAAGAGTCCCTCACTGCCGGCTGGAATTGCTGTGATCCGCAGCTCCACCAACGCTCAATAGCGGAGTCTCACCTGGGTCACCAGAAAATGATCCCGTAAAGGCGGTCACGGTGAAAAACCCTCTCAGACTTGATGTGAAGTTTCAGAAGGCGGGCATTCTTTATGACAGCGCTGGGAGCACGGGGGAGTGCTCACCAAGTTACTCGAGGGTACACATTACATACAGCAGAGTACTTGCACGCTCACAGTGCATCACACATGCACACTCCACCAAGTTGTCTCCTCTTGCGGCCAGAACTTCCCCACTCAGAACTTGCCTGCACACGTCTTTCTCCCAGGATGGACCAGGCACAGACAACCACTGGGGGAGTGTGCTCAGCTTTTATTGACCTCAGAAAGTGTCCAGGGTGGAGAGGAGTCTGGCAGCACAATGTCCTCGTGGCAGCTGAACGTGTTGGGCGCCGTCCATGCACCCATGCCTCGCGTGCCTCCCTGTGCCACACCCTCTGGGTACCGCACAGGATCAGGGCCAGCTGCCATCTCTGGGGACCCCTCTGCCAGCACGGCGCTGCTGCTCTCGCTGTGGCCTGATGCAAGTACAGCAGAAAGCCTTGCGCAGAGCCCTGAGCGCCCTGCGGAAGAGGGAGGGCCGTCGCTGTCGAGCTGGGGCATGCGGGAGGGCAGCCATGCCTGTGGAAGGAAGACAAGTGTAGGCAGGGGGCTGGGCAGGTACCGGGCAAGATCCTGCCTGCTCCCCGCCACCGAGAGCTTTCCCCAGGGAGTGGTGGCCAGGGAACGGCCAGCCCCCATGCACGCAGTCCTTCTGCTTTGGCCTGGGTGCACATTGCTGGGACACCTGGGCTAAGCCTTCCCTTGCCGGGCCAGCGCTACACGCAAGGATGTACCTGGCTCATCCTCGGGCTCATCCCTGGGCTCGGAGCAGGGCCACGTGTTATCTGGCTGCCTCTCCTGAAAACCACCACGGGGCTCCTGGCAGAACTCCAGGAATGACGGGTTGACCCAGATGCTGTAGATGATGATTCCCGCTCGGCACAGCTCTATATCATCATGTTCCCAGTTTTCCTCCTCAGACAAGAACCTTGGCGCACCCTATAAAAACATTAAGGGCAAAAGGAGACCTAAGCATCTGTAACTGGGTGCCGGGGGAAACACAGGCGCTTAGGGATATGGATTAGTGGTAGAATATGCAGTGCCATGTGTCGGGTTGGTTAGGTTTATGGTCTCTGCAGCCAGAGGAGGGCTGTGCGTCACCTCTGTGCTGGGAGGCCACTTACACGGGGAGAAGAAGAGCACAGGCAGGGGATGGAGGGGATGTCAGTGGGATGACATGGACAGCACCAGCCATCTCCCAGCTGCACACATCCTGGACACTATACGTGCCTACAGTACCTCGTGATGGTCGCTGCCAGCAATGCACCCTGGGCTCACCTGGTGCCAAGACTCTGCAGACAAGGTAGAATCCATGTAATCTCTTTTGTTGTCCCCTGCTGGCTCAAGGTGGGGTAGGGCAGCATCATCTGGGGCGGGGGGTTGAGGCAATGAAGGAGCCACTTCATCCTTGTGTGCTGCTGGAGACTCAGTGGCTGTGCTGGGCTCTCTCTGAGGCTCCCCAGACAAGGGAGGCTCACTGTCCTGAGGTGCTGCAGGTGGTGCTGCTGCCATTACCACACCCACACTTTGTGCCGGGTCCCAATGTTCTGCCAGCTGCTGACTGAGCTCCTGTATCGCAGGCAATGCCTCGTGCAGGACCTCTCTCATTTTGCAGTCGTCTGTGTCCTGCAGAGCCATGTTGTAGGCTATGGGGCTGTGTGGGGCAGCAGCCTGGCTCTCTGCCACAGCTGTGGGCTGCTCACTGAGGAGAGGAGAAGCTGGTGTCTTCCTCGCCTCTTTTCCTACGGTAGCTAGAGATGCGCAGTACCACTCTTCCACAGGAGCTCCGGTCAGGGCAGCAGCTGCTGGCTTATCATCCATGTGTTCCTCTGGGACAGGGGACACTCCCTGCAGGTTTCTGGCTTTGTCTCCTGATGTCCCTCTGCCTACACTGCTCAGCCAGCAGGGCCCATCCTGGAGACCAGCGTGGGTGTCCTGGTAGAACTCCAGGAATGAGGGGTTGGCCCAGATGCTGTTAATGAGGGTTTCCTCTTCTTGGCACAGCTCTTTATCATATTTGTCTTCCCAATCGTCCTGCTCAGACAAGACACCTGACACATCCTGTAAAAACATTAAGGGCAAAAGGAGATCTAAGCATCCGTTATTGGGTACTGGGGGAAACACAGGCACTTAGGGACATGATTTAGTGGCAGAATATGCAGTGCCATGTGTCGGGTTGGTTAGGTTTATGGTCTCTGCAGCCAGAGGAGGGCTGTGCGTCACCTCTGTGCTGGGAGGCCACTTACACGGGGAGAAGAAGAGCACAGGCAGGGGATGGAGGGGATGTCAGTGGGATGACATGGACAGCACCAGCCATCTCCCAGCTGCACACATCCTGGACACTATACGTGCCTACAGTACCTCGTGATGGTCGCTGCCAGCAATGCACCCTGGGCTCACCTGGTGCCAAGACTCTGCAGACAAGGTAGAATCCATGTAATCTCTTTTGTTGTCCCCTGCTGGCTCAAGGTGGGGTAGGGCAGCATCATCTGGGGCGGGGGGTTGAGGCAATGAAGGAGCCACTTCATCCTTGTGTGCTGCTGGAGACTCAGTGGCTGTGCTGGGCTCTCTCTGAGGCTCCCCAGACAAGGGAGGCTCACTGTCCTGAGGTGCTGCAGGTGGTGCTGCTGCCATTACCACACCCACACTTTGTGCCGGGTCCCAATGTTCTGCCAGCTGCTGACTGAGCTCCTGTATCGCAGGCAATGCCTCGTGCAGGACCTCTCTCATTTTGCAGTCGTCTGTGTCCTGCAGAGCCATGTTGTAGGCTATGGGGCTGTGTGGGGCAGCAGCCTGGCTCTCTGCCACAGCTGTGGGCTGCTCACTGAGGAGAGGAGAAGCTGGTGTCTTCCTCGCCTCTTTTCCTACGGTAGCTAGAGATGCGCAGTACCACTCTTCCACAGGAGCTCCGGTCAGGGCAGCAGCTGCTGGCTTATCATCCATGTGTTCCTCTGGGACAGGGGACACTCCCTGCAGGTTTCTGGCTTTGTCTCCTGATGTCCCTCTGCCTACACTGCTCAGCCAGCAGGGCCCATCCTGGAGACCAGCGTGGGTGTCCTGGTAGAACTCCAGGAATGAGGGGTTGGCCCAGATGCTGTTAATGAGGGTTTCCTCTTCTTGGCACAGCTCTTTATCATATTTGTCTTCCCAATCGTCCTGCTCAGACAAGACACCTGACACATCCTGTAAAAACATTAAGGGCAAAAGGAGATCTAAGCATCCGTTATTGGGTACTGGGGGAAACACAGGCACTTAGGGACATGATTTAGTGGCAGAATATGCAGTGCCATGTGTCGGGTTGGTTAGGTTTATGGTCCACAGCCAGAGGAGGGCTGTGCGTCACCTCTGTGCTGGGAGGCCACTTACACGGGGAGAAGAAGAGCACAGGCAGGGGATGGAGGGGCTGTCAGCGGGATGACACGGACAGTACAAGCCATCTCCCTGTCACACATGCCCTGGACACTGTGCCTGACTGCAGTACCTCGTGATGCAGCCTGCTGTTGGGCTGGGGGGGGGCGTTTGCCTCCTCATGCGTGGGCATCTTTGGCGGCGTCTGCCGATGACCGGCCATGGTCACCCAGGGGAGATGCTGCCTCCTGAGGGAGTGGCTCTCCTGGGAGTGGGCACCCCAGGGCTCTGGCTCCTTAAATACCCGCGGGGTCACCGTGGGGACCCGCATCACAATGACCTCTGGGCATGGTGCGCCGCCTGCATCACAAAGCCCTGGCTGTGGATGCTGTGGAGCCTGGTGGATCTATATAGATAACTAGAGAGAGGGACAAAATATCAAAAGAATAACCAAAGTCTATAAGGAAGAAAATAATTCGGGATTTGGTTTGGTCTATGTGGATATCTAAAAGATAGAGCAGACACTGCTGTACACATATCCCAAATGTGACTCAAGATGTGGAATATGGTTTATATTTCTTGGAGAAAATAAAAACTGATACCCCAAAAGTTTCACCAAAACAGACAAGAAAATTGGATAGATAAATTTTTCAGTGGACTGGGATGGAATTTGAGTTCATGGGTTAAATCATTGATTAACACTGCATTAGTTTTGTTAATAACCTTTTTGACAATTTTTCTGATTTATTATTGTCTAAAGAAGCAAATAAACAGCAAGACTGCCATTAATCGGATGCTAATCCAGGCAGGGACCAGACAACACGATGAAAAAGGAGTGATTCTGAGGCTCCCACTAGCACATAATAGGTGAAAATATATTGATAGACAAATATTAGAAAGAGGGATGAAAGTCTTGAAATTATTTTCAGAACTTTCAAAGGGGGGAAATGTTGCAGAATGTCTTAAGATTTTACCGTATCTTTCTATATTTTGTGTTTATGTAACACTCTTAGTTATAAGTGCATTTTGATTTTAAGGAGTTAACCTCCGTGTTAGAATTCTGTTAGCACATATGAACCAGTGACGTATGAATCACTGTGCTGCTTGTTATCCGAGTCTGTTCCTGGAAGTCCCAATGCTATAGAGCATAACAGCCTTAGTCCTTATTCTTTAGACCATAACCAGAGCGCCCAGGTTCTACTGTGTCTGGGATGAGTTATTGGACACCTTGGCAAGGCCAATACCCAGCCGTCCAACCTGGCAACAAAACTTACTTGTAAGGTGTCCTGAAGTGAGCTCCCTTCATTATAGTACTAAAAATCACAGGGACAAGTCAAGAAGACCCTTACCCAAGTGAAGACCCGTCCCCTGCGCAAGCGTAGTAACAGAAAAGGATGACATAGCAAATATTACAATTATATGCAAACTACTAAACAATCATTGTAACTGGGAGTGTATGACCTTGTAATTTTGTGTAGAAATCTAATGGCAAAATCTATACAGGTGCCTGATTTGTGGAGATGCCACCGAGCACCCAGCGCTGCAAGAAAGGAGCTCCTGCATCTTAATGCTGTATTGATGTTACGAGGTTTGACTCCTGATTTCGGTGACACTGCCTGTGCTGGTCTGTGCCTCTGTCCCCCTTCCCGCCTCTCTGCTCCTCTCCCCGTCCCTCTCTCCTGCTGCTGATCCTGCATTCCCTGCGGCACGCCCCTGCCCCTCTGTCGCTGTCCCGCTCCATCCCTCTGCCCGCTTCTTGCCACTCCTTGTCCTTTCTCCATCCCTCTGCAGCTTCTCCCGCTCCCCCTGCCCCTCTGGCCGCCTCTGCCCCTCCCCGGCCACCCCTCCACCTTGACCCACCTCTCCCTGCAGCTCGGTGCCTCTCTCCCCCTCGTCCCTGCTCCATGGGGGAGCCGGGGCCGGGGCCTGTGCTCGAGCAGCCCTGGGCAGTGGCCGTGGGGTCTGCAGGGCCTTGGCCCCCGCAGGGCCAGACTGCAGGGCAGAGGTGCACCATGGCCTGCTGGGGGAAGGCGTGCTCTGAGGCATGCTGGGAGCTGTAGGCCTGGGACAGCCCCATGGCCACATTGTTCCCGGGGCATGCTGGGAGCTGTAGGCCTGGGACAGCCCCATGGCCATGTTGTTCCCGGGGCATGCTGGGAGCTGTAGGCCTGGGACAGCCCCATGGCCATGTTGTTCCCAAGGCATGCTGGGAGCTGTAGGCTGGGACAGCCCCATGGCCAGGTTGTTCCCAAGGCATGCTGGGAGCTGTAGGCTGGGACAGCCCCATGGCCAGGTTGTTCCCAAGGCATGCTGGGAGCTGTAGGCCTGGGACAGCCCCATGGCCATGTTGTTCCCAGGGCATGCTGGGAGCTGTAGGCCTGGGACAGCCCCATGGCCATGTTGTTCCCAGGGCATGCTGGGAGCTGTAGGCCTGGGACAGCCCCATGGCCATGTTGTTCCCAGGGCATGCTGGGAGCTGTAGGCCTGGGACAGCCCCATGGCCACGTTGTTCCCAGGGCATGCTGGGAGCTGTAGGCCTGGGACAGCCCCATGGCCACGTTGTTCCCGGGGCATGCTGGGAGCTGTAGGCCTGGGACAGCCTAATGGCCACGTTGTTCCCAAGGCATGCTGGGAGCTGTAGGCCTGGGACAGCCCCATGGCCATGTTGTTCCCAGGGCATGCTGGGAGCTGTAGGCCTGGGACAGCCCCATGGCCACGTTGTTCCCAGGGCATGCTGGGAGCTGTAGGCCTGGGACAGCCCCATGGCCACGTTGTTCCCGGGGCATGCTGGGAGCTGTAGGCCTGGGACAGCCCCATGGCCACATTGTTCCCGGGGCATGCTGGGAGCTGTAGGCCTGGGACAGCCCCATGGCCATGTTGTTCCCGGGGCATGCTGGGAGCTGTAGGCCTGGGACAGCCCCATGGCCATGTTGTTCCCAAGGCATGCTGGGAGCTGTAGGCTGGGACAGCCCCATGGCCAGGTTGTTCCCAAGGCATGCTGGGAGCTGTAGGCTGGGACAGCCCCATGGCCAGGTTGTTCCCAAGGCATGCTGGGAGCTGTAGGCCTGGGACAGCCCCATGGCCATGTTGTTCCCAGGGCATGCTGGGAGCTGTAGGCCTGGGACAGCCCCATGGCCATGTTGTTCCCAGGGCATGCTGGGAGCTGTAGGCCTGGGACAGCCCCATGGCCATGTTGTTCCCAGGGCATGCTGGGAGCTGTAGGCCTGGGACAGCCCCATGGCCACGTTGTTCCCAGGGCATGCTGGGAGCTGTAGGCCTGGGACAGCCCCATGGCCATGTTGTTCCCGGGGCATGCTGGGAGCTGTAGGCCTGGGACAGCCCCATGGCCACGTTGTTCCCAAGGCATGCTGGGAGCTGTAGGCCTGGGACAGCCCCATGGCCATGTTGTTCCCAGGGCATGCTGGGAGCTGTAGGCCTGGGACAGCCCCATGGCCACGTTGTTCCCAGGGCATGCTGGGAGCTGTAGGCCTGGGACAGCCCCATGGCCACGTTGTTCCCGGGGCATGCTGGGAGCTGTAGGCCTGGGACAGCCCCATGGCCACATTGTTCCCGGGGCATGCTGGGAGCTGTAGGCCTGGGACAGCCCCATGGCCATGTTGTTCCCGGGGCATGCTGGGAGCTGTAGGCCTGGGACAGCCCCATGGCCATGTTGTTCCCAAGGCATGCTGGGAGCTGTAGGCTGGGACAGCCCCATGGCCAGGTTGTTCCCAAGGCATGCTGGGAGCTGTAGGCTGGGACAGCCCCATGGCCAGGTTGTTCCCAAGGCATGCTGGGAGCTGTAGGCCTGGGACAGCCCCATGGCCATGTTGTTCCCAGGGCATGCTGGGAGCTGTAGGCCTGGGACAGCCCCATGGCCATGTTGTTCCCAGGGCATGCTGGGAGCTGTAGGCCTGGGACAGCCCCATGGCCACGTTGTTCCCAGGGCATGCTGGGAGCTGTAGGCCTGGGACAGCCCCATGGCCACGTTGTTCCCGGGGCATGCTGGGAGCTGTAGGCCTGGGACAGCCCCATGGCCACGTTGTTCCCGGGGCATGCTGGGAGCTGTAGGCCTGGGACAGCCCCATGGCCACGTTGTTCCCGGGGCATGCTGGGAGCTGTAGGCCTGGGACAGCCCCATGGCCACATTGTTCCCGGGGCATGCTGGGAGCTGTAGGCCTGGGACAGCCCCATGGCCATGTTGTTCCCGGGGCATGCTGGGAGCTGTAGGCCTGGGACAGCCCCATGGCCATGTTGTTCCCAAGGCATGCTGGGAGCTGTAGGCTGGGACAGCCCCATGGCCAGGTTGTTCCCAAGGCATGCTGGGAGCTGTAGGCCTGGGACAGCCCCATGGCCATGTTGTTCCCAAGGCATGCTGGGAGCTGTAGGCTGGGACAGCCCCATGGCCAGGTTGTTCCCAAGGCATGCTGGGAGCTGTAGGCTGGGACAGCCCCATGGCCAGGTTGTTCCCAAGGCATGCTGGGAGCTGTAGGCCTGGGACAGCCCCATGGCCATGTTGTTCCCAGGGCATGCTGGGAGCTGTAGGCCTGGGACAGCCCCATGGCCACGTTGTTCCCAGGGCATGCTGGGAGCTGTAGGCCTGGGACAGCCCCATGGCCATGTTGTTCCCGGGGCATGCTGGGAGCTGTAGGCCTGGGACAGCCCCATGGCCACGTTGTTCCCAGGGCATGCTGGGAGCTGTAGGCCTGGGACAGCCCCATGGCCACGTTGTTCCCAGGGCATGCTGGGAGCTGTAGGCCTGGGACAGCCCCATGGCCACGTTGTTCCCGGGGCATGCTGGGAGCTGTAGGCCTGGGACAGCCTAATGGCCACGTTGTTCCCAAGGCATGCTGGGAGCTGTAGGCCTGGGACAGCCCCATGGCCATGTTGTTCCCAGGGCATGCTGGGAGCTGTAGGCCTGGGACAGCCCCATGGCCACGTTGTTCCCAGGGCATGCTGGGAGCTGTAGGCCTGGGACAGCCCCATGGCCACGTTGTTCCCGGGGCATGCTGGGAGCTGTAGGCCTGGGACAGCCCCATGGCCACGTTGTTCCCAGGGCATGCTGGGAGCTGTAGGCCTGGGACAGCCCCATGGCCACGTTGTTCCCGGGGCATGCTGGGAGCTGTAGGCCTGGGACAGCCTAATGGCCACGTTGTTCCCAAGGCATGCTGGGAGCTGTAGGCCTGGGACAGCCCCATGGCCATGTTGTTCCCAGGGCATGCTGGGAGCTGTAGGCCTGGGACAGCCCCATGGCCACGTTGTTCCCGGGGCATGCTGGGAGCTGTAGGCCTGGGACAGCCCCATGGCCACATTGTTCCCGGGGCATGCTGGGAGCTGTAGGCCTGGGACAGCCCCATGGCCATGTTGTTCCCGGGGCATGCTGGGAGCTGTAGGCCTGGGACAGCCCCATGGCCATGTTGTTCCCAAGGCATGCTGGGAGCTGTAGGCTGGGACAGCCCCATGGCCAGGTTGTTCCCAAGGCATGCTGGGAGCTGTAGGCTGGGACAGCCCCATGGCCAGGTTGTTCCCAAGGCATGCTGGGAGCTGTAGGCCTGGGACAGCCCCATGGCCATGTTGTTCCCAGGGCATGCTGGGAGCTGTAGGCCTGGGACAGCCCCATGGCCATGTTGTTCCCAGGGCATGCTGGGAGCTGTAGGCCTGGGACAGCCCCATGGCCATGTTGTTCCCAGGGCATGCTGGGAGCTGTAGGCCTGGGACAGCCCCATGGCCACGTTGTTCCCAGGGCATGCTGGGAGCTGTAGGCCTGGGACAGCCCCATGGCCATGTTGTTCCCGGGGCATGCTGGGAGCTGTAGGCCTGGGACAGCCCCATGGCCACGTTGTTCCCAAGGCATGCTGGGAGCTGTAGGCCTGGGACAGCCCCATGGCCATGTTGTTCCCAGGGCATGCTGGGAGCTGTAGGCCTGGGACAGCCCCATGGCCACGTTGTTCCCAGGGCATGCTGGGAGCTGTAGGCCTGGGACAGCCCCATGGCCACGTTGTTCCCGGGGCATGCTGGGAGCTGTAGGCCTGGGACAGCCCCATGGCCACATTGTTCCCGGGGCATGCTGGGAGCTGTAGGCCTGGGACAGCCCCATGGCCATGTTGTTCCCGGGGCATGCTGGGAGCTGTAGGCCTGGGACAGCCCCATGGCCATGTTGTTCCCAAGGCATGCTGGGAGCTGTAGGCTGGGACAGCCCCATGGCCAGGTTGTTCCCAAGGCATGCTGGGAGCTGTAGGCTGGGACAGCCCCATGGCCAGGTTGTTCCCAAGGCATGCTGGGAGCTGTAGGCCTGGGACAGCCC
The DNA here is from genome assembly GCF_023634155.1 of Falco peregrinus. NCBI lineage: Eukaryota > Metazoa > Chordata > Aves > Falconiformes > Falconidae > Falco > Falco peregrinus. The sequence goes on from NW_026599635.1 coordinate 436,346, forward strand.
CATGGCCATGTTGTTCCCAGGGCATGCTGGGAGCTGTAGGCCTGGGACAGCCCCATGGCCATGTTGTTCCCAGGGCATGCTGGGAGCTGTAGGCCTGGGACAGCCCCATGGCCATGTTGTTCCCAGGGCATGCTGGGAGCTGTAGGCCTGGGACAGCCCCATGGCCACGTTGTTCCCAGGGCATGCTGGGAGCTGTAGGCCTGGGACAGCCCCATGGCCACGTTGTTCCCGGGGCATGCTGGGAGCTGTAGGCCTGGGACAGCCTAATGGCCACGTTGTTCCCAAGGCATGCTGGGAGCTGTAGGCCTGGGACAGCCCCATGGCCATGTTGTTCCCAGGGCATGCTGGGAGCTGTAGGCCTGGGACAGCCCCATGGCCACGTTGTTCCCAGGGCATGCTGGGAGCTGTAGGCCTGGGACAGCCCCATGGCCACGTTGTTCCCGGGGCATGCTGGGAGCTGTAGGCCTGGGACAGCCCCATGGCCACATTGTTCCCGGGGCATGCTGGGAGCTGTAGGCCTGGGACAGCCCCATGGCCATGTTGTTCCCGGGGCATGCTGGGAGCTGTAGGCCTGGGACAGCCCCATGGCCATGTTGTTCCCAAGGCATGCTGGGAGCTGTAGGCTGGGACAGCCCCATGGCCAGGTTGTTCCCAAGGCATGCTGGGAGCTGTAGGCTGGGACAGCCCCATGGCCAGGTTGTTCCCAAGGCATGCTGGGAGCTGTAGGCCTGGGACAGCCCCATGGCCATGTTGTTCCCAGGGCATGCTGGGAGCTGTAGGCCTGGGACAGCCCCATGGCCATGTTGTTCCCAGGGCATGCTGGGAGCTGTAGGCCTGGGACAGCCCCATGGCCATGTTGTTCCCAGGGCATGCTGGGAGCTGTAGGCCTGGGACAGCCCCATGGCCACGTTGTTCCCAGGGCATGCTGGGAGCTGTAGGCCTGGGACAGCCCCATGGCCATGTTGTTCCCGGGGCATGCTGGGAGCTGTAGGCCTGGGACAGCCCCATGGCCACGTTGTTCCCAAGGCATGCTGGGAGCTGTAGGCCTGGGACAGCCCCATGGCCATGTTGTTCCCAGGGCATGCTGGGAGCTGTAGGCCTGGGACAGCCCCATGGCCACGTTGTTCCCAGGGCATGCTGGGAGCTGTAGGCCTGGGACAGCCCCATGGCCACGTTGTTCCCGGGGCATGCTGGGAGCTGTAGGCCTGGGACAGCCCCATGGCCACGTTGTTCCCGGGGCATGCTGGGAGCTGTAGGCCTGGGACAGCCCCATGGCCACATTGTTCCCGGGGCATGCTGGGAGCTGTAGGCCTGGGACAGCCCCATGGCCATGTTGTTCCCGGGGCATGCTGGGAGCTGTAGGCCTGGGACAGCCCCATGGCCATGTTGTTCCCAGGGCATGCTGGGAGCTGTAGGCCTGGGACAGCCCCATGGCCATGTTGTTCCCAAGGCATGCTGGGAGCTGTAGGCTGGGACAGCCCCATGGCCAGGTTGTTCCCAAGGCATGCTGGGAGCTGTAGGCTGGGACAGCCCCATGGCCAGGTTGTTCCCAAGGCATGCTGGGAGCTGTAGGCCTGGGACAGCCCCATGGCCATGTTGTTCCCAGGGCATGCTGGGAGCTGTAGGCCTGGGACAGCCCCATGGCCATGTTGTTCCCAGGGCATGCTGGGAGCTGTAGGCCTGGGACAGCCCCATGGCCATGTTGTTCCCAGGGCATGCTGGGAGCTGTAGGCCTGGGACAGCCCCATGGCCACGTTGTTCCCAGGGCATGCTGGGAGCTGTAGGCCTGGGACAGCCCCATGGCCACGTTGTTCCCGGGGCATGCTGGGAGCTGTAGGCCTGGGACAGCCTAATGGCCACGTTGTTCCCAAGGCATGCTGGGAGCTGTAGGCCTGGGACAGCCCCATGGCCATGTTGTTCCCAGGGCATGCTGGGAGCTGTAGGCCTGGGACAGCCCCATGGCCACGTTGTTCCCAGGGCATGCTGGGAGCTGTAGGCCTGGGACAGCCCCATGGCCACGTTGTTCCCGGGGCATGCTGGGAGCTGTAGGCCTGGGACAGCCCCATGGCCACATTGTTCCCGGGGCATGCTGGGAGCTGTAGGCCTGGGACAGCCCCATGGCCATGTTGTTCCCGGGGCATGCTGGGAGCTGTAGGCCTGGGACAGCCCCATGGCCATGTTGTTCCCAAGGCATGCTGGGAGCTGTAGGCTGGGACAGCCCCATGGCCAGGTTGTTCCCAAGGCATGCTGGGAGCTGTAGGCTGGGACAGCCCCATGGCCAGGTTGTTCCCAAGGCATGCTGGGAGCTGTAGGCCTGGGACAGCCCCATGGCCATGTTGTTCCCAGGGCATGCTGGGAGCTGTAGGCCTGGGACAGCCCCATGGCCATGTTGTTCCCAGGGCATGCTGGGAGCTGTAGGCCTGGGACAGCCCCATGGCCATGTTGTTCCCAGGGCATGCTGGGAGCTGTAGGCCTGGGACAGCCCCATGGCCACGTTGTTCCCAGGGCATGCTGGGAGCTGTAGGCCTGGGACAGCCCCATGGCCATGTTGTTCCCGGGGCATGCTGGGAGCTGTAGGCCTGGGACAGCCCCATGGCCACGTTGTTCCCAAGGCATGCTGGGAGCTGTAGGCCTGGGACAGCCCCATGGCCATGTTGTTCCCAGGGCATGCTGGGAGCTGTAGGCCTGGGACAGCCCCATGGCCACGTTGTTCCCAGGGCATGCTGGGAGCTGTAGGCCTGGGACAGCCCCATGGCCACGTTGTTCCCGGGGCATGCTGGGAGCTGTAGGCCTGGGACAGCCCCATGGCCACATTGTTCCCGGGGCATGCTGGGAGCTGTAGGCCTGGGACAGCCCCATGGCCATGTTGTTCCCGGGGCATGCTGGGAGCTGTAGGCCTGGGACAGCCCCATGGCCATGTTGTTCCCAAGGCATGCTGGGAGCTGTAGGCTGGGACAGCCCCATGGCCAGGTTGTTCCCAAGGCATGCTGGGAGCTGTAGGCTGGGACAGCCCCATGGCCAGGTTGTTCCCAAGGCATGCTGGGAGCTGTAGGCCTGGGACAGCCCCATGGCCATGTTGTTCCCAGGGCATGCTGGGAGCTGTAGGCCTGGGACAGCCCCATGGCCATGTTGTTCCCAGGGCATGCTGGGAGCTGTAGGCCTGGGACAGCCCCATGGCCATGTTGTTCCCAGGGCATGCTGGGAGCTGTAGGCCTGGGACAGCCCCATGGCCACGTTGTTCCCAGGGCATGCTGGGAGCTGTAGGCCTGGGACAGCCCCATGGCCACGTTGTTCCCAGGGCATGCTGGGAGCTGTAGGCCTGGGACAGCCCCATGGCCACGTTGTTCCCAGGGCATGCTGGGAGCTGTAGGCCTGGGACAGCCCCATGGCCACGTTGTTCCCGGGGCATGCTGGGAGCTGTAGGCCTGGGACAGCCTAATGGCCACGTTGTTCCCAAGGCATGCTGGGAGCTGTAGGCCTGGGACAGCCCCATGGCCATGTTGTTCCCAGGGCATGCTGGGAGCTGTAGGCCTGGGACAGCCCCATGGCCACGTTGTTCCCAGGGCATGCTGGGAGCTGTAGGCCTGGGACAGCCCCATGGCCACGTTGTTCCCGGGGCATGCTGGGAGCTGTAGGCCTGGGACAGCCCCATGGCCACATTGTTCCCGGGGCATGCTGGGAGCTGTAGGCCTGGGACAGCCCCATGGCCATGTTGTTCCCGGGGCATGCTGGGAGCTGTAGGCCTGGGACAGCCCCATGGCCATGTTGTTCCCAAGGCATGCTGGGAGCTGTAGGCTGGGACAGCCCCATGGCCACGTTGTTCCCAAGGCATGCTGGGAGCTGTAGGCTGGGACAGCCCCATGGCCAGGTTGTTCCCAAGGCATGCTGGGAGCTGTAGGCCTGGGACAGCCCCATGGCCATGTTGTTCCCAGGGCATGCTGGGAGCTGTAGGCCTGGGACAGCCCCATGGCCATGTTGTTCCCAGGGCATGCTGGGAGCTGTAGGCCTGGGACAGCCCCATGGCCATGTTGTTCCCAGGGCATGCTGGGAGCTGTAGGCCTGGGACAGCCCCATGGCCACGTTGTTCCCAGGGCATGCTGGGAGCTGTAGGCCTGGGACAGCCCCATGGCCATGTTGTTCCCGGGGCATGCTGGGAGCTGTAGGCCTGGGACAGCCCCATGGCCACGTTGTTCCCAAGGCATGCTGGGAGCTGTAGGCCTGGGACAGCCCCATGGCCATGTTGTTCCCAGGGCATGCTGGGAGCTGTAGGCCTGGGACAGCCCCATGGCCACGTTGTTCCCAGGGCATGCTGGGAGCTGTAGGCCTGGGACAGCCCCATGGCCACGTTGTTCCCGGGGCATGCTGGGAGCTGTAGGCCTGGGACAGCCCCATGGCCACATTGTTCCCGGGGCATGCTGGGAGCTGTAGGCCTGGGACAGCCCCATGGCCATGTTGTTCCCGGGGCATGCTGGGAGCTGTAGGCCTGGGACAGCCCCATGGCCATGTTGTTCCCAAGGCATGCTGGGAGCTGTAGGCTGGGACAGCCCCATGGCCAGGTTGTTCCCAAGGCATGCTGGGAGCTGTAGGCTGGGACAGCCCCATGGCCAGGTTGTTCCCAAGGCATGCTGGGAGCTGTAGGCCTGGGACAGCCCCATGGCCATGTTGTTCCCAGGGCATGCTGGGAGCTGTAGGCCTGGGACAGCCCCATGGCCATGTTGTTCCCAGGGCATGCTGGGAGCTGTAGGCCTGGGACAGCCCCATGGCCATGTTGTTCCCAGGGCATGCTGGGAGCTGTAGGCCCTGTGCTGCAGGGCAGCCATGTTGTTCCCGTGGCATGCTGAGAGCTGCCATTGCCCACCCTCAGCCTCCCAGCAGCCATGTTGGGCTGGGCAGGCGCAGCCTGTGCTGGGGCTGGGGCCCTGCTGGGGCTCTGCCCTTCAGCGGCAGAGCTGGGCGCTTCTCCTCGCTGATGGGATGAAGTTATAAAGAATCACTAGGAGAGGCTGCAGCTAAAGCAATGATTAACTCCACCTATTGAATTAGCTCACCAAGGGGTGGCAAGCCTTCTGAGGCAGCGGGACTATAACAGTAGCCAAGGGAAGTGGGGTAACGGAGCGTTGCCTTCCAAAGCATAGAGCACAGAGAAGAGATGAAGTTCTATAAGAACAAGTAGAGTGCAGGTGCCCCAGGAAAGTTCAACTGAATTTCACCAAGTTGTTGACCACCAGCGCTCTCCAAAGGCCCCAACAAGACCCCCCAGGAGCAAAGGGACATAGGCAAGTGCCTTATGCATATGTAAATAATTTTTAGGAAGTAGTTAGTGCAAAGTACATCTTCCCATCTGAACATGTCCAGAACGGACCCTGAGGGGCTGGATATTGACCGGTGGAGCGTGCTGATGGGTGGTAGCTTGTTTGTTTTCCCTTCCCACACAAAATTCCATTTTGTTTTGTGGGTAAGCAAAACTGCATGTTTCGATGCGTTTACTGGATTGGTAGTTTTTGTATAACACGTGTGATCTCCAGGTTTAAGCCCTGGTGCCAGAAAACCCCAACAAGGAAACGTGCCTGGAATAAGGCTTCGCACTTCTGGGGTATACCGTGGTTCTATTTCACGACTCACATCAAATTGTTCACGAACAATTGCTGAGGGGAGTATTCGGATGGGGTAGGGGATTTATTTCCCATGTTTCAACCCTATTATCTGGTTGGACGAGAAACGTTCACGGGACCAAGGCCATACCCCATTTGTTAGGCATTTGAAATGCCAGCCTGGGGATAACATGACTTTCTATTTGTGGTGTATGGATTCACCGTGGGGTCTCAATACATACTGGATCCCCCCTTTGCAAGGGGCACAGATCCCCTGCCCAGTAGGCATCTGGTTGAGGGGCGCACCAAGGCCTTCTCTGCCAAGCTGCTTTCCAGCCAGGTGACCCCCGCCTGTGCCAGGGCCTGGGCTTGTTCCTCCCCAGGGGCTGGACTCAGCACTTTTGTGACCTGATGAGGTCCCTGCTGGCCCCTTTCTCCAGCCCAACTCGGTCCCCACCTGCCAGCACACCCACTGTGGTACCAGACACCCCCACCCCCGTTTTGTGGGTGCCAGCAATGCCCAATGCCAGACCATCCCCCCTGGGTTCAGGCACTGAAGGTGACGCAGCCCCAGCTGTGGGATGGATGGATGAGCTCCATAGATAGATCCATGGATAGAGAATGGCGGAATGGCTGGGCATGAGAAACACAATGATGGTGCCTGGCCACTCCAGGGGAACACACGTGTAACCCCAACTCGTCGTAAGTTAACCAGAAACCAGCCCCTTCAGGTCAGGCCCCCTCCCAAACTCAACGTGCAACGCCAAGCCCCGGCAAGGCGCACTCCTGATCAGGAGCTGGGAATCCGCCTGCTCGGTCAGTCGAGGGCTGCAGAGGAAACACACTCACCTGGGGAAGGCGTGGGCAGGAGCAGCCTGCATCCCCCGAGTGCTGGTCGCTCCACCGGAGACAGCTGCACCAGGCATCCTCAGCCTCTGTAAAGTGACACAGAGCTGCTAGAAGGTTTCCAAGGCACTTTGCTCTTGGCTCCCAAAGGGAGCAGACCTGCCTCCTGCTCCAAAAGGAAGCCACTTCTCCAAACCCCTCCTCCAAATCTTCCGCCGTGAACAGGAGCCCTTGCTCTGCTCTGGAGAAGCTGCACAGCAAACACTGAGACTGCGCAGTAACGCTGCCAGCCTTTCTGTAGGGCAAGAACTCAGAAGCTCAGAATAAAACTTCTTTTCCAATGGAGAACTCAGCGTGGGCGAGCACGTGGAAAGGTGTCGGACTGGCCTGCCACGTGCAGGCTGCCCAACGACCATCGGGTTGCTCACCCTTCAAAAGGCTTCCCAAAGTCACTGCATCACCCTCAAAGCCTGAGCAACTCGCAGTGCTGAGCAGCGCAATCCAGCTGGCCTTGCTTTCCAGCCCTGTGACGCAGTTGCGATAGAACTGCATGCACAAGACGTCGTCGGTGAAGGACAGAACGCCAATGTCCTTGAAGGCAAAGGCAAGGCGCTGCCTGTTCCTCACTTGGAAAGAGTGCAAGAGTATGGTCTCTTGCACACAGCTCTGCACCACGTGCCATGGGAAGGAAGTAGGCTCGCAATACCCACCTGTAGTTCAGCGGCTCGATCTTGACATTGTCTGCAAAGAGGAGGAACATCGTCACTGGCAGAGCGGGCTGAATTTCCATGTAAAATTAGAAACGGAATGCCAGAGAAAAGGTCGTTCATGGAAACGGCTCTTGGGGAGTGGTTATTTTGGGAGGAGCTCAAGCTGTCCGCCTAACTTTGGAGGGAATTCTCTCCAGAGAAATTCTGAAATCCCAGCTTCTCTGCGCCCTTTCTGAAGGGCAGAGAGCATGCACCCCAGTCCCAAACAGGGCGCGGGAAAGTGGATGGTGTCTGTTGCCTTCTCACCAGGGATAACCTCTGTGGGGAACGCGAGCTCCCGCAGAGTTAACTCACCAATGTCCAGCTGGGAGACAGGTCTTCAAACCGCGTACACCTCTTCCTCACCTTGGAATCGCTCTTGGACCGTAGCAAAGGTCCCGAGTCCTGTGACCAGGACCCCCTGCCCAGGAAAACGACGCAAAGGCTGACCACAGGGAAGAGCGAAACTCTATCACGTGCCAAAAGCTTTCTCAGACTAGATCTGGGCACGCTTTCGCCCCTGGTTGACCACGAAGCAAGAGCAGGAGAGCTGCTGAGGGACTCCCTGAGAGAGGCCTGCTGTGAATCCTCCCTGGGAGGAGCAGCAGCGCTCCACCTTTCTCGGCCTTGGCCGTCGGGCTGGGTGAGGGTGAGCTTTTCAGCGGCTGCAGGTCTCGGTCGCAGAGTGCAGCGAGGGTGAGGGCAGGCAGAGATCAGGCAGGAGAGGCTGTACTCACTGAGGACATCCCCAGGGAAACAGGAACTCTGCAGTGACACACTGGGGACACCAGCACACAGGCAGGGACAATATTATGATGTTAGGGACTTCCGGAGGGACACCAGGACTCCCAAAGGGATGTCACTGGGACATTAAAGACACCCACCGGGACACACTGGGACACAAGAACACATGGGGAGACACCACGGCGATATATAGAATGGCCTGGTAATATCCGGACCCCTCCAGGGACACCACTGTGACATTTAGGAATTTTCCAGGGACGCCCCCTGGGACATCAGGGACCACCCCCTCACCTTGCCCGGGGACACCAGGACCCCTACCAGGGACAGCACTGGGACATTAAGGACCCCCCTTTAACACAAGCCCTACCCCAGGGACAATGTAGGGGCATTAAGGACTCCTCCCGGGACACCAGGACCCCCACAGGACCAGAAGTGCACAAGGGACATACTGGGGACACAAGGACATTCCTGGGGACATCACTGGGACATCAGGGACACCAGGACCGCCCCAGTGACACCACTAGGACATTAAGGACCCCCACAGGGACACCTTGCCACACAAGGACATACTGGGAGACACCACTGGGACATCATTAGAATAGCTTTTAGGACATCAGGACCCCTCCAGGGACACCACTGTAAAATTATGAACTTCCCAGGAACCCCATCCTGGACATAACGGACTACCCACTCCCCTCCATGGGGACACCAGGACCACGCCCAGGGACACCCCAGAATGTCCCAGGGACACACTGGGACACCAGGACCGCCCCCCACCCCCACCCACGACCCCCCCCCAGGGACACCATTAGGACATCAGGGACTCCCCCGAGGACACCGCTAGAACGTTAAGGACCCCCAGAAGGACACATTAGGTCACATGCACCCACTGACAGACACCACTGGGACATCTAGAATGGCCTGGGGACATCAGGACCCCTCCAGGGACACCACTGTGACATTAATGACCCCCACCAGGGACACATTGTGATACACAAGGACCCATTGAGACACACCACTGGGACATCTAGAATGGCCTGGGGATGCCAGGACCACCTCAGTGACAACACTGGAACATTTAGGACCCCCCTGGAAACACACGACCTGCATCCAGGGAAACTGTAGGGGCATTAGGAACTCCCCCTGGGACACCAGGACCCCCCCAAGACACACTGGGACACCCAAATGCCTATAGGGACACCTGAGAACACTAGGACATCCCTGGAGACATCCGTGGGACACCAGGGACACTCCCGGGGACATTAGGACCCCCCCAGGGACACCCTAGTGACATTAGGGACAGCTTGGAAGCAGAAGGACCCCCCACAGAGCACTCCTGGGACATCAGGACCCCCCAAGGGGACCCTCCAGCAGGTCACTCTCATGCAGTTGTCACGCAGAAGCTCCCCCTCGATGGAAGTCCTTAGCAGCAGGGCAGCCCTCAGATCTGCACTGTCAAGGAAACGGAGCCCCAGAAACAGACCCCTCCCCATCCCAAAATGGGAGGACCCCCTCCCCACATGACACTTGTTAGTTTAACATTATGCTAGGGGCCAACCAATGCCCTCCTTTATCTTCTAGTGCCGTGACGACCATGGGTGGTACATGGATGGTCACCTCCTGCCCCATGGTGAACTTAGGGGCCTCCTGCATCAGTAGCACAGGTGCTTCTCCTGCTTTAGGGCATCCAGGCCATCCTGAGCTCACCCCATCCAGCTCTTTGCAGGAGCAAGCTACAGCCCGCCCCTGAGGCCCTAAACAATGTGCCAGAACTCCGAAGGCAATGCCTTTCCTCTCACACTTAAAAAGTGCAAAGGTCTTTGTCACGTCAGGTAATCCCCACGTGGGGGCCTCCACCAGAGCTCACTTCAGACGCTTGAAAGTGGCTTTACCCTCCTCTGTCCCGCCAATAGACCCATGGCAGGAGGTTTTCAGTAGCTCGTGCTGAGCTTTCACACATAAAACACAATTGCCTACCCAAAGTCAACACCATCCCACCATGCCGAGAAATCTTCATAGTTCCTCGAGAGTTTGAGGTTCCACGAGGCAGCGAATAGCCTCCTTCTGTTGAGATCCCAACTGTCTCTGGCCTTCCAGCACTTCAAACACCAAACGTGGAAGTGACTCCTGGATAATTCCATATCCACTAATTCTCAAGACATTTAGAAGGCTTATCGTCAGGGAAAGACACAGCTCCCAAGTCCCTGCTGCAACCAGAATATCATCCTAGGATCGCAGAACTCTTCCCTGATCATTTTCTGTTCTCCAAATGTCAAACTGCTTTGCCAATTGATTCCCAAAGATTGTTGGGGTATTTTGAAAGCCTTGTGGTATAACCGCCCAAGTGTATTGCCTTTTCCTTCCTCTTTCTGGGTTTGTGCATTCAAAAGCAAAAGGCTTCTGACTGTCAGTGCCCAGGGGAACACAGAAAAAGGCATCCTTCACATCAAAAACTGTAAACCATCCCTGTTCCCCTGTAAGGGTGGTTTAGTATCCGTATGGATGTGCTACTGCAGGATAAATACCTTGAGGTATGTGATTTACTGCTCTTAAATCCTGCACCAAACAGCAATCTTAACCCTTGGCCTTTTTCACTGGCAAAACAGGGGTGTTGGGTTTCGACACACACCCCACCAACAGATTGTACTTCAAGAATTTCTGAATTATCGCTACCGACCCACTCCTAGCTTCCAGCTTCGGGCGACACTGTTTCATTCTCAGCGGGGATGATCCAGGCTTTAAGTCAGTCCTTACAGGTTTTGACCTGTGGGATTTTCCAGGAACCTCTCCGGCTCGTACAATAGGAATCACAGCATCTCTGACCTCCGGGCGTATCTTTCTCCTTTCAAGGCAGCATAGCCTGTAATAACAAAGCTGCTGCCTCTCGACACAAAAAGTTTCTGGAATTCAGATTTCTATTTCCTCGTTTTAAAATCAGATTTCTGCTTCCAATTTTTTGGAGTAGATCTCTCCCTAAACAACGCTTCTGGAGAATTTGGCTAGTATAAAAACTGATGAGTAACCCACTGTTTTCCCAGCTTCATTGTTAAAGGTTTCAAAAATGGCCAAGTTTCATGGGTCTCTGTCGTACCAGCAATGCTTATATTCTTATTGCTTAGTTCCCCTCTAAAGTCTTCTGAACAGAGAAAGTAGCCCCAGGATCTACCCAAAGCTCAACTTCTTCACTTCCCAGCTCCACTTTAAACAGAGGTTTCTCTGGGGAGAGACTCCTCTGCGGCGAATGAAGAGACGGGACGCGGCTTGATGCAAGCAAATGTCGATTTAGTGTACACAATCACGAGTTTATATATGTTTTCAGAAGCTGCGTGCTTTAAACAGATTGGTTCTTTAAGCTAAGAATTACATACTAGGCAATCCCTGATTGGTGGTTAACTACAAAGGACACTTTCATCAATTAACAGCAAGGTGTTACCTTTCCTTGGCGCCATCCTTGGCGCCATCCGTCTCCCACTCCCCTGTGCTCTGCAAACATGCCTCATCATGTTAATTGCTGTCTAGACAAGCTCGAGCACATTCCCCTCAGCTAACCGATTGCCGCGCATGGTCCTAGTTTGCAGACCGCTCCTGCACTCCTCCGCTCCCCCTCATTCCTCGCTTACTGGGAGCAAGGGGGCAGAGGGACTCCAATCCTTAAGCAGATGGTCTTCTTCCGAACGCCCATCCCTTTTGCACTGTGCACACTGATTATCACCCAAACGAGGGCTGGGCCGCAGTCCCCCTCTGGGGGCTCTGCCCTGTCCTCAGGACCTTCCCCTCACCCTACCATTTTACTCTGATACCGCCAACAAGCGACAATTTACTCTTTCCTTTTGACTCTCTCTGTGTCAATATGCAATGCAAGCAACGTCCAACAGCTTTCCCCTATCTCGAGCAATCACTTCCTTGTAGCTTTTGTAATTTTCTTCCAATACCATCGCAGGATTGGCCCACCAATAGAGGGGCTGATTGATCTCATCCCTCTTAAGATTCAGGGTCAATACTTGTAGAGTTGCAGGCTACCTCCTTCATTCTGTTCTGCAGATCTGGGGGGGGCTCTTGGCTATCGTGCCTAGCCTCGTACCATTCGGACATGGTTATTGCCTTAGCCACAGCATTTTGAATGCCAAATAGAATCCCTTTCTGATACCGAGTCCAAAGTTGCCTGGGTCCGTTAACATGCAGGTCCCAGTTTGGACCAACAGAGGGGAAATGATGCTCCACAGTTCCTGTTTTAACCTCAGCTTCCACATGTATTCTAGCGGCTTGACAAATCATCTCCTTCTCACTACTATCAAATAAAACCTGCAGTACTGCCGCTATATCCTTACACTCTGGATCATCCTGTGTTTTAACCACCATTATTTCAAAAACACCAGCCGCCTTCTCAGGGTCGTCTCGGTAATTTCCTGCGGTTGCTTTGCAATGCTTCAACTCTGTTCTTGAAAACGGGAACGTCACCGTAACGGGTCCTTCGTTTCCCACAGCCTGGCACAGGGGAGTCTGTATCACTTCCCCTGGTCTGGCCCGCTCCCACCCTGCGGCTGGGCTAAAACCTTCTCCCTCTTCACAGCCACTTTCCCTGCCACCAGCCTCGTCAGCTCGCCTGCCACCACTTTCTCTTACCCTGCTCACATCACTAATATCAGCATCAGAACTCTCTCCCCGTCTCTGCTGGGCTTCAACCATTAACTCTAAACCATTGTCTCTAAACCTCCTTCTTTCTTGTAGTCGTTACAATTTTAAACACCTCTGTCTGATACTACAAGCAGAGCAGACCCTTTTCAATGACCTCTTCTTATCCTTTCCCAAAGCCAAGAGGAAAGGATCTCAGGGAGGTAAATTTATACCACACTGGTTTTGCCATTCAGAATGGGTCTTTACAGTGGAAGAAAGATCAGCGTATCAAACTCTGTCCCTTTTCCTTTCCTGCCTTCAAAACAACATCAGCGGTAACATCATACAATAATGCAAACTGCCATTATCCCCCGTCACCCAGTTTCTACAGAGACCACCCCTGAGTACACTATTGCACTAGGGTGCTTTTAGTTACATTTCCCTCAGAACTACCCCTTGATTCTTCCCAGTGTCCCAAAACACATCCCAGGGGAGACTGCTGTAAAATACCACGGCCGTGTACACTGACCAGGGCCCGTTTCCTTTTAGTGTCCTGAACATTTTATCATACACATGTGTAGAAGTATTTTCAGATGTTCAGAGTGCACTCTACTAGACACACACACACACACACACACACAACATTAATATACTTGAGTATGCCAGGCAGAAATTTTACCAGACACATTGTTTCCAGGAGAGCCCTCAATAACCCAACCCAGCAGGGCTTTTGCCTCTGCTTAGGGGCAGGTATCCCAGACCACCAGGAATGCCTGACATCTTACCGGGGGAACGTTGCTTTGGAGTCGTTGGTCCGGGAATCAGAGGTCTTCCCCAAGAGTCCCTCACTGCCGGCTGGAATTGCTGTGATCCGCAGCTCCACCGACGCTCAATAGCGGAGTCTCACCTGGGTCACCAGAAAATGATCCCGTAAAGGCGGTCACGGTGAAAAACCCTCTCAGACTTGATGTGAAGTTTCAGAAGGCGGGCATTCTTTATGACAGCGCTGGGAGCACGGGGGAGTGCTCACCAAGTTACTCGAGGGTACACATTACATACAGCAGAGTACTTGCACGCTCACAGTGCATCACACATGCACACTCCACCAAGTTGTCTCCTCTTGCGGCCAGAACTTCCCCACTCAGAACTTGCCTGCACACGTCTTTCTCCCAGGATGGACCAGGCACAGACAACCACTGGGGGAGTGTGCTCAGCTTTTATTGACCTCAGAAAGTGTCCAGGGTGGAGAGGAGTCTGGCAGCACAATGTCCTCGTGGCAGCTGAACGTGTTGGGCGCCGTCCATGCACCCATGCCTCGCGTGCCTCCCTGTGCCACACCCTCTGGGTACCGCACAGGATCAGGGCCAGCTGCCATCTCTGGGGACCCCTCTGCCAGCACGGCGCTGCTGCTCTCGCTGTGGCCTGATGCAAGTACAGCAGAAAGCCTTGCGCAGAGCCCTGAGCGCCCTGCGGAAGAGGGAGGGCCGTCGCTGTCGAGCTGGGGCATGTGGGAGGGCAGCCATGCCTGTGGAAGGAAGACAAGTGTAGGCAGGGGGCTGGGCAGGTACCGGGCAAGATCCTGCCTGCTCCCCGCCACCGAGAGCTTTCCCCAGGGAGTGGTGGCCAGGGAACGGCCAGCCCCCATGCACGCAGTCCTTCTGCTTTGGCCTGGGTGCACATTGCTGGGACACCTGGGCTAAGCCTTCCCTTGCCGGGCCAGCGCTACACGCAAGGATGTACCTGGCTCATCCTCGGGCTCATCCCTGGGCTCGGAGCAGGGCCACGTGTTATCTGGCTGCCTCTCCTGAAAACCACCACGGGGCTCCTGGCAGAACTCCAGGAATGACGGGTTGACCCAGATGCTGTAGATGATGATTCCCGCTCGGCACAGCTCTATATCATCATGTTCCCAGTTTTCCTCCTCAGACAAGAACCTTGGCGCACCCTATAAAAACATTAAGGGCAAAAGGAGACCTAAGCATCTGTAACTGGGTGCCGGGGGAAACACAGGCGCTTAGGGACATGATTTAGTGGTAGAATATGCAGTGCCATGTGTCGGGTCGGTTAGGTTTATGGTCTCTGCAGCCAGAGGAGGGCTGTGCATCACCTCTGTGCTGGGAGGCCACTTACGCGGGGAGAAGAAGAGCACAGGCAGGGGATGGAGGGGCTGTCAGCGGGATGACACGGACAGTACAAGCCATCTCCCTGTCACACATGCCCTGGACACTGTGCCTGACTGCAGTACCTCGTGATGCAGCCTGCTGTTGGGCTGGGGGGGGGCGTTTGCCTCCTCATGCGTGGGCATCTTCGGCGGCGCCTGCCGACGACCGGCCATGGTCACCCAGGGGAGATGCTGCCTCCTGAGGGAGTGGCTCTCCTGGGAGTGGGCACCCAGGGCTCTGGCTCCTTAAATACCCGCGGGGTCACCGTGGGGACCCGCATCACAATGACCTCTGGGCATGCTGCGCCGCCTGCATCACAAAGCCCTGGCGATGCTGTGGAGCCTGGCGGGGACTGGCTGTGCGCGGCTGTGCCCGGCGTGGGGCAGCCCCTGCTTGCCCCTCACAGAGGCCCCAGCAGGCCCGAGCCCGCACCTCCCACATCCCCCCGGTGCCAGCAGCCTCTGCAGAGCTCAGTCCTGTGTGCGTGCAGCAGCTCTGGCTGCCACCGCCCGGGGCCTTGTCCCCACGCATGGCTCCCACACAGGGCGCCCAGGCCTGGGGACGCTCCGGTGCCCGCCTACAGCAACGCAGGGGAGGCCCGCAGGCCCGTGCCCAGAGGCCACTGGCCACGCCGAGCTGCTCCCGGCAGTCGCCATGGGCCGCGGGGTGACCAGCCCTCTCCCCAGCCGGCTCTGGGAGGTCCCTCCCAGGCTGCTCTTCTTCAGTGCCTTTCCTCCAGAGGTGGAGCGTGCACGGGCTCACACCCACAGCCAGGACGAGGGAGCAGGGCTGCCTCCCTGGGGCTGACGCTCTGTGCTCCCCTTCCAGCTGGAACGAAAAGAAAAGCCGCCTTTGCTCCCAGTTACAACACAGAGAAACACCCGTGTCTCGTGCACGTGCCTGCACCTTTTCTGACAGAAAATGGCTTTGGGGGACTATGGAAACTCCTGGGGAGAAAAAAAACCCCAAACCATTAAAACAAACGCTGCTCAGCTGATGTTGGAGACCTTGGTATTAGACACCCAGACCTGTTCTCCTCCACGCAGTTGTCACTCCTGCACCAGGAACTGCTTGCTAGTGGGTGAATCTGACGGCAGCAGCTCCCAGGCAGAGCTGGGAGCAGCCCCTGGGGACACCTTTAGGCTTTACAGCAGTGTTTGCTGCCCCAGCACGGGTCCCCTGCCCCCTGCAGGGACCAGGCAGGAGGCTGGAGGGAAGAGTCCCACCAACAGCTTTGGCCTCCAGGCTGGAGAACCCTGTCCCAGGCTCAGGCACCGCTGCCTCCGGGCTCCCCTACCCCATCCTGGGGCAATAAGGCAACTCTCTTCCTTCTACAGAACAACACGCAAAGCTTAAGGGGAGGAGGAAATGCCTACTTCCTCCCTCATGCAGGTTTCCCCCAGGCCTAGAGGTTGCTGCGGTCTTCTGCTCGGCTGGGAGAGGGGTTGGAGCCTTTCTCCACCTCTCCTCGACCGCCTCTCTCCTGGGCTGGGCTGGAGGGTGGGGAGTCCGAGTGCCTCCAGTGCCGAGGGCCTGCCAAGGAGCAGACGCTCTCAGCAAAGCAGACGGCATCCACAGGTGCTGTTTCCCAGAGGACCTCTTGAAAGCAGCCTGCAGCAGGACCTGGCAGCCGGGAGACCCAGCACTGCGTGCCTCTTATCACGGCCGATTTTGCCGCTTGCATCCTGCTGCCACTCTCTCCCTCATGTGCATGAGAAGGCAAACCCCTGCCCTGCAGCTGGGTGTCTGTCCTGCTCCCCCGCTCTGGAGACCTGCCGCCCTGGGTGCCCCGAAGGAGAGGGTGGCTGCTGCTCTCAGCGGTGTCAATCGCTGCCCGTACCTGGGGTTGCTGTCGGTCCTTCCCCGCAGACCAGGCTCCCCACGCCGCCCACTCTGCCTTTGCTTGCTCGAGCTGCTCTTGTCACTTGGGCCTCACTTGCTCCCACTCTGCAGGCAGCTGCCAGACCTCCTGGAGGGGACGGCAAGGCAGCAGAAGGCAGGATTAGTCTCAGCGCCTGGAACGGGTGTCCTTCGGGTCTGACCCGTGTTGCCGCCCCTTGCCTCAGCTGGTCGGTTGGCAGGGCTTTGCCCCTAACAGACTGGGGGCTGTGGGGTCATTCTAGGCTCCTGGCAAACACAGCTGCGACCAAAGCCCTCCACTGTGAACAGCCGAGAAAGGACTTGGGCATCTCCCATAGCCCCTGGGCCAGGAGAAAGTGTTTTGTGACAACCCAGGGGGCAAGGAAGATCTGAAGGAGGTGACAGACAGCCGACAAGGAGCGCACGTCCAGGGGTCCTTTCAGGCTGGCTCTCTGCACAAAGAGGCTTCTGCCGAGTCCCCAGCAGCACGGCAGCTACAGCAAGGCACGCACCTGCAGCGCTTTCTGGCAGTCGTCTGAGGATGGGAGTGTAGAGGTGGGTTTGGCTGGAGAAGCCGGCTCCTGCCTGCCTGCCTCCTTCATCCTGGGGGAGCTGCCTGGACACGGGGGGAGCGCACTGCAAAGAGGCACCAGGAGCAGTCGGCATGAGCACGGGGCAGTTTGCTCTCCCACCTTCGCCTGGCACCAAAGCTCCCCAGGCTGGCAGAAGCAGCGCGCGAGGTGGGGCCATTTCTGCTGGCAGCGGGGAGCCTTTCCTGAGCCCCCTCAGATGGACGGGGGAGGTCTGCACCTCAGCTCTTGCGTGAGGGAACCACAGGGACGTGGGGTGCACTCAGCATCCACCACCTTCCCCAGGGAGGGGCCCACAACAGGGGAAACAAGCACATAAGAGCCATGCGGCACGTGTCAGGGACCTTGCCGCGTCCCTGCAGCCGGAGTGTCCGGAGGGGAGGTCTCTCCTCCACGGGTGCAGGATCCCTTTCATCCCTTCCCACCAGGGTCTCACCTCTCAGAAGTCTTCTTGCCCAAGTCTTTCTGTCTTGTGCCTGGCCCCTGACTTGGCAGTGCAGCAAGGGAAAGCTTCCTCCGTCTCTGCAGCAGCTTGCCACGATGCGCCTCTGCACCTGGCAAAGGAGGAAACTCAGCAGAGCAGGCCCCTGGGGAGTGCCTTTTGACGGAGCTGTGGTCACCCAGCACGGGGCAGGGCCTCAGCTGGGCAGCGGAGACCTGTTCCCACACCTTGTCTGAGCCTGGACTTTGCTGCAGCCTTCTTGGCCCAGGCGGACAAAGCCTTGGCCACTGCTCTGCTGACCACCGTAAAGCGAAACCTGGGCAGGAAACGATGACACGGGCTTGAAGGGTGACCCCTACCCTCTGCAGCTTCCCAGCACTAATCCTCACGACTCTCGTGTGAGGCACGGCACCCCTTTTCCTCGTGGCCATGCAGCCATGCATGGGTTTTATTAGCAATCTTCCCCCAACACCAGGCGGCGTAGCTTAAAGCCCTCCCTGTGTGCAGCTGGCTCTCTCTGACGGGAGTGACGGGCAGGCTGGGCATGAGAAACGCAGTGACGCTGCCCAGCCACTCCAGGAGAACACACGTGTAACCCCAACTCGTCGTAAGTTAACCAGAAACCAGCCCCTTCAGGTCAGGCCCCCTCCCAGACTCAACGTGCAACGCCAAGCCCCGGCAAGGCGCACTCCTGATCAGGAGCTGGGAATCCGCCCGCTCGGTCAGTCGAGGGCTGCAGAGGAAACGCACTCACCTGGGGAAGGCGTGGGCAGGAGCAGCCTGCATCCCCCGAGTGCTGGTCGCTCCACCGGAGACAGCTGCACCGGGCATCCTCAGCCTCTGTAAAGTGACACAGAGCTGCTAGAAGGTTTCCAAGGCACTTTGCTCTTGGCTCCCAAAGGGAGCAGACCTGCCTCCTGCTCCAAAAGGAAGCCACTTCTCCAAACCCCTCCTCCAAATCTTCCGCCGTGAACAGGAGCCCTTGCTCTGCTCTGGAGAAGCTGCACAGCAAACACTGAGACTGCGCAGTAACACTGCCAGCCTTTCTGTAGGGCAAGAACTCAGAAGCTCAGAATAAAACTTCTTTTCCAATGGAGAACTCAGCGTGGGCGAGCACGTGGAAAGGTGTCGGACTGGCCTGCCACGTGCAGGCTGCCCAACGGCCATCGGGTTGCTCACCCTTCAAAAGGCTTCCCAAAGTCACTGCATCACCCTCAAAGCCTGAGCAACTCGCAGTGCTGAGCAGCGCAATCCAGCTGGCCTTGCTTTCCAGCCCTGTGACACAGTTGCGATAGAACTGCATGCACAAGACATCGTCGGTGAAGGACAGAACGCCAATGTCCTTGAAGGCAAAGGCAAGGCGCTGCCTGTTCCTCACTTGGAAAGAGTGCAAGAGTATGGTCTCTTGCACACAGCTCTGCACCACGTGCCATGGGAAGGAAGTAGGCTCGCAATACCCACCTGTAGTTCAGCGGCTCGATCTTGACATTGTCTGCAAAGAGGAGGAACATCGTCACTGGCAGAGCGGGCTGAATTTCCATGTAAAATTAGAAACGGAATGCCAGAGAAAAGGTCGTTCATGGAAACGGCTCTTGGGGAGTGGTTATTTTGGGAGGAGCTCAAGCTGTCCGCCTAACTTTGGAGGGAATTCTCTCCAGAGAAATTCTGAAATCCCAGCTTCTCTGCGCCCTTTCTGAAGGGCAGAGAGCATGCACCCCAGTCCCAAACAGGGCGCGGGAAAGTGGATGGTGTCTGTTGCCTTCTCACCAGGGATAACCTCTGTGGGGAACACAAGCTCCCGCAGAGTTAACTCACCAATGTCCAGCTGGGAGACAGGTCTTCAAACCGCGTACACCTCTTCCTCACCTTGGAATCGCTCTTGGACCGTAGCAAAGGTCCCGAGTCCTGTGACCAGGACCCCCTGCCCAGGAAAACGACGCAAAGGCTGACCACAGGGAAGAGCGAAACTCTATCACGTGCCAAAAGCTTTCTCAGACTAGATCTGGGCACGCTTTCGCCCCTGGTTGACCACGAAGCAAGAGCAGGAGAGCTGCTGAGGGACTTCCCTGAGAGAGGCCCGCTGTGAATCCTCCCTGGGAGGAGCAGCAGCGCTCCACCTTTCTCGGCCTTGGCCGTCGGGCTGGGTGAGGGTGAGCTTTTCAGCGGCTGCAGGTCTCGGTCGCAGAGTGCAGCGAGGGTGAGGGCAGGCAGAGATCAGGCAGGAGAGGCTGTGCTCACTGAGGACATCCCCAGGGAAACAGGAGCTCTGCAGTGACACACTGGGGACACCAGCACACAGGCAGGGACAATATTATGATGTTAGGGACTTCCGGGGGGACACCAGGACTCCCAAAGGGATGTCACTGGGACATTAAAGACACCCACCGGGACACACTGGGACACAAGAACACATGGGGAGACACCACGGCGATATATAGAATGGCCTGGTAATATCCGGACCCCTCCAGGGACACCACTGTGACATTTAGGAATTTCCCAGGGACTCCCCCTGGGACATCAGGGACCACCCCCTCACCTTCCCCGGGGACACCAGGACCCCTACCAGGGACAGCACTGGGACATTAAGGACCCCCCTTTAACACAAGCCCTACCCCAGGGACAATGTAGGGGCATTAAGGACTCCTCCCGGGACACCAGGACCCCCACAGGACCAGAAGTGCACAAGGGACATACTGGGGACACAAGGACATTCCTGGGGACATCACTGGGACATCAGGGACACCAGGACCGCCCCAGTGACACCACTAGGACATTAAGGACCCCCACAGGGACACCTTGCCACACAAGGACATACTGGGAGACACCACTGGGACATCATTAGAATAGCTTTTAGGACATCAGGACCCCTCCAGGGACACCACTGTAAAATTATGAACTTCCCAGGAACCCCATCCTGGACATAACGGACTACCCACTCCCCTCCATGGGGACACCAGGACCACGCCCAGGGACACCCCAGAATGTCCCAGGGACACACTGGGACACCAGGACCGCCCCCCACCCCCCACCCACGACCCCCCGCAGGGACACCATTAGGACATCAGGGACTCCCCCGAGGACACCGCTAGAACGTTAAGGACCCCCAGAAGGACACATTAGGTCACATGCACCCACTGACAGACACCACTGGGACATCTAGAATGGCCTGGGGACATCAGGACCCCTCCAGGGACACCACTGTGACATTAATGACCCCCACCAGGGACACATTGTGATACACAAGGACCCATTGAGACACACCACTGGGACATCTAGAATGGCCTGGGGATGCCAGGACCACCTCAGTGACAACACTGGAACATTTAGGACCCCCCTGGAAACACACGACCTGCATCCAGGGAAACTGTAGGGGCATTAGGAACTCCCCCTGGGACACCAGGACCCCCCCCAAG
Organism: Falco peregrinus; assembly: GCF_023634155.1. Taxonomy (NCBI): domain Eukaryota; kingdom Metazoa; phylum Chordata; class Aves; order Falconiformes; family Falconidae; genus Falco; species Falco peregrinus. Next base: position 457,357 of record NW_026599635.1, read on the forward strand.
ACACACTGGGACACCCAAATGCCTATAGGGACACCTGAGAACACTAGGACATCCCTGGAGACATCCGTGGGACACCAGGGACACTCCCGGGGACATTAGGACCCCCCCCAGGGACACCCTAGTGACATTAGGGACAGCTTGGAAGCAGAAGGACCCCCCACAGAGCACTCCTGGGACATCAGGACCCCCCAAGGGGACCCTCCAGCAGGTCACTCTCATGCAGTTGTCACGCAGAAGCTCCCCCTCGATGGAAGTCCTTAGCAGCAGGGCAGCCCTCAGATCTGCACTGTCAAGGAAACGGAGCCCCAGAAACAGACCCCTCCCCATCCCAAAATGGGAGGACCCCCTCCCCACATGACACTTGTTAGTTTAACATTATGCTAGGGGCCAACCAATGCCCTCCTTTATCTTCTAGTGCCGTGACGACCATGGGTGGTACATGGATGGTCACCTCCTGCCCCATGGTGAACTTAGGGGCCTCCTGCATCAGTAGCACAGGTGCTTCTCCTGCTTTAGGGCATCCAGGCCATCCTGAGCTCACCCCATCCAGCTCTTTGCAGGAGCAAGCTACAGCCCGCCCCTGAGGCCCTAAACAATGTGCCAGAACTCCGAAGGCAATGCCTTTCCTCTCACACTTAAAAAGTGCAAAGGTCTTTGTCACGTCAGGTAATCCCCACGTGGGGGCCTCCACCAGAGCTCACTTCAGACGCTTGAAAGTGGCTTTACCCTCCTCTGTCCCGCCAATAGACCCATGGCAGGAGGTTTTCAGTAGCTCGTGCTGAGCTTTCACACATAAAACACAATTGCCTACCCAAAGTCAACACCATCCCACCATGCCGAGAAATCTTCATAGTTCCTCGAGAGTTTGAGGTTCCACGAGGCAGCGAATAGCCTCCTTCTGTTGAGATCCCAACTGTCTCTGGCCTTCCAGCACTTCAAACACCAAACGTGGAAGTGACTCCTGGATAATTCCATATCCACTAATTCTCAAGACATTTAGAAGGCTTATCGTCAGGGAAAGACACAGCTCCCAAGTCCCTGCTGCAACCAGAATATCATCCTAGGATCGCAGAACTCTTCCCTGATCATTTTCTGTTCTCCAAATGTCAAACTGCTTTGCCAATTGATTCCCAAAGATTGTTGGGGTATTTTGAAAGCCTTGTGGTATAACCGCCCAAGTGTATTGCCTTTTCCTTCCTCTTTCTGGGTTTGTGCATTCAAAAGCAAAAGGCTTCTGACTGTCAGTGCCCAGGGGAACACAGAAAAAGGCATCCTTCACATCAAAAACTGTAAACCATCCCTGTTCCCCTGTAAGGGTGGTTTAGTATCCGTATGGATGTGCTACTGCAGGATAAATACCTTGAGGTATGTGATTTACTGCTCTTAAATCCTGCACCAAACAGCAATCTTAACCCTTGGCCTTTTTCACTGGCAAAACAGGGGTGTTGGATTTCGACACACACCCCACCAACAGGCTGTACTTCAAGAATTTCTGAATTATCGCTACCGACCCACTCCTAGCTTCCAGCTTCGGGCGACACTGTTTCATTCTCAGCGGGGATGATCCAGGCTTTAAGTCAGTCCTTACAGGTTTTGACCTGTGGGATTTTCCAGGAACCTCTCCGGCTCGTACAATAGGAATCACAGCATCTCTGACCTCCGGGCGTATCTTTCTCCTTTCAAGGCAGCATAGCCTGTAATAACAAAGCTGCTGCCTCTCGACACAAAAAGTTTCTGGAATTCAGATTTCTATTTCCTCGTTTTAAAATCAGATTTCTGCTTCCAATTTTTTGGAGTAGATCTCTCCCTAAACAACGCTTCTGGAGAATTTGGCTAGTATAAAAACTGATGAGTAACCCACTGTTTTCCCAGCTTCATTGTTAAAGGTTTCAAAAATGGCCAAGTTTCATGGGTCTCTGTCGTACCAGCAATGCTTATATTCTTATTGCTTAGTTCCCCTCTAAAGTCTTCTGAACAGAGAAAGTAGCCCCAGGATCTACCCAAAGCTCAACTTCTTCACTTCCCAGCTCCACTTTAAACAGAGGTTTCTCTGGGGAGAGACTCCTCTGCGGCGAATGAAGAGACGGGACGCGGCTTGATGCAAGCAAATGTCGATTTAGTGTACACAATCACGAGTTTATATATGTTTTCAGAAGCTGCGTGCTTTAAACAGATTGGTTCTTTAAGCTAAGAATTACATACTAGGCAATCCCTGATTGGTGGTTAACTACAAAGGACACTTTCATCAATTAACAGCAAGGTGTTACCTTTCCTTGGCGCCATCCTTGGCGCCATCCGTCTCCCACTCCCCTGTGCTCTGCAAACATGCCTCATCATGTTAATTGCTGTCTAGACAAGCTCGAGCACATTCCCCTCAGCTAACCGATTGCCGCGCATGGTCCTAGTTTGCAGACCGCTCCTGCACTCCTCCGCTCCCCCTCATTCCTCGCTTACTGGGAGCAAGGGGGCAGAGGGACTCCAATCCTTAAGCAGACGGTCTTCTTCCGAACGCCCATCCCTTTTGCACTGTGCACACTGATTATCACCCAACCGAGGGCTGGGCCGCAGTCCCCCTCTGGGGGCTCTGCCCTGTCCTCAGGACCTTCCCCTCACCCTACCATTTTACTCTGATACCGCCAACAAGCGACAATTTACTCTTTCCTTTTGACTCTCTCTGTGTCAATATGCAATCCAAGCAACACCCAACAGCTTTCCCCTATCTCGAGCAATCACTTCCTTGTAGCTTTTGTAATTTTCTTCCAATACCATCGCAGGATTGGCCCACCAATAGAGGGGCTGATTGATCTCATCCCTCTTAAGATTCAGGGTCAATACTTGTAGAGTTGCAGGCTACCTCCTTCATTCTGTTCTGCAGATCTGGGGGGGGCTCTTGGCTATCGTGCCTAGCCTCGTACCATTCGGACATGGTTATTGCCTTAGCCACAGCATTTTGAATGCCAAATAGAATCCCTTTCTGATACCGAGTCCAAAGTTGCCTGGGTCCGTTAACATGCAGGTCCCAGTTTGGACCAACAGAGGGGAAATGATGCTCCACAGTTCCTGTTTTAACCTCAGCTTCCACATGTATTCTAGCGGCTTGACAAATCATCTCCTTCTCACTACTATCAAATAAAACCTGCAGTACTGCCGCTATATCCTTACACTCTGGATCATCCTGTGTTTTAACCACCATTATTTCAAAAACACCAGCCGCCTTCTCAGGGTCGTCTCGGTAATTTCCTGCGGTTGCTTTGCAATTCTTCAACTCCGTTACTGAAAATGGGACCCTCACCATAATGGGTCCTTCGTTTCCCACAGCCTGGCACAGGGGAGTCTGTATCGCTTCCCCTGGTCTGGCCCGCTCCCACCCTGCGGCTGGGCTAAAACCTTCTCCCTCTTCACAGCCACTTTCCCTGCCACCAGCCTCGTCAGCTCGCCTGCCACCACTTTCTCTTACCCTGCTCACATCACTAATATCAGCATCAGAACTCTCTCCCCGTCTCTGCTGGGCTTCAACCATTAACTCTAAACCATTGTCTCTAAACCTCCTTCTTTCTTGTAGTCGTTACAATTTTAAACGCCTCTGTCTGATACTACAAGCAGAGCAGACCCTTTTCAATGACCTCTTCTTATCCTTTCCCAAAGCCAAGAGAAAAGGATCTCAGGGAGGTAAATTTATACCACACTGGTTTTGCCATTCAGAATGGGTCTTTACAGTGGAAGAAAGATCAGCGTATCAAACTCTGTCCCTTTTCCTTTCCTGCCTTCAAAACAACATCAGCGGTAACATCATACAATAATGCAAACTGCCATTTTCCCCCGTCACCCAGTTTCTACAGAGACCACCCCTGAGTACACTATTGCACTAGGGTGCTTTTAGTTACATTTCCCTCAGAACTACCCCTTGATTCTTCCCAGTGTCCCAAAACACATCCCAGGGGAGACTGCTGTAAAATACCACGGCCGTGTACACTGACCAGGGCCCGTTTCCTTTTAGTGTCCTGAACATTTTATCATACACATGTGTAGAAGTATTTTCAGATGTTCAGAGTGCACTCTACTAGACACACACACACACACACACACACAACATTAATATACTTGAGTATGCCAGGCAGAAATTTTACCAGACACATTGTTTCCAGGAGAGCCCTCAATAACCCAACCCAGCAGGGCTTTTGCCTCTGCTTAGGGGCAGGTATCCCAGACCACCAGGAATGCCTGACATCTTACCGGGGGAACGTTGCTTTGGAGTCGTTGGTCCGGGAATCAGAGGTCTTCCCCAAGAGTCCCTCACTGCCGGCTGGAATTGCTGTGATCCGCAGCTCCACCGACGCTCAATAGCGGAGTCTCACCTGGGTCACCAGAAAATGATCCCGTAAAGGCGGTCACGGTGAAAAACCCTCTCAGACTTGATGTGAAGTTTCAGAAGGCGGGCATTCTTTATGACAGCGCTGGGAGCACGGGGGAGTGCTCACCAAGTTACTCGAGGGTACACATTACATACAGCAGAGTACTTGCACGCTCACAGTGCATCACACATGCACACTCCACCAAGTTGTCTCCTCTTGCGGCCAGAACTTCCCCACTCAGAACTTGCCTGCACACGTCTTTCTCCCAGGATGGACCAGGCACAGACAACCACTGGGGGAGTGTGCTCAGCTTTTATTGACCTCAGAAAGTGTCCAGGGTGGAGAGGAGTCTGGCAGCACAATGTCCTCGTGGCAGCTGAACGTGTTGGGCGCCGTCCATGCACCCATGCCTCGCGTGCCTCCCTGTGCCACACCCTCTGGGTACCGCACAGGATCAGGGCCAGCTGCCATCTCTGGGGACCCCTCTGCCAGCACGGCGCTGCTGCTCTCGCTGTGGCCTGATGCAAGTACAGCAGAAAGCCTTGCGCAGAGCCCTGAGCGCCCTGCGGAAGAGGGAGGGCCGTCGCTGTCGAGCTGGGGCATGCGGGAGGGCAGCCATGCCTGTGGAAGGAAGACAAGTGTAGGCAGGGGGCTGGGCAGGTACCGGGCAAGATCCTGCCTGCTCCCCGCCACCGAGAGCTTTCCCCAGGGAGTGGTGGCCAGGGAACGGCCAGCCCCCATGCACGCAGTCCTTCTGCTTTGGCCTGGGTGCACATTGCTGGGACACCTGGGCTAAGCCTTCCCTTGCCGGGCCAGCGCTACACGCAAGGATGTACCTGGCTCATCCTCGGGCTCATCCCTGGGCTCGGAGCAGGGCCACGTGTTATCTGGCTGCCTCTCCTGAAAACCACCACGGGGCTCCTGGCAGAACTCCAGGAATGACGGGTTGACCCAGATGCTGTAGATGATGATTCCCGCTCGGCACAGCTCTATATCATCATGTTCCCAGTTTTCCTCCTCAGACAAGAACCTTGGCGCACCCTATAAAAACATTAAGGGCAAAAGGAGACCTAAGCATCTGTAACTGGGTGCCGGGGGAAACACAGGCGCTTAGGGATATGGATTAGTGGTAGAATATGCAGTGCCATGTGTCGGGTTGGTTAGGTTTATGGTCTCTGCAGCCAGAGGAGGGCTGTGCGTCACCTCTGTGCTGGGAGGCCACTTACACGGGGAGAAGAAGAGCACAGGCAGGGGATGGAGGGGATGTCAGTGGGATGACATGGACAGCACCAGCCATCTCCCAGCTGCACACATCCTGGACACTATACGTGCCTACAGTACCTCGTGATGGTCGCTGCCAGCAATGCACCCTGGGCTCACCTGGTGCCAAGACTCTGCAGACAAGGTAGAATCCATGTAATCTCTTTTGTTGTCCCCTGCTGGCTCAAGGTGGGGTAGGGCAGCATCATCTGGGGCGGGGGGTTGAGGCAATGAAGGAGCCACTTCATCCTTGTGTGCTGCTGGAGACTCAGTGGCTGTGCTGGGCTCTCTCTGAGGCTCCCCAGACAAGGGAGGCTCACTGTCCTGAGGTGCTGCAGGTGGTGCTGCTGCCATTACCACACCCACACTTTGTGCCGGGTCCCAATGTTCTGCCAGCTGCTGACTGAGCTCCTGTATCGCAGGCAATGCCTCGTGCAGGACCTCTCTCATTTTGCAGTCGTCTGTGTCCTGCAGAGCCATGTTGTAGGCTATGGGGCTGTGTGGGGCAGCAGCCTGGCTCTCTGCCACAGCTGTGGGCTGCTCACTGAGGAGAGGAGAAGCTGGTGTCTTCCTCGCCTCTTTTCCTACGGTAGCTAGAGATGCGCAGTACCACTCTTCCACAGGAGCTCCGGTCAGGGCAGCAGCTGCTGGCTTATCATCCATGTGTTCCTCTGGGACAGGGGACACTCCCTGCAGGTTTCTGGCTTTGTCTCCTGATGTCCCTCTGCCTACACTGCTCAGCCAGCAGGGCCCATCCTGGAGACCAGCGTGGGTGTCCTGGTAGAACTCCAGGAATGAGGGGTTGGCCCAGATGCTGTTAATGAGGGTTTCCTCTTCTTGGCACAGCTCTTTATCATATTTGTCTTCCCAATCGTCCTGCTCAGACAAGACACCTGACACATCCTGTAAAAACATTAAGGGCAAAAGGAGATCTAAGCATCCGTTATTGGGTACTGGGGGAAACACAGGCACTTAGGGACATGATTTAGTGGCAGAATATGCAGTGCCATGTGTCGGGTTGGTTAGGTTTATGGTCTCTGCAGCCAGAGGAGGGCTGTGCGTCACCTCTGTGCTGGGAGGCCACTTACACGGGGAGAAGAAGAGCACAGGCAGGGGATGGAGGGGATGTCAGTGGGATGACATGGACAGCACCAGCCATCTCCCAGCTGCACACATCCTGGACACTATACGTGCCTACAGTACCTCGTGATGGTCGCTGCCAGCAATGCACCCTGGGCTCACCTGGTGCCAAGACTCTGCAGACAAGGTAGAATCCATGTAATCTCTTTTGTTGTCCCCTGCTGGCTCAAGGTGGGGTAGGGCAGCATCATCTGGGGCGGGGGGTTGAGGCAATGAAGGAGCCACTTCATCCTTGTGTGCTGCTGGAGACTCAGTGGCTGTGCTGGGCTCTCTCTGAGGCTCCCCAGACAAGGGAGGCTCACTGTCCTGAGGTGCTGCAGGTGGTGCTGCTGCCATTACCACACCCACACTTTGTGCCGGGTCCCAATGTTCTGCCAGCTGCTGACTGAGCTCCTGTATCGCAGGCAATGCCTCGTGCAGGACCTCTCTCATTTTGCAGTCGTCTGTGTCCTGCAGAGCCATGTTGTAGGCTATGGGGCTGTGTGGGGCAGCAGCCTGGCTCTCTGCCACAGCTGTGGGCTGCTCACTGAGGAGAGGAGAAGCTGGTGTCTTCCTCGCCTCTTTTCCTACGGTAGCTAGAGATGCGCAGTACCACTCTTCCACAGGAGCTCCGGTCAGGGCAGCAGCTGCTGGCTTATCATCCATGTGTTCCTCTGGGACAGGGGACACTCCCTGCAGGTTTCTGGCTTTGTCTCCTGATGTCCCTCTGCCTACACTGCTCAGCCAGCAGGGCCCATCCTGGAGACCAGCGTGGGTGTCCTGGTAGAACTCCAGGAATGAGGGGTTGGCCCAGATGCTGTTAATGAGGGTTTCCTCTTCTTGGCACAGCTCTTTATCATATTTGTCTTCCCAATCGTCCTGCTCAGACAAGACACCTGACACATCCTGTAAAAACATTAAGGGCAAAAGGAGATCTAAGCATCCGTTATTGGGTACTGGGGGAAACACAGGCACTTAGGGACATGATTTAGTGGCAGAATATGCAGTGCCATGTGTCGGGTTGGTTAGGTTTATGGTCCACAGCCAGAGGAGGGCTGTGCGTCACCTCTGTGCTGGGAGGCCACTTACACGGGGAGAAGAAGAGCACAGGCAGGGGATGGAGGGGCTGTCAGCGGGATGACACGGACAGTACAAGCCATCTCCCTGTCACACATGCCCTGGACACTGTGCCTGACTGCAGTACCTCGTGATGCAGCCTGCTGTTGGGCTGGGGGGGGGCGTTTGCCTCCTCATGCGTGGGCATCTTTGGCGGCGTCTGCCGATGACCGGCCATGGTCACCCAGGGGAGATGCTGCCTCCTGAGGGAGTGGCTCTCCTGGGAGTGGGCACCCCAGGGCTCTGGCTCCTTAAATACCCGCGGGGTCACCGTGGGGACCCGCATCACAATGACCTCTGGGCATGGTGCGCCGCCTGCATCACAAAGCCCTGGCTGTGGATGCTGTGGAGCCTGGTGGATCTATATAGATAACTAGAGAGAGGGACAAAATATCAAAAGAATAACCAAAGTCTATAAGGAAGAAAATAATTCGGGATTTGGTTTGGTCTATGTGGATATCTAAAAGATAGAGCAGACACTGCTGTACACATATCCCAAATGTGACTCAAGATGTGGAATATGGTTTATATTTCTTGGAGAAAATAAAAACTGATACCCCAAAAGTTTCACCAAAACAGACAAGAAAATTGGATAGATAAATTTTTCAGTGGACTGGGATGGAATTTGAGTTCATGGGTTAAATCATTGATTAACACTGCATTAGTTTTGTTAATAACCTTTTTGACAATTTTTCTGATTTATTATTGTCTAAAGAAGCAAATAAACAGCAAGACTGCCATTAATCGGATGCTAATCCAGGCAGGGACCAGACAACACGATGAAAAAGGAGTGATTCTGAGGCTCCCACTAGCACATAATAGGTGAAAATATATTGATAGACAAATATTAGAAAGAGGGATGAAAGTCTTGAAATTATTTTCAGAACTTTCAAAGGGGGGAAATGTTGCAGAATGTCTTAAGATTTTACCGTATCTTTCTATATTTTGTGTTTATGTAACACTCTTAGTTATAAGTGCATTTTGATTTTAAGGAGTTAACCTCCGTGTTAGAATTCTGTTAGCACATATGAACCAGTGACGTATGAATCACTGTGCTGCTTGTTATCCGAGTCTGTTCCTGGAAGTCCCAATGCTATAGAGCATAACAGCCTTAGTCCTTATTCTTTAGACCATAACCAGAGCGCCCAGGTTCTACTGTGTCTGGGATGAGTTATTGGACACCTTGGCAAGGCCAATACCCAGCCGTCCAACCTGGCAACAAAACTTACTTGTAAGGTGTCCTGAAGTGAGCTCCCTTCATTATAGTACTAAAAATCACAGGGACAAGTCAAGAAGACCCTTACCCAAGTGAAGACCCGTCCCCTGCGCAAGCGTAGTAACAGAAAAGGATGACATAGCAAATATTACAATTATATGCAAACTACTAAACAATCATTGTAACTGGGAGTGTATGACCTTGTAATTTTGTGTAGAAATCTAATGGCAAAATCTATACAGGTGCCTGATTTGTGGAGATGCCACCGAGCACCCAGCGCTGCAAGAAAGGAGCTCCTGCATCTTAATGCTGTATTGATGTTACGAGGTTTGACTCCTGATTTCGGTGACACTGCCTGTGCTGGTCTGTGCCTCTGTCCCCCTTCCCGCCTCTCTGCTCCTCTCCCCGTCCCTCTCTCCTGCTGCTGATCCTGCATTCCCTGCGGCACGCCCCTGCCCCTCTGTCGCTGTCCCGCTCCATCCCTCTGCCCGCTTCTCGCCACTCCTTGTCCTTTCTCCATCCCTCTGCAGCTTCTCCCGCTCCCCCTGCCCCTCTGGCCGCCTCTGCCCCTCCCCGGCCACCCCTCCACCTTGACCCACCTCTCCCTGCAGCTCGGTGCCTCTCTCCCCCTCGTCCCTGCTCCATGGGGGAGCCGGGGCCGGGGCCTGTGCTCGAGCAGCCCTGGGCAGTGGCCGTGGGGTCTGCAGGGCCTTGGCCCCCGCAGGGCCAGACTGCAGGGCAGAGGTGCACCATGGCCTGCTGGGGGAAGGCGTGCTCTGAGGCATGCTGGGAGCTGTAGGCCTGGGACAGCCCCATGGCCACATTGTTCCCGGGGCATGCTGGGAGCTGTAGGCCTGGGACAGCCCCATGGCCATGTTGTTCCCAGGGCATGCTGGGAGCTGTAGGCCTGGGACAGCCCCATGGCCATGTTGTTCCCAAGGCATGCTGGGAGCTGTAGGCTGGGACAGCCCCATGGCCAGGTTGTTCCCAAGGCATGCTGGGAGCTGTAGGCTGGGACAGCCCCATGGCCAGGTTGTTCCCAAGGCATGCTGGGAGCTGTAGGCCTGGGACAGCCCCATGGCCACGTTGTTCCCGGGGCATGCTGGGAGCTGTAGGCCTGGGACAGCCCCATGGCCACGTTGTTCCCGGGGCATGCTGGGAGCTGTAGGCCTGGGACAGCCCCATGGCCACGTTGTTCCCAAGGCATGCTGGGAGCTGTAGGCTGGGACAGCCCCATGGCCAGGTTGTTCCCAAGGCATGCTGGGAGCTGTAGGCTGGGACAGCCCCATGGCCAGGTTGTTCCCAAGGCATGCTGGGAGCTGTAGGCCTGGGACAGCCCCATGGCCATGTTGTTCCCAGGGCATGCTGGGAGCTGTAGGCCTGGGACAGCCCCATGGCCATGTTGTTCCCAGGGCATGCTGGGAGCTGTAGGCCTGGGACAGCCCCATGGCCATGTTGTTCCCAGGGCATGCTGGGAGCTGTAGGCCCTGTGCTGCAGGGCAGCCATGTTGTTCCCGTGGCATGCTGAGAGCTGCCATTGCCCACCCTCAGCCTCCCAGCAGCCATGTTGGGCTGGGCAGGCGCAGCCTGTGCTGGGGCTGGGGCCCTGCTGGGGCTCTGCCCTTCAGCGGCAGAGCTGGGCGCTTCTCCTCGCTGATGGGATGAAGTTATAAAGAATCACTAGGAGAGGCTGCAGCTACGGCAGTGATTAACTCCACCTATTGAATTAGCTCACCAAGGGGTGGCAAGCCTTCTGAGGCAGCGGGACTATAACAGTAGCCAAGGGAAGTGGGGTAACGGAGCGTTGCCTTCCAAAGCATAGAGCACAGAGAAGAGATGAAGTTCTATAAGAACAAGTAGAGTGCAGGTGCCCCAGGAAAGTTCAACTGAAGTTCACCAAGTTGTTGACCACCAGCGCTCTCCAAAGGCCCCAACAAGACCCCCCAGGAGCAAAGGGACATAGGCAAGTGCCTTATGCATATGTAAATAATTTTTAGGAAGTAGTTAGTGCAAAGTACATCTTCCCATCTGAACATGTCCAGAACGGACCCTGAGGGGCTGGATATTGACCGGTGGAGCGTGCTGATGGGTGGTAGCTTGTTTGTTTTCCCTTCCCACACAAAATTCCATTTTGTTTTGTGGGTAAGCAAAACTGCATGTTTCGATGCGTTTACTGGATTGGTAGTTTTTGTATAACACGTGTGATCTCCAGGTTTAAGCCCTGGTGCCAGAAAACCCCAACAAGGAAACGTGCCTGGAATAAGGCTTCGCACTTCTGGGGTATACCGTGGTTCTATTTCACGACTCACATCAAATTGTTCACGAACAATTGCTGAGGGGAGTATTCGGATGGGGTAGGGGATTTATTTCCCATGTTTCAACCCTATTATCTGGTTGGACGAGAAACGTTCACGGGACCAAGGCCATACCCCATTTGTTAGGCATTTGAAATGCCAGCCTGGGGATAACATGACTTTCTATTTGTGGTGTATGGATTCACCGTGGGGTCTCAATACATACTGGATCCCCCCTTTGCAAGGGGCACAGATCCCCTGCCCAGTAGGCATCTGGTTGAGGGGCGCACCAAGGCCTTCTCTGCCAAGCTGCTTTCCAGCCAGGTGACCCCCGCCTGTGCCAGGGCCTGGGCTTGTTCCTCCCCAGGGGCTGGACTCAGCACTTTTGTGACCTGATGAGGTCCCTGCTGGCCCCTTTCTCCAGCCCAACTCGGTCCCCACCTGCCAGCACACCCACTGTGGTACCAGACACCCCCACCCCCGTTTTGTGGGTGCCAGCAATGCCCAATGCCAGACCATCCCCCCTGGGTTCAGGCACTGAAGGTGATGCAGCCCCAGCTGTGGGATGGATGGATGAGCTCCATAGATAGATCCATGGATAGAGAATGGCGGAATGGCTGGGCATGAGAAACACAATGATGGTGCCTGGCCACTCCAGGGGAACACACGTGTAACCCCAACTCGTCGTAAGTTAACCAGAAACCAGCCCCTTCAGGTCAGGCCCCCTCCCAAACTCAACGTGCAACGCCAAGCCCCGGCAAGGCGCACTCCTGATCAGGAGCTGGGAATCCGCCTGCTCGGTCAGTCGAGGGCTGCAGAGGAAACGCACTCACCTGGGGAAGGCGTGGGCAGGAGCAGCCTGCATCCCCCGAGTGCTGGTCGCTCCACCGGAGACAGCTGCACCAGGCATCCTCAGCCTCTGTAAAGTGACACAGAGCTGCTAGAAGGTTTCCAAGGCACTTTGCTCTTGGCTCCCAAAGGGAGCAGACCTGCCTCCTGCTCCAAAAGGAAGCCACTTCTCCAAACCCCTCCTCCAAATCTTCCGCCGTGAACAGGAGCCCTTGCTCTGCTCTGGAGAAGCTGCACAGCAAACACTGAGACTGCGCAGTAACGCTGCCAGCCTTTCTGTAGGGCAAGAACTCAGAAGCTCAGAATAAAACTTCTTTTCCAATGGAGAACTCAGCGTGGGCGAGCACGTGGAAAGGTGTCGGACTGGCCTGCCACGTGCAGGCTGCCCAACGACCATCGGGTTGCTCACCCTTCAAAAGGCTTCCCAAAGTCACTGCATCACCCTCAAAGCCTGAGCAACTCGCAGTGCTGAGCAGCGCAATCCAGCTGGCCTTGCTTTCCAGCCCTGTGACGCAGTTGCGATAGAACTGCATGCACAAGACGTCGTCGGTGAAGGACAGAACGCCAATGTCCTTGAAGGCAAAGGCAAGGCGCTGCCTGTTCCTCACTTGGAAAGAGTGCAAGAGTATGGTCTCTTGCACACAGCTCTGCACCACGTGCCATGGGAAGGAAGTAGGCTCGCAATACCCACCTGTAGTTCAGCGGCTCGATCTTGACATTGTCTGCAAAGAGGAGGAACATCGTCACTGGCAGAGCGGGCTGAATTTCCATGTAAAATTAGAAACGGAATGCCAGAGAAAAGGTCGTTCATGGAAACGGCTCTTGGGGAGTGGTTATTTTGGGAGGAGCTCAAGCTGTCCGCCTAACTTTGGAGGGAATTCTCTCCAGAGAAATTTTGAAATCCCAGCTTCTCTGCGCCCTTTCTGAAGGGCAGAGAGCATGCACCCCAGTCCCAAACAGGGCGCGGGAAAGTGGATGGTGTCTGTTGCCTTCTCACCAGGGATAACCTCTGTGGGGAACGCGAGCTCCCGCAGAGTTAACTCACCAATGTCCAGCTGGGAGACAGGTCTTCAAACCGCGTACACCTCTTCCTCACCTTGGAATCGCTCTTGGACCGTAGCAAAGGTCCCGAGTCCTGTGACCAGGACCCCCTGCCCAGGAAAACGGCACAAAGGCTGACCACAGGGAAGAGCGAAACTCTATCACGTGCCAAAAGCTTTCTCAGACTAGATCTGGGCACGCTTTCGCCCCTGGTTGACCACGAAGCAAGAGCAGGAGAGCTGCTGAGGGACTTCCCTGAGAGAGGCCCGCTGTGAATCCTCCCTGGGAGGAGCAGCAGCGCTCCACCTTTCTCGGCCTTGGCCGTCGGGCTGGGTGAGGGTGAGCTTTTCAGCGGCTGCAGGTCTCGGTCGCAGAGTGCAGCGAGGGTGAGGGCAGGCAGAGATCAGGCAGGAGAGGCTGTGCTCACTGAGGACATCCCCAGGGAAACAGGAGCTCTGCAGTGACACACTGGGGACACCAGCACACAGGCAGGGACAATATTATGATGTTAGGGACTTCCGGGGGGACACCAGGACTCCCAAAGGGATGTCACTGGGACATTAAAGACACCCACCGGGACACACTGGGACACAAGAACACATGGGGAGACACCATGGCGATATATAGAATGGCCTGGTAATATCCGGACCCCTCCAGGGACACCACTGTGACATTTAGGAATTTCCCAGGGACGCCCCCTGGGACATCAGGGATCACCCCCTCACCTTCCCCGGGGACACCAGGACCCCTCCAGGGACAGCACTGGGACATTAAGGACCCCCCTTTAACACAGCCCTACCCCAGGGACAATGTAGGGGCATTAAGGACTCCTCCCGGGACACCAGGACCCCCACAGGACCAGAAACGCACAAGGGACATACTGGGGACACAAGGACATTCCTGGGGACATCCCTGGGATATCAGGGACACCACGACTGCCCCAGTGACACCACAAGGACATTAAGGACCCCCACAGGGACACCTTGCAACACAAGGACATCCTGGGAGACACCACTGGGACATCATTAGAATAGCCTTTAGGACATCAGGACCCCTCCAGGGACACCCCCGTGACATTAGGAATTTCCCAGGAACCCCGCCCCGGGACATAACAGCCTACCCACTCCCCTCCCTGGGGACACCAGGACCACCCCCAGGGACACCCCACAACGCCCCCGGGACACACTGGGACACCAGGACACCACCACCACCACCCCACCCAAGACACCATTAGGACATCAGGGACATCCCTAGAACCTTAACCACTAGAGCGTTAAGGACTCCCAGAAGGACATATTAGGTCACATGCACCCCCTGACAGACACCACTGGGACATATAGAATGGCCTGGGGACATCAGGATGCCTCCAGGGACACCGCTGTGACATTAATGATCCCCACCAGGGACACATTGTGATACACAAGGACCCACTGACACACCACTGGGACATCTAGAATGGCCTGGGGATACCAGGACCACCCCAGCGACATTCAGGACCCTCCTGGAAACACACGACCTGCATCCAGGGAAATTGCAGGGGCATTAGGAACTCCCCCTGGGACACCAGGACCCCCACAGGACACACTGGGACACCCGAATGCCTATAGGGACACCTGAGAACACTAGGACATCTCTGGAGACATCCCTGGGACACCAGGGACACTACCGGGGACATTAGGACCCTCCCAGGGACACCCTAGTGACATTGGGGACATCTTGGAAGCAGAAGGACCCTCCACAGAGCACTCCTGGGACATCAGGATCCCCCCAAGGGGACCCTCCAGCAGGTCACTCTCCTGCAGTTATCACGCAGAAGCTCCCCCTCGATGGAAGTCCTTAGCAGCAGGGCAGCCCTCAGATCTGCACTGTCAAGGAAACGGAGCCCCAGAAACAGACCCCTCCCCATCCCAAAATGGGAGGACCCCCTCCCCACATGACACTTGAAAGTTTAACATTATGCTAGGGGCCAACCAATGCCCTCCTTTTTCTTCTAGTGCCGTGACGACCATGGGTGGTACATGGATGGTCACCTCCTGCCCCATGGTGAACTTAGGGGCCTCCTGCATCAGTAGCACAGGTGCTTCTCCTGCTTTAGGGCATCCAGGCCATCCTGAGCTCACCCCATCCAGCTCTTTGCAGGAGCAAGCTACAGCCCGCCCCTGAGGCCCTAAACAATGTGCCAGAACTCCAAAGGCAATACCTTTTCCCTCACGCTTAAGAAGTGCACAGGTCTTTGTCACATCAGGTAATCCCCACGTGGGGGCCTCCACCAGAGCTCACTTCAGACGCTTGAAAGTGGCTTTACCCTCCTCTGTCCCACCAATAGACCCATGGCAGGAGGTTTTCAGTAGCTCGTGCTGAGCTTTCACACATAAAACACAATTGCCTCCCCAAAGCCGACACCATCCGACCACCCCGAGAAATCCTCGTAGTTCCTTGAGAGTCTGAGGCTCCACGAGGCAGCAAATAGCCTCCTTCTGTTGAGATCCCAACTGTCTCTGGCCTTCCAGCACTTCAAACACCAAACGTGGAAGTGACTCCTCGATAATTCCATATCCACTAATTCTCAAGACATTTAGAAGGCTTATCGTCAGGGAAAGACACAGCTCCCAAGTCCCTGCCGCAACCAGAATATCATCCTAGGATCGCAGAACTCTTCCCTGATCATTTTCTGTTCTCCAAATGTCAAACTGCTTTGCCAACTGATTCCCAAAGATTGTCGGGATATTTTGAAAGCTTTGTGGTACAACTGCCTAAGTGTATTGCATTTTCCTTCCCGTTTCTGGGTTTGCGCATTCAAAAGCAAAAGGCTTCTGACTGTCAGTGCCCCGGGGAACACAGAAAAAGGCATCCTTCACATCAAAACCTGTACACCATCCCTGTTCCCCTGTAAGGGTGGTTTCATATCTGTATGGATGTGCTACTGCAGGATAAATACCTTGAGGTATGTGATTTGTTGCTCTTAAATCCTGCACCGATCGGCAATCTTGACCCTTGGTCTTTTTCACTGGCAACACTGACGTGCGGAATTAGACTCTATAACTTGAAAGTTATAAAGTAGGTATGTTTATTGCACGCAGATGCACGGGGGATCGCTCCTCCACAAGCGTGCATACCCGAAGTGACGAACCATCTCACATTTATACAATGAACAAATGAATATTCAATTAACGCCTATACATATTCGTTACCTAAACCCCGCTTCGTATGTTAATTAGCTTATCAGTCCGTTTCCTGGATTGTGGTGGTCTTGCAGGTTTGTAGGTGATTCATGTCCTTGTGACCATCCGATCTTCTTCAGGTGATTCATGTCCTTGTGACCACCCGATCTTCTTCAGGTGATTGTGACCACCCAATCTTTTCCAGCAAGGAGACTTAGCACTCCCTCCCTCTAGATAGCATTTGAATGTCTCTCATCTTTTCTTATTCTCTTTTAAATAGCCCCTTTGTTAGAGGAAGAAGGGCAGGCGTCTCCCCGTCTCCCCTTTGTTAGAGGAAGAGGGGCAGGCGTCTCCTCAAAACTGTGCTTGTCACCGCACCCATGACTAGTCACCATACCCACATTCCTTAAGCAGACACATACAATCACAATCCATGTCCATTATCCCCATTTCACATTATTTCTCCATATCAACACAGGGGTGTTGGACTTCGATACACACCCCACCAGCAGGCTGTACTTCAAGAATTTCTGAATTATCGCTACCGACCCACTCCTAGCTTCCAGCTTCAGGCGACACTGTTTCATTCTCAGCGGGGATGATCCAGGCTTTAAGTCAGTCCTTACAGGTTTTGACCTGTGGGATTTTCCAGGAACCTCTCCGGCTCGTACAATAGGAATCACAGCATCTCTGACCTCCGGGCGTATCTTTCTCCTTTCAAGGCAGCATAGCCTGTAATAACAAAGCTGCTGCCTCTCGACACAAAAAGTTTCTGGAATTCAGATTTCTATTTCCTCGTTTTAAAATCAGATTTCTGCTTCCAATTTTTTGGAGTAGATCTCTCCCCAAACAATGCTTTTGGAAGATTTGGCTAATATAAAAACTGATGAGGAACCCACTGTTTTCCCAGCTTCATTGCTAAGAGTTTCAAAAATGGCCAAGTTTCATGGGTCCCTGCCATACCAGCAATGCTTATATCCTTACTGCTTAGTTCCCCTCTAAAGTCTTCTGAACAGAGGAAGTAGCCCCAGGATCTACCCAAAGCTCAACTTCTTCACTTCCCAGCTCCGCTTTAACCAGAGGCTGCTCTGGGGAGAGACTCCTCCGCTCCCCCTCATTCCTCGCTTACTGGGAGCAAGGGGGCAGAGGGGCTCCAATCCTTAAGCAGACAGTCTTCTTCTGAACGCCCATCCCTTTTGCACTGTGCACACTGATTATCAGCCAACCGAGGGCTGGGCCGGAGTCCCCCCTCGGGGCTCTGCCCCATCCTCAGGCCCTTGCCCTCACCCTACCATTTTACTCTGATACCGCCAACAAGCGACAATTTACTCTTTCCTTTCGACTCTCTCTATGACGATCTGCAATGCAAGCAACGTCCAACAGGTTTCCCCTATCTCGAGCAATCACTTCCTTGTAACTTCGGTAACTTTCTTCTAATACCATCGCAGGATTGGCCCACCAATAGAGGGGCTGATTGATCTCATCCCTCTTAAGATTCAGGGTCAGCACTTGTAGAGTTGCAGGCTACCTCCTTCATTCTGTTCTGCAGATCTGGGGGGGGGCTCTTGGCTATCGTGCCTAGCCTTGTACCGTTCAGACATGGTTATTGCCTTAGCCACAGCATTTTGAATGCCAAATAGAATCCCTTTCTGATACCGAGTCCAAAGTTGCCTGGGTCCGTTAACATGCAGGTCCCAGTTTGGACCAACAGAGGGGAAATGATGCTCCACAGTTCCTGTTTTAACCTCAGCTTCCACATGTATTCTAGCGGCTTGACAAATCATCTCCTTCTCACTACTATCAAACAAAACCTGCAGTACTGCCGCTATATCCTTACACTCTGGATCATCCTGTGTTTTAACCATCATTATTTCAAAAACACCAGCCGCCTTCTCAGGGTCGTCTCGGTAATTTCCTGCGGTTGCTTTGCAATGCTTCAACTCTGTTCTTGAAAACGGGACCGTCACCGTAACGGGTCCTTCATTTCCCACAGCCTGGCGCAGGGGAGTCTGTATCACTTCCCCTGGTTTGGCCCGCTCCCACCCTGCGGCTGGGCTAAAACCTTCTGCCCCACTAAATCGCTCTCCCTCTTCCCAGCCACTTTCCCTGCCACCAGCCTCGTCAGCTCGCCTGCCACCACTTTCTCTTACCCTGCTCTTATCACTAGTATCAGCGTCAGAACTCTCTCCCCGTCTCTGCTGGGCTCCAACCATTAACTCTAAACCATCGCCTCTAAACCTCCTTCTTTCTTGTAGTCGTTACAATTTTAAATGCCTCTGTCTTATACTACAAGCAGAGCAGACCCTTTTCAATAACCTCTTCTTATCCTTTCCCAAAGCCAAGAGGAAAGGATCTCAGGGAGGTAAATTTATACCACACTGGTTTTGCCATTCAGAATGGGTCTTTACAGTGGAAAAAGATCAGCGTATCAAACTCTGTCCCTTTTCCTTTCCTGCCTTCAAAACAACATCAGCGGTAACATCGTACAATAATGCAAACTGCCATTTTCCCCCGTCGCCCAGTTTATACAGAGACCACCCCTGAGTACACTATTGCACTAGGGTGCTTTTAGTTACATTTCCCTCAGAACTACCCCTTGATTCTTCCCAGTGTCCCAAAACACATCCCAGTGGAGACTGCTGTAAAATACCACGGCCGTGTACACTGACCAGGGCCCACTTTCTTTTAGCATCCTGAACACTTATCATATACATGTATAGATGTATCTTCAGATGTTCAGAGCGCACTCTACTAGACACACACACACACACACACACACCATTAATATACTTGAGTATGCCAGGCAGAAATTTTACCAGACACATTGTTTCCAGGAGAGCCCTCAATAACCCAACCCAGCAGGGCTTTTGCCTCTGCTTAGGGGCAGGTATCCCAGACCACCAGGAATGCCTGACATCTTACCGGGGGAACGTTGCTTTGGAGTCGTTGGTCCGGGAATCAGAGGTCTTCCCCAAGAGTCCCTCACTGCCGGCTGGAATTGCTGCGATTCACAGCTCCACCGACGCTCAACAGCAGAGTCTCACCTGGGTCACCAGAAAATGATCCCGTAAAGGCGGTCACGGTGAAAAACCCTCTCAGACCTGATGTGAAGTTTCAGAAGGCAGGCATTCTTTATGACAGCGCTGGGAGCACGGGGGAGTGTCACCTCTGAGCACACTCACCAAGTTACTCGAGGGTACACATTACACACAGCAGAGTACTTGCACGCTCATAGTGCATCACACACGCACACTCTACCGACTTGTCTCCTCTTGCGGCCAGAACTTCCCTGCTCAGAGGCTTTTTTGTGCATCACTCGAGAGAATGAAGTTCTTTTCCCCATCCGCTCTTTGTTCCGTGGCCTTCCCAAGGCTGACTCCCCAGGTCAGTCATCCCTTTGTTCATCACTTCCAACAACTTTAGAGAGGTAGCTTAGCTAAACTTTGTGCCTAGATTTCTTTCACATAGAGCCAAACACGATATTAGAGCTTGGAAACTGGGGAGTTTAGACATCTGGTCCCGTTGCTGAGCCAGCAACCTTCCCTGAACAGATTCCTTGGACAGAAAGGTATATACAGTGCTATCTATACAGTGCCATCAAAACCTTCCCCTGCATACCATGGCTGTCCCTAAAATCCTTCCATCGAGCACCCCAGTCATGCCTAAGGGCCTCCCCATTGCCCCCATCCCATTCCCAATTTCTTCCCTCAAGCCACCCCCCACCCCGCACCCCAGCTCATTTCTAAAATCCTCCCCCGTGCCTCTCGGACTGTCCCCCAACGATTTCCCCTGTGCCCCCAACCCCAGCAGTCCATCTCTACAATCCTTCCCCCACCCCCCTCCTTTGCCCCCACAACCTTCCCCCTGTACCCCCATCCCACCCTGAGAACCTTCCTCAACACCCCAACCACCCCCCTCCGTCGGGCCCTGCAGTGATTCCACTTGCCCCCAGCCTGGCCCTAACATCCTTCCCCTCACTCCCGTCCTGTCCCTAAAGCCCTTCCCCCCAGACCCTCACGGCCATTCCTAGACTCCTTTCCCCCGACCCCACACTTTCTCCCGTCACTCTTTCTCCCCAGCCCCTGCCGGTCATGCCGTACGCTCCTTCCCACAGCCCCCCCCTCCACTCTGTCCCTAAAATCGTTCCCCTGCCCCCCGGCAGCCCCTAAAACCCTCCCTGGAACCCCCCTCTCACTACCTACAGGCCTCCCCCGACCCCTCGGTCCGTCACTAAATCCATCCCCCCCCCCGCCCCCCCCAGGCCTGCTAGAGACTCCTTCCCCCCGCCCCCCCCGTCCGTCCCTGAAATCTCTCCCCCGGCCCCACGGCCTGTCCCCAACAGCCCCCCCGGCCCCAGCAGGGCTGGCTCTTTACCATCGCGGTGGGAAAGGCGCTCAGGTTCTGCCAAGCATCTCTGCAGCTGCTGCTGTTGGAGGTCACCCTCAGAGGGAGAGGAGGACAGGACAGCCAGTGCCACCAGGGCTCAGCTGCTGGGAGCCCCAGCTTGTGTGGCATCGGGTGGGCCTCCCGCCACGGCCCAGCACAGCCTGCAGGTCCCCTCCGTCGAAAAATCACCTCCTCTGGGCCATGGCCGCTCTGGCAGGGCTCTTCCCAAAGCAGCCAACTCTGTTCCTCATGCCGACCGTCAGGCACAGGGGACGCTCACCTGAGAGCAGCTCCTGGCTGCACTGTGAGAGGGGGGCGAGGCCCGGCAGGAGGCCTCATAGCCCTGGGCACAGGATCCCTCTGAATTCGGCTGTTCCATTGCCTCAGGCAGCCAACACAGAAAATGGTGCTGCCGGGCATGCGGTGCCACGGTTTGAAACTCCAGTGCCAAGCCAGAAGGGGGGAAACTGTCAACCCGCTTGGTCCTTGATGTCAGAAAGAGCTCCCTTGCCTAGTTTCTTACCCGTTGCAACTCTCAGCTACACCACACGCTTGAGGTTTTTCTAGGCTTCTCTCAGGGAAGGAAAAGGATGCCCAACTGTGTGGATAACTGGCTAGCTGAAAGGGTCACATAGACATAGTCCAGCTGGCTGGACAAAAATGCACATTGCTCTCAGCCTATCTGAAGTAAAGCAAAATACACTGTCTTTGGCTGTCCTTGTTACACAATAACAGGAAGATTTTGGTGGGAAAAGAATGTTGCAGGTGGGAACAGAAAACTACAGAAGAGAAACTAGGGGCGGGCTTGGTATTTAGGCAACTAACCAATAATGAGCTTAACTTTTGTAATATGTATGAGCTAATTGTAACAAGGCATAAAAGGTGACTGTAAGGTTCAATAAACGAAGTCTGCTGATCACTCATATTGAGTGACTGTGTCTTCCCTCCGTCGCGACATTGTACAACATACAGCCCCAGCTGACAGTCAGACCAGAATGGCCTTCCTGCAGTGCAGGCGGGCTGCATATCTCCAGTAGCACCCACAGCCCCAGCCTGCACTGCTTTAGAGACAGCAAAGATCCGCGCTGATGAGAAACGCTCTCATGCACATGGCATTTCACCTTGTCCACGGATGTGAAACACGGGTTGCTTCGCGAAATTTAATTGTATGGTTTCGTTCCAAGGCAAAACAGACTGTCCAACAACTTGTGACTTACACTAAAAACCATAAATCTTCACCTTCCATATGAACGGGTACATGCCAGGATATGTACTGCTGATGAATTTTTCCGCATGTTGCTGGGGAGCAATACCTGCATGTGTTCATCATCCACCTCTACTGGGATTCCCTCTAGCTGGGTACGTTGCATCTCAGGGTTGTATGGAGGGGATTACCTCCAAGCAGCGGGACAGATCACCCCTGTCGCTCCTAAACTGCCTCTGCTGAGCATCTCGGTGCCTCCCACAGTGGCGGCTTGCTCAGGAAGAGGTGGCCTGTGATGGCTCCTCTCCAGTGCACATGCCCACAGGACCACCGAGCAAAGGACTATCCCACACCATCCTCCCCCTCTCTGAGAAAGAAAGCACGTACCTATCTATGGCTAATCTCCCTTCTGAAGCAGTACAGCTCAGCTGAGACCTCAGACTGCTTTTCTGCAGCACCTGGGATTCTTACCAACACTGTCTCCATGGACTCTACCCGGACTCAGTTTTGTGCAGAGGAGGTGTTTACTGCCGCATGCGCAACAGCAACGGCAAGGGCAGGCAGCGCAGCGATCTCCTGTTACCGAACGTGCTGCTCTGGGACTCCCAAACAGGCGGTCAGTTATAGCCCTGGCAAAGTTCTCCAGCAAAGCCACCCCCGATTTGTACCCACCTCAGCTGTACAAACACGGTGTAACCAGACGCGCAGCGGCTCTTTACCTCCAGCACTGTATGTCCCTTTCCTTCCCATGTCACCACCACCTGCAAAAGCGCTCACGGAAATGAGCAAACCCCACCCGCCAGAAAGAGGCAGGGCTTTCAAAGGGAAGGAGGGTATTCAATGGAAGCTGCAGATGTGCCCTGCCTGGAGAAGGCACCACTGGCAACCCCTCCTCTGTGAGAGCTGGGGAGATGCAGAGGGGGAGGAAGGCAGGTGTCGGGGAGTAACTAGAAGCCCTGGTTTGCTACTGCTGCAGTAGCCCTGGCTGTGGGGACAATAGAGCTCGCCATGAAATGACGATCAACCAAAATATTTCAGAGGGGCACAGCAGGGAGCACAAACTGCTGGGCGTCAGCAAAGGGCTGTGCTCAGCTTCTCTGCGGCACGTTGTCACAGGCAAGGTGAACAGGAAGCACAGGGAGGATCTGCAGTTCTACCTGCCTTGCTGGGGCTTGGCCTGAGCTCCCCCTTTGCAAACCAAGTCACCCTCCCGCCACACCGCACAATCTCTGCTTCATGTATGTCCCAGCAACTGGGGTACCACATGCAGAGATATCTGAGAGGTCCCCCCTGGTCACAGCTCTAGTCATCACTGGTTCCAACAACTTCTGATGCTCAGGGTGTCCCCTGCGCCCTGGGTCCTCCCTCCAGGCGCCCCTCCTCCTCTCCATTTGCCCTGGAGTAGACAACTCAACATCACACCCATCCTGGGGAGATTTAAGCCCCAAAGAGCTCAGAACTGCCTGAAGCCAGCACAAAAGCCTACCTTCTCTCTGAGAGTTGCAATGTCCTCACACCCCCTGTCCTTCCCGTCTCGATCAGAAACCAAACAGGGGAAGCGGTGCACGCAGATACACAGAGAATACTGAATGGGACACACTGGCTCCTCTTCCAACTCCTTTATTGTCTCAAAGGTGTTTTCATTCTGTTGGAGGAAAAAGAGAGAAATATGTAGAGTCCCCAGGTTTATCCCTGGTAAGCACTTTCACATGTTCATTTAGCAAGGCAGATTAGATTGATTCCTCAGAGATTTTTTTTTGGGGGGGGGGGGGGGAGGGCGGGGGAGGAGGGGATTATAATGAACTCATTCAGTTTTTAAATCAGGCTTAGGAGCCACAACTCACTGGCTACGAATACACGTACACACATGCGTGTACAGGACAGCACAGAATACTCTATTTACTCATAGGCCTCTGAAAAGACATTTTTTTTTTCTATTATTTGTTGTTCTCTGCATCATTTATGGCTGGACTGCATGGCCAAGATGGTTTTCTTAATTCTGTGAAAACACTTGCATCTATTGATGCCTGCACCTCTAAACATAGTGATATGGTCATACAGCCAAATCTGCAAAGCGGATTACTGTTCTTACACCATTCTGGGCATAGCAGGCATACCCATAGAAACACCCCTGACGGCCTAATGGTCATGCCTATTTACACATTTATTTCTGCTATTTCATCCTCTGTAAAGAACAAGTGCTCCTTTCCTCGACCTGTCTCAGAACAAATCTGAATACTTAAGGAATTAAAACAGATGAGTCGGCCAAAGGAAAATTTAAACATACTTACTTTAACAATGCCAAGGAGTTATTACTAAAATGCAGGCACTTTGACAGCAGGTATCTTACCAGTGCTGTGCAAAGTGACACAGAAAAGCCTCAAGAAAAATCTACTAGCGTTTGGGTCAATCCACTAAATCCCAGCACAATGGTTCAAGGGTAAGGGCACTTTAAAACAGAATGTGTCCTGAATCAAGTTAGGAAGAAGACAAAGAACATATCCTGCTGGGAAGATCATTAACGATTAGAAAACTCGACCAGGCTACTATAAATTTGTCCCAGGTTAGAAAAGGCCAAGAATCTTTCAAAGGACACTACAAAAAAATAACATTTAAGACAAAAGGCAGTGTAGGAGCAAATGGAATTAAAAGGAGTCCTAGAAAGTAAATCTTTCAGTAATAAGCAAGCAAGGCTAATAACAATCTAGGGCATAGAAAAGATTAGCTCAGCACCAGGATGCACAGCAGATAGGAGAGCAAATTAGTTCTGTCTTACCAAAAGGTAAAGGGGGGGGGGGGGGGGGG
Source organism: Falco peregrinus (assembly GCF_023634155.1). Classification (NCBI taxonomy): domain Eukaryota; kingdom Metazoa; phylum Chordata; class Aves; order Falconiformes; family Falconidae; genus Falco; species Falco peregrinus. The sequence goes on from NW_026599635.1 coordinate 482,160, forward strand.
GGTGGTGGTGGAAATGCAGTACTTAGTGTTTCTCTTTATTTTTCCTGCATCTAATTTTTAACTGTTAAGAGAAATAACACAAAAGCTTTATTTTTGCTAATGCCAGGCAACCAGAATCTGGAATTTAAATTAATCCTTTACACACTGCCATTTGGGGATCATTTCTACCAGATCCAACAAGGATACAAGGGATAGGACAAGAGGAAACGGCCTCAGGCTGCCCCAGGGGAGGTTTAGATTGGACATTAGGAAAAAATTCTTCACTGAAAGGGTTGTCAAGGCCTGGAACCAGCTGCCCAGGGAAGTTTCAGGGTGGCCTCACCACCCCTGGAGGCATTTCAAAGAGGTGTAGATGTGGTGCTCAGGGACACAGTTTAGTGATGGACTTGGCAGTGTTGGGTTAATGGCTGGACTCAATGATCTTAAAGGACTTTTCCAACCTAAATGATTCTATGATTCTATGCTGTTCAAAGTGACCTGCAGTCTTCCTTCAAAAAAGAGGGTTTATACTGCTGTTTCGACTGTTCTGGTTATCGGGTAATCCAGCCTCATAGCACTCTTTAAATTAAAGTTTACAAGCACCGAGATATTCCCCAGTGACTGCACTTTAGCTAGTTTGATATTAAGCTTTACATTTTTCTTAACGTGATTAGCAGCATACCTCAAGCTATGTTTGAACATATATTCTTAGGTGAATGGGAGATACTACCAGCTTTTCATTAGACAGAACATATGAGTATTTTAAAAAGCCAAACTCTAACAGAATACACAGCACAAGCATGTGTTTCTGCCAAGATAGTTTCTATTAAGTAAATCAAATGCATATGTTCGGTCTCTCCCTCTTCTGTCCATACTTAAAATCCAGGCAAATTTGCAGAACAGCGCAAAGAGCAAGGTGTTAGAGAGAAGACCCACAACTTCTCTCGCACATGCTCTTCTGCTACCTGTAGCTACGTGCTTACCTTTGCACTCACATTTGTTACACAGCACACTTTGGTGCCCGGGAATTTGATTGATTTAGATTCGCCCTGACAGAAGGAAACCTTTTTTCTTAACCGTTTGACCTTGTTTCACTTCTAACTGGAAGATCAGTCCTGCCAGGAAGGAGAGGTGAAACCTCACGACAGCTGGAGGGTGAATAATCTCTCTTCAAACTCTAAAACTCTGCGTATCGAGTTTCCTTTACAATTTGTACTCCACCGGGCTATTAAAAATCTATGAAAAGCACAGCAAGAAATCAAGCCGCCCGTCAGTACAGAAGGTGCCAGCAGCTCCTCCTCGTTTCGCGAAAATCCAGCCCTCACCCTGAGGCTGCGGGACCAAACCCTGTGCAGCTGGAAGCGGCAGCGAGCCCTGGCCCCGGGGAAGGGCAGCTCAGCACCCTGCAAGGACGAGGCGCATCGCTCCGCTCCCCGCCACCCCGGGATGCCACACAGCCCCGGCGCCGGGCAGCGGCGGCAGCACGGGCTCGCTGACGGTAACGGCGACCCTCCTGCCTCCCCCGAACGCGTAACGAGAGGCGAAAGCACCGTCCGGGCCGGCGGGCAAAGCACCTGGAGCCGCATCTCCCACCCCGGCAGGCCCGCCACCCGCCGCGCCGCCACCCCCCTCGCACCCAGATGGGGGGCGAGCCCCGGGAAGGGCCGCTGCCGCACCGGGACGTCGCGCAGCCCCTCCGAGCGCCGAGCCCGGCCGGGGCTGGCAGCGACCGTCTCCTCGGGACCTGATGCTGCCGTCGAACGGCCGGATCCCATCGCCCGCCGCGCAACGGATCGAGCACCCGCACGGCCGAGGGACCAGCTACGCGTGTCTGCGGGGACGGGAGCTGGGGGGCAAACCCACAAAGCTAGCACAGCTCTTCGCGACAGGAAAATACTTTATACCCCTGGAAAAACCGTTTACGATGACCTTTAGTCACACTTAATCCTCACTGGGTCTTAGGAGCCTCGTCCCCATTTAAAGGCACAGCGGTCTTTACTTTCACTCAAGTGTTCATGCACAGTTCAAGTAATTTCTGTTTGGTCCCATTAACCAACTGGTTCTCCTTGAGCTTCCCTTGTGCCCCAGCTTGCCCCATGGCGTCTGTTCCCCCTCCCGAGGCCGTGTGCTGCCAAGCGCCTGCGACACGCGCTGTCCCCCGGACCCGCTCCGCTGCTTCGCTGCAGACACATCTTTCCTCTACGCTGCCACTTAAGGCGCAGAGCTGCCTTCTGCTGACCACCTACGTGCAAGCCGTCGGTCCGCAACGCTTCCCGGGGCGCCGGGGGCTGCCTGCGGCGCGGCGCGGTGCGGGGCCGGGGGCGGCTCTGCGGGGGCTGCCGGCGGCTGAGGCGGAGCCGCGAGTGCGGAGCCGCGGCGCAGCCCCCGGGTTCGCCCCCTGCGCAGGGCTGCCCGCTCCCTTCCCTGCGCGCTCCCCGGCGCTCGCCGCCTCGCTCCGGCCTCTCCCGGAGAAGGGGTCCGCTCTCCGGCTGGCCAACGCCTGCCCCGAGCCGGGCACGGCCAGCGCCGCCGTCGCAGGAGCGTGTCGGGCCGAGGGGCGGCGGCGAAACGTCTCGAACCTCGGCAGCCACAGCCCCGACCGCGCGGAGACCCGGCAGCGAGCCCGGGCCCCCCGCGGGAGGCGGCTCCGGCTGACCGGCACCTTCACGCCGCACTCGCGGCCTCTGCCGCGGTCGTGCCCGTCCTCCGCAGCCGCTCGGGGGGCGCCCGTCACCCGCAGCTCCCCCGGCTCGCCCGCGCCGCTCCCGCAGCCGCCCCCGGGCAGGGCGGGGGGGGACGGCGGAGCCCTCCCCGGCTGCCGTGCGGGCTCCGCGGCCCGGGCACAGCGGCCCCGCCGGCGCACCCCGCAGCGAGCGCACCGCGGTGCGGGGGGGCGGGGGGCGGCCACCGGCTTCCAGCCGCCGGCTGGCCCCGACGGAGGGGCGGGCGGGGTCGCTCCGACCCGCGGCACCGGTGCCGGACCGCCCGCCGGCCGGGAGGGGTGTCCCCCCGCCCCGGGTGGCCCCGCGCCCCCCGAGCCGCCCCCCTCTCGCAGCCCGGGCTGCTGCCGAGCTCCGCTGCCGAGAGCCCGAGCGAGATCGCTGCCCCCCCGGGCCCCGGTGCCCACCCGGCGCTGGAAAAGCGCAGCCCCCTGCGGCGGGCTTACAGGTGATATGGAGAAATAATGTGAAATGGGGATAATGGACATGGATTGTGATTGTATGTGTCTGCTTAAGGAATGTGGGTATGGTGACTAGTCATGGGTGCGGTGACAACCACAGTTTTGAGGAGACGCCTGCCCCTCTTCCTCTAACAAAGGGGAGACGGGGAGACGCCTGCCCCTCTTCCTCTAACAAAGGGGAGACGCCTGCCCTTCTTCCTCTAACAAAGGGGCTATTTAAAAGAGAATAAGAAAAGATGAGAGACATTCAAATGCTATCTAGAGGGAGGGAGTGCTAAGTCTCCTTGCTGGAAAAGATTGGGTGGTCACAATCACCTGAAGAAGATCGGGTGGTCACAAGGACATGAATCACCTGAAGAAGATCGGATGGTCACAAGGACATGAATCACCTACAAACCTGCAAGACCACCACATTCCAGGAAACGGACTGATAAGCTAATTAACATACGAAGCGGGGTTTAGGTAACAAATATGTATAGGCGTTAATTGAATATTCATTTGTTCATTGTATAAATGTGAGATGGTTCGTCACTTCGGGTATGCACGCTTGTGGAGGAGCGATCCCCCGTGCATCTGCGCGCAATAAACATACCTACTTTATAACTTTCGAGTTATAGAGTCTAATTCCGCACGTCACAGGCACCAGGGGCTGGGGGCTGCCTCTGCCTGCCTGTGCGGGTGTGTACACCGCATAACCCAGCGCTGACCCTACCTGCATGCACACGTGTGTGCGGCGGGCATGCCCGCTCGGCACGCGTGTGCCCACTGGAACACACTTCCTTGGCCGCAGCCGGGGGGGGCTGCAGCAGCCTCCCCTCTCTCCTGGGCTGGTACTGTAATAAGTAACTAAAGGTAATTTGCTGACCGACCAAGGTAAGCAAGAGGAAGGAGCCCATCGTGGTGGCCTTAAGAACGTCCTGTTTAACAAGAAGAGACGTTTCCACACTGTTATCTTGCTGCACCAAGCATGGGAACGTCCTGTCTGACGAGAAACCAGGATAACAGAAGCAGCAGAGGGGCTACTGAAGGTGTCAGAAGCGACCTCGGGGAAGAGAAAAAGAGCTGCTCAGCTTGCTTGAATTTGCGCGCCGCTGGTGGAGCAGGAGACTCCCCGGCCGCCCAGCGCTGTTTTGCTTACTTGCCGCTTGCTTTAATAAATCACATTTTCTAATTGGCCAGTCTCTGTCATTTCATTGGACAGGTGAACTCTAACAATTTTGGTGCCGTGACTCGGATAAGGGCAATCTGGCCTGAGGTCCGTGGCAGGGGAGGCGCCCCGCTGGATAAGCGGCCCTTGTCAGGGTGCTTCTACGCCAAACCCTTTACCGACGAACCTCAAATGTGACAGTACGCAAATAAAACCGGTTACCCCATAACCTTTGTGCACGAAGCCCGAATGAAGACGCAGGACGCGTGAGTATAGGCCGGTTCACCGTTCGGTTGGGGCTGGGTATCCTGAAGCGTGCTTGTGTGCGACGCCCAGGGAGGGCGAAGTGAGTGCGGACCCTCAGTAGTGCGGTTTCCAGACCCCGCGAGGGGCTGCGCCACGAACCAGGGGAAGCGAGTGCGTGAGTGAAAGAAGGCGCCTCGGAAGACGGGACAGAGGAAAAGCAAGCCCTCTGATCCCATGGGTGGTTCTGGGGTCCAGATTAGGCTCCCACAGATACCACCGGAGAGTCTGCTAGGACTCGTGATAAAATTTTGGGATGCGTACCCTTCTAGGCAGGGTAAGAGTAAAGTAAGATTGATACACTACTGTATGGAAGTTTGGGGTGGGAAACAAATCAGGGGCGACCACCTCTACCGACCAGTCTTCGGGGCACCTGAAGACTGGATATGCCGGGCTTTGAATAGATAGGTGAATTCAAAAGACCCCTTTTGCCCGGAGGAAAGTGAGTATGCTTCCTTATGGGCAGGGTCTGAAACTAGGGCCCTTTTGTTCCCGTTAAAAGAAAACAAAGGGGGGAAAAGAAGAAGAATAGAAGTGAGGATGAGATCCCTACCTCTCCCCCTGCGTATATACCTCCACCGCCCCCCCCTGCCGCCCCCCCGCAGCAGCCCTTACCACCTCCCTCCCTCCCCTCCCGCCGCTATCTAGACCCTGTGAAAGTGTTAAAGTATCGGGGTGAGTTTGTACAAAGCCCCGTCGCCCCTCGAAGGTGCGGCTGAGCCCTGCGGGACGCATGGCAGGGTGTTTGCTGTTTGCCTGCGAAGGCATGGTATGTAAGAACGCAGACTTAAAGCAACAAGGAGCAGATTTGCATTCAGGGTCAGAAAGAGTTAAAACAGAAGTGCTGTAGCAGAGGCAGGCTTGTGTAACCTGCAGAGCAGGAAGAGCATCTCCTGCCCCGAACCCTTCTGATGGTGGGGAGGAGGGGGTTGCTCTTGCTGACAATTGAGCAGAAGGACCTGACAATGTCACCCCGATTGCTGCAGCATTTGCAGCACAACAGGACCGGTAACGGCCCCTCTAGGGCAGGCAGCGGGTGTGAGGAGAGTAAAGGTGAATCTCGGATGGGGAAATTTAGATGTTGGAAAGTTGGTTGTGAATAGGCCTGGATAGAGGTTTGAGTTGATTTTTACTAAGGTAATCGTGATGTAGAAAAGTTGATAGAAGGAACAGGGAACACGTATAGAAGGTAAGAGAAGAAGAGCTGGGCAGAAGTGAAAGAGTGAATCCCTCTCCTATGGGATCAGATCACTGTGCATATTGTAGGGAAAGTGGACACTGGAAGCGAGATTGCCCTAAACTAAAGAACCAGCAAGGCGTTCTGGTGAACTAGGGACTAGGAAAAATGAGGTGGAATTTTTAGTGAATGCAAAACCAACTTATTTGATGTTAAACTTCAGTGAAAAGTATTTGTTACAGTTGTGGGGGAGCTGCTGGCCACCAGGAAAACATTCTGAAACCTTTAAAATACAAACTAAGAAAACAAGAATGCTAAAGTCACCAAAATCTTTGTTGGGATGAGATTTATTAGAAGATCTGGATGTTTAAAGAAGGAGAAATGAAACTAAAGGCTAAAAAAAATCAATTAATTGAAATCTTGAGCTTATCTTTAATTCAACAGAAAAGTGGAAAAGAAGACCTCCCTGAAGTAAAAGAAATCTATAACCAGGTATATCTGGAAATAAATTCCAGGTAAGGCAAAAAAAATGCTTTACCTGCTACAGTAAAAATGATAAGGGGAAGGCCTGTCTAGCTCAGGTAAAACAATATCCCTTGGTCAGCAGGGCTGTAGGGGATATTGGCATGAAAACTGAAATAAAATACACTCTGTAGTAGTTCTGCTAATGTAAATCTGTGTGTTTTGCCATGACAGTGACTTGTTATGGGATGTGCAGATGAAACTCTGCATTGACAACGAAGTACAAGGAATAAGGTTGGTCAGGTGCCTCCTACCATAGTCAAGGGCAAGACTGGGTTGGCCTCTGTGTTTGCCACCAAGAAGAATCTTGAGCTCCGCTGTTGGCTGCAACCCAGTAGGCGTTGAGCGGTGGGAACATGTGCCATGCCAGACCCTGATGTGAGGAATGGCCCCCGCTGTTATAAGAGGGTCATCCAGGAAGGAAGAACGTAAGATGACCCATTGAGGCACTGATTTGGAGATTGGAAACTGCCTGGCTGACCACGAGGCCAGACGAGCAGCAGAGAAAGTAGGAAAAGAGGAATTATCCTTAATGCCAGACGGTAAAATCCAAACTGTAAGTGCAGATCAGGAACCAAACTATTCTAAAGAAGACCTAAAGCTAATTCAGGACATGAATCGTAAAATAAAATTAAATAAGTGGGCTTATTTGGCAGATGGCCGTATAGTGGTACCATCCAATTTAATATGGACCACAGCCCTAACAGAATATAATAAGACTCATTGGGGAGCTGATACTTTATATAAAAGGCTAAATCAAAAATTGATAGGGCAAAACTTATACAGTACAATAAAGCAGGTGACTCAGCAACGCGAAGTGTCTTTACATAATAATCCCAATGTAACAAATAGAATAAAACTAGTGAACATTAGTAGACGAAATTATCCAGGATAACAGTGGCAAGTTGATTTTTCTGAACTCCCAAGAAAAAGGGGGTGCCAATATTTATTAGTTATGACTGATACATTTTCAGGTTGGCCAGAAGCTTTTCCTTGTCAAACAAAGCAAGAGAGGTAATGAAGGGATTATTGAATGAGATTATTCCCCGTTTTGGGGTACTGGCAACAATCTCTTCTGACAGAGGCTCACACTTTTGTGACAAAACAATACAAGTGAGTACAGTGTTAGGAATAGATTGGCAATTGCACACTCCTTATAGGCCTCAAGCAAGTGGACAAGTGGAAAAAATGAACCGTTTAATTAAAAACAAATAGCAAAAATAAGGCAAGAAACAAATCTAACTTGGCTACAATCTCTCCCTTTAGCATTATTAAGAATCCGAACTAAGCCAAGGACAAAGGAAAATTTAAGCCCTTCCGAAATAGTATACAGGAGACCATATCAGTTACAATTTGCTGAACAAGATCTGAGACAGCTGGGAGAGGGATATTTGTGTGAATATGTGAAGGCCCTCCAGGGACAATTAAAGGTTATAAATAAACAGATATTGGGAGCAAGGGCCAGGGGGTTAGATCAACCAATCCACTCCTTTAAAACTGGTGACTATATGTATATAAAGACTTCTTCAGGGAAACCTTTAGAAGAAAAGCGGGAAGGACCCTATCAGGTGCTGCTGACAACCTTCACCGCCGTCAAGATAAGAGAACAACCAGCCTGGATTCACTACTCTTGGACAAAGAAGGCTTCTGAGAAATCATGGGCTGTCACCTCAGCAGGACCCATGAAACTACGATTTATTAGATCATAATTGTAATAGTAATAATTTTTTTAATTTTAATAACTTCTAGAAACACAATGGACTGTCAAAAGGATCAGGGATATTTGTGTAGAGTTATTCTGATCTTAATTGTAATAGCTGTAGAGATGTTAGAAACTGAAACACGGATAAACAATACCCGTCTTCAACACTCCAAAGAATTGTTAATGCCACGAAAGCTAAGGAATGCTGGATATGTACCTCTCTTCCTAAGGGAGGCCTGATAACACCCCTGTATGGGGTGGCCTCCCAAAACTGGAATTATCTAGATGGCAAATGGCCTACATGGCCAGACTTTTGGAAAAAACCAACCTATGGTGGAGGATATTACCTATTTGATAATAAAACTTATAAGTTGGGTCCCAGGTTTGATTTACAAATATTAAACCTAACCACCACAGTAGTTATGAAAAGTGATAATAACTGTCATTAGAAAGCTAAAACAAGACAGGAGGAACATGTCCTGGAAACCCAGGACAAAATACTTGTTCCCAATCTGATGGATGGAATGATTAAACAGACATCCATAAGATATGGAACACGGTGCAGATCCTGCATGAAATTACTAAAGACAATTTCTCATGGAGTTTTGAAACTATATGGAACAAACTGACTTCGTGGTTCCTAATTTGGAATGGTTAAAGCATGCTTTTGTTATAATACTTATTGTAATAGTTTTAGGAATAATATGTATATTACTTCAATGTTTTGTTTGGTGCTGTCAAAGAATGATCATAAGGCATAATGATTTTTGTAGTTGCAAAAGAATTTGCAGAAGTTGTTAGAAAAGGGGGGAATGAATAGCGAATGCTGTACCACTTATCTAAAGGATGACGCACCTACGTTTAGTTAAAAGTCGGGAGATGTCCGAGGACCCTTACTGCCACATGACGGATGCACAGACTGCTAAGGCCTTGGGTTGGTTATCTTCAGAAGGGACATTCTGTCTTAGATTCCTGTTGTACATGCAACGTGGCGAAGACAAAGACTTTAAACATGGCCCCTGAGGAATAGACTCTGCAGGCACGAGATACGTAAATGAATTCCCAGAATTGTAATGAATATGTAAACCATTTCTTGGAAAACTAATGAATAGGTCTGAGTAGCTTGTATCAAGGGGGGACTGAAAAGTCACCTCGGGGTGCATGACTTTGGCGGAGCGATGCCCCATGCACCCAGCGCTGCCGAATAAAGATAACCTCCGCTCGCCTGCGTATTGCTGACTGATTCTTCAAATCAGTAGCAAGTCTGGTACTGCCTCTGTCTTAAATAGAGGACACCATGGTCAACTCAATGTCTTTAATCAGCTTTATGTAAAACAAATCCAGGAAAATATAAATTATTTACATTTCCTGTGTTTTCTGGTTTTTTTTAATGATGAAAGCTAGATTTAGATACACCATTTACTTTCCTTTATAAAGGTTGCTTCCAGTTTGTTAGGCTAAACCACAAGCAGCCAGAATATGAGAGAATGGGGACTTCCCGATGATGACAGCTAAAAATTTAGTTAACAGAAAATTAGTTAAGTGAACTGTCACTCAGTCTGTCTCTTCGTTTGTTAAGCTAAGACAGAACATACTGATAAGCAGCTTTTTTTCCTCTCATTAACTCATAGGATAGTGGTACATTATTTAACTTTTCATTAGCCCAATACTGTACTTTTGTGATAGAGTCCACAGTATAAACCAAATTTTCCACTCTACATGCTTAAGGGGTTAAATTCTATGGTGGAAAGATTCTAGACAGCAACCTTAATCCTAGAAAAAAAAATCTAAGCTTAAATTAAGCTCTGAAATTCACAGTTAAGGTACCTAAACAACATTTGAGCTTCGTAATAATGAGTATTAAGTCTACTATAGTAGCAGCTACTAAGAAGTTTCAAATGCTATGCCAGGTACTTACCTGTCCAAAAAAGGTTGTTAGACAATTATTTTTTAAAATCTTTGTTTACATTGAATGCCATTAATTACCACCTTCTTCTGCAGATATACTTCATGAAACTAAAAAATGGATTAACCATTCCTGCTCAGCATTAGTCACTTGTCCAAAGGAAGATGAATACAAATTCCATGTTATAATCTTAATGAAGAAAAAAATTATATGGATTTATGGTCAACTGTCAATTCCCATCTTTATTAAAAGATATGAGAAGGAACAAACAGATAACATTTAAGATCTTATCAGTTGTAATCCCATACACTCCATACAGCCCCTTGGGGTGGGGGATGGATGTGTGGGAACAAATGTTTTCCTCTAAGGTGCAATTTCAAAGAGGGAACAGCCCTTATTAACCATTAATCAGATGGCGTAAAACCAGCCTAGATAAAACAAACATTACATCACCAGCCTAAAAATCAAGTTATAGAATCATAATATCTAAGGGATATTAATTTTTATTAGTGAGAATGTTCTGATAACAGGCCAGACTGACAGAAACCAACGCCTAGGCTGGCAGACACATGGTGATTCAGACATGCGCCCAGGCACCAAGCTACTCAAGGGGCTGTTCTTTTGTCTCAGTATTTTGACATGCTGTTGGAACGGAAAGTAGTCTTAAATGGCGGTAATGGCCAATTTTTTAAGAATTTTTCTTTCATTATTACACCTCAGCATTTCCACCCTACCAGAATTAAAATGTACGATACGAGGCTGTTTCTGCAGGTACATACTTGTTCCATATCAAAAAAGTACTGCACAGATCATGTTTTTAAGGCATTACGATTATTGGAATGAAACTATCTTAAAGCCTTGTCCTCTCCCATATTTACTTTCCAATCCAGGCCTAACTCTTCTTTCCTTATCTCCAAGACACCATCAATATGCATTGCTATGCGTTTGGCATATTCCAGGCACAACACTCTCCAAGCTGCTTGTACCTCTCTACTGCACCGCCAGCAAGGGGATATATTATTACATGAGCTCCTATCCTCACCACTGCCAGGTGAAGCCAAACCACCCCATAATTCTGCCATAAACACCAACACATTTTACTTTCCTGAAAATGCAAAATATTTATCTATATCTTGTCACCTGTAACTTGCAAGGTACTTCTAAATGCCGCACTGCGTATTTACTTATATATTGTACCTATGAACATGTCTACCTTTACATGTAGCACTTCCAATTTATATTCACAAGGTTTTGTATTAGGTCTTTCGTGTTAGGTCATTTCTCCCTGTACATACCAAGAAAATGTTACATTCCAATACTACCTTCCTAAGCCTCCAATATTTCTCCCAAGATAATATCATGTACATCATTATTTCTTCACACACATTATTAATGAAATTACAAAATCAAAAGAAGGTGAAACTTTTCTGCTTCTTTAATTACCAATAACATATTTTTCATCACCATGTTGACTAGGCACAAAGAACGTGCCTCACTATGCTAAACACTATGCAACAAACAGGTAATCCCTGGAATAAAGCAATCCGTATACACCAAAATAACAAATGGATACAGACCAACACATACACACACACACACACAAAAATCTTTGAAAAGTGTACTTTATATTTTTTTGTATATCCGCACATCACTAGTCTGAGATACCAAAATTCACACATACAGAAACAGAGACCCAAGAGCAACTAGTATGTGAACTTGCAGCTTATCTGTTGCCACACTGCATTGGCCTACCTACATACACTCACTTTTTTTTGAAGAACAACTAAGGAAATCTGCCTCATATTTGTAAATGAAGAATTCAGCAATCAGACACCTTTGTTATGGCACTTGCCAACTATACAGGTGAAATAACTTCCCATCCACCTTCACACAAACTGTTTAACATTGACTTTCGTCTGATGTTAAAACCCAAAAGAAGTGAACAACCCTTACAGGCACTTACTGTGTTTACAGATGGATCAGGCAAATCACATAAATCTGTTCTCCTACGGTGGGATGATCAACGGAGACGATGGGACTCGGACATAGAGACAGTCTCCGGTTCACCTCAAATAGTAGAACTGAATGCAGTTGTTCGTGTTTTCCGGAAATGGAACGTACCACTCAACCTTGTTACTGATTCCGCTTATGTTGCAGGTATTGTTACACGAGCCGAAGCTTCTGTGCTGCGGAGTGTTTCACATTCACAACTCTTTACCCTGTTACAGGAACTTGTTTTCCTTTTGGACTCTCGATCTGCGCCTTATTTTGTTATGCATATTAGATCGATCTCACACCTCACTACCTGGTTTTCTTGCAGAAGGCAATCGACGAGCTGATCTATTGACGTTACCAGTTCAAGTACTGCCAGACCGCATTGCACAAGCTAAACTAAGTCACTCTTTTTTCCATCGAAATGCTGGAGCTCTTAAACGACAGTTTGACCTTCCTTCTCAACAAGCGTCAAATATTATTGCTGTCTGTCCTGATTGTCAAAAACATTCTTTCCCATCAGTTGCTGCAGGAGTTAACCCTAGAGGATTACAAAGCCTACAGTTATGGCAAACAGATGTCACACATTATTCTGAATTTGGTAACCTTAAATATATCCACTCTTCCATTGATACATTTTCAGGTGCCTTGTTTGCCTCTTGTCACACAGGAGAAAAGGCACGAGATGTTCGTAGACATCTAATGCGTGCTTTTGCTACTTTGGGTATTCCCTCAAAGATAAAGACAGATAATGGTCCAGCTTATGTTTCAACAACTATAAAAACCTTTTTTGCCCTATGGGGTATAACTCATATTACTGGCATTCCTCATTCCCCCACCGGTCAATCTCTCATTGAACGGTCTCATCAGTCTCTAAAACGTCTATTACAACAACAAAAAGGGGGAATGGGAATGGCAATTCCAGAGGAACGGTTACAGAAAGCATTGTATGTTTTTAATTTTTTAAATTGTTCTTTAATAGATAACAACCCACCGATAGTTCGACATTTCACTGCAAATACCTCTTTCGAGGCATGGGTTAAAGCCTCAGTATTGGTCCGAGATCCAGAAACAGGTAAAATTATGGGACCATATCCTCTTGTTACATGGGGAAAAGGTTATGCTTGCGTCTCCACAGAAAAAGGACCCAGATGGATCCCAGCGAAGAATGTACGACCTTTCCGTGAACCTTTACCGCAGACAACTGATACCGACACCGACCCTACAGAATGAAATAAAAACTGCGTGAGGATTTCTGTTTTGCATTAATGTCAGGTAAACAAATTCAGGATATAGCATCTAGATTTCGCTTTTTACAGCGCTTGGAACGGACAATATCGCCCTGGATTAAACCACTTAACAAAGGTAATACGATTGGACCAGACCAGATCCCCAGCGCGCTGACGGCACCACTAGCAGATATTATCTTCCCTTACATCGACTTTCAACGACACTGTCATGAGCCAGATTGGACAGCGTCTCGATTTCTACAGTTATGTTGCTATGAACACGGACCATTCTGTCGACCGTGGATCAAGATTCATTGTGAACTCTGTGATCACGATCGCTGGCGAGTTGTAAGACTAAGGGACAGATGGGGTCATTGGATGTGTTCTGAGTGTAATAATCAAATATTAAGGTTTAATCAGATACAGTGGGCTGAATGTTTTATGGGAAAACCTCTTTTGGAATTGGAGGGAGTTACAGGGTTAGGTTCTGAGATTTTGCCAAACTTAGTGTTTGCAAATTTTTTATCATTGATTGAAAGCCTAGAAGTACGGGCTATTGCACGGTTCTTGTTTCAATATATTGCATTAGCAAGCAGAATTTATATTATTAACAAGAACATTATTGTAGGATTAGAGTGTGGACAATCAATTGCAGTGCCTTGGTCGTGGACAGTACGACCAGAAGAATGGCTGGTTGTAAAACGGCAATGGAAAAAGAAAAGGAGAAACAAGCATTGTCAGTAATATGGATAATGATGTTCACATCTGGACCTTGGCCTATTGAAGGTAGCTCTTATCCCCCTTTTCTACCAAAGGTAAATGTTTGGGTCACGTTGGCGAACTTGACTGGACAGGATACTCCGTGTCTTGCTATGGCCTCTCCGGATCAGCCTTTTTCCACCTGTCTTGTGGGCTTACCATTAGATGAATGGCCTATACCTAGGGACCTTCAAAGTCTTTTTCCACCCAAAAACGTATCAAAAAATGTGACAGACAATTAGGATGTATGGATACCCCATCTCCCACTGGCCACTTTGGAACCACAAGAAATTGAACTCCTTGGTTCAGTAAAAATGGATTTTTGCATAAAATTTAACTACACGGAAAAGAATCAATCTAGGGAATGGGACGTTTCCCCTATTCATCCTGTTTTTAGAAATGCAAGTATCTGGTGTAATTACACTGCTAACAACTTGTCTAAATCTAGCAATGCTCCGCTCTCACTACCTGCTGGAGTATTTTTTACTTGTGGTGATCGAGCATGGCCTGTCATTCCTTCTCATATAAAAGGAGGTCCGTGTAGCTTAGGGTGACTTTCCGTCCTGACTCCTAACACATCTATGATTTTACAACATCGCTACTCTCGAAGGACAAAGCGCGGCGTTCATGCATTTGCCTCTGATTGTGACGATAACATGCAATTTTGGTCCTTTGGCCAACGCTTTACTGCATCTCTTCTGTTGCCTGGAGCTGCTGCAGGAAAGGCTCTAGCGACATTAGATAAGCTTGGCTGTTGGCTTGCCAAACAAACTAATGCCACAAGCAGTGCCCTGTCTGGTCTTTTATTAGATGTTGATAGTGTTCGCCACGCGACATTACAAAATAGAGCTGCAATAGATTTTTTGCTTCTGGCACAAGGTCACGGTTGTGAAGAGTTTGAAGGGATGTGTTGCATGAACCTTTCAGATCATTCGGAATCAATTCATGCTAGCATCCAAAGATTGAAGGATGGAGTTTCTCATCTTCAACAAAGTGATACTTGGGATTGGTTAGATAAACTGTTTAGTGGTTGGGGCATTTCAGGATGGTTAAGAAGTTTAGTGAAGATGATTATATATGCTTTAGTTGCTTTGTTGTTTGTTTTATTACTTATACCTTGTCTTTTACAATGCTTACAAAAATTAACAACTCGTTCAATTTCAAGAGTTCTTTTTGTGCAACAGGAAGGGGGAGATGGAGGACAAGGCCTCAAGGACAAGAGTCCAAGTACTGATAGCCTGATGAATAGAGACTTGTTAGAACTTGCAGGGCACAAGCCCTGGGAGCAAAGGAGCAAGCTAACTGCAGACCCCTGAGCCGTCACAGTTGAGGCAGCCAGACAGACAAAGAGGAACAAGTAGCCAGATAAGGGAATGGATAGTGCCGATAAGGAACTTTATTAATTAAGAAAGTCACGTAGGAAGAAACCCCCTAATCTTAGAATAGGAATTGTTGCTATGACAAGGTAAACTAATAAGTACCTATTGTTCTAATGGTGTGCCTTAAATATCAGCCAATCAGTGTTTTTTACGCTTAAGATTTAACCAATCAGTGTGTAATATGTAGAAGGTAGAAACGTATATAATTGTAAGAAAATCACTAATAAATGGACAACTTGCTTGCATCAAGCTGTGTCCCGTCTCTTCATTCGCCGCAGTTTGGATTTTTTATTTTTTTTTTCAGTTCAATAACTGAAGAATCGACGACTAATTCTACCTTCTGAGGACTAGACTAATCTATAACCTGGTATTATACAACTGGAAAAATGAAATGCGTGCGTCTGCCTTAAAGTGTCTTTCAGTTCATTTTATCGTATCATGGCAGCATATGAACTTAAAACAGTTGGTGCCTAATTTTTTTTCTTTTACAAAACATAGCACAATTCTTTAGCTATGATTCTAAACAGCGCTTCCTAGAATCACTGAAAAAAGGTACCACAGTTTTAAAAAAAATATTTGAAAGGCTATCTTGAAGTAAAGGGGTCTTCAAAGCTTTCACTGCATTAGCTTGAACCTTAAGAAACTGTTTCCTGAACTATCTTGACTAAAAAATTAGATCAGTTTTAATTTCTATTCTCCTGAAGAGGCAGAAAGAAGACTAATGCAGTTACCTGTTACCACTGCTGTTACCACTAGACAAACTTCACCTTTTTTTTCTTTCATCAGCTTTTGAGTGCTTGAATCCTCGACATAGTCTTCACTGATCCAACTTAATTCTCTCAAGAACAATGTCCTCCACTCTCACATCTTGCTAACTCCTCTCCTTGGAGAGACAGGAAAAGGAATATAGTGCACTGAGGTCGCCTTTCGAATTATTTCATAATAAAAAAAAATAATATTGGTGTGAGGCATTAAAAAACCCACATGTTTTCATTAAGTACCCTGCTTCATTTTCAAGAACGTAGCTTCCTTTTGATACTGGCTTTTTGGCCATTTGCAACTGAACACTTAGAAAGAGAAATCTGGACAATTGCATTCCTAACCAATATTCTTTTTCCTTTTGCTTTCAAAAGGTGTCTCCGGATTGGAGAAATTACAGTTCAAAGTTATAATGAACACTCCTGATAGTTTGTAAAAATTTCATCATTATCCCAAATCACATCGGCCACACTTACATTTAGGAATCCCATTTGAAGTCTGCCATGTAAACCTAAGCATGTTTTCCTGAGGCATTGCCTAACTACATAGCAAACACCGCTATCATATGCAGTTCAGTGTAATACCATGTTTCTTGTGGTTTTGACATTTCAGCACTTGTTCATTAGGAAATTCAAACCCCACTGCCATTAGATGCTACAAGATAGAAGAATGCAGTTTAGTTACACTGTGAGTGACAGACAATTTTTGATGTCTTGATTCTCTGTTACTAATCTCTCAAATGAAGCATAACGTAGAACTCCACAGTACATCACGGTACTTCAGTGATTTCATTTATCATAAAAACCCCGTTCATTGTTTTAAAACACATTCTATACATAGCTTTTTAGCAAACCTGTGGTTTGAAACATGACATTATGAGAAAAGAAAAAGCTAATTAGACTTCATGTTAAAGTAAGCATCTTTAATGAAGCCAGTTTAAAAGTTTTCCCTTGTGTGGATGTTGTGATCTGGTTCTATCTCAGTCAGCTCATAAGGTAGAAGAGAGAAATCATAATTTATTATGCCAAATTACAGAAAAAGGCATAGCTTGGTCCTAAAAGTCCCACATATGAATAGTAAAGGTCACAAGTTTAATTCTTTTAATGAAAAAAATTAAAATTACGATAAAAGGAATAAAGATCATGCTAGACTGACAAGAAACTTTCAACCTCCAGAGATTTTTGAATGTTTTAAAATTTTCACTTCCACATAACCAAACAATGTGACCTCTTTGCCTCTCATCTCAGGAGCTACACAACCATCATTAAACACACCCTAACTCATTGCAGGGGACACTACTTCCACCTGAAGGGACAGAGTGCTTTTATACAAGTGGTTCTGTTAAGGAAACACAAATCAGCATTCTCAGAAACTCCAACTACCCTTGCAGTCTGCATCCTGTGAAAGTGCTACCTGGAGTGTCATGTACCTCCAACAGTGCTGTGCAGAAACAGCACTCCAGGAAACCTCAGTGTTGTACCAGCTGCCTCGTGGCTTCCTGCTAGCAGATATCCAACAGATTCTTTCTAGCATCAGCAGGCATAGGATTCATGGGAAGAAAAGCAGAGAAAGGTGTATTTCCATAAACCTGTTTCTCCTGCATACTCTTTTTATGCATTCATAAAGAAGTCAGATCATGCACAGAAACGACCACAGAATTCGGAGAAGAGGGTGGAATACATGAAAATAAAGATGCTTTACTATGTCTAATATTGCTTTCCTTTTCATTGAAGGCTTATAAATACTGTCCCATCTACTCCAATAATACTCAGACTATTAATATATTCAACATACATTTCATTATGCAGAGATGATATATTCTAAATTAGTATTTCTGAGAAGCCAAAACAATTGTGACTGTGCATAGTTGGACTTCGTAGCTTGGCTCCATGAGGACTGAATGGCTAAGTGGTTTTGTTCCATCCTTATCAGGGACAAGATTCATTACACCATCTCTGCTCCTACTGAGGTTTCAAGTAGGAAGTACAGAAGCCATCCATGACAACAGCTAACTGCTTTCCAGAGCAACGAGAAATTTTATTTGCAATGAAACACCGCAATTCACAAGAGATAGCCTGATATTTAGGGATCATAGCGAATACTATGCTGGATCAGGCAAGGTCCCACATGTGATCAAGTGGATTACTGCAAAAGCTTCCCCAAATGCTCCAGCATATTCAGTCTGGGCCTGCACTTTGGCCTCCCTCCATGACTCTTCTTTACACATACATCATCTTTTCTCTAGGCACGTACACTCGCATTTCATGCAGCTTTGCTGGACGTTTAGCTGTTTGACTACATTTTACATAGCACTTTAAAGGATTTCTCCATCATAATATAAAAAGATGACATCTGGAATAAAATATATAAGTCTCAAGTGGAAGTACTGACTGTAACGGAAACCGTCTAAATATTAGCAAGTTTCCTATTTATTTTATTAGCTTTCCCCATATTTAACAAATAGAAAGTTGACTTCCTTGAGCAAGAGAAACAGATGATACCATCTTTTATAATCAGGCAACCTTCTGATTTCTAGAGTTCTCTGTAAACACAAGAACATTAAATTATCTATGGATCAAATTAAACTAATGACATCCAAGAGGTCTCTGAAGTTTTTCTTGCCCAACAGACATGTATTCATTTACACTTCAACATTCAGTTTTAGAATTTCCTACACTATGACAAATTATCCTCATTGTTTACCTTCAGATATTACCCACTACAGAAGATGAAATCCATTAACCAAACACTGAAACTTCATGAAGACTACTGACTTCGTTGCATACTGTGTAGCTACAGAAATCCATCTGCTTGCAGACTTCCAAATGCAGCTCTGAAACTTGCATGACAACGTGTATTTATTTCTTCTATACTATCTAAACAATTCCAAACATGCACACATAAAAATTACGTGCAGAAAGAAACCAGTGAACACACAAAAGATTCCCCAATTAATTCAATGGGCCAAAGGTTTCATTGTACTTCTTCAATAGACTTGTCCACTAATTAAGAAGCACAATAAAAAGACAGAAGACAAGGAAAGGGAATGGAGGGGAGGAGAGGAGGAGGAGGAGGAGGAGGAAAAGAAAAAAGGAAGAAGAAAGAGAAAAAAAGCACGAAAACCCTCAACAACAAGGTACACAGCGCATGGGGTGAAAGGCTGGATGAACGGCTCAAGGAGTTAGTAGTGCACGGGGCAATACCTGACTGGTGACCAGTCCCCAGCGGTGTTTCTCGGGGCTCAGTTCTGGGGCCAGTTCTCTTCAATAGTTGTGTCAGTGACGTGGATGCAGGATTTGCAGAGCGCTCTGGATAGACGGGGGCAATGGGCAACCATCAGTGGCATGACATATAACAAGACCAAATGCCGGATCCTGCACCTGGGAGGGAGTAAAGCCGGCCACAAGTACAGCTTGGGAGAGGAGAGGTGGGAGAGCAGCCCTGCGGGAAGGGCTCTGGGGGTGCTGGCTGACAGGAGGCTCAGCAGCAGTCAGCAGTGTGCCCGGGCAGCCACGGGGGCAAACCCCACCTGGGGTGCACCAAGCACAGCGTCACCGGCCCGTCCAAAGGGTGATCATCCCGCTGCGTTTAGTGCTGGGGCGGCCTCACCTTGAGCATTGTGTGCAGGGCCCCCCCATTTAGGAAGGCTGTTAAGGTCCTTGGTTGTGCCCAAAGTAGGGCTCGAAGGCATGTCCCACATCCTTTGTGGAGTGGCTGAGGGCTCTGTGTTTGTCTAGTTTGGAGAGAAGGCAGCTGTGGGGTGACCTCGGTGATCTCTACGGCTGCCCGAGGAAGGGACGTGGAGAAGGAGGTGCTGAGCTGTTCCCCCCGGTGCCCAGTGCCAGGATGCCTGGGAATGGCTCAAAGCTACGTTGACAACACAAAGAGGGTGGTTAAACCCTTGAACAGGCTTCCTGGCCAAGTGGACATTACCCCATTCCTTTCAGTGATTAGGAGATATTTGGATAATGCCCATTAATATATAATACCATTATATAACACCGTGCTTTGCTTTTACTCATCCCTGAAGTCATCAGGCAGTTCAAGGAGATGGCTGTTGTAGGTACCCTGCAACACAACTAGTCTACTCCCATTCCATTCCATTCCTTGTTCTCACCGTGAGTTCAGTAACAACGAGACTGTTAGTTCCCTAAAATGCCAGGGGTTTCTTGGCTCCGTAAACACTTTCAAGGACAAAAATCAGAAAGGTTACAAGTAGAAGCAGGTCTTTTTTCTTTTGAAGCTGCTTTGAAGCACGTGTTCACAAGCATGAAGACAACGCACATGTGTAGCCAGGAGCAGGCTGGTGCATCGCTCGGTTCAGCTGGAAAAGCCATCCCTTGCAGCCTGGCACAGGAAAGGCACAGAGCCACGGAGAGGAGCAGCAGGGACACAGGCCAAGAGGGATGCCAAAGATGGAATTCGGTTTTAGAAGCTCTTTTAATATGCACCCAGTACTTCTTCTATGCTCTAATTGTGTATGATAGCATTTGATGGTATACAAATCCTTAATGGTACTGAACAAAGACTGGGTTATAAGTGGAAACACACAACACATTTTCATGGATGGGAAATGAGTTCATTGTGATAGGAGCAATTAAAATGCATTTCAGATGAAACTAATGGCTGGGTGCTTACAGTCTTGTATTTTAAACTGCTTTCCCTCATGGATTTATTTTGGTATATTTTCTTATGGTGCTATAGATAAGGATTCATTTGGCATGCATGTGCACCTTATCCCTATTTCCATAAGCATTCCGTTAGTTAATAGATACTGTAATGCTTGTTACGCCTCTCCCTCCTCCCTGCTGTTTGTGGGCTATTTCTAACGCATGGTTTGTCTCTGTTGCTATTATTTTGCTTAATTTAGCGTAGCACAGAGACTCTGCAAGTGGAAAATGATTTCTTCTTTCTTGGGCCTTAACATATAGGATCCTGAATCACGTTAATAAACTAGAAGTATTGTGATTAGATTCTGCGGATGGATACAAGCTCCCCTCCTGCATATGTTTCAAAAAAGTAGTATATGGATGTATCTTTGGCAGGTGTTTAGAAGTTGAATTCACCTGGGGACAGAGCTGGAGATGATTTTCACAGAAAGCTGGTCGTTTGCACGGAGTACAGGGTTAGATTCTAGATTCTCCTCTAAATGTATAAGACTATTATTTCAGGACCAAATTGTACTTGTTAGTATGTATTTATATTATAATAAAAGAAATATATACTGTAATTGCAGGTGTTTGTCCTAGCTTCTAGATTTAAAAGACCAATTAAGCAGCACACAAAATAATAACTTACTGAAGATTTCTTTAAGGAATAGTCAGTTCCAGATATTTGCATTTTTAAGCTTCTTAGAATTGGTTGGGTGTATTTTGCAGATACCTTTCCACATTTTCACCTTTTATATGGAAAGATAAATTGTCTTAGAAACTCCTTCTAAGCCAGCTTTTTGGGCTGGAAAGTAGGTTTCTGGAGACATTCTGAGATGGGTTGTTTGTGGGGGGTTTTTTTTGGTTTTTTTTTTTTTTTCTTTAAGTGAGAGAAAGAAACAACAAAGCATTTTAAGTTAGACAGTAACAAAAAATTGCACCGCAGTGTTTGCGTAACACCTGTAATAGTTTGTACATATAGTACAGCAATGACTTGTGTGTTCACAGGGAAGAGGCCAATACATTTTCTTTCTAAGCTACGTATTCTTGGTTTCAGTCTATAGCTTCTAAGCTAAGGAACTAATTTTTCATACCTGTTTCTTTTTTTTTTTTTTTTTTTTCCCCCACCCCGGAGGATTGCCTTATTTGCTAAATATGACACCTTATTCATCTCACAGCACCCTCCAAGTGCTCATATGGCTTCTTCCACCACAGAGCTTTCTATATAAATTTTTCCATTATGGTGCCCACACAAGCAAATGAAAAAAAAAAAAAATATCTACATTTTTGTATTCCTCAGGAAGCAGAATCCTGGTTGGATTGAAGCCAGTGGTAAAACCTCTATAGATTTCCTGGGGTCAGGATAGCATTTGTGGCCTTGACCACTGGTGCTTTTCTAGGTTGAACCATTTCTGTTACAACTTTCAGATGTTCAACCAACCACTTAGAATAGACTAGCCCTTTTGTATAAAATTGCATCAGAGAGAACAGAAAATTCAGAAAATAGTGCAGCAACTCAACTTTTTGCACCTTTTTGTCTCTTGGGGATCATAGCATTTTGCAAAATCATTCCTGCTCAGGGATAAATTGATCAATTAACATATTCAAACAAATCAGAATCAAAGCTGTTTATGGATCTATTCATAGCAAGTAATTAAGTAGCCATCTGAACTATAGCTTTTGCTGCTTTTAGTTATGCATTTCCTGATAAGGTAAAGTCATATACAATTGCACTAATATATGTTCTGCTGCTAATAATAGCTTAAATCACTTTTTTGTATACAGTGTAAACTGCATCAAAATGCAGTGTTTGAGGGAAGTCTGCATATTAATAAACCTGTTTTGTTGTGGGGGTTTTTTGGCTTCGGGCACAGTGGTTAAAGAATTCTCATTGCCATATCCTTTGAGAACCACACTTGAAGATTAGTCTGTACAGGCTAAGAATTCTCATTCTTCTATTATGAGTTTTAGACTTTGAGTCTTTATTCCTCCAGGTCCATGTCTTTTTTTTTTTTTTTTCCTAATCATGGGCTTTCATCCAAGAAAAAGAAGATGTACATCCCAGAGAACTGATTAAAATCATTTCCAACAATACATTGAGAGTGATTTTACAGGTCACAAAGCCATTGACTTTCCACTCAGTCTGAAGGAAGCCAGTAATAAGATATTCCATGTAAATTAAATCATAAGGGACTTCTGAAAACATACCCAAACCCAAGAATCTTGTAAGACTATAGGGTAATTCAGGTCTGAAGGAACTGCAGTAGGCCATCTACTCCACTATTCTGCTCAAAGCTGGATGAACAGTCCTTGTCTAGTAGTAAGTAAAGACTATCTGAAATTCAATTTTCCTTCCTTGCAGTTTTGGGGTTTTTTGGGGGGGTTTGGTTGCTTGGGGTTTTTTTTATTACGATTATTTTGAACTTGCAGCCCAATATATTTAAATTATGTTTGGAGCTAGGGATCTGTTTACAAGCCGTAACAAAGGATGATTAGAAAAACAAAATTAGTCGAAATAGTTTGGAGACTTTCTTAAGAAAGTGCAAAACCAGACACCTCTGTGAAAATACACTATGTTATCACAATAAACAATAAAGATCAGATCCCAGCCCCTATATGATACCTTTTTTTCATAGTGAGTTCATCAGATAAACCTCCAAAACACAGCAGAACGCATATGAACTTGAGAATGCATATGTAATTACTAACGTATGTGTGGCTGTTTGAGGTATGAAAGTCCAAAATGCATCTTCTTCCAGGAGTATGTTTGAGTGTGTTTTTTTAGTGTGCTTTTTATGTGTGTATGCTTGATGTTATTTATCAAAGCAGACTGTTAAAATATTTCTCTGAATTGTCTCTGAAACAGAGTGCCTGAAATAGCTTCCCCTTTTCACCCTGTGAATAATTCTGCATGTTTCCCCTACTTCTCCACATTTTCTGCATAGTATAGCCCATTCTTTCCTTGAATCCCCTTCAATAATTTCATACTCTGCCTGCATACGTTTGCTAATGTTAAACTATGTCACTTAGAGCAGCCAACATTGCCTAAGCGTGTACGAGGATGGAGTTTTACAAAAAGTTAGAGTATGCAGGAAGTATAACATATTGAGAATCAGGTTCGCTACCATCATTGCTATTATAATCTGGGGGAGTGCCTTGTCCCCTTGAACTTTTGTGCCTATATGTGCTTGTGATATAAGCCGTGTGTACCTGTAGATTTCTTTGCGGAAATATATATGTGTGTGTGTGTAATATATATGTATATATTCCACATATATATATATGTGGAAATCTATATAGGTATTTCTATAAAGGGGGTGGCCTCCAGGTAATGATCACTTCCTCCTGGAAGGGATTACTTCAACAAGATCCTTTTCCAATGTACCTCTTTAAATATTTCATGTGAGATTTGCTCAATGTGAGAAGATGAAAAAGATTCATTTCCTGTGTTCTGTAAGGTAGACATATTTTACTGCAAACGCATATGGACAGTAACTTCTGTTGTCAAGGAATGTGTGTTGCCAGCATAAATTATTCATGATCACTTCCTTAAATTGTTGGAATAAGGAGTGGGAAAAATATTTCACTTGATTGATAGGATTAGGAATAAAAAATCAAGAACCATATTTTCTGGAAAAATGGATCTGCAGATTTAAAAAAGAAAAAGAAAGGATGCTTCCCGTACCTGCTAGTGGAGATTTAACTTTGTATCTGGGCATTTGTTGGCCTGTACCACGATGAAGATGGAGCTGCTAACAAGGTGCAAAAGACTGAAATGCAGTTCAGCATTTCAGAAGCAGCAGCTAAAGATTTGGAATCAGTTACCAACGTAGCTGTTAAACTCTAATGAGTTTCAGAAAGTGGCGGCTGATTAGCACACGCCGCTCTCTCTGTTACCCTAGAAAATACCCATTAGGCTGGTTTCTGTTGGAAGCGTACCCCAACACTGCTTTGCAGAAATAGCTGGGATGTTTGGGTAGTCAGCATGGACTCTGTAAAGCAAACACAAACTCCACAACTCATCCCGGGGTTTCACCTGCAGCTCGTTAAGGTCCTGTGCATTGCCCCAACAGCAATGATGAGGCTTGGTTTAAACTACGGGTATGCAATTAGGTACACGTGACTTATAGGACAGATCCTACTAACTCATAGGTTCAAGATATATTTGATATCTATCAAGCTTTTTTTTAAAATTACGTGGCTCACAAAGCACTTACATAGATGAACAAATAGCTCTAATGAATCTATTTTACCGAGTTTAACTTGTAGCCACAAAAATATTTCTATTTTGGAACATGCTGTACTACTAAACAGAATCTTTTCTCCCACCACCTTAAGAACTACTAATCTGCTTTGTGCTAACATTAGTCTATCTCAAAAGTTCTTTTTACATGTATCAATTTCCCTTTTTCTCATTGCTCTTTGATGCTTTATTGTGTCTCTACCTCTGATATTTGTAGCATATTCTGATTTCATATACACTTTTGTAACATCTTAGTAGTATTTACAGTGGTATTACTCTTGAATGACACAGAAGTAACAGATCAAAGCTTCTTTTCTTTTTAATCATCTGCCCCCTATGGCATAGACTGTGTTTTCATCATTCTTTGCAAAGCACTGTGTCAAGTAGCAAGAATGTTTGGAAGAGATACTGAACCAATTTCCTTTCTGGAAAATCTGAAATTGCAAGCAGACCAAAAAAAAAATAAAAAATAAATCAGACATATAAGATAACTCATCTGTGATGACGCTCTGCGCCACTGTGCCAATTTTTCACCCACAGATCTAAAAATATCTTAACACAATCTCCAAACGTTAGGGAGTTGGAAGTGATGAAAGTTTTGTTTTGTTTGGATTGGAGGGTTTGGGTTTGTTTGTTTGAAGATTCCTGCACAAAGTCTGTTTGAATGTAGCGGTCCTGAGGAATTGAGAGGATTGCTGACCACAACTTGATGATCGATGCAGATCAACATTTACCATGCTAAGCAAAGAGCAAGCTTAATCTGACTGAACCAACATCAACTTGACTCTTGCTCTCATTAGTACTGCCTATTGATCTGTGGCCTGATGGCCAACTCTTGCTCACAATCGTGTTCAAGTGCCAAAAATCTGTAACATCAGCAAGGCTTTGGGAACACAGGAAAAAACAAAGGATGAGTGGTAACTAAAAGTCTGCCAAATTAGGTCCCTCCTCTGGTAAATTTAAGGTTTTATCTGGAGAAATTCTTCCTGACATCGACTTAGCTCATTATTGAAGTGGAACAATTGAATATGCAGCATCCCAACACCAATGTCTGCTGTTCTTTGGACTCACATGCAAATTTTGTATTGTACAGTAACACCTGGACAAAGACAGCTAAAGCAGTTACTCATTATGTCAAATCACTTGGCATCCTCTGTGGTCTGACTGTTAGTGTTTTGTATTATATATGGATTCCAGTGAGCACAAGAAAAATAATAAGCATTTCCAGTGTTTATAGTATTACTATTGTCAAGATTCATTTTTATTCAAAGTACTGCAACTATATGAACTAATGCTTAGAGAAAGAGAAAAGAGTTTGATTGTTTTTTGAATGTGATGCTAACTTTAGTAATCCTTTTATTATATGCCTTTTCATCAGGCCTTCACTGTATATCTATATTTTAAGAGAAAACATAAAAAAAAAATCCTGTCAATTCAGTCTATTAAAGGATTTTTTCTCTCCCGAACTTTGTAATCCTTGCTTGGAGTTCTGACGGAGGAATGGTAATAGGAGAGCTCCGCTTTGTCAAGGACTGAAAAACAGCAATGCTTGCTTGCTGACAAAATCTTGAATAAATAAGCTGAGCACAATCAAAACAAATTTTAAAATAATTTCTCTCCTACTGCAGGGTATTATTTGAGATTTCTCTCAAATTCTCTCAGATTAATTGCAGTGCAACACTGTTGGCAGTAGCATGGAACTTACTGAAGTCCTATCTCCTGTATTAAGAGAAATGTTGATACCGTGAAAACTTACTATGTGACACCCTTGCCCTCACGAAAGAGGAGGCAGAGACTCGCCGGGCCGACCCTGTCTGTGATGTGGTGGATGTCTCTGTCCTGCAGGGCAATGGGTGGGAGTGAGCCATCACCCCCCATCCCCCCTGGGCAGCAGGCAGGGAGCAGCAGGAGCAAAGGCATCTGGAGGGGCAGGAGAGGAGCAGCAGCGAACTGCTCTCCCTGCCTGAAATCCTGAGGCTGCAGAGCAGGCAGAGAGGCTCTGCAGGAGAGTTTTACTGCAGGTCGATGTTTGAGCGCATTCAGGTGAGAGAGTGGCTGGGGAAATGGTAGGTGAAGAACTAACTGCTTAGTGAAAAGGCTGCTTATTCCGTCTGACGTGCGGAATTAAACTGCGTAACTCGGGGTAAGTTATAAAGCGGGGTGTTTATTGAGGTGCCGGCTGCAAGGGGGGTCGCTCCTCCTGACTTGCACACGTAGTTTCACTCACAATACATGTTTACACAGTGAAGTTGGTTAGTTCCGCCCAAAGCCTACACCTACGAGCTAACTATTGGTTAGTTGCCTTCTCGCTGCAGTTTAAAGGTAGAGTTCATTTTAAATTTACTCCCCGTGCTCCCCGGGCGGGGGGATTCACCCTCTTCGGGGGGCCCATTTGAGTAGGAGGTCGGGATCTCCCCCACCACAGTGATTGTACCCCGGTGTCCTTGAGCCTTACCCCTTCAGCAGCCCGTTTCTTCCAGCGGCTCGCAGGCCCCTGCAGCAGGCTCCGTATTCCCACGCCGGTGGGCTCAGCTCCCCCTGCCCTGGCTGCCCCCCGAGGCGCTGAGCGGGCCGAGCCCCAGCCCTTCTCTGCAGGCAGGGAGGCTCCTGCCCGCCTGCCGACGGCTGCTGGCCCCGGGGCGGCTCCTGCCTGCAGCCCGGCTTTCGGGGGGCACCGCGCGGTCTGGGGTCGGGGGGGCACAGCCCTGAGCGCGACAGCTTGCCTGCCGGAAGGCAGAGCCGCTCGGCGTTAAGGCCAGCGTCGGTTTTGTGTGTGTTTGGTCGTGATTTGGCTTCCGGAGAATGATGCTTTTGAGGTGTGATGGCATGAAATCATGACTGAAACAGAGTAGGTGTTTGCAGGAGAAATACCAGCTTGGGTGTAAGTCGGTGAGCTGTTTTGCCTCTCCCCAGCATTACCTTTAATGTTCGTTGTTGGAGGGAAATCGGTCGTGCCAGAGGTGTTGTTAGAGTTCACCTGTCCAATGAAATGACAGAGACTGGCCAATTAGAAAATGTGATTTATTAAAGCAAGCGGCAAGTAAGCAAAACAGCGCTGGGCGGCCGGGGAGTCTCCTGCTCCACCAGCGGCGTGCAAATTCAAGCAAGCTGAGCAGCTCTTTTTCTCTTCCCCGAGGTCGCTTCTGACACCTTCAGTAGCCCCTCTGCTGCTTCTGTTATCCTGGTTTCTCGTCAGACAGGACGTTCCCATGCTTGGTGCAGCAAGATAACATGGTGGAAACGTCTCTTCTTGTTAAACAGGACGTTCTTAAGGCCACCACGATGGGCTCCTTCCTCTTGCTTACCTTGGTCGGTCAGCAAATTACCTTTAGTTACTTATTACAGTACCAGCCCAGGAGAGAGGGGAGGCTGCTGCAGCCCCCCCCGGCTGCGGCCAAGGAAGTGTGTTCCAGTGGGCACACGCGTGCCGAGCGGGCATGCCCGCCACACACACGTGTGCATGCAGGTAGGGTCAGCGCTGGGTTATGCGGTGTACACACCCGCACAGGCAGGCAGAGGCAGCCCCCAGCCCCTGGTGCCTGTAAGCCCGCCGCAGGGGGCTGCGCTTTTCCAGCGCCGGGTGGGCACCGGGGCCCGGGGGGCAGCGATCTCGCTCGGGCTCTCGGCAGCGGAGCTCGGCAGCAGCCCGGGCTGCGAGAGGGGGGCGGCTCGGGGGGCGCGGGGCCACCCGGGGCGGGGGGACACCCCTCCCGGCCGGCGGGCGCTCCGGCACCGGTGCCGCGGGCTGGAGCGACCCCGCCCGCCCCTCCGTCGGGGCCAGCCGGCGGCTGGAAGCCGGTGGCCGCCCCCCGCCCCCCCGCGCCGCGGTGCGCTCGCTGCGGGGTGCGCCGGCGGGGCCGCTGTGCCCGGGCCGCAGAGCCCGCACGGCAGCCGGGGAGGGCTCCGCCGTCCCCCCCCGCCCTGCCCGGGGGCGGCTGCGGGAGCGGCGCGGGCGAGCCGGGGGAGCTGCGGGTGACGGGCGCCCCCCGAGCGGCTGCGGAGGACGGGCACGACCGCGGCAGAGGCCGCGAGTGCGGCGTGAAGGTGCCGGTCAGCCGGAGCCGCCTCCCGCGGGGGGCCCGGGCTCGCTGCCGGGTCTCCGCGCGGTCGGGGCTGTCGCTGCCGAGGTTCGAGACGTTTCGCCGCCGCCCCTCGGCCCGACACGCTCCTGCGACGGCGGCGCTGGCCGTGCCCGGCTCGGGGCAGGCGTTGGCCAGCCGGAGAGCGGACCCCTTCTCCGGGAGAGGCCGGAGCGAGGCGGCGAGCGCCGGGGAGCGCGCAGGGAAGGGAGCGGGCAGCCCTGCGCAGGGGGCGAACCCGGGGGCTGCGCCGCGGCTCCGCACTCGCGGCTCCGCCTCAGCCGCCGGCAGCCCCCGCAGAGCCGCCCCCGGCCCCGCACCGCGCCGCGCCGCAGGCAGCCCCCGGCGCCCCGGGAAGCGTTGCGGACCGACGGCTTGCACGTAGGTGGTCAGCAGAAGGCAGCTCTGCGCCTTAAGTGGCAGCGTAGAGGAAAGATGTGTCTGCAGCGAAGCAGCGGAGCGGGTCCGGGGGACAGCGCGTGTCGCAGGCGCTTGGCAGCACACGGCCTCGGGAGGGGGAACAGACGCCATGGGGCAAGCTGGGGCACAAGGGAAGCTCAAGGAGAACCAGTTGGTTAATGGGACCAAACAGAAATCACTTGAACTGTGCATGAACACTTGAGTGAAAGTAAAGACCGCTGTGCCTTTAAATGGGGACGAGGCTCGTAAGACCCAGTGAGGATTAAGTGTGACTAAAGGTCATCGTAAACGGTTTTTCCGGGTGTATAAAGTATTTTCCTGTCGCGAAGAGCTGTGCTAGCTTTGTGGGTTTGCCCCCCAGCTCCCGTCCCCGCAGACACGCGTAGCTGGTCCCTCGGCCGTGCGGGTGCTCGATCCGTTGCGCGGCGGGCGATGGGATCCGGCCGTTGGACGGCAGCATCAGGTCCCGAGGAGACGGTCGCTGCCAGCCCCGGCCGGGCTCGGCGCTCGGAGGGGCTGCGCGACGTCCCGGTGCGGCAGCGGCCCTTCCCGGGGCTCGCCCCCCGTCTGGGTGCGAGGGGGGTGGCGGCGCGGCGGGTGGCGGGCCTGCCGGGGTGGGAGATGCGGCTCCAGGTGCTTTGCCCGCCGGCCCGGACGGTGCTTTCGCCTCTCGTTACGCGTTCGGGGGAGGCAGGAGGGTCGCCGTTACCGTCAGCGAGCCCGTGCTGCCGCCGCTGCCCGGCGCCGGGGCTGTGTGGCATCCCGGGGTGGCGGGGAGCGGAGCGATGCGCCTCGTCCTTGCAGGGTGCTGAGCTGCCCTTCCCCGGGGCCAGGGCTCGCTGCCGCTTCCAGCTGCACAGGGTTTGGTCCCGCAGCCTCAGGGTGAGGGCTGGATTTTCGCGAAACGAGGAGGAGCTGCTGGCACCTTCTGTACTGACGGGCGGCTTGATTTCTTGCTGTGCTTTTCATAGATTTTTAATAGCCCGGTGGAGTACAAATTGTAAAGGAAACTCGATACGCAGAGTTTTAGAGTTTGAAGAGAGATTATTCACCCTCCAGCTGTCGTGAGGTTTCACCTCTCCTTCCTGGCAGGACTGATCTTCCAGTTAGAAGTGAAACAAGGTCAAACGGTTAAGAAAAAAGGTTTCCTTCTGTCAGGGCGAATCTAAATCAATCAAATTCCCGGGCACCAAAGTGTGCTGTGTAACAAATGTGAGTGCAAAGGTAAGCACGTAGCTACAGGTAGCAGAAGAGCATGTGCGAGAGAAGTTGTGGGTCTTCTCTCTAACACCTTGCTCTTTGCGCTGTTCTGCAAATTTGCCTGGATTTTAAGTATGGACAGAAGAGGGAGAGACCGAACATATGCATTTGATTTACTTAATAGAAACTATCTTGGCAGAAACACATGCTTGTGCTGTGTATTCTGTTAGAGTTTGGCTTTTTAAAATACTCATATGTTCTGTCTAATGAAAAGCTGGTAGTATCTCCCATTCACCTAAGAATATATGTTCAAACATAGCTTGAGGTATGCTGCTAATCACGTTAAGAAAAATGTATAGCTTAATATCAAACTAGCTAAAGTGCAGTCTCTGGGGAATATCTCGGTGCTTGTAAACTTTAATTTAAAGAGTGCTATGAGGCTGGATTACCCGATAACCAGAACAGTCGAAACAGCAGTATAAACCCTCTTTTTTGAAGGAAGACTGCAGGTCACTTTGAACAGCATAGAATCATAGAATCATTTAGGTTGGAAAAGTCCTTTAAGATCATTGAGTCCAACCATTAACCCAACACTGCCAAGTCCATCACTAAACTGTGTCCCTGAGCACCACATCTACACCTCTTCGAAATGCCTCCAGGGGTGGTGAGGCCACCCTGAAACTTCCCTGGGCAGCTGGTTCCAGGCCTTGACAACCCTTTCAGTGAAGAATTTTTTCCTAATGTCCACTCTAAACCTCCCCTGGGGCAGCCTGAGGCCGTTTCCTCTTGTCCTATCCCTTGTATCCTTGTTGGATCTGGTAGAAATGATCCCCAAATGGCAGTGTGTAAAGGATTAATTTAAATTCCAGATTCTGGTTGCCTGGCATTAGCAAAAATAAAGCTTTTGTGTTATTTCTCTTAACAGTTAAAAATTAGATGCAGGAAAAATAAAGAGAAACACTAAGTACTGCATTTCCACCACCACCACCCCCCCCCCCCCCCCTTTACCTTTTGGTAAGACAGAACTAATTTGCTCTCCTATCTGCTGTGCATCCTGGTGCTGAGCTAATCTTTTCTATGCCCTAGATTGTTATTAGCCTTGCTTGCTTATTACTGAAAGATTTACTTTCTAGGACTCCTTTTAATTCCATTTGCTCCTACACTGCCTTTTGTCTTAAATGTTATTTTTTTGTAGTGTCCTTTGAAAGATTCTTGGCCTTTTCTAACCTGGGACAAATTTATAGTAGCCTGGTCGAGTTTTCTAATCGTTAATGATCTTCCCAGCAGGATATGTTCTTTGTCTTCTTCCTGACTTGATTCAGGACACATTCTGTTTTGAAGTGCCCTTACCCTTGTTATAAACTGAGACCACAATAGATCATAATCCAATTAAAATTTTTATTAATTATAGCAAGTAGAATATGAGCAAAAACAGCGCTGGACGACAGGGGAGTCTGCGCTCCGCCAACTGCCGTCCTGAGCAGTTCAAACAGTCCCTTTTTATACCTTTTTTTACTTTCGTGTTCATGAAGTAGTGGAGGTGTTGACCCTTCATTCATATGCACAAGCGGCATCCTGGACACCTGGTGGTGATCTTATCTTTCACAAGCGGCATCCTGGACACCTGGCGGTGATCTTATCTTTTGTTGCCTAATCTTTACATTGGGCTTAACATAAATCTTAATAAACAATACCCTAGTCCATAGTTTCTTACAATTCCCCCTTTTTCTTTTTATCCTATTATTGTTTATTAGACGCTGCTTTCATTCTTGGCACTGTGAACAAACCTTTTTCCACAATCCCAACATTTATCATAACACTCACAAGGTAATACCTCACAATTACAATAGGCATAGTTCTCACGTGGCATAACGCATTCACAACAATCTTCATCCTCATTAATAGATACCCTCTTATATTTTGCCCTAGACCTCGTAGTTAAAATAAGCAATTTAGCTATGTCAAACCGTTCTCTAATAAAGTGTAGCGTAATATACAAGGCCCAAATATAAGTCCCAGAATCGACATAATAAGTGGTCCTGCTAAAGCAGACAGCAAAGTGGTTAGCCAAGGTGAGATATTAAACCAGTTTTCGTACCATGACCTGCCCGCCTCACGATCTTTCTTACGTTGATCTAACCTTTTCCGGAGTTCAGACATGGTGTCCTGGACTACTCCAGTCCTGGGGAAGTTCGGCCATTGTTGCTTTAGTGTCCCATTGTTCTGGTTCTTTTCTCCACAGTTTGTTCCTCCTCTGCCTTGCCCGTCGACTCGGTTGCTTCGAGCCATGGGGTGTACCATCTTCTCGGCAGCAAGGGAATTCTTCAGGAGAACGGCTGCTTCGGGCTTTCTGCCTGTTTACATAGGCTTCCCACTTTGCAGCTTTAATTGCCACCCACATTGTTCCCATTTGTCCGAGTAAATTTGAGTTTCAGTTCTTTTTTATCTGGGGTTACTTTCCACGAAGTTGCAGGGGCTTTCTTAATCCGGGTATGGTGAATCCAAGAATTCTGTCCCTCAACCTTGATTGCAGTGTAGGTGGTGAGTAGGACTTGAAAAGGTCCGGTCCACTGTGGTTCCAGGGTTTTATCTGCAAAGCACTTAACGTATACATAGTCTCCTGGTTGTATATCGTGAACAGGTCCATCCAGACCCCTACTGCGTGTTCCCATCACATGCTTCTCAATTCTTATTAATTGTTTGTTTAGTGCCACCATATAGGAAGTCATTGTTTCTTCACCAATTTGTGAAGACATCCCCTTTTGTACCCCATAGGGTCGTCCATATAAAATTTCAAATGGGCTAAGCCCCTCTTTTGCTCTTGGTCTAGTTTGAATTCGTGTAAGAGCTAATGGCAAAGATTGGGGCCAAGTTAGATTTGTTTCTTGGCCTAACTTGACAATCTGTTGTTTGATTAGATGATTCATCTTTTCCACCTGGCCACTCGATTGTGGTCGGTATGGGGTATGTAATTGCCAATCTATTCCTAGATGGTGGCTGATCTGTTGCACTATTCTGGACACAAAATGTGGTCCTCTATCCAAGGGCATTACCGCTGGGACTCCAAACCTAGGTATTATCTCTTGGAGTAGTATTTTGGTCACTTCCCGGGCTTTAGCAGTTCTGCACGGGAAGGCTTCTGGCCAACCTGAAAAGGTATCTGCTAGTACCAACAAATATTGATACCCCCCTTTTCGAGGAAGTTCCGAGAAATCGATCTGCCAATGTTGCCCTAGAACATTCCCTCTGCTAATGTTCCCTAGTTTTATTTTATTTGCTGTATTGGGATTATTGCGTAAACACATTTCACATTGCTGAGTCACCTGTTTTATTACAGTATACAAGTTTCGCCCTTTCAATTTCTGATTTAGACTTTTATATAAAGTATCAGCTCCCCAATGCGTCTTATTAATAATAGGGCTGTGGTCCATATTAAATTGGATGGTACCACTATACAACCATCCCTTAAATAAGTCCATTTACTTTATTTTATTTTATAATTCATGTCCTGAATTACCTTTAAGTTTTCTTTAGAATAGTTTGGTTCCTGATCTGTACTTACAGTTTGGATTTTATCGTCTGGTATTAAGGATAATTCCTCCTTTCCTACCTCCTCTGTTACTCGTCTGGCCTCATGGTCAGCCAGGCGGTTTCCAATCTCCAAATCAGTGCCTCAATGGGCCACCTTATGTTCTTCCTTCCTGGATGACCCTCTTATAACAGAGGGGGCCATTCCTCACATCAGGGTCTGGCATGGCACGTGTTCCCACCGCTCAACGCCTACTGGGTTGCAGGCAACAGCGGAGCTCAAGATTCTTCTTGGTGGCAAACACAGAGGCCAACCCAGTCTTGCCCTTGACTATGGTAGGAGGCACCTGACCAACCTTATTCCTTGTACTTCGTTGTCAATGCAGAGTTTCATCTGCACATCCCATAACAAGTCACTGTCATGGCAAAACACACAGATTTACATTAGCAGAACTACTACAGAGTGTATTTTATTTCACTTCACTTTTTCTGCCAATATCCCCACAGCCTTGCTGACCAAGGGATATTGTTTTTATCTGAACTGGGCAAGCCTCCCCCTTATCATTTTTACTGTAACAGGTAAAGCATTTTTCACCTTTCCTGGAATTTATTTTCAGATACACCTGGTTAAAAATTTCTTTTACTTCAGGGAGGTCCTCTTTTCCTCTTTTCTGTTGAATTAAAGATAAGCTCAATATTTCAATTACTTGATCGTATTTAACTTTTAATTTCATTTCCCCTTCTTTAAACGTCTAGATGTTCTAATAAATCTCATGCCAACAAAGATTTTAGTGAATTTGGCATTCTTATTTGGTTTTTTTGTTTTGTTTTGTTTTGTTTTGTTTTGTTTTTTTGTTTTTTTTTACTTTGTACTTTAAAGGTTTCAGGATGTTTTCCTGGTGGCCAGCAGCTCCCACAACTGTAACAAATTTATTTATTTATTTATTTTTTACTGAAGTTTAACAAGTAAGTTGGTTTTGTATTCACTGAAATTCCACCTCATACCCATTCCCTGCCCTAGAGGGGCCGTTACCGGTCCTGTTGTGCTGCAAATGCTGCAGCAATCGGGGTGACATTGTCAGGTCCTTCTGCTCAATTGTCAGCAAGAGCAACCCCCTCCTCCCCACCATCAGAGGGGTTCGGGGCAGGAGATGCTCTTCCTGCTCTGCAGGTTACACAAGCCTGCCTCTGCTGCAGCACTTCTGTTTTAACTCTTTCTGACCCTGAATGCAAATCTGCTCCTTGTTGCTTTAAGTCTGCGTTCTTACATACCATGCCTTCGCAGGCAAACAGCAAACACCCTGCCATGCGTCCCGCAGGGCTCAGCCGCACCTTCGAGGGGCGACGGGGCTTTGTACAAACTCACCCCAACACTTACACACACACACACACACGCCTCAGGTTTTACATACATCAGTACAAGTTTTTATATCTTACAACGTGTTTCATTCTGGTTGCTCCACAGAAGGAACCGCAACCTGAACTTTTTAACACAAAAATTTCAACAAGAATATCTTTCTAGTTTAGGTCTCAGTTTTTTCCTATCCTTTTCTAGAGCCACAATCAAAGATCAGGTGATGTTAATCCCGCACTCTTTCTAGTGCTAGTACCATAGGATCCCGAGGGGGTACTAATCCACAGTCCTTTTGCCACTCAGGTTTGTCCTGGAGGACAAAGAACATGTCTGCATATGATACTTCATCCCATCTTCCCTCTGTCCTCAGAAACAACATTAATTGCAGGAGAGTGTTATAATCTAACGTTCCTCCCTCCTGAGGCCATTTCGCATCGCTCTCCAATTTATACAAAGGCCACCACTGATTACAATATGTAACCAATTTCCTTCTATTTTCGGTACCACCATGTCCTAAAATATCACTCCAATGTTTTAATATACAACCCAAGGGCGATTTTTCACAGGGCTTACTCCTTCCATTTCCCATTTTGCAATTTTAATTACTTTGGGTTTTTTTGGGTTTTTTTGGTTTTTTTTTTCCGGCCGCCTTAGCCACCCAAGGTCAGAAACGCAGATAGAGCTTCTTACTCGCTTTGCACTCAAACGCCTGTCTCAAGCACTCTTGCACTCACACTCAGTCAAAATAATTAAGCTATACACGGAAAATCAAAATGCGCATCTCAATCACACCATTCACACTCTCCGGGCAGCCCGCAGTCACACAAGCAGTATGTTATATGGTACCCTGCACTTATGTACAAACTCCTAGGAACACTAACAGTTCACAAAGTATGCATTTCAATGAACAATTGTCAAAAACCAAACAATAAACAAAAACCAATTTTTCCTGGTCTTAAGCAGAGTGTTAAGTTTTCCGCTATTTGCCACAAATTACCAGAATGTTAATATTTTTCAACATACATTTCATAACTCCGAGTTTTGAACATATAACAAGACAACACATAGAACAAACAAGACACAGAGCGCTATTTCAGTTGTTACATTCCAGGAACTCCCCAATTCTTAAAACAACCTAAAGGAAGTTTTTAGCTTCCTCTTTTTTTTTTTTTGTATGTTAATTAGCTTATCAGTCCTTTGCCTGGAATGTGGTGGTCTTGCAGGTTTGTAGGTGATTCATGTCCTTGTGACCATCCGATCTTCTCCAGCAAGGAGACTTAGCACTCCCTCCCTCTAGATAGCATTGGAATATCTCTCATCCTTTTCTCATTCTCTTTTAAATAGCCCCTTTGATAGAGGAAGAGGGGCAGGCGTCTCCTCAAAACTGTAGTTGTCTCCTCAGAGCTGTGTGCCTATGTGACCAGACATCGCACCCATGACCAGTCACCATACCCACATTCCTTGAGCAGACACATACAATCACCATCGATGTCCATTGTCGCCATTTCACACTATTTCTCCATATCACTGTTAGCTCTTGATTTTTTATTTTAATTTCTAATTGCAATTCAACAATTAAATCTCGTCCTAACAGATTAAATTCTACTTCAGGGACGAGCAAGAGTTCACCCATTCCAAATTTATTTTCAGTTTCGAATACCACATTTTTGATTTTGCTTACTTTAAAGGGTTCTCCTTTTGCCCCAATTACTTGTACTTTTTCAGGGGAAACTTTACATCCCTCAGGTATTTGCTTAATAGTTGATTTTTCAGCCCCAGTGTCTACTAAAAAGGTGAACTCTTGTTTATGGGGACCTATTTTTAATTTTATCAAGGGCTCATGATGACTCCGGTCCCCTAAGATATAGAGCCCCTGACTCTCCTATTCTGTTTTCAGTATTTCCTCATCCCTGATCCTTTCTCTGCAATTCTTCTTTATATGTCCCTTCTCTCCACAATAAAAACAACATCTCTGTTCCTTCTTTACTACTACGTTCCCTTGTTTCGTTCCAGCAGATCTGTGTTCACCAGTTTGCCCTTTGCGATCCTCTCTGACCGCTGCTACCATCATTTTTACTTGTCACTTGCTGCTCTCTTCTTCCCGCCTTACGTAGACTTTCTGAGCTTCCCTCAATAATTCATCCAACCCTCTATTCTGCCAGTCTTCTAACTTTTCAATCTTCTTTCTGATATCTTCCCATGATTTTGCCACAAACTGAGTTTTGAGGAGCGCTTGCCCTAAAGGGTCGTCTGGATTTACCCCAGAGTACAGCTGAAGGGCTTTCCTCAGTCGTTCCAGCCACTCAGTAGGGCTTTCATCTTTCTTTTGCATTTCATTAAATGCTTTATTGATATTCTGGCCACAGGGTACTGCTTCCCTAATCCCCTGGATTACTATAGTTCTCAGGTCCTGCATATGAGTTCTATGCACTGGATCCTGATTACCCCAATTAGGTCTTTGGAGTGGCCATTTAATATCTGCTTGGGGTCCCTGGGCATGCTGAGCATCCCACAGTCTCATTCCTGCTCGTCTAATCATATCTCTTTCCTCGGTAGTAAATAATTGACCAAGGATAGATTACATCTAATCCCAAGTATAAAGGTTTGGTCCAAAAAAATTGATTTAATCTTTCTGCCACTCCGAGTGGGTCCTCAATTAAGTTTCCCATCTCGGTTCTTTTAAAATCTCGTAGGTCAGCCGAGTTTAGGGGTACGGAAATATATCCGATCACAGGTTGAGGTCCCCCCATGGGTATTTCCCTTAGGGGGTACATCTGAGCTGCCCCTTTCTGACTTCTAGTTATGCGTCTAGGAAGAGGGGGAGACCCTTGTTCCGACTCTGGTGGGGGAGTGGGCGCTCTGGGGACCTCTGCGGGAGCAGGAGGAGGAATGTAAGGAGGGGGGGTTAGAAGGGTTTCGTCCAACTCTTCCTGCTTTTTCTTTTGTTTAGTTTTCATTTCATTCAGTGGGTAAAGTCTAGCTCCCGGTCTTTCTAGCCACACTTGCGCATATCGACTCTCCTCCGGGTTAAGGGGTTTTTTATTATTAACCCAGAGGTTTAATTGCTGTCTTACCCCATCTTCTTCTGACCCATAGACTGGCCAAAAGACATTTTTAGAAATCTTCTTCCCTCCCCATATCTTAGTACAATATTCTATCATCTTCTGCTTATCTTTCCCTAGGGTTCCAGGGAAATATCTCCAATTGTCTAAGATATATGCCAGAGGGGTATTCTTAGGTACAGTGGGTACCCTTCCCATGGGAGTCGAAGGCTTGCTGCCCTTCGCCCCCATCTTCTGGAATATCCACAAACATACACTCACTCGCTCCCCTTGTTCCTGGCCCAGTCCCTCACGGGAGATGGGAAACGCAGTACTTAAGAGTCCGCACTCGCTTGGTTCAGTATATCGAACCTCTCACTCGTTATATCCCAGGAAACCCAATCCCGCCCGAACGGCAAACCCGCGAACAAATTCGCAATATACTTACGCGTCCTGCGTCTTCGTCCGGACTCCCGTGCAGAGAATTTTTATGGGATTTTACCGGTTTCTCCTTTGCTCATTATTCTAGAATTTAGGTTCGTCGGTAAGGTTGGAGTAAGCTGTTGGTCGCGGGGCCGCGAAATGTCGCGGGGCGCCTCCCCGGAGGACCAAAGCCCACCGTTCCTTATCCGAGTCACGGCACCAGAAATTGTTATAAATTGAGACCACAATAGATCATAATCCAATTAAAATTTTTATTAATTATAGCAAGTAGAATATGAGCAAAAACAGCGCTGGACGACAGGGGAGTCTGCGCTCCGCCAACTGCCGTCCTGAGCAGTTCAAACAGTCCCTTTTTATACCTTTTTTTACTTTCGTGTTCATGAAGTAGTGGAGGTGTTGACCCTTCATTCATATGCACAAGCGGCATCCTGGACACCTGGTGGTGATCTTATCTTTCACAAGCGGCATCCTGGACACCTGGCAGTGATCTTATCTTTTGTTGCCTAATCTTTACATTGGGCTTAACATAAATCTTAATAAACAATACCCTAGTCCATAGTTTCTTACACCCTTGAGCCATTGTGCTGGGATTTAGTGTATTGACCCAAACTCTAGTAGGTTTTTCTTGAGGCTTTTCTGTGTCACTTTGCACAGCACTGGTAAGATACCTGCTGTCAAAGTGCCTGCATTTTAGTAATAACACCTTGGCATTGTTAAAGTAAGTATGTTTAAATTTTCCTTTGGCCGACTCATCTGTTTTAATTCCTTAAGTATTCAGATTTGTTCTGAGACAGGTCGAGGAAAGGAGCACTTGTTCTTTACAGAGGATGAAATAGCAGAAATAAATGTGTAAATAGGCATGACCATTAGGCCGTTAGGGGTGTTTCTATGGGTATGCCTGCTATGCCCAGAATGGTGTAAGAACAGTAATCCGCTTTGCAGATTTGGCTGTATGACCATATCACTATGTTTAGAGGTGCAGGCATCAATAGATGCAAGTGTTTTCACAGAATTAAGAAAATCATCTTGGCCATGCAGTCCAGCCATAAATGATGCAGAGAACAACAAATAATAGAAAAAAAAATGTCTTTTCAGAGGCATATGAGTAAATAGAGTAGTCTGTGCTGTCCTGTACACGCATGTGTGTACATGTATTCGTAGCCAGTGAGTTGTGGCTCCTAAGCCTGATTTAAAAACTGAATGAGTTCATTATAATCCCCTTCCCTGCCTTCCCACCCCCCAAAAAAAAAATCTCTGAGGAATCAATCTAATCTGCTTTGCTAAATGAACATGTGAAAGTGCTTACCAGGGATAAACCTGGGGACTCTACATATTTCTCTCTTTTTCCTCCAACAGAATGAAAACACCTTTGAGACAATAAAGGAGTTGGAAGAGGAGCCAGTGTGTCCCATTCAGTATTCTCTGTGTATCTGCGTGCACCGCTTCCCCTGTTTGGTTTCTGATCGAGACGGGAAGGACAGGGAGGGTGTGAGGACATTGCAACTCTCAGAGAGAAGATAGGCTTTTGTGCTGGCTTCAGCCAGTTCTGAGCTCTTTGGGGCTTAAATCTCCCCAGGATGGGTGTGATGTTGAGTTGTCTACTCCAGGGCAAATGGAGAGGAGGAGGGGCGCCTGGAGGGAGGACCCCTGGCGCAGGGGACACCCTGAGCATCAGAAGGTGTTGGAACCAGTGATGACTAGAGCTGTGACAAGGGGGGACCTCTCAGATTTCTCTGCATGTGGTACCCCAGTTGCTGGGACATACATGAAGCAGAGGTTGTGCGGTGTGGTGGGAGGGTGACTTGGTTTGCAAAGGGGGAGCTCAGGCCAAGCCCCTGCAAGGCAGGTAGAACTGCAGATCCTCCCTGTGCTTCGTGTTCACCTTGCCTGTGACAACGTGCCGCAGAGAAGCTGAGCACAGCCCTTTGCTGACGCCCAGCAGCTTGTGCTCCCTGCTGTGCCCCTCTGAAATATTTTGGTTGATCGTCATTTCATGGAGAGCTCTGTTGTCCCCACAGCCAGGGCTACTGCAGCAGTAGCAAACCAGGGCTTCTAGTTCCTCCCCGACGCCTGCCTTCCTGCCCCTCTGCATCTCCCCAGCTCTCACAGAGGAGGGGTTGCCAGTGGTGCCTTCTCCAGGCAGGGCACATCTGCAGCTTCCATTGAATACCCTCCTTCCCTTTGAAAGCCCTGCCTCTTTCTGGTGCGTGGGGTTTGCTCATTTCCGTGAGCACTTTTGCAGGTGGTGGTGACACGGGAAGGAAAGGGACATACAGTGCTGGAGGTAAAGAGCCGCTGTGCGTCTGTTTACACCGTGTTTGTACAGCTGAGGTGGGTACAAATCGGGGGTGGCTTTGCTGGAGAACTTTGCCAGGGCTATAACTGACCGCCTGTTTGGGAGTCCCAGAGCAGCACGTTCGGTAACAGGAGATCGCTGCGCTGCCTGCCCTTGCCGTTGCTGTTGCGCATGCGGCAGTAAACACCTCCTCTGCACAAAACTGAGTCCGGGTAGAGTCCACGGAGACAGTGTTGGTAAGAATCCCAGGTGCTGCAGAAAAGCAGTCTGAGGTCTCAGCTGAGCTGTACTGCTTCAGAAGGGAGATTAGCCATAGATAGGTACGTGCTTTCTTTCTCAGAGAGGGGAAAGATGGTGTGGGATAGTCCTTTGCTCGGTGGTCCTGTGGGCATGTGCACTGGAGAGGAGCCATCACAGGCCACCTCTTCCTGAGCAAGCCGCCACTGTGGGAGGCACCGAGATGCTCAGCAGAGGCAGTTTAGGAGCGACAGGGGTGATCTGTCCCGCTGCTTGGAGGTAATCCCCTCCATACAACCCTGAGATGCAACGTACCCAGCTAGAAGGAATCCCAGTAGAGGTGGACAAAAAGATGAACACGTGCAGGTATTGCTCCCCAGCAGCATGCGGAAAAATTCATCAGCCGTACATATCCTGGCATGTATCCGTTCATATGGAAGGTGAAGATTTATGGTTTTTAGTGTAAGTCACAAGTTGTTGGACAGTCTGTTTTGCCTTGGAACGAAACCATACAATTAAATTTCGCGAAGCAACCTGTGTTTCACATCCGTGGACAAGGTGAAATGCCATGTGCATGAGAGCGTTTCTCATCAGTGCGGATCTTTGCTGTCTCTAAAGCAGTGCAGGCTGGGGCTGTGGGTGCTACTGGAGATATGCAGCCCGCCTGCACTGCAGGAAGGTCATTCTGGTCTGACTGTCAGATGGAGCTGTATGTTGTACAATATTGTACGTGTTGTGCCAAGCTTTCTGCAGGTAAAGAAAGCAGCAGTCATGTATTTGACAACAGCAATCATAGGTGATGCCGTGAAGAAATTCAGGGAAAATCTGCGGCGCATG
Organism: Falco peregrinus; assembly: GCF_023634155.1. Lineage (NCBI taxonomy): Eukaryota > Metazoa > Chordata > Aves > Falconiformes > Falconidae > Falco > Falco peregrinus. The sequence goes on from NW_026599635.1 coordinate 524,523, forward strand.
TGATTTTGACTACAACCGAGCTGTAGTTCTGACTTGTCTTGGTCACTTTAATTAGTAATGTGTCATTAATTTAAAAATAACCGGTGCGGTTAAAGAGCATGGGTGTTGGTCAGAAAGGCCTGGTTTCTCATGTGTAAATTCAGCAAGTCAGAGGCACTGATGGAAGTGCCTGGATGAATCGGTAAAACAGGGCTGGGCTAGCCAGGGCTGGCACGGGCAGCGTGCGCAGCATGTAGTGGTTTAGGCAATAGCTCTAACTCAGAGTTATGGTGGAGGTGCTGGATGTGCTTGGGTTTGAAAGCACACGGTCTTCGTTAGCTTCAACGGAAACTGCAGGATTCTGCTGTGCAAATCAACGAAACTGTGAGATACAATCCGCTGTTCAGGAAAGTCAGAACATGTTTTTAAGGAAGTCTCTGTTGGGAGGTAAAACCGCTGCTGAAGCGATAGCAGCGATGGAGCGTGTGTAAAAGAGCCTGGGGAGACCCGCAGCCTTCTGGAGCCAGGCAGAGTATTTCCTGTTCACTTGAGCTATTGGTCACGACGGGAAGATGCTTCCTACAAATTGGGGTTTGTTCTAATGGAAATAGGTGACTTGTGAATAAAGAGGGCAGTGGAGAGTTGTCTTTTTTCCCCATTTTTGGAAACCGGAATGCATTATTGTTCCAGTTTAACAATAGGTGGCACTTGGTTCCAGTGCAAGTAGTTATCTCTTCATTGCCATAAAAAGAAATCCATACAATTATATCAGTTCTGATTCTGAATCAAAGAATGAAAATAGCTTCTGGACAGGGTCCTGACTACTAATTCATGTGCTGTGCTATCTGCGTGGTGTGTCTTCATTGCCTTTCACTAAAATTCCTCTTTCCTGTGAAACCAGTTGTGTTTCTGGGTTTGGGATCTTTTTTTCTTTCCTCTCCTTGTTCGCAGATCCACTTGATTTTTTTCTGGTGGTGTTACAACTAACATTGTGCAGTCCTCCTAACGCTTTGTCCATCAGTAATGTTTTCACTTTTTTCTTGTTCCTGTTTTAAGAGACACTATTGTTTTCTTTCTAAGGGCTGTATTTTTGTTATCTCTTGCATGATGAGTGAATTCAAAGTACTTTCAATGGCATAATACACTTTGTAGTGTAATTTTGTGAAAATGCTTCTCTATGAATTAAAAAAAAGATCATTTTATATTAATTCAGGGGTAAACCCTGAATTAATCAATCTTGGATGTGGTGTTTCTGTCTTCTAGAAATACGTGAAGCTTAACTTTGTTTTTATAGGTTAAGAAGGAAAAAGCAAACAAAGATGTTCAAAAGTGCAGGCGGTGGCAAAACAGGAATGTGTGGATAAATTAATTAACATCACTAATCGGCAAATGAAACAAAAGATTACTGTAAGGAAGAATGAGTGAAAATGGAGAATGAAAACACGATAGAAGAAAAAGACAAAAAGAGTTTTTCATCTGGGGAGAGCTCAAAATTATTAAAATGCCAATGAAAGGGTAAGTTAAGGAAATAATCTCTAATTCTTAGTTGTAGTACTATGTAAGTGTCTTAGGTTTTCTGATACTGTGGTAGTTGAAGTAGTTTCCTCAGTGGTGAAAGCCATAGTGAGTAGTCCACTGCTTTTCAAAAAGTGAAGAAAAATTCTTCTTAGAAAACACTAAGCTCATGATGGAGGTTCAAATTTATTGCCTGCTCTAAAAAAAAGAAAAGGAAAAAAAAAAAAACCAAAAACCCCATCCAAATTCCTGTGATTTCCTTGTCAGTACTGAGGCAAAATGCATCTTCAAAACCAGAAAGAAAAGCAGACTGGGAAAAGCAGTTATTTTTGTAGGAAATGGCCACCTAGAAAAGTAGGAACTTGGGGTTTGCTGCTACTCCCTTTTCTAGGTGATTTTAGTGATCTCTGTGCAGTTGGTGTTTTCCTTTTCATTAAGTTAATATGCCCTTTGTCAGGAGAGGGTGATTTGAAGAATCAGTCAGCAATACGCAGGCGAGCGGAGGTTATCTTTATTCGGCAGCGCTGGGTGCATGGGGGATCGCGCCACCAAAGTCATGCACCCCGAGGTGACTTTTCAGTCCCCCCTTTATACAAGCTACTCAGACCTATTCATTAGTTTTCCAAGAAATGGTTTACATATTCATTACAATTCTGAGAATTCATTTACATATCTCATGCCTGCACAATGTCCTTGAGGAGTTGTCTCTGCGCAGACTCTATTCCTCAGGGGCCATGTTTAAAGTCTTTGTCTTCGCCACGTTGCATGTACAACAGGAATCTAAGACAGAATGTCCCTTCTGAAGATAACCAACCCAAGGCCTTAGCAGTCTGTGCATCCGTCATGTGGCAGTAAGGGTCCTCGGACATCTCCCGACTTTTAACTAAACGTAGGTGCGTCATCCTTTAGATAAGTGGTACAGCATTCGCTATTCAGAGTTCCCGTTGTTTGTCAGGCAGCACCAGTCCCGCTGTGTCACCACATTTCCTTCTCAACCTGGACTTGGGACAGAGACCAGTCCTGCAGACACCTCGGCAAGGAGGAGCCCTTGATGAGGACGACGACGAGCCGCTTTTGGGTGAGCTCAGCGCTGACTGAAACACAAGCGAAAAGCCCCAGCTCAAACCAGGCCGCTTTGCTTTTCTTGGAAGTCACAAAGCTTCGCTCTGGTGGGTCTCTTTGCATCAGAAACCCTTGTGCTCCCAACGCTGTGACCTGTGTGGGTGCCAAGTCAGAGCAGTCCGTCGCCGCCTGCCTTTGAATTCAAGGTTTGAACCGCGCAGTGTGGCCAGAGCGGGCACATGCTGCGAGAGGTCACGGACCACCATTTCCCTGGCCCTGCGGCTGAGCCAGCGCAGCCCGCTGCTGTGCCGGGAGCGGTGGGGACAGTGCCGCTCTGTCCCCACACAGCTGCCCAGAGCTCAGGGGAGGGGGCGGCCTGGAAGCGCCTGGGCTCCAGCGGCCGGCCAGAGAAAGCCCCCCCAGTTCTCACGGGGGAAGTGACTGACATGTGCAGGGTTTCTCCTGCTCGGACTGCAACAAGTTTCCCAGGAAGCTCCCCAAGGCGTGGGCGTTTGGGTCTGAAGCCCCCCGGGCCGAGAGCAGGCGCTGCCAGGGAGCTAGAGCCCGCGGCAGGCTGGCCGTCACTCAGCAGGCAGGTGAACCTGCTTCCCCGCGCCCCACTCCATCCACCTCCGCCAGCTCTTACTTCCAGCCTGCTCCCCCCGCCCCGTACCCCCATCCTTTCCCCCCGTGCGGCAGCTGCAGCAGGCGCGTACCAGCCTCCCGAGCCCCCGGCTGACGCGGGGCACTGGCACGCTCAGCCGGCAGCGCTGGCCCCGCTGCAGGAGGGCTAGTCCGCAGGCTGCAGAGGAGTCACTCGCTGACCCAGGGGAGGGAAAGCCCATTTATTTAGGCTGTTTGAATTTGGCACGCACAGAACATATCCCAGTAACGCACGGGAGGCTAAGGGGTTTGTTTTGTTTTTTTCTTTCTTCTTCTTCTCTACAGACATACAGGAAAACTATGCAACTCCCATGTACACACTGCACAAAGGAAACAGCTTTAAGCAACCACCGGTGAAACGTGGAAGCCTTTTAAGATCTCTGGAGCTGGCACAGGAATGCTCTCCACCCCCCATACAAAAGGCATTTCAGTTTCAGGTCAGACTGTCTAGGTGGTATTTCCATGCATTTCTACAGAATTAAAGAAGCTAACAGACAAAAAGCCCAGATCAAGCCATATTAGTCAGGCCGATTGGTTCTACCAAGTTAGATCAATAGTGATTATGAACAAACGGACCAAGTGACCAAAGACTGGGGCTGAGAATACCACTTTTTGAGATGTGGTTTCTTTTCACTGTACTACCCATAGAACTGGAGCGCTCTGATAGAAGTATCGGCATTAGTAGAAGCCTCAGAAGCATCTGACCCGCTAGTAAGTGTGTATTAGAGAAACGAAGGTAGTTCTAAATTAAACTATGTCAACAGAAAAGTAGTTGATAGAATCCCTCAGGCCGAAGGAGAACTCAAGGCACTTCATAACAAGAACATTGAACCTCTAGAACAAGTGAACCTTTAAATATTATTACTGCACCGTGAGTTTACAAGAGTGGATTAGGACTATTTCTCCAGAAAAATGTGTCTGTTTTATGTCTGTTTCACTTCAGGATTGGCCTTTATTAGTACTGCTCTGCAACTGCTAGCACTAAGAATGTAACCCAGTTTTTGTGCCAACAGGTTGTTTTAGCCTAACTTTCACTACAGGTTTTCAGTTCTGTATAAAGTGGTTACAGGGGAAACTGTTTCTGAGTTTGGCCATTTGACCAGCAGCCTCAAAAAGACTGACTGAATTTTGCTTTTTACAACTCGGAAAATTAAGAACAGGAACCAGTTTGTTCTCACACCCCCACCCCCCTTTCATCCCATGATACATTGACACTTTGCAGCGTTGGACCAACATTTTTGGAGACCTTTAGCGTTAATCCATTGGGGACAGTATTGGGCTGCTGGACAACCAATGCAGATATTAATAAACCAAGAGAAATCCTTAGATTTGATTTGTTGAGGGTCATTTGTACGTACGAGCTACATCTCCAAAATGTGCTTTATCCTACCAGACAGCTTCCCTGCAGTTAGTGAAACCCTTGCCTAGAGTGGTTGCTTTACATAACTGATCTGTTAAAACATGGGATGCCTGTAGAGTTGCGGCACTGCATGACATCTACACGGGACTTGCTTCAAAAGCTACGACCAGGGAGCCTCCTGGCTTCTCAGCAATGCAAGCTCGGGGCAGGTCCTCTGGCCCATTTGCTTGGCATTCATGCTTGATGCCTAAAAAAAGAGGCAAAACACTCAATGCGGTATTCCAGCATGCTAGTAATCGATCAAATGTACTTGGTAGTAACATTAGAAGAGGCAATCGGGTCACCAAGCAGGTAAGCCCTGCCTTAGCTTAGGCATTTGGATGGTTTTCTCTGACGTGTGTCAGAGCAGACATCTGGCTACACGCCAAATAGCAATGCAGAAATACCGGGGAGAACGTTTTCACTCCATCCGTGCTCAGACTGTTCCCCTTTTCGCTGCAGGCTCTCTCAGGAGCGCATCTCTCCTTTCTAGGGCTACCCTGGGTATGGCGGGTGAGGAAGCTACACGCAGGCAGGCTCCAATGGCTGACTCGGCTCCCGCTGGCTCTGGAGAGGTGGGTGAAAGAATCAGAGTGAGCATCTGGGCTGTAGAGACCAGAAAGGCTTTGCTGCTCCAAGGAATCAACAATGGATTCTTTTTTTGGAGATCAGGGAGCCCAACCCAAGCCGTCTGATGTGGAGGAAAGCTGAATTTCTTCAGGATTTCTTTTTTTTTTTTTTTTTTTTTAACTTCCACCTGTGCAGCACAGCCTCCCTGGCTAGTTCCAGTCCACTGGCCAGCTGTCGTGTGAAGGCTGGCACTGCTGCACAACGACCCTGTCTGTCTTGCAGGCTGCAAGATTTTGGCCCAGTGCAGCAGGAGGAACTGAAGGAGGTCGGCGCTCTCTGGCTACAAGCCAGGCCGACTGAGCATGAAATCTCTGAATGCTGCAGCAAGATGTTTACTCCTTGGTTAACGGTGTCTGACAGGCTGAACAGAACTTTGCTTCTCCACGTGGAGATGCAATGCCTTTTGAAATGAGTAATCACAACCACATCTCTAGATCAAGCGCATTGTTAATTCCTGCTGTTGCACAGGGTGTTTGAGATCGTGTCTTTCAACAGACACAGGCTTGAACGTCCTCTGCCACAGCAGCAGCTCTAGAAGGAATCTAATGGTTTCTAGCCTGTACGGTGCAGATGTGCTGCTCTGCATGGCACAGCTGTGGTGTCACAGACACTGCCAAACCTGCTCTTGTCCTGCGCACAGTTCTAGTGCCTCTAAAATTCAGTCAGACAGTGTAAGTTTTAGCCAGAGCTCATCTGAGCTGCATCACAGGGCATTTCACTTGTGAAGTTCTCATCTCTCACTAGTATCTCAAAAACCCCAGCCATCCACAACCAAAAACCAAAGGCCAATCCAGCATCCAGCTGCTTTGGGAGGTGGCGGGAGCAGCTGACGGGGCTGGAGAGCATTTGCCAGCAGTCAGTGATGCCCTTGCCCTAAGCTGGAGTGGCGAATTTTGATCTAAGTCTGACGCGGTGGCAGTGTGAGGTCAGCAGCTCTGTTGGTACCAGCGCATTGTTGGGGTTGCCAGGTGAGGAATGCAGGGCGCTCAGCTCCGCCCCGGTCAGCTCCGGGGCACATTGGTCTGGCCCTAAAGCCAGCAGAAGGACGTGGGTACATGTTCTCTGGACCCTCGTTTCTGTTTGCTGCCAGGAAGAGGAAATCCATCCCTTTTCACCCTGCAGGTTAGGAATAATCCCTCTGTCCCGATGGGGACCATCCCAAAGTGATGCTGCGTTGTCAGGAGGGAGGGGGCTGGCACCAGCTGTGCTGGGATGGAGCCGGCTGAGGCCGCTGAAATCCCAAATGACTGGGACGGACCGGGATAGCGATGCCTGTAGTATCAGCTGGGATCTCGCGCGGTGCCCTGGTGTAGAAAGTTGGTCCTGCCGGGGGGAGGCTGGTTCCAGCTGGCGTTGGCAGCCTGCCCGCCTGCGGGCTCTCTGCTGCTTTGTCTGGGATGCTTGGCGAGGCGGGCAGGGAGAGCTGGGCTGCTGGTTGAAACAGCCCTCAACAACCCCCCTGGGGGTTGGAGGCGACGTTTTCATTGCCCTGTCACCCCCTCGCTGCACCAGTGCGGATTCGGCTGGGGGTGAGTTCGCCGCTGTCGGCTGTGAGAAAGGGAAAGGCTCTGAGGTCTCTCCCTGTGAGCACTGAGGTTTTGAAAAGATGCTGATCTCCTTAGTTTTATTCTTATTTTTGCCTCCTCCCTTTCCAGCCACTCCCTCCGTCCCCAGCCCACAACCTCTTAAAGAGGAAATTCAATGATGTTGACAGTTCAGCGCGGGGATGGGAACTCCTGATAGCCGAGGGCTTGATGCATTGATCACGAGAAAGCGAGAAAGCGCAGCCTGGCACCTCCTGGGGAGTGCCCCTGCGCAGATGAACTGCCTGACTGCAGCATCGGGGGGGTTGTGAGCCACGTGGAGGTGATGCCCATGGGGGAAACGCACGAGTGGGACAGCGGGGAAGAGCCTGGCTTCCAGACTCGGGACGAGGTTCAGTTAGCGATTAAGAAGAGTGGAGGCAGCAGCATCTTCCTCCGCGCGGGGCTGCACCCTGCCTGCCAGGTCTCAGACCAGGCAGTACAGTCTCCCTGCGGCTCCGTGTGTTATGGGTGGAGAACCTGAGCGTGGAGAGGAGGGTGGGAACGGATGCCCGCCAGTTAACAGCAGAGGTGGAAAGAGAAGCACCACATCCAGTGCTCCCTTTGCAAGTCTCCTTTCTTCCTGTGGGCATCTGCTGGGGAGATGAGATGGTTAATGACCATGCTTTTGCGCTTTGTTGGCTTGAACTTAGGCCTTTTCCTGGTGTTTGCGTTGCAAGGAGATGGTAGCGTCTTGGTTCTCTGTGTGGCGTCTGTAGCATCATTGCTGGGGTGGTTCTCGTCACTGGAGGCTGGGAGCAGCGACCCAGTGGGATGTGGTCACTGCGTGTCCTCCCTGCCAGGCTGGGCAGAGGCCAGCAGTGCCGCAGGGTGCGGCTGGCAAAGGGAGGCGGCCAGGGCTGCTGCAAAGCTGGGGAAAGCTCTCCCGTGCATGCTTTCCCCTTCCAGGGGGGTGTTCTGTTCCAGAGCTGAGACCCTGGATGCACTTCCACCTGCGCCTGGGTGCAGAGATAAGGCCAGGTGGCCCAGGGAGAGCCCAGGTCTTGGCCAAACTGCACCAGGCAGTCTGGAAACGGGCCCTCTTACTGCCGCAGGGCTGCAGGGATTGCCCAGGGTCGTGCAAAAGCGTCCCATTGGACATGGCATGGGCACTTTGCTCGTGGCTGTCTCTGATTGCATCCCTGGTTTTTTCTTCCCCCTCTTTGGTTCTTCTGGAGCTTGCTGCAGCCAGCGCAAGCAGCCCCTGCGGTGTGGCTGGAGCACCGTGCGCAGGCAGCGCAGCGGAGGAGCGCAAACCTGGGAGGGGGCGGGGGGTGTCATCAGGTTGCCCACACAACACAGATGGACATGGGAAACTCGCTGCTCACAGAGAGGCCGTTGCGCCTCTTTGTTTTCCCCACTAACTGTTGTTGTGGTGTCTTGCAGGCACAGAAGAATAAGGCAGGATGGATGTCTATGACCCTCAGATGCTGAATGTTGCGCTCTTTGGAGGTTTGATGGTGGTATCGGCCATCGGGATCTTCCTGGTGTTCACCTTCACGGAGAAGGTCCTCCGTCCTTCTGAGGAAGCCTTGGCCAAGCAAGGCAAAGGGCTTAAGAAGACTCAGCAGAAGGAAAAAGAGAAAAAGAAGAAAGAGGAAGCTGTTGAGAAAAAAGGAAAAGGAAAGAAAAATCAAGAGAAACCTAATGGACAGGTCCCAGAGGCGCACCAAAGTGCTCCAGTGGTCAGCTCTGTCACCCTAAAGAAAAGCAATGTTCTTCCAGCCCATGAGGAGCAGAAGCATAATGGACCTGTCAAGAAGGTGGCTGCATCCAAGAAGAAGAGCGAGCCAGGTAAGGCCAAGTTCCTCTGCATATATCCCCGTCGGGTAAGCCGGCAGAGGGATCGGAGAAGGGCTGGAGTCATCTCGTTCCCTTAGCAAAGAGCTGGAACGAACCTGCCTGGTGAAAGGCAGGAGATGACCTTGCTGCTCTGCATCACTGGCACCGCTGCGTGGAGCGACAGTCCCCCAGCGAGGCTGTGTCACAATGGAGTCCAGCTTCTGATGCCCACCACGTCTCTGCTCCCTGGCTTTAGCAAAGCGTGCCCAGCTCCGTCTGGAATCGATCAGTGTGATGGAGGGCGGTGGCAGGGCGGCGGGAGCAGTAGCAGAGCCAGGCAGAGGTGGCAGCTGGCTCAGGGAACGCTTGTCTGTGGTGAGCGCCGTCCCCAGCGCTCGTCACGTTGCTTTCAGTTAGAGAGGTATCAAACTTGGCTGTGGACATCTGGGCGGTTGCTGGCGTGAAATGGCAGTTATGGGGTTGAAGTCAACTGAGGCGATGCTACTCAGCCCTGCCGTTGGCTCGAGCGCTCCCAACCCCTCCTCTCTCCTCCCCAGCACCTGTGGACTCGGATGGGCCCCTCCACCTGCCCTACAAGATGCTCGTGTCCACGGTCAGCAGCACGGTGTTCGGCGAGGGGGAGGCCCAGCGTCTCATCGAGATCCTGACGGAGAAAGCGGGCATCGTCCAGGACACCTGGCACGCGGTAGGGCTGCCAGCAGCGCCGTGTCCACCAGGGCTGGGCCAAGCCTCCGGGGGTGCGGAGGGGTGAAGGCAGCCCGTTTTCGGGCAGGCTGTCCCCCGAGGGGCAGCCTTAGAGACAGGAGCTGAATTTTCCCTGGGGCAGAGGGCAGGACCCTGTGCGTGTGGGGTGGAGGGGTTGGATGCGGAGGTGGTGGTCCCCGCTGATGTGCCACCCTGCGCCGGCAGGCCAAGCAGAAGGGTGACCCTGTCACTGTCCTGAAACGCCAGCTGGAGGAGAAGGAGAAGCAGCTCGCCACCAAGCAGGAGGCTGCAGCCGCTGCCAGAAACAAGGTGGAGGAGCTGAGTCAGGTAAGTGCCGCGCAGCCCTCCCGGCACCCCTGGCACGGGCTCTGCGCCTCACGGCTCGCCGTGTGCCTCCCTCTCCCCGCGTCTTACCCGCCCTTGGAGGTGAAGCCCAGGGGTTCTCTGGGCCCTTCATCCATTTGCTGTTTTCTCCCCAAAAAGGGGAGGAGATGCCCACCTGAGCTCCTCTCCTGGGCCTGATCCAGCCCGGGGAGGCACGTGCCCTGTTGGCAGCCGCAGCTGGAGAGGGCTAAAGCCGTGCCCGTAAGAGACTGCAGCTTTCTGCTGCTTTACGGAGGACAGTAAAGCGCCCTTCTCATCTCTTGGCAGAGCCCCTGAGCTGAGAAGGTGTTGATCAGTCCCTTTTTAAGGAGCCTGGTGCTATTTACAGCCCCCTTGCCTGACTCAGCCCCTTGCCTCCACCTCTCGTTGGGTGTTGAAGTCAGAAGGGACCCCCGGCGCGTCGTGCTCAGCACCTCCTGCCCCACAGCCGCCAGGACCCTGCTGCAGCAGGTCCATCTGCCTGCAGGCAGGAGAGGAGAGGGCGAAGCCACCCTGTGCACTGAGTGCTGTGCTAAGCCCCGGCCTGTGCAGGCAGCCCCGGGCAGCGGCACGGCATCACCCAGCCGGCCAAGAGAGCACCCCTGCCTTGGCAGGGGGTGGAGGGGGGGTGTGTTTGGTTTGTGGGGGTGTTTTCATTTTTTTGTTTTCCTGCTTTGCCCCAGACTTGATGTGATGATATTGATCCTGGGGCCGGGGAGGGCAATAAAATTCCAGGCTGTCACGCCTGTCTCTTAGCTGGCCCAGTGTGGAACAACAGTGGCATCCAGTGGCCACTGAGCCCAAAGCTTAATGCAGGAGGAAATGTAAGTGCGGAAGGGTGTAGCTGGGCCTGGGGGCAGCGCCGAAAGGGTTACACTTCTTAGAGTCTTCTGAGCCAGGAGGCCACTTGTTTCGAGTCCCCTTAAAGCAGGGAGGTTCCTGCGCTGAAACTGACCGGGTGGCTTCTCTCCTCGAAGGAGCTGGCGGCCGAGCGGGCCAAGGCGACGGCCGTGGAGGGCAAGCTGAAGGAGCAGCTGCTGGCCCGCGAGCAGGAGATGGCAGCGGTGCAGGCACGCGTGCAGGCCAGCTACCAGGACCATGTCAGCGAAACGCAGCAGCTGCAGGGCAAGGTGAGCCCCACGCGGTGCTCTGCAGCTTCCTCCGCTGGCTGCCGGCTGGCCCTCGGTGGCAGCTGCCTGGTCTTTTGGAGAAGACCGAGGTGGACGAGGGGGCCAGAGCCTCGGGGAGGGGCGAGAGCCCCGCAGTGCTCCTGAGCCGTGGTGCTCACGCTAGAAGAGGGATGTGGGAGCATCCTCACGGGATGCAGCAGCCACAGGGGCTGTCAGCATCAGCAGACACCTCGCTGTGGCTTCCTTGCCCGTCCCTCTTGCCCATGGAGTGGGCTCCTCAGGGGAGAGCCGAGGGGCTGGCAGCAGCGGCATCAACCCCTGTTGGTCTCTCCCTAGATCCGCACCCTGCAGGAGCAGCTGGAGAATGGCCCCGACACGCAGCTGGCTCGCCTGCAGCAGGAGAACTCCATCCTGAGCGATGCCTTCTGCCAGATCAGAAGTCAGATGGAGAGCAAGTAAGACTAGGGGTGGGGGTGGGGGGCAGAGCCTGGGGCCGCCCTCTGGCAAGCTCTGGGGGGGGCTGTCCATCAGGCTTGGCCACCCCCTTTCTGGAGGGTGCTTCTACAGACGCCCCAGCTAGCTGGAGGTAGAGGAGGGAGTGAGGAAGAGATTGCCAAATGGCTTCTGTGGGCCTGGCAGGGGAAACAAGGATGCTTTTCCCAAGTGGAAGGGCAGGGGAAGCCCTCTCTGCTTTGGAGTCACCTGTGCTGATGCTAGCGGAGGGGGCAGAGGGGACCAGAAGGCGCTGCAGCATTTCTCCACACTTCGGAGAGCTTGCGCTCACCAACTTCAGAAGAAATGTCGCTGGCTCTTTGATGGGAGCGGTGCTGCAGAGAAGCGAGACCTGCCTGGTGCATACAGAACAACCAGGAGCTAGGGAGAAGAATTTGGCGCTCCTTTTTTTAGAAAGTCTGAAATGGCTGGTGATTAACAGTGGTCAATTAATTACAGAGCAGACTCCAGCTGCTTAGAGTGCTTTCTCCTGTGTCTGGGAACACAGATCCTTGCGTCTTCTACTTCATGAGAAAGAAATGTCTCCTGTGATGGAAAAGGAGCTTTTGAAATTGATGTATCGGCTCCTTCCACCCCATCCCTGAAGGACCAGGCGTGTCCGAGGAGCAGGCCAACACAACCGTTGAGATGTTTCAAGCCCTGTTATCAGACCCACAGGAGGTTGTGTTCCCCCTGGGTAACGCCAGGGATGCTTGACTGGCCTGCGGGCTGGAATAACGCTGCTTCTGTTGGTGCAGGCAAAACGCTGAGGTGGCCAGGTTACAGGAGTGGTGCGGCAAGCTGATGAACGAGCTGTCTGAGAAGTCAGAGGTGCTGCGGCAAGAGGAGCAGCTGAGGAAGAGCCGGAAGATGAAAGTGGCGGCCTTGGAGAGGCAGATGGAGCAGCTGCAGGTCAGGCAAGCGCCTGCAAACCTGCTCCCGCCGGGTGTGAGGGTGGGGGGGGAAGCCTAGGTGGTGCACCGTGCTGGGTGGTAGCCTCAGGTGAGAGAGGAAACCCAGTGGCCCCTGCCAGCGGGTGCTCACGAGGACGTGGGTGCTCCCTCTCGACTCTGAAGCCCTTGGTGCAGGAGGTAGAGCTTGTGGCTTTGTTATTGTCACCGGGGTGTGGCTGGATTTGGGGGGTTTAGGGGTGTTTAAAGGACACCTCCCAGGTAGAGCCTCTGAGCACGCTGCTGGAGCAGTGGCGCATCGCTGGCTTGTGGCCACCGAGGCAGCTCAGTGGAGACCTGAGGTGACCCCAGATGTTTTGGAGGGGGGAGTCGCCAGATGGCCAAGGGAGACTCAGGCAGACGCCTTCTTTTGACTCCCATGTAGGAAAAACTAGGAAAAAAAAAAAAGAAAGAACCGGGGCCAGGCAGCAAGCAAACTACAGGAGCGACTGAAGGTTACCCAGGACCAACTGGCCAAAGGGAGACTGAAGAAGTGTAAAGAACAGCTTCAGGAAACGGTACTTGTGGTGGCTGCAGCCATCCCTCCCCTTGGTGCTGGTGGAGGGCAGGGGGAAGCGCGTGTCAGGCGGTGGTTGAAAACCGGAGACAAGGTGGCACTTGCTGCCAGAAACCATCTGGGTGGCTTTTGGGAAGCTCTGGGAGCACAGGAGATGGTGGCCATGGTTCTCCCTTCTCAAAAGGCAGGACCTGGCCCATCTGTGAAACGCTTTGATGCTTGAGCTGCCACGAGAATAAGGTTGAGACCCAGTTGAGTAACCCACCTCTCTTTTCCTTCTCCAGAGGGAAGAGGACAGCGTGAAGGAAGGGACTTCAGTCTGACCAGTCTGTGACCTAGACCTTACCGTCACCTTACCAAAATGCCTTACACATTCCTAAAACGAAAACTAAAAATATATGCCTGATTTACTGTAGAAAAAAGTTGCAAGCCATTCGTGACCTAAAACCTAGTTTTGAAACTTAAAAAAACCCCCAGACACAAAAACCCAACCAGTAAACACTGCAGGCATATGTTTGTAAGGAAATCGTCATACTGTTTTGTACAACTACCGTTTGTTCCCAAGGGCACCGCACCGACCACATCGGGGCAGGCAGAACCCACAAATCTGTGAAAAGGGAAGACTCTGTTTGTACATCAACTGGTGAAATTTTTTTTTCTTTCTTTTTTTACTTTTTTTGGTTTGTTTTGGGTTTTTTTGTTTGTTGGAGTGCAAGAAGTGTGAAAGTGAGACCCAGCATGGAAGGAAGCCTCTCTTTGATGGGTGGCTCTTGGCGCGTATCCTTTTGTGTATTTCTGGGTGTCGACGCACTTACAATGATGTAGTGAAAAGAGCTTATTCTTGCTTCATTTTCCGGGTTATTATTTACTAATTTTTTATTAAGTTTGCAAGCCAGCCAGGTGTTTGGAGTCACTGAAGAAGGACCCTGCTGTGGCCGGGAGCAGATCCTTTACTCCCCGCCTTGCTTGCTGTGCTGCAAACAGCCACCCCCTCTGTTTTTTCTCCAAGATACGCAAAGGAGAGAAGCCTTCCCTTCCAGCCACGAGTGTTCTCACACTGGCGGTGCACCCCGAGGTCCCCTGCCACGGGGTCAGGCTGAGCGTGGGGACAGGGCAGAGCAGCACAGCCTCGCCAGCCCAGCGCAGGCTGCTCCTGCTCTCTTAAGCCTCAGCGCACCCCTGAAATTCTGTCCCTGCGGGTGCTGCGTGGTGGTGGTCCTTGGGCACTGCCAGGCTCTTCAGCCTTCTCTCTCCCCTTCTTGTGGCTTTCCTGTTGAAACTCCACACAAACCCACCCTTTTTCCCCCGAGTTTTCTTCTTTTTAAATAATTTTTCTTTTTTTATTTCAAGTTGGTTTATTGGGAAATGGCAGAGACCACGTCACAGCTTGGTGCCTGCCTCCTCACAATAAAGCTGCTGAGCCCGGCGCTGACATCAGTGGGATCTGAGGAGCTGGTGGGGGGAAAAGGCCCCCAGAGTACTTGGTACCTCTGGGGTGTGTGAAGAACCAAGGCCAGGAAGGGGGATGAAGGCCAGACCCGCCTCCATTTTGTTCCCAGAGAAGTCTGCGTGTGCTCAGCCTCTATATTAGACACACCAGAGATTCCACGCAGGCAGGACTGGGTAGACACGTGTCCTGTCCCCCCAGCACTGCAGCTTTGGGGGTCACGATGGAGAAGGGATGTGCAAATCACACTTGGGCTCTGGGGTATGTGCGTGACCTGTCTCTGATCAGGCAAGAAAAAGGGGTCCTGCTGAATTCTGGCTGAGGGAATGGCAAGCTGAGAGCCCACCACCCACACCCACCCCCACTGCCTGGTGATTAACAGTGGTCAATTAATTACAGAGCAGACTCCAGCTGCTTAGAGTGCTTTCTGCTGTGTCTGGGAACACAGATCCTTGCGTCTTCTACTTCATGAGAAAGGAATGCCTCCTGTGTCTTTGGCTGTACCCTGTTTCATAATAATGCCAATGAAAGTGCCTGAGGGCCACTTTAGACTGGTTTCTTGACAAATTTTGCTTATTTGTCGTTTCAAAGTTTGATTCATCCTCTCCACTTTTCCACTAAATTGTGGTCTCCAAGACGCATGCAAATCCCAATTAATACCCAATACTTTGCTAACACTTTGGACTACTTCAGCAACAAAGTGTGGACCTCTGTCAGAGAAAATTCCAATAGGAACTCCAGATCTCGGAATTATTTCTTGTAATAACCACTTTACAACCTCTTTTTGCTTGTGTGGTGCGACAGGGAAGGGCTTCTGGCCATCCTGTAAAAGTATCAACCCTTACCAGGATGTACTGGTACCCATTTTGTCTAGGTAACTCTGAAAAATCTACTTGCCAATAATCTCCAGGTTCTACACCAGATTTCAGTCTACCCATTTGAACCTCAATCACTGGATTATTTTTCAAACATACTTCACACTTTGCAGTTACCATATTAGCTATTCCCAACATCTTAACTGATATTACTTGCTTTCATAAAGATGTTACTAAGGCTTCTGCTCCCCAGTGACACTCTTGATGTCTCGTTTGAATTATCTCTCTCATCACAGGAGGTGGAATTACTACCTGTCCATTAGGAGTTATCCACCATCCAGCTAAGTTTTTCTTAGCATTTAATAACTGACCCAATTTGTCATCTTCCTCTGAATATCTCGGTTTCTCCCTGGGAAGGGTTACTGTTTTAGAAGGAATTATTGCCATTTGCAATGCTTGTTTCTTTGCTACCCTTTTTGCTGTTCTATCAGCTAAATTATTCCCAGCTATTATTTTTGCATTCCCAATCTGGTGTGCCTTACAGTGCATGATTGCTACTTGATCTGGCTTTTGAACTGCTTGCAATCATCGTAAAATCTCTGTTTGATGCTTAATGTTTGATCCTTGAGAGGACAATAACCCCCTCTCTTTCCACAAAGCTCCATGGACATGCACTACCCCAAAGGCATATTTTGAATCAGTCCAGATATTTACTCTCTTGTCTTTGCTTAGTTCTAAGGCTCGAATTAAAGCGATGAGTTCCACCTTATGGGCTGATGTGGTACTCGCCAATGCTCCTGCTTCTATGACTGTAGTCTCTGTTGTTACCGCATATCCGGCGTATCGGACTCCTTGTTCCATAAAGCTGCTTCCATCAGTATACAGTTCCCAGTCTGGTCTCTCCAGTGGCACATCCTTCAGATCTTCACGACCGGAATAAACATACTCGATGGTAGCCAAGCAATCATGTTCCAGTCGTCCTTCTTCCTGTATGGAACTTAAAAACACTGCAGGATTTACCAGGTTAGTTGTCTTTAGAATCACATCATCCTGTTCAGTCAATACCACCTGGTACTTCATCATTCGGCTGGGGGACAGCCAATGTCCCCCCTTCTGTTCTAGGACAGTTATCACCATGTGTGGGACATAGACTGTTACTGTTCTTCCCAAAGTCAATTTCCGAGCTTCTTGCATGAGCATCACTGTTGCAGCCACTGCTCGAAGGCAGTCTGGCCACCCTTTACTCACTGTGTCCAGTTGTTTAGAGAAATATCCGACTGGTCGTTTCCAGCTTCCTATCCTCTGGGTTAACACGCCCGGTGCAAGGTGTTGTCTTTCATGTACAAACAGCTGGAAATCTTTGGTTAGATCCGGCAGTCCCAAGGCAGGTGCAGACGTTAGGGCACGTTTCAACTCTGCAAAAGACTTTTGCTGTTGTGGGCCCCATACAAAGGGAGAGTTCTTTTGGGCCTCGTACAGCGGTTTAGCTATTAGCCCATAGTTCATGATCCAAAGGCGACACATTCCCAAAAATGCTCTGAGTTCATGAATATTTCTCGGCTCAGGTATACTACAAATAGCTTCTTTGCGATTTTTTCCTAATTGTCGTTGTCCTTTTGAAATCTCAAAGCCCAGATATATCCCAGTCTGGCAGGCTACCTGGGCTTTCTTCCTGGATACCTTATACCCATTTAGTCCCAGGAAATTCAAAAGGTCAATAGTCACAGGTAGGTCTTTCTTCTGTAGCTATCAATATGTCATCCACATATTGTAGGAGTAAATGCCCAGGCTTGATTTATCCTGTTTCCAGATTTCAACTTCCTTTGCTAAATGATTTCCAAAAATATTTGGACTGTTTTTAAATCCTTGGGGTAATCTAGTCCATGTCAGCTGCATCTTTTGCCCGGTTTGAGGATTTTCCCATTCAAAAGCAAACAGTTTTCTGCTTTCCTTTTCCAAAGGTATACAAAAGAAAGCATCTTTTAAATCAAGCACTGTAAACCACTGATAATTCTCCCTCAATGCTGTTAACAGTGTATAAGGGTTGGCTACCACAGGATAAATATCCTTAACTATTTGATTTACTGCTCTCAAGTCTCGTACCAGTCTATATTCACCCGAACGTTTTCTGACTGGTAAAATAGGAGTGTTATACTCAGATTCACATTCTTCCAAAATTTTATACTCCAAAAATGTATCAATTTCTTCAATTCCTGTCTCACTTCCGGTTTGATTGGATACTGTTTAATTCTCACTGTTCCTGCGCCTTCCTTCAAATCTATTTTAACCGGTTCTGCTAGTTTCGATTTGCCAGGAATATCTGTCTCCCATACAGTAGGGATCACTGCCAAATCCACCTCCGGTGGAATTTCTGGTTCCTTTACCTTTTCTTGTATCATCAAAACTTCTCCCGTTTTTGACTCGGGTATCTTCAAAAAGAGTTCTCCTTCATCAAAAACAATTTGTGCATTTAATTTAGATAACAAATCTCTTCCTAACAAGGGTACCGGACATACTGGTACATACAAGAATTCATGTGTAATTATCTTATTTCCAAATTTCAAATCCAGGCGTTGCAGGAATGGCCTGGTTTTGTTCCAATTTTTCCTTTACAGGTATTTAATAAAAAAATGACGCTTCTGTATCCACTCCCAACCTCACAATTTAAACAACATTTTTTTCCACTTTCTTATTATCAGAAGTTATAGCCATTACCAAATTATCTCTAATAGTTAGCTTACATTCGTCCTGCCAATCCTTTCTTTGTCTTAAGTAAAAAAACCAAATCCACATCTGGCATTTTATTCCATTTCCCTTCTCTTTTACAATACAGCATTCACTGCAGAATAGTGTTATAATTCAGTGTCCCATTCGTGGGCCACTTTTCCTGATCATCCAATATATATAAAGGCCACCAATTATTACAATACTCAAATTATTACAAACTCAATCATCTGGCTCTTTTGCAGATCATCCTGTAAATTTCCCCAATGTGCCAATAAACATCCCAACAAAGAATTTTTCGGGATTTTGTCATCTACAGCAAGATTACCCATGCTTTTACTTTTAAACAACCGAGTTAACTTAGTTGCCATGGTGTAATTACTCACAGTACAATACACAATTATTCAACTCTGTCACTCCGATCCGCGGATCCACACTCCCACTCGCTTTTGTTCTCAATTATACGTCTCACCCTTACAACCACACTCACACTTTCCCACAGTTACTTTAAACAAACATATAACACAATATTATACCTCTTAATTTTCTTCTTAATACACAAACTCACAAAACAACAAAGAAAACAAACATATAACACAATATTATACCTCTTAATTTTCTTCTTAATACACAAACTCACAAAACAACAAAGAAAACAAACATATAGCACAATATTATACCTCTTAATTTTCTTCTTAATACACAAACTCACAAAACAACAAAGAACACCAAAAACTTCTAACTTCTTGTTAGAGGCACTACCTTAGAGAACACTATAGCATATAGTTTCTCTTGTTTCCACTTTTGTCCAACCCTGCAATAGCTTTCGCTTATGTCTTACGGGCAGACGCCTAGGCTTCCACTTCCACAAGGATCCTTTTAGTCCAACCCTGCAAGAGCTTTCACTTATGTCTTACGGGCAGACTCCTAGTCCTACCCTGCGCAGCTCTTTCTCCGCGTCTGACAGGCAGACTTACTCAGTGGGACTCCAACCCACTGGTGGGACTCCATCCCACTCTTTCCCATACAATTATTATAGTGGGACTCCTACCCACTTCCTCTAGTGCACTTACTACAATTAAAAAAAGAAGTGTCTTACCCAAAAATCCAGGGAACGTCGCGAAGAGCCTTACGGATCGGGGATCGATGGGTGTCCCCGAGAAATCCTCGGTGCCGGCCGGAACCGATCAGGTCCCCGACTCCTCCGGTCTCCTTCAGCAAGGTCCCATCTGGGTCGCCAAAACTGTTACCGAAATCTCGGAATGAAGAACTTATCGACACCAATGTGATGTAGATAAGCAGACACTTCTTTATTGACGGCCGGGTGCGTGAGCGAGTCCTCTCACGATCAACGCACGCCAGGTCCCAAAATCAGATTCCATATATAGAACTTATTCATACATATTCATTAAATATTCATGCATAATCATAACATTTCCTGTAAATCATTAACATATTCTCCTCCCATATCCGATTCTGCGCAGTAGAGCTTAGAAAGGTCTAGAAATGGGTCTGGGGTACGATTTGGGTAGGTGGTGTATGAGTCGGTGGTCGCGATCTCCCCCTGCCGGAATTACCTTTTACTGAAGTTCACGGTTTCTTGGCAGGTAACTACAAGCTGTTCCAGTCGACTCTCCCCAGTTCCCATTCATCTCATATTCTGACATTTCAGTACACCTCTGCATACAGAAGACTGGTTAAATACAAAGAAACCTTTCAAACCCTAAAGTCATTACCTAAGTTTTAACAATGGTTCCAGCCCCTTCTTCTAGCCTTGGTACAGGACGTACGGAAGATCTCATAACAACTTTTACTGTGCAGCTATAAGTTTCTTACAAGATTTTTTTTCTTATCCTTCTATATTTTAATTTTATTAAATGATTTTATAAAATCAATTAATCAATCAAATCAATCAATCTTATTAACAAATCGATAACAATCTTGTCTGGGCTGACGAGCAGGGCTGAGGAATGGATTTGGCCCTCTCCATCTCCCTGGGAGGGCGGAAAGGTTTGGGCTGGAAAACCAGAGGAGTTCAATGGCAGGGACGCAGCTGAGTGTGGGAGCAGGGTGCTTGGGTTTGAGAGCAGGCTGAGATGCCAGCATTGGATGCTGCGGTGCTTGCAGGCTTTGCACAGGTTCCATGTGGCTTCTGCCATGCAGCTCCATGAAGGCACTTTGCAGCTAGTGGTTTCCCTTGCTAAGCACCTGTGGCTGCTTTGTCAAGTCCTCTGAGTGTGAAGCCTGGCTCCAGCTGTGCTGCTTGCCTGCAGCAGGCAGGAGTCACTTCTGTGCCGAGCCGGGGAGGCTCTGGCATTGCTTCTGAGGTGGGGGAGCGGTGGGCAGGAGCACGTGGTGGCAGCCCGGTGAGTGCATCTGAGGCCAAGCATGAGAGCCCTGATGGGTCTCACCTTGACGTCTGTCTTGGAGTTCTGCCTTCTGAGGCAGGAAGCATCACCCAGCGTCCGGTTCCCTTTCTTTAGAGCGCTTCTGTCTTGGAGCCTGGAGCACACCGGGGTGTCATATCTGAGCTCTGCAGTTCCTGCTCAGATTTGTGGCTGGACACCATGTGGGAGACGTGTTGGAGTGAGTTGCCACAAGCTAGCTGGCTGGAGAGCCAGCTTTTATCTTCCCTGACCGGACTGTAAAGCCCCAGATAATGTATGCTGGTTTTCCAGCGGAGGGTTCCTGGTTCCCTGCCGAGCAGATGTGCTGATTTGGTTTGCTTGTGGCCGCGAGTCTCATGGGAAGCGTTTGTTTATGCCGTATGCTGCGCTGAAAATGCGTGAAGCTCCCTGGCAGCCGAGATGGCCTTGTAAGTTGGATGTCCTCAGCTGGCGTGTGTGTAGATGTGTGCACGGTTAATTGGAACAAGCTCATTAGGTGGCTACTCACCAGGTGCAACAACAGAGGACACCCCAAAGGCATTGTTGGAGCTGTGGCAACACAGTGATTTGCCTGTTCTCTTTTGCGTTGATGTGCTTGGGGTCCTCCCCAGGCAAGCAAAATAGGAATTAAGTTCTTGCTTTGTAAGTCAGCGTGGAGGTTTTTCTGTACTCCTTAAAGAAATGAGTAGCTTGTCTGCAGTGTCTGGATGAATTTACCTGAAGCTGGGATCTGTGAGTTTTTGCTTAATTTCGGGATGTCAAAAAGTGTTAGGGTAGAGCTGGGTCTTTCAAGTCCCATAAAATAAGAAGTGGGCAAATCCATCCATCCCTTGGTCCAGTTAGCCAGAAAGGGAGGGGAAATGATTTCTAGTCCAAAGTAGTGCTTAGTAAGTGCTGTACATACCTCTCTTTGATTTTTGTCGGTGCTTGAGACCTGCTTTCTGGGGGTGTTTTCTCCTCTTTCCCTTTCTTGCACTTTTTGAGATGCAGATGGAGAGGTTGTCAGCAGGCTGGTGGTAGAAGAACAGCCCATGGACCTGTTGACCCATGCGGCCGGCAGGATGAGGATGCTGGAGAAGAGCTGCCATGAGGATAGCCTTAAGTGGCCCTGCTTTCACATACGTTGCGTTTATATTTGAGCTAATTGCTCATGCAGCTTGAATGGTTTCATGCTTTTCTTTCTGCTGTTACAGCTTCGAACGCCTGTAGGGAGCCTTGAGTTTGGGTGTTAATAAGTGAAAAAAGGGGCCCTCGTTCTCCATGGAGAAAGGCTCTTGGTCACTGTGGCAATTTCATGCCTGGAAGGAGTCCTGTTTGCTGGATCATTTTTGCAACCTAACCAAATTAGCTTTGAGAAACCATAGTTGATAATCAGAGTACGGAGCTCTGTGCTCCATTAGTTAAAACCATCACCAACCTCCTTGCACAAAGGGTGGGCATTCGGTTTGCAAAGTAGGAGAGCGGTCTGATTTTGATGCTCGGGGCAGCAGCGATCCCCGGCTTTAAGGTTGTTCCTAATACTCTGAGCACTTAGTAGGGTCAGGCGCAGAGTCGCATCGGGTCAGCTGCTTTTGCAAAATGAAGCAGTGAAGTGACATTTCCCTTTTGTTCCCACCGAAAAACTTTTGAAGAGTAATAAAGGACAGTTTGGGTATTAATCGAGATTTGGATAAAAATTCCAGTAAATAGTTCCAAAATAGATGGAAGTTGGAGGGAGAAGGTGAGAAATGCCAGCAGGCTCTGATGTGTGCGTGTGGCTTGTGAAAGGCTGTTTTGGCTGAGGGAATGTTTATTGTGGGGTTTTACTTCTATCAATCTTCACTCTTCTGCTTCAACATGGTCTAATTATGAGACAGGGTGGGGAGGCGGCCTGCTGTCCAGTTATGAAGGATGCCACAGCCTGGAGACACAGCTGTCTCCTTTGGGTCTGCCATGAAGGGGATTCTGGATTTTCAAAGTCCTGTTGCTGTTCCTTGCAGGCCAACTGAGGCATCGCCACTGGAAAGCCCTGCTCGTTCACAGGGTCCTCCAGGATGGCTGGTGGATTCCCGAGGCAAGTGGTAGTGCCTCGTAATCCGAAGCTAGTCAGAGAGACAGAGAAGCCTGCAACTGTAAGTACCTGCTGCGGCCAGGTAGGAGCTGTGTAAGGCTGGAAACTGCCCCCGCGTCCTTCCTCTACCTGCCCCTCCTGTTGTCTGGCCGCACTGTGAAGCTGGACACCACCTCCGCGTCTCTCTGCTGCCATGCTTCTGTCGGAGGTGGTGACCATGGTGCAGTAGGGGATGAACTGTGTGCTGCTTCAGGGCAAGCCCAGAGTCTGTCTGGGTGTGCCACCGGAGCCAATTTTGATGGACATACCAGACATTGCACCGGAATAGCTGAAGCATGAGCATGTGCTTCGTTCTGTCCCCTTTGTGTGGGCAGCAATGTTTTGTCATGTCGGGATGCTTGCCAGCGCTGCTCTGACCATACCTGCCCTCCAGGCAGCTGGGCACGTGGTGGGCTGCTCAAACTCTGCCTGAAGGTTTCGAGAGGTATGGCTGGTCCCAGATGGAACAGGTTCCAAAACAGTTGTTCTGTCCCGTATCCCCTGTGGAGCACAGACCCAGCGCTGCAGACAGCAGCAGAGTCAGGGCAGTTCCTCCTCCCCATCCTCAGATGTCCTTTGCTGACCAGAGCTCACCTGACTGAAGGCGACCTGGCGCTGAGGCTCTGTCGAGGAGATCTCTCTGCATACTTCTGTGCAGGGGTCTCGGAGGCCAGAACAGAGAAAACAAGTGCTAATTCAAAAGAGATAACTAAAACTTGGAGCCATTCCTCTCCACCTCAGTTTTGGCACAACACTGCTTCTCTGCTTTCCTCTGACTCACCCAGCAGTGACGTCTCCACACGTGTGGTGGTTGTAAGCGTTGTGCAAGGATGGAGTTAGGGGGTTGCTGGTAACTCCTCCCGACCTTCTTCAAAGGTCACTGGCTCAATCCAGCAAATCTGAAGAGGAAACAAATGCCCGAAGAGCCAAATCCCCCCAACATGTCACATCAAATCACAAAGGAGAAGCTACTGGGACAGAGCCACTTGGTTGGAGCGTGTGTATTCCGCTCTCTATCATTAATTTACTGATGTTAAATATTTCAGCGGGTAATTATGGGACTTCCAGGACTATCCTAGTGGCTGTGATCACAAATTATTCATCAGTGGCTCTTGCACAAGAAGAGCCTTTCTGAATGAAGGCATTTCTGTAGCTCCTGCTGGTGTTTTGCATTTCAGCTGACTCCCTCTGCCTTCCTGAAGGAGATGACTCTTAGCACCAAGCAGGGGCTGGCCAGCACTCGGGAGATGCGGCGGCCCCAGATTACCCAGCTTCTCGACGTGAGCGAAGCCTCCCGTCATAAGGTAGCCTTTTCTTGCCCTTTTCCTTGCTGTTTGACGTGACATTTGAAGTGGGCCTATGCTTGTGACAGGCTTGCCTCCAGCTTATCTAAATACTTTGGTGGTTAAGTCCTGTTGTCGTTTCAAACTGCTGCTGGTGGTGGTGGAGTTCCTTCTGCTGGGGGAAAGGTGAAATGTTTTCCCCCAGTGAGCTGTTGAAGTCCTGGCCTGCGCTAAGCCCATATAAATCACCTCTGCTGAAGTTGGTGGCTTTTGCTGGAGACGAGCTACTGTGGCTAAAACATGATACTGGAGAAAGGCTGGGGGGGGACACAAGAATGCAAGCTTGCAATTTCGCACCCTCCTGCTGAAATAGGCAGCCCTTGGTCTGGTGTAGTCTCTGTCAAACGCTTGGGGTCATCGGATGGCCTCAATGGTGGCAGCGTTGGCCTTTGAGGGCTGAGGGCTTATGGTAACTACTCAAGGTGTAGCTCAAGCAATTGCATGAATGCTTTGGGTTGGAAAAACGAGTGGGACCCTTACAGGGTGTTAGATTTTGCAGGCTGCCAGGTACACAGGGGAGTGGCCCTGGGCAGAGGGGAGCGGGTGTGCTTTATCTGGATCAGTGTTTGCTTACATGTATGTTGAAAGCTGCTCTTCTTACACATCTGCTTAGTATAACGCACGTTCCAAATGGGTAGGTGACTGAGGTAGGCTGTTGAGTGGAAAAGTGCCAGCAAGAGACCTGTAACAAATTGGTTGGGGATTGCCCTAGACAGCACGTGAGGTTGGGAACGCCTCGGACGAGCGCACACAGAACTGGCCGTGTGCTGTGGCCGCTGGCTTCAGCACGACCCTGACTCCTGTGGAGAAGCAGGAGACGTGCCTGTGTCTTGTGAGTGCGAAGAGTTCAGCTGGAAGGGGGGAGGCAGAGCAGGGAGGGATTTTCTCCAAGTAATGCCTCTGTGCTGTAAGCGTTTGCTGTTTCTGTGTGTCGTCAGGCACGCTTCTGTAGTGGTATTAACTGACGTGGCAATAATGGACTGTAATGAAGCATCCGTTGAAAGCTCATGGGAAAAGGAGATGCCAAGTCCAGCCTTACTCAAGTTGTGCAGTAGTGCTGGGGAAGGAGCTGAACCTTACCACCTCATCTGTTGCTTTCTTAACGGCGGTGTTCCTTTTTGGCCTGTCTTCTCTTCCTCATGGTTTCTAGGCTGTGTATCAAAAAAGAGATTTGAGGATGGGTTGGACTTGGTCACTGTCTCAGGGTAAAGATAATCCCCAAACTGTTTCCCATGGAGTCTCCTGTAAATGCTTGGCTTTCACTTGCTGCACGAGTGCTTACGGCTCTCGCAGTAAGTGCTCTGGAGCGGTGTGACCGTGTTAGCCCAGGGCTCTGCCGGAGGTAAGCGCTGCCTTGCCTGTTGGAGCAGGAAACCTGGAGAAACGGCCAGCAAAAGAGCTGCTCGCTTGAGCCTGCTCAGTGTGGCCCAGAAACATTTGATCTGCTCAGAGCACAGGTGGGTGAGCTGCCGTTCCCCTGGCGTGAGCTGGGCAGGCGTACTCACCGGGAGACTGTACTTCACTGGGGACCGATGTAGTATTCTCTGATTGATGAATCTTTCTCCCAGCGGCTGAAACTCTGTTTTGCATCTGCCGTTCTCAGCACCTTCCCCGAAACAGCGCTCGTTCCAGCCTTTCCCCTCAGAGGTGGTATTCCAGAGCTACGTCCCTGATGAGGTCTATGAAGTGCCACTGATTCTGAGGAACGAGGACAAGGTAAGTGCTGGGATGTGGAAGTTTAACCCTGTGCTGGAACTGGAGAGCAGTGTTGTCCGCGCGGTGCACAGCACAGCCAGTCACCTGCTGCAGCACAGCGCATCCGGAGTAAAAGGTCTCGCCACCTTTATTTTGCAAGATGGTGGAAATCTTGCCATGCTGAGGTTTCTCGCCCTGGTTTTGGCTGTGTGTTGGTAGTCCCTAACCGAAAGGAGCTTTTCTAGTCAGCATCCTTCCCCCTGAAAGCCCTGGATGGCTGGGAATGTTGAGGGCTGTACAGTTCTTCCCTGCCCTCGTGCTTTCCCTCGAGTGTGCACCGCGTCCTGGTGGCTCCGTGGTTAATCTTGGTTTCCACAGGGCAGCTCTGCCTCTGGGTGAGCTGCACAGAGAGCTGAACGGGCTGTCAGAGTGCAGGGGTTGAGTCTTCTCCGCTTTATGCTGGAGTAAGTTATAATTAGTGGTAACAGCGCTTCAGGAAAGGTGGTTTGAAACAGCAATGGAAACAGACTGATGTAGCAGAAGCAGTGGGAGGCCTTTAGGTGCTGCTTCAGGCTGCTGCTAAACTTAATTGGGTTCTGCTCAGGCTTTTCTGAGGCAACATGACGCTCTGCTTCCTCTTTGGAGAGCCACAGCACGTTCAGAGTCAAGTGCCCTTGGAGGTCTCCACCTTTGCTTGAAAAACCTGATCATTTTGAGATTTCCCAAGAAAGTTGCAAATGGAAAAGTTGGAAAATGTCAGCAGTTTTGTTCCACTGTAAAGAGGGAATTTGAGACCTTTTGAATTTCAGTTGGGGAAACATTTGCTGGAATGAGGCATGTGCCAAGAGCAAGCTGGTGGGAAAAGGCAGAGGGAGGAAAGGAGCTGAGCTCGGTGTTCTCTCCCTGCGCACTTTCCTACACGCAAGGGTTTCTCTTGATCTGTAGCAGTAAGTGCACTGGCAGCAGAGAAAGGTCAGGAAGAGAGGTGTAATTAAGGACACTCTTCTGTAATGAGGAATAAGAGGTATGTGTGAGGGGAGGGTGGGATGGGAAGATGGAAGTGTGCGCAAGAGCCGGTGAATTCCCCCCAGATTTCCAGATTTACCTGCTGGGGGGGACAAACAGGTGGACAACAAAAAAAAGCTGCCAAGGCAGCGAGTGGAAGGACAGCGGGAGAAGTCCAAGTATTTCCTGAGAGAACAGGTTTTGACAGGGATGTGGGTGAAAAGGGAAGACCCTTTGGCTAGGAAGGATGCGTGTGTGGTCCCTCAGTTATTCCTGGAGAGTACTGCACCATTCCTGGTCTGGCATTTAACTTGGGAACGTGGATAAGATGTGGCATGGGTGCCTGCAGCCAGGGAATGACACTGGTGTGGTCTACACTGGGTTTTGGGCACCCCTTGCTGTAGGTATCTTCTTCCCAATTAAAATGTGCCTCAGTTTCTCTCTTCCTACTCTCTGCTTCGTTCCCACTGAGTCTTTTGGCTTCAGCTGCTCCATTATCCATGCAGCACCTCAAAATGGTTATCTTTGCCAAGTACCAGCCAACAGGCAAACAGTTGATTTGCTCTGTTCATGCTTCCTCAGGTGGAAAAGAACATCTGCATAACATTTCTGCCCTTCCCAGTAAGGAATAATAAACTTGTCCAGCTGCGCCTTGGGATTTACGTGCCCTGTAAAGGGGGAGGCAGTGTGTGAATGTGGGTTTTTTCCAAACCGAACTAGTTTTGAAGCTGGTAAGACCTCAGCCATTGGAGAGCGTGGGTGTAAAAGTAAGATTAGCTCTAAGGAAAATCCTTGGTATGTTCTAAATACAGAAAGGTAGAGATGATAATCCTGAGAGGGTGTTCTATTCTAATTTTGTTGGCTTTTGGCAATGTCCTGGAGAAGAGCAGTGTTGTGCTCTGTCTCAGAGTTTTCGCGCTGGTTTCCCAGATTCTTCTGAATCTTATACTGCACGGCAGCCTGAAGTTGTTTGCCCCCTAAAAATCCAGCTGACAGCAAAATGTATTCCAAATAGAGGCTCTGTAATCGTGCAACTACAGAAGTGCTTCGCTATATACTTACTGCTCTTACCTGTTGCTAGGTAGGTTTTGTACCTGTGTTGTACAATTGCTTTTCTGTCTTCAGGCTGTTCCTCAGCACCCTCAGGTGTTCTGGGTGGCTTTTGCTGAAGGTCTTAGCCACACGTGCTCCTCTCCTAAGGGACTTGGTGACCAAACTGCTTGTGTGCACTGTGAAACTGGCTCCTGGAACCCGCTGCCCCAGGACACTGCTGGGTTCCAAGGGCGTTTGGAGAGTTCAGGACTGCCTTGGCCACGGGTTACCAGGCTCGGGTGGGTGGTGCAGAACGAGCCTCCATTTTTTCCAAGCCTCCTGTGGGGTTGTTGTTTGTCAGTGAAGCTGCCCGTGAGTCCAAATCACCTGCTTCAGACTTTGAGATTTGGTGCTCAGGCGTCGCTCTCGATGTGCTTGAGAAATGCCTGCGTGCTGTCTGTGTGCTGGTGGTGTCCCAGAGGGCAGAACCGTGCAGCAGGGTGCCTGCAGGGACTGCTGGGGGTGGGCAGGGATCCCCAGGGATCTGGCTTGCCTGCGCTGGCAGCTGCCTGGCTACGGTCACAGGCAGCAGGAGCCTCCGGAGAGCAGAGGTTGGCTTTTAAAACTGAGACTCCAGCGCCAGTCAGTGCCAGTCATGTATCTCGAGGCAGAAGATGCCTTTGGAGCCCATAGTTGATAGCCACAGCCTGGGGGGGGTCGCCTGGCTTTCCATCACTTTGCCAAGTTGCTGGCTCTCATCCTCTGCATCAGCCTTTCCTTGTAGCGTATTGTGCTTCTCCCTTGCTTCTTTACAGCTCCCTGTGAATTTTCCTAGCCATCCTCTGTTTGTGGGGTTGTCTCTTTGTCTTCCCATGTTCCTCCTTTTGCTCTTCAGGCCTGCTTTTATTCCCAGTGAGGCCACAGTATGTGTGGTCTCCTCCTCTTGCTGGTCTGCATGCATGACTGTAGCACTGCAGCTTGAGTGCCCCGCTCAAACCCAGCATGTTAAAGTGCATTTCTTCCTTCCCCCAGGATTAACACGTACTGTTTGGCCTTCAGATAACACAGTTCCCTTCTAGGGGCATGACTGCCTGGGTGTGTACGGGCAGAAGCCGGCAGGTTCTTTGGGCCTGTTGAATACACGGGTGGCTTGATTCGGATATTATATCTCGGTGCTGCTGGTGTCTTCCCTGCTTGGCCCTTCCTTCATTGCCCTGCTGCCTCTGGCCGTGAGCTGTTTTGCCCAGGCAGAAGGGATGAATGTTGACTCTTGTGTATTATGTGCACGTACCTCCAGAGCTAAAAGTGCTTTGGAAAGGTGGTTAAGGAAGGCTATCGGCAGGTCTCTTCTCCTCCTGTTTCCACAAGCTGCAAAATCATACTTTCTTACCTTTTCTGCAGGTTCCTCAGCTGCTGAAGGTCACCTTGGAGAGGTCACCTTATTTCAAGTTGATCACCCACCATGCCGTGTGCCGCAAAGTACCGCCTGGCATGCTTGCGACTTTCCACATCGTTTTCACCCCCAATGAGAACAAGGTGAGACTGGAGGTCCCAAGAGACAGGTGCCTTCAGCGGGAGGCGAACCTGCGGGGCTGGGTTCAGAACAGGGCGTCTGCTGTGGGGTTTGCGGCACTGCTAATATCTGTCCGTTGCTGTATGGTTATGGGTTTGCTCTGATAATTATAAATACAAAAGCCTATTTAAAATTGACCTGTTGTTTGGAGGACGCGAAGTTGAGCCTGATCAGAGTGAGGACCACCACTTTTGAAAACTGGAGTCACTGGGATGTGTATCACGTTGGACACAGCAGTGAGACAGCGGAACATTCTGTCTGAAGCCGGCACTTTCCTTGCGCACTGGTTATAGCCCGTGCCGTGCTGCAAGGTTTGCTCTAGGCTGTGGTCAGGCAGCCTGTGGCTGGTCACATCCTGGCTGGCAGCACCATGCGATGCCACCGCAGCAGGGACTGACAGGCTGTGCATTCCCTCCCCGTGCTTTCCTGGGCATTTTCAGGGGAAGGTGCACGTGGGACAGTAGGAAGATGGCCGGGAGGAGTGTTGATGTTTAGCCATCCCACCTCTCTACTCAGTGTTAGGGGCTTAATTATGATAGAAAATACTAGAGGAGTGAATAGATGCAGAGAGCTTTCCTCTTTCCCATCTGGCAACCAGTTCCCTGCCTCACCCTGGGCTGGAGCGAAGGTGATGCTTTTTCATACCCTCTGTGTTCCAGCCTTGCCGCTGTGCTGCCCCTGAGGATACTTGCCTGCCTGTGCTCCAGCTGTGATTCTAGGGGAGAAGATGTGCTCGCGGCGGGGAGCCAGCCTGGCACAGCCGCACTGAGCTCTAGATGTCTTTAATCAGCAGGGGGCCGGTGTGCTGCAGATGACAGAGACATCTGGAGCACACCCAGGCATTGAAGGGGCAGGTAGAATCTGCAGGCAGACACTTACCCCGGAGCCTTTGGGCAGTCACGCTGGTGTGGCTGTGGCTGTGTGCATGTGGCTGTGGCTGCTGTGTCAGCTGGCACCTATTCCCTGCCGCGTGTGCCATGCTTTTGCTTGGAGGTTGGAACATCGGTGCTGTGGCTCTGGCAAGCCTGGCACGGTGCCGTGATGTGAAGGGGTGACAGTGTTGTCTGGAGGCTTGTTAATGCAGAAGGGTTTAGCACATGGCATGGAAGGGAGGAGGCATCGCAGGGGCATACAGCCAGGCTGACTCTTTCCAGCAGCACTCTGCTGCCTCTTGGCAGGGTTCTTTGTGTGGCTGTGTGGGCGAGGCGAGGTTAGGGGATAGCTCTGAGCCAGCTGATGCTTCTGCGCCAGGCCAGAGGCGCAGGATCCCTTTGGGCACAGCTGTTCTCTCATCTTGCGTTCGCTGCTTAGATTTAGTTTAATGCCCTGTCCTATCCTCAAACAGCGTGGCTGTAGCAAACCAAAGAGGAAATGCCCTGCGGTCCCTGGCTCCCTGAGCTTGTGAAATGATCTGTTGCTTTGGGGAGGGACTGAGAAATGGTTTTACATCATTCGTATGGAAGGTTAAAATGACCTTGGCCTAGGGCAGTTCTCCATACTGCCCAAGTGACATAAGAGCTTAACCTCACCGAGGTAGGCTTTGCAGGGGACGCTGCTTCCTTTAAAATGTGATTTATTAGTATTCATGAGCATTCATTTTTGGGGTGGAAGTAAATCGGTTCCCATGAAGGGCAAATTGCTGCTCTTCAACTAGAGAGAAGCAGCAGAGCAACAGATGAACATCACCCCAAATAGAAGTAGGGTGAGAGAACCCCCAGGAGCACTCATGTCCAGTACTTTGTCCCTTGTCTTGCCCTTGAACTGGTGAGTGTGTGGCACTAGGGAGCTGTGCCAGCGAGGTCCTCTGCACAGCTTCAGCGACACCCTGGCGGTTTTTGCCGAACTGTGTTTTATGCTCCTTGCAGGGCATTGGGGGAGGGATGCGGGCTGCTCAGTGAGGAGCACATGGGGATTGTACAGCAGAACCAGAATTTTGTACAAACGGAATGTTTTGGCTCATACTTGATGGAGCGTGAGTCAGCGAAGTGCCAGAGTGCTGTAGCTGAGCTAGAAATGCATCCACAGCGTGGTCAGGAGGCGCAGAGCACCTTGCAAAGCCCTTGGCCAAGAGGCAGGCTTTGGGAAATGGTTCCGTAAAGCCACCTGCGCTGGGCTTGCAGTTGCTTGCCTGCAGAGTATCTGTGTGTTAGTTGTGGAAGGCTCAGGAGTGCTGCCTTTGAATAACCCCTACATCTCTGATACTGCATGATCCACAGGGACTGTGGGTAACCCAGTGAACTGGGATGCGGGTCTTCCTGATGGGAAGTTGGTTTGTATAATTCTCTTGCTTTGAATCTGTTCTTCCCTGGGGTAAGTCTGACTTCAGTGAAGTCACTCCTGATTCAAAGGAGTACAGTTGTGGCCAAGCCGTAAGTACTAGGGCCATGTGAGCTGTTGGTGGCTGAAATGCCGTGTGCCGCGTAGCCCTTTCTTGGAAAATGAGCAGTTTCCTGCTGTCTGGCAGTCATTTGGGAATGTGCCACGTGATTGGACTGTCAGAAAATAAATAAACAGCTGATGTGTCTGTTGGTTTACTGGCACTTGTGTTATAAATGAACTGCTAATTTTTCTGCTGGGCAACATTTCCAATTTGTTACTCTTGCTGCTTCTGATTTGCACGTTTCTGTTTTATGGCTCCAGTTGTACAGCGTGGGTGTTCTTGTGCCAGCCCCTGTTCCCACGTGTTCTTGCGTTGTGGTCTGACGGCCTCTGCTGAATTGGAAACCATTGTGGCACTGACTGGCAGATAAACAACAGACAGAAATACTTCCATTTGTGCATCCTACAGGCTTATTAATAGTTTATTGTAAAGGAAGAAGGAAGTAAAAAGCACATAAAAACATAGCACAGCTTATTCTGTGTTGTCCTCTTGCTCTTTTCACTGTAGCAGTGCACTGTTTTCAGGCAGTGCAAGTTCAGTCTGTGAGGTTTGTGAAATTCATTACTGATGCTCGGTGGAGACTGAATTAATGCACATTGATTACTCTGAAATACGACAGGACAGCGAGTTACTGCGTTAGTGAAATGAAGTCCTTTACAATTCAGCGCAGCCCTGTTAGATGCTTTGTAGTGCCCAGAAGCTATTCCAAGTATACTTTCAAGATGGCTCGTGTGGGGAGGAAAGGGGCAGAAGACCAAGGCAAATGGCCCGGTGATAAATGAACCTGGAGCTAAGCGACTCATTTCAGAGTGCTGCGAACCGGCAGCTGAGGGGGGCAGGCGCAGGGGCACCCCCTTCTCCTGCGACTGTATCCTCATCCTCCGGTCCCTCCTCTCTGGTCATGGCCCTTATTTTCCAGCCTTTGATATCAGGGTTTCAGCGGGAGCTTTCCCTGCTTGGCTTGCCGTGTGACCTCATGCTACAAGGATCTTTTCTGTGCAAGTCGTCTGCTGCAAGGAATTCAGTGAAGGATTTGGGATGGGTTATGCAGGAAATCTGACATCCGAGTGTGGTGTTGTGGGCAGCTAAGGTTGATATCGCTGTGGCAGTATTACCGTTAGCCCCTGAGTTTGCAGAGAGCCTGAAACAGCATCAGAGACGAGCAGCTGCTTCAGTTCCAGCGGGTGCCAGTTCAGATGCCAGTGGCGATACCTGGAAGGCCAGAGCTTGCAACTTACTGCTTGTCAAAGGGGTGTGAGAGAAGGGGAACCATCGTACAACTGTCTGCCATCCTTGCAATGGAGAGGGGAGTTGTATGAAGGATGTAGTCATGTTTTCATGAAAATCTGTAGCCTGAAGCTGTGTCTAAACACAACAAACTTTAGACCATAGATGGGATGCAACCCCTCTGTCATCCAGGCACGTTTATTTAGAAACCTGGTCTTAAACAGTCTGCTAAGGGTTTGTAGTTGCGAAGCAGAGCAAGATTTTGAACTGGTCTCGACAGTTGCCCAGGCTGTAGGCAAGTGTGTAGCAGAGTTGGTGTCCAGGTAGCACGAGGCAGTGCTGCAGTGGAGACTGCAACCCATTCCCCACCCAGGGGGGCAATTCAGCTTTCAAAAGCTTAAGGGACCATGGGTCCACAGCGACACAAACAGCCAGTTTCTGCCTAGCACCCCTCCTGCCTTGGGTTTCCCCCTGTTTGGGCTGACGCTGCATTCAGCCTGGTGCAAGGTCCCACTTTGGTGGGGTGGTAGAGCGTGGCTGAAGGGTCAGCCCGCTCTGAAGTGCTGAGTCAAGCCTTGCACGGGATGCCATGTCCCACGGTGTCCCTGGAGAGGGGGCTTGGGACATGATGTGCATCTGCATGAATGGGGAGAGGCATCTTTCTCTCCCAAGGTCGTGGTTGTCTCTGTGAAACCAAATCCTTGCTGCTTTAGCCTTGCCCTCAGGTCCCTGGAGAAAGAATTCCCTTTCCTTGTGCGATGCTGTGCAGGTGGTCCCGGTGCCCCTCACCAGCAAGGGAGCTGGGAAGGCTGCCAGTGCTTGCTTTTGGGGGAGGGGGGGGATTTATTTCTTGGGCTCTTAATTACCTTGCTGTCATCCATTTGCTCCTTAGCAATGACAACGACTTGACAATTACTTCCTTTTGCTTCCCTCAAATACCTCCAGTTGTTGAAGTTCCTTTTTTTTTTTTTTTTTTATCTCCCTGCTGATCTGAACTTGCATCCTCCTCTGTCTACCTGGCATCTGGAAGAGAGAGATAAGTAAATATGGCATGCCAAGACTAAGGCAGGTAGCTTTCAATTGGATTTGCCTTTGTTACAGTAGTGTGGCCGAAATAACAACAACAGCAAAAGCAAAAGGCACTCTCCATTTGCTAATGCAGTTTCTGAGCATCTGAACAGTCTGGGAGGTGAAGTACCCAGGAGATAATGGGTGCTTTAAAGTCATATGGGCTGCCCGTAGCTTTTATTTTAGAGGGCTTGGGCTGCAAGATTGAGTACAAACTTGCTAATTCAGAAAGACTTGCTGAAGATGAAACCCTTGCCTGGAATATGATGTTAAATCCTGCAGGTTGCTTGCTGCAGTTCCCTTGCTAGTATTTTACCTTCCAAATAGGAAAAGCAAAAGCCCTTGTGCAGTTTGTAGGGTGACTGTTTGAGATGTCTAGAGGAAGAGATCCTTCTTTATCCTTTGTGCCTTGGATGGGGCAGCGTCTGTTTTGGCAACCTTAGCGGTGGGCGAGGCGCTGGGTGGTGGGTGAGGCGCTGGGTGTCAGCTGTTGTGTTGGAGCACTGGGTACGTGTCTGTGCCACGGCTGCCTGCCTTAGGGCCCTTCCAGGCTTGGAGGGGATGGGGATGGGAGCAGGAAATCCCAACCGCGGAGGAATCCAGATCAGTTCTGCTGAAGGGAGTTTGCTGCTGTGTGCGGTTCCTAAATCAAAGCGCTTGCTGCTTCAACAATTACAAGAATATCAAATGAGTTAAAAACACCGGGGCAAAAATCAGGGCAGCGAGTGACTGATGAGAAGCAGAGCTTTGATCAGCTCATCGATAAGAGCCTGCTGGGGGCAATGGCTCCTGGCCCTGGGGCAACAGTTTCCCCACTGATTTCAGTGGGGGCAAGGTGGTACTTGCAGCGCAGCCAGCGGTGCCCGCCATCCATCTGGAGTCTGATCTGCTCATCCCTACAGTAAAATGCTTTTGGTAATTTGATTTGCCTTCCTGCTGCTAAACGCCAGGCAGCCGGGGCGCGGGGGGGATTGCCTGGCTCTGTTCTGAACGAGCCAGTGGCTGGGACTGCACAGCCGGCTTTGCTCTGGTGGGGTGTCTGAGTGTCCCCCGTGTGCAGCTCCCGATGCCGCCTGCCTGGGGTGGGTGTGCTAACCAGGCACGCCGTCACTTACTCCTCTAGAACAGACCTTACAGAGGGGTTCGATTACGGCATCAGCCAGAGCTGTCTCTGTGTCCCCTGGGGCTGGGGTGAGATGTAAAGGGAAACTGAGATGAGGCAGAGGAAGAACTCTCTTGAATTGCAGTGCAGAGCTGGCGTAGGCTGCTGAGGGCAGGGGTGGAGTAGTTAGCGCTTTGAAGTACCTGTGAAACATCTCGAGGGACACTTTGGGTGCAGAGCTGAGCCAGCTCTGGTGTGGGGAGATGGGTCAGATGGCTTTTGAAGGGTGCGTGTCCCCAGCCTTGGCCCTGTAAGGCTGTGGGAGCGGGTGAGAAATACAGCTGTACCCTACACTCAGCTGGCATCGCAGCAATTACCGTGTCCAGCTTGTGAAGCATTTCCCCAGCAACTGACCGTTGATCACGTATGTGCTGAAGTCCTTTTGAAAACGTACCTGAGCATCCCCTGCCAAGCTTCAACAAGGTCTCCGCGTTGCTGGCATTGGAGTTAGTGCTGTGGCACAGCTGGGTTCTCAGTGGTGCTTCCAACAGTCTGCGGTGGCGATTGAAGCAGGTTCCATTAGTGCTGTGATCCCTTGCGTGAAGCGACTCTGTTTTGGTGCCTCGGAATCAAAGCATCAGATAATTGTGGTGCTGCCAGCTTGCTGCGAAAGCGGGTGAATCAGTGGGCTTGTTTCTTCTTTGCAAGTTAACAACTGTGTGCAAGTCATGCTACTGGAATGAAAGGTCATGAAGGTAAAAGGTACTATTATTCTGTTATTGAACGCTACTGCAACAGTCCTAGAAAACAGCAGTTTTTCTTCTGCCGTGGGAATGGTGCTAAATGCGTTGTGCTGAGATCGTTTCTTTCCCTGCAGGATTATTTCCACGAGCTCATCTGCATCACAGAAAGGGAGAAGTTTGTTGTGCCAATCCGAGCTATAGGTGCCCGAGCTATCCTGGACTTCCCCGACCAGGTGAACTTCTCAGCCTGTCCAGTCAAGTACAGCACCCAGAAAACGCTGCTGGTTCGCAATGTTGGTAACCGGGAGGCCCGCTACTGCATCAGCATGCAGAGGTAGGGAGCTCATCTTTTTTTGTGCAAAACACTGTGGCGTGATAATATAGTTGGAAAACAGCAACAAAAAGGAACCGGAGCACCTGAGCTGCCGTGCTGCTGCCATGCCTGGAAATGGGCAGAGCACGTGGGTTTTGCCGTTGATTATAGTGTTTGAAGCATGGCGCAACCTCTGCTAAAACTCTGCAAGCTGCAGAGTGGGGTTTTATAGTGCGACGGTGTCTTCAGAGCACAGTCGTGCAAGACTGATTCTGTTAGACTGAAAGAGCAGTTGTAAGAAGGCAGCTGGACTGCCCTTGGGCTGTGGAAGATCCTGCGGGGCAGACGACAGCTCTAGGAGCTCAGTTCCTGCAGACCAAGGGCAGTGTTAAGAAATGGGCAAGCTCTGAGCTGGTGGAAGAGACATTTAAGAATTTATCAGCAGCTTTGTCTAGAGTAGCAAGTGCAATCGGAGATTGTAGATCAAAGCAATTGGTATCGAGACCCTGAGAAAAACAGGCTGTGATCCAGAACCTGGTTTTCCAGTAGGTTTGATCTGGTCCCTGGGATCCAATATTCTTCAGCAGAATGAGCTTGTAAGTGGAGATGAGCTGGCAGTGGCTTCAAAGCTGCACTACAGCCCCAAAGAGGAATGCCTTACAGCAGGGGCACAAGCCAAAGATGCAGCAAATACCTGGTGCGTGGGTTGGGAGCCTTTTCTAGAGCTTTGTCTCTCTCGGATCTCCTGGAAAGTGCTCTAGCATGCTGTAGTAGCCACCAGCAACCTCCTTGATCCTCAGTACCTTCTGAAATGGTTATGTGGCCCTGTTGGACAAATATACGCGTTCCTTGGGAGGCCACAAGCACGTGGTATTTGGGCAGTCTCCTGGTCAAGTGCCTGATGTGTGCAGCGTTGTGGACAGCCTGTACTGTTCCTGTTGGTCTGAGAAGACAGTCACTGGTTTTCCAGTTTGCTGAACTGCACCTGCAAGGAAACCAGTTCAGCTGGCTGGTAGTTAGCTCCAAATTGCTTGGTCCCAGAGGTCTTGGTGCAGGAGCTGAGGTCCAGAATGCAGCAAAGACGTGCCGTCTGCCTTAGTGCCCCTGAGTTGCTTCAGTTTCTTCCCCAGGAAAACAGGGGTCAAGAGAAGGCTCTTTGCTCTTTCTCCTGGGAAACATGAGGGTCCGAGAGGCTCCTACCAAAGCCTGGCAAGGCTATGGAAGCTTCCAGGATGCTATTCAAGCAGGCTGCTGCTTTTCACTGTGGAAATACGTAGGCAGGACCTTGTAAATCCCTGTACAGCTTCCCTCTGGGATTTCCAGATCTAGTCGTCACCACCAAAACAGATACCCAGTCGTGTCTGGCATCTCTTGGCAATGTCCTTGCCAACTGCTCTGTTGAGTGATCCAGCGTGTGTTGAATCCTGCTTGATACGGATTTTATGGTGAACTTCAGCAATTAAATTTTTCAGTCCTGATTTGCAACAGAGAGATGGGAAGTGTTACAAAAGCTTTATTTCATACGACACACAAAAAAGTACAATTCTGAATAACTGGATTGTGTGTGTGCAGAGATCAAAAGCTGGTAAGATTTCCCATGTCAGCTGAAGGCATCAGTCATCTCTTCCATTTCATTACGAATTTTTGAAAGCCAGTTTGAAATTTCAAACTGATGATTTAAATCTTTGAGTATAAGCAGCGTTTTATTCTAATGAAGTCGCCTCCACTTTCATTCAGATTTCTTTTTAAATACTCTGAATTTCCTCTGTTTCTGCTCTTTTTATTTTTTTTGCTTTAAGTGTTCAGCAAAATGTCATAATGAATTCTTCGTTGGGAACTTTCTTAGAGTTGAGTTCCTCCAATGCCTGTCTGTCTACCATCTGCTTGGATATATGCACAAATGTATAGGAAATATGAGAGATTTGGGGGCTATATGTGAAATGGAATTGGGCTGATGGAGAAGAGAAACTCAGAATAACTTTGGAAGGGACCTCTGGAGATCATCTGAGCAAACACGGCGCTGAAAGCAAGACCAGTGTCAAAGTTCAGTCGGGTGTGCACACAACATGAGAAGTAAGATCGGGTAATACCAGCCTTGCTCTGTCCTCCTCCAGGCTGTGCAAAGCCCTTTATCCCAGCATCTCCCTGTATGTCCTGTGCTGCAGCCTCTAAGCTCCCTTTCCGTAGAAAGGCTTTTGTGCCCTCCAGCCTGTACTGCCAGGGATTCTTCCACCCCAAATACAGGTGGCTGCATTTCCCATCCCTCGGCTGCATGCAGTTCTGCTGTGTCCCAGTGAACGGCAGCCCAGCCCTCCAGTATCTGGACCGTAGTGCCCCAAGCTTGTATCCCCCACTCAGAATCCAAGTGTTCCCCCCTCTTGACCAGGTCAGCACGTTCCCTTGCAGCCTGAGAGCAGAACCCCCACGTCCTTTCTCGCTGTGCGATGAGGCCATGGTGTGCCAGGAGCGGTTCTTCCAGCCAGTGCTGGGGACTGCACTGTGTGACAGTGGGTTCCCTGCTGCTTGTGCTGTGAGAAGTTGCCCAGGTACCTGCCCCGAGGTCCCAGGTGAGCTCAGTGGCTCCAGCAACCCCAGCAGGAAAGAAGTGGCCTCCCAGCTGGCTGGGAGTAGGCTGGAGAGTCAGAGCAGTACTAGCGTAAATATAGAAAGTCTCTTCCTGTCGTTCTCATTGTTAAGGCTGGATAACGAGTTTCTTCTCCATGGCATTCAGGGAGATAAATGTCATTCCAGTACGTTTCAGTTGAAAATGGCGTCTGGAAGCAGATCTCAGCACAGCACTGCCTTTTCCTGATGTTACAGACCTTGTGCTACGCTGTGCTATGGCGTCAGAGAGGATCCGTCTGAGAAGATACATTAAGGAATGTCCCATCAGGCTCTGAAAGCTCAGGAAATGATGCTACAAGGTGCAGTGCTAGGAGCCCCCTGTAGTACCCCTATACGACATCGAGGTGTGGGATTGGAGAGTTACCACAGGATGTACAAGGACAGGACAACAGATGCCAGAACAGATCCCTATGAAATTGCTTACTAGTCTGGTGTTGCTCCCTTTCTGCAGGGCGGTAACGGCCAAGATCTCAGCAGGTTCTGGCGGGAAGGTCTCCCTCAGGCTGGTGTGGCTAGAGGAGTTTATACAAGCTGGGGATTGCAAGGCACCGCTGGGAGATCTGGACCTGTGACAGTTTAGATGTTGTACAACAAAGCAAACGTACAAATGGACATAGTTAAAAAGGATGTCAGAAAAGAAGCTGTTAAAAAACCTCCAAACCTTATCTTTCCTGTTTTTTCAGGAGCAGTAGTGATTCACTAACAGGGTAGATCTAACAGGACAAGAATTATCCTAAAGAACAGCTCACAATTAATGGAGAGAAGGCCAGAGTTTAGCCTGCCAGCTTCATCTCTTGGCAGTGGCTTTCATGTGGCTATTAGTGTGTCAGAGACGTTTCCTTAGCATCTCTTATCTGTAGGCTGCAGCGAACAGTTTAGTGATGTGGACTGAAATTCAGAGTTCAGGTTAAGCATGGACCTTGCATCCCTCTGGGTCTTGGAGAACCAGGTCTACGTGAGGGATACCAAGCTCCCGCGACAGCAGTAACAAAGTTGTCCCGTGGGTACAGCGTGGGGTGGGAGGCAGGAGGTGCGGTGTCTGACTTGTGCTCTGTTTCTCAGTCCTGAGAATGAGTCCTGACCTCGGTGGGATCCTCTTCTTCTGATAATTTGAAGATGGGAAGATACCTTCTTTCTCAGGCATCCCCTGAAGTCATCCTCAGGAGTGTTATTCCATCCCAGCTATCTGAGGGCAGGGGTATGCAGACAAGGGGATGGGATGGGAGGTGGTGCTGAAGTGTGGCCCTTAACCAGCAGCTTTTCTGTTCTGGCCATGTTTCGGCGGGGGGGGGGGGGGGTGGGGTGGGGAGAGAAAAAAAAAAAAAGGTGGGGGGAATTTTTCTGTGCCTTTCCCCCAGCAGGCAGTGATGCCAGCCAAGCACCAGCAGAGCCCTGCCCAGTATAACCAGGCACAACCCCCAGTGCAGGTGCAGGGCCATGTAGAACAATCCAGTTCTGAGGCTGGCAGGGCCTTGGCTTTCCTCCTCCCTCCCAGGTGTCTCAGGTCCAGCACGTGAACATTGCAGGCCCAGTGCTTCCCCATTAGTCACTGCCAATGTTCTTGCTGTTGTCAGGGGAGCAGGTCAGGCCCCTAATTGCAGCAATATCTCCTTAATGAGCAGGAACTCCAGCAATTTCATCAGCTGTCACTACTTCCATGAATGAAGCTCAGCTCGTGCGTGGCTCCAGATTTTCTCATTATTTTTGTGTGCTGCATTCCCTAATCACTGGGAAACTCCCTGGAAGGTGTTTTTGAGGTGACAAATTGACCACCAGCAAAGCACTAAAGCCAGTAACTTTTGCTTTCTAAGTGAGGCTGTACAGGAGCCACAAAGCCCAGCTGCTGTTGTGCAGGAGCATGTTGCATCTGACTTTTCCCTGAGCGTTAAAGAACTGAATTATGTGTCTGTCAGCTGAGAGCTGTTTACCTGGCCACAAATCATAATTGCTCGTGTTAAATCCAAAGTACACCAACACGTTTTCATAATTATTTCCAACACATTGCACAGAATTCCTCCAGCGGGCCAAGCAAACAGTTACCAAGCTTGGATTACAACCCGGAGCCCCAGATTGCATTGCTTGTGAATACACCGAAAACCTCCTGTTAAACTTGCCTCGATATGCTCCTGCTAATGGTGCTTCATTTAGCCAGAGATTTAATTGTTCAGGCTGTAAATGGGTACTCCTTTTGTGTCTTGTTCCCTTGTTATTGTATCACTCTAATGTGCCTTTGCACTCGTACAGATTTTTCTTTGCTTAGAGCAGCTTTCACTGAAACACTGATAAAATGTGCCCTTTCTTAGGCAAAACCAGGATGCTTTCAAGGTAAAAAAAAAAAAAGAGTTGAATTCTGCAAATTAAATTCCAGTTATTCTCTGGTCTTCAAGAAGAAATTCTCTTCTCCCTGTCTGATTTCCAGGCTGAAATCTCACTGGGACAGGCATTGCCTTGACATTTGCATCTCTTGAGGTGTATAGGTGGCAGGAAAAGACGGATTCCTGAGGAAGTCTGTGTCAAGCTGTGCATGCAAATAACCCTCACCATCTCCGTGCTCTTCAAAAACCCTCCTCCGATCGTATCGCTAGCAGTCAGACTCTTGAGCCTTGCTGCAGAGAACTGGATGCAGGGTATGGGGGAGACGAGGTCATTTTATAGCATAGGATGTTCTGGGGGCTGGAGCTCTTCAGGAGTCGAGTTGGTGGCTCAGTTTCTGATACTCTGTTCTCTTTTTCTTCTGCTGACTGTGGTTTGTTTGCTTCTTGCTTGCGCAGGTGAGCTGGAGTGAACAAGACAGCCACATAGTCCCCAAATGTCCCACAGTAATCCTGATGTGCCTCTCTGTGTTGCAGCCCTTTCTCTGTCGATCCCTCTGCTGGGACTCTTGGGATTGGTGATGCCGTGCAAGTAACAGTGGACTTCCACCCACAGAAGACTGGTGATTATTCCGGGTCCCTGACAGTACGCTACGACACAGGTAAGTGCTGGACACTGCATGGTGCCCACGCTCTGCGTCCTTCAAAGCAGAAGACTGTTAAACTTGCTTTGCAGACTCTTTCTAAACCCTTTTCTTTCTAAACCCTTTTCTTTCAAAACCTCTGCATGTTTTGGTGCTTCAAGTGAGCAGGTAAGGGGCAAAGGCTGAGTGTGCCCTTGTTCTGTGTGGCTGCGTGCTGGTCTCTCCCTGGGGGACGCTGGTGTCAGCCAGGAGCGTGTGTCTGTGTCCCCGGCTCCTCTCCAGGAGAGCAGCAGTAGGGGATGCTCAGCAAAGCGTGTAGAAGCAGGCAGTGCATGTGCTTTCTGCCTCGTGGGCCCTGGAGTTAGCATTTTTCTGTGCTAGAGGCTTTATTCTCATCTTTGTTTAATCACTTCTGATGGTTTTACCTTCCAAGCCTTTGTCCAGTTGCTTTGTGGGTTTGTAGCTATGAGCGTCTGTAGGCTCCCATGGCAGTATGTTCCAAAGGAAGGAATATTCCTTGGGAAAGTGCTGGTACTACACTTCTGTAATTTCTGACTAATACTATTTCAGGCCCTTGGGTTCCTGTTTTACGACAAATGGTGACAAATTTTTCCTCCTTCGGATTTTCCCAGGCCGTTTGTGCTCTTACAAACCTACCTATCTCTTGTGTGATTTCTAGGTTAAGGAATCCTGTTCAGTCTTCATATAGAAGCTGCTCTGTACTTTGGAGAAGGGCAGAAAGAACGATTACATTTCAAAGGCTTCAGCTTGGCTTTGAAGATCAAAACTATACCCATTATTTCAAGACCCACGTGGCCATGGGTTTAGACAGTGAGACCATGATAGTTTTCGTGGAGTTTATTTTGCAGTAGTTAGTTGTCTCGTAGAGCATGAGGTCATGTTTCCATGAACCAGAGTTGTGCATGCTCGAAGCACTGTGCATGTCTCCCAGTTCTTGGGTCCTGCTTCCTCTGCTTGCCAACGTATGCCGAGGATTCAGCGGAGGGGGAAGGCAAGCTTATAAAGCACACCTGCCTCTGTAACGCTTCTGAACCTCAGTTATTTTTGTACGCTGAGTTGTCTGTTACAGAAAGCAGGCTGTCCAGTCACTGGAGACGTTGCTGTTTCTCGCAACATAACTCGTGTCTGGCCACGAATCCCTCCCACTCCTCCTGGGCTCCCTTAAGAGCAGAGAAGTCGAGGTTATACAGGCACGAAGGCTGAACTCTCCATGTGTGGAGATGAAGGAATGGCTGCAGAGATCTGTTTGAAGGGTGAGTCGTTCTCCAACCTCCCTCCAAGAGAGGGGGGGCTCTTTTTGCCGGCACGACTGTGATACTGCCGCATTGTGTCTGGCTTAGGGTTTAAGGAGTCCATCCAGTAGGCAGCCAGCTCTCCCCCGTGCTGTTGCGTGGCAGCCTTGGAAAGGCAGGTCCATCCCCTGGCTGCCTTGCTGTAACCCGTGCAGCGAGGGGAAGGCTCTGCCTCGGCAGAGGGATGCTCTCCAGGGATGGCTGGGTCGCTGCCCTTCTCAGCTGGGGCTGGCTCTGAGGCTTTAAACACGCTCCACAGAAGTGCCATTTCGATGGAGAATGTCTCGTGTTTGGGGTTTGCTTCTCACCTGGGAGGCCCTCACCTGCAACAGGCAGAGTAGGCTCGGTGCTCAAGTTTGAGCTTAGTTGACTCCTGGGTGTTGCTTGGTTGGGAAGAATGAAGGTTTGGAAGCTCTGGCAGTGAGGGACGCTTTGGTGGGGGTCTCTTCTGGAGGGTGAAGGGCTGGCAGGTGCTCCAGCAAGACTCCAGGCGTTAATCGGCTGCCGTGCGCAGCCAGGGGCTCTTCTCCTCTTCAGCTCGGTCTGAGGCAGAAAGCAAAGGTGTGCTCGCTCGGGTTGTGGGACAGCTTGGGAATACTCGGTGCAGACTTGCACGCTCAGGCATAGGCACCGACAGGCTCCAGGCAGAAGAAATGGGCTTGCAGGGCTGTGATGGGCAGGTTGGTGTGGGCCGTGCCCCACCGGTCTCATTCTGACATATCTTCACAGACCCACAGCAAGTGAGGGCACTGCTGCTCCAACACAGGGAAGTTCTCATCCGCGTCCCATCCTGCCGTGGGCTGTCACTTTGCCTGTTTCTCTTCACCTCCCTCTTCTGCCTGCATGCCCCAGGCATCTTGTCATGTTGGCAACAAGGGATCAGGAGAGACACAACCCTGGTGGCGTGCTTGCAGGAGACTCTTGGCGAGCCGTGACTGAGGTGGGGCCTCCTCAGAGTCACCTGAATGACTTGGATGCAGAATTCCCTGTGACCCGGGTGGGATGGCAACCCAAAGGCCACCTGGGCACACTGAAAACGTCTCCCTGTAGACAGTGTTGCCTTGGGGATAAATGTCTACAAGCCCACCCAGAAATAAGGTGCTTAAGGTGGTGCCCAGGAGATCCTCATGCTGTACACCTGCAGCTCTTGGGGTGCAATAAATATATTGATCTGTGGAACTGCTCACACAGCTAAAAGCTGTGACACTTCTGTTCCCTGTGGTTTCCTCCGTTCCTTGTACTCCCATCAGCAAGGGCGATGAGCAATGTCTGCCTTTTGCTTTGTTCTAGGTGAAGATACGCACACAAGCCTTCATGGAGCCGCTGAAGATGTCAACATCAGGCTGGACAGAAACTCCTTGGCAGTTGGGAAGACCTACATCACGCTGTCAAATCACAGATGTGTGGTCATCCACAACCGGAGTAAAATCATAGCCCACTTCCAGTGGAAGGCTTTTCTTACTCAAGAGGAGGAGGATCAGGAGAAGCTGAGGTTCGTTGGAAAGATTCCTTTCAGTAAGACACACTGCCCAGGGGTGAAACTACCATACGGCCTCAGAGGGATGTTGGTCCTTTTTTGGATGGTGTAGGAGCAATAAAGCATCCACCGCATCCGGGTCTGTGTCCATGGGCTTCAGGGTAATGGAGCTGGGTGCTTCCCATTCTGGTTCCATCCATGTTCCAGCTGATGTTTTGGGGAGGAAAGGTTGATTGCAATGACTGCATTTCCTCGGAGAGCAAATTCCCGTCTGTGGGAGCCCTAAATCAGTGAGGCCAGGTCCCTGGGCTCGCAGGGGGTCTGTGAGGCTGAGGAAAGTGTCGGCACTCCTTACCTGGGACGGCGTTGAGCGGTAGCACCTAACAGCTGCAGGCAGCGTACCTGCTGTGATATTCACTGCAGTTTCTTCCCCTCCA
The DNA here is from genome assembly GCF_023634155.1 of Falco peregrinus. Lineage (NCBI taxonomy): Eukaryota > Metazoa > Chordata > Aves > Falconiformes > Falconidae > Falco > Falco peregrinus. Next base: position 569,065 of record NW_026599635.1, read on the forward strand.
GCTCTGGTAGGATGGCAACCTTCTTCAGCCTGCTTTTGCAGTAGTGCGCAGGGCAGGGTGCTTTGCTGGCCCCGAACGTTGAGGCCATCCGGCTGTAGGATGCTGAATTGCCTCGCGCTGTCCCGGCTTCCAGCACAGCGAGGTATCCCTGCCCCTTCTCCGGGGCTGGGGAGAGTTCGGAGGTGGAGGGTTCTGCGGGGAAGGCAGGGACAGGACTTGGAAGTGCCTTTGGGCATCAGCACCTGTGTCTTCATGGTGCTGAGAGGTGGGGCAGGCTCTCCACAGGGTGTCTCTGAAGCTTTGAAATTCCATTTGGGGCAGCAAGGAAATGCTTCTAGCCCAGGGGGAGGCACTGGAAGTGACACTTCAAAGCTGGGGTGATGTAGGGGGTCCTTGTGTGACTTTTCAGAGTTGGACGGCTGTAGGTGTATAGGAGTTAGTCTGAACCCAGAGCTGATCAGGAAACTGCCTTCAACTGGAGCACTTTTTAAGGGCTACTGAGCAAGTAAAGTTCAATGTAATTAGGTCAGAAAAGCCTTGAAGGCCAAAACTAGTTTTCCAGTGTTCTCTGTTTTTAATTACACAGTGTGTGACTTTGGTGCAAGCGCAGTTGCTAAAGGAAAAAATCTCATGACCTTCTCTTGCTACTTCCCTGCACCATTCTTTTCGCATCTCTCCCCAGCTGCCCGTCTCAGATGGGACCCTGAGTGATCCTCTCTCCCCTCAGAAGCGACCAGCTTTCGCCACGGTTAACGTGTTTCCCCAATTTTTTTGCAGTGACGCTTGATCTCGTGCCAGCCTGTGTTCTTTACTGTGACCAGGGCGCTTTGTTCTTCCTTACTTGCAGTCTTAGGGGTGGTCATGGCTCCGAGGCCACTGTGCTGGGGTCGGAGCAGCTTTTGAGATCTTTTGAGAGCAGAGAGGACTTTGACAATGGGAGGAGGCAGTGCAGCAGCCTGTGCTTGGCTGTCACCCAGAAAGACCTGGCTCATTGCAAGGTCTACCCAGGGGTTTGCTCTGTCTCCCTCCTGCAGGACTTTCTGGGATGTAGCGGTGGGATTCTTGTCCGTTGCTGAAAGGCTGAGTTGAGGGTTGCTCATGTCGGTGGCTGGAAGCCCTCCTCATGCACAGCGCTGTAGGTCAGCCATGGAGAAACATTTCCCACGACACTCCACTGGGAGCGAGCCAAAGAAAGTATTTTTGGCACCGGTGACAGCATCTGCCCGAGGCTCTGTCTGTGTGCCGCTAGTAACGTCCGTGACTGTGTTTCCTTGCTGATTGTATTGGAATTCAGCTGGGTGGTGACTGCTGTCCTGTTTATAGCGTGTTGCCTCGATTTTCTGTGTCCGGAGCCTTCCCCTCATCCCCCTCAAGTAGTCACCTGCTGGTCCTTGGTGGCCGGGGGACTGGAGCGTGAAGGGGGCACAGCAACGTGCCAGCTGGGAAGCAAGTGCTCTGCAGCAGTGCTCCCTTCTCTCCTCTCGGTTGTGAGCTTTCAATGCTGCAATGATCGCTGCTACAACTACCAAGTAAGGGAGAGGTGACCTGTGTCAAAGCTCTGTGGAGAAGGCCCAAAAGAGGAAAAAGGTGAAGTGGTTCAAGGCTGGATGTAAGGGTTTGGATTCAGAGGTGCTGCTGCTGACTTCTTTATTGGCTAATGCTGATGCCAAAACGGCACAGAGTAACAGCTCAGAGACTAATTTTGTCTTTAAGCAGCAAAGGTATTTATTTCGTGCAACACTGGGGAGCTACCGATTTGCACCGGACAAACTAGCTCCGAAGTTTTCGGTGAAAAGTCGGGTAATTTATACAGTTTGTGTGAGAGGTTACAACATCTTTACATACATATTCATTTGATTTCGCCATCTAATCATTCTATTCATAATAGGTGGGATCTAGGTGGAGTAAACCTTTCAACTTTCTTTGTTCAATGATCTTCTGACTCATGGTTTTCCTTTAACATCCTCAGTGGAACCTTTCCTAATTATTCAGAGTACACGCCTTTACCTTTTCTAATCATTCAGAGCACATTCCTCTACTTTAACGTGGTCAGTGGGAGGGAATAGGCCCTGCCATCTCTCTCTTACCTCAACACAAAGAGAGCATCACCCAGAGCACAGTACCAAACACATCCTGACTAATCTTTTTAAGACCTTGCTCTGTTTCAATGCCAGGCAAAGCTCTCAGGGCCTCTGTCTTCATGCACCTAAACCCATTAATTTCACTGAAGTGATGCGATGCCCGAATGCATTAGCTTGCTTTGCAAGTGCTCTGGGATCCTCTGCTGGATGGCAGTGTAGGCAACGGAGCAGCCAGTTTGCTTATCCCTGCCGGTGCAAAGGGGAAGATAAACAAGTGATGCTGGTAACCTGCAGCTGAAGCCCGGCTGCTTCTCCGCTTCCCAGCGAAGCACTGCAGTGGGTGCTCCTTCATCTCCATCCGTCTCCCCCGAGCACCTCTACGGGCAACAAAGCCATCTGAGGGTGTTGGTGGGGTTGTCCATTAGTCGTGGCTGTAGCCTTGAGCCAGGAGGCTCTCCTGAGGGCTGCTAGCTTTCAAACCCCTCTTCTTAGCTTGTGAGTGTGGCGTAAAAGTACCTGCCGTGCCAGTGCAGGAGTGATAACCTGATCTGCTTGGGACCCCGTGGCTTGGGGTCAGCCCCTTGCTGAGCTGCTGCTGCTCTTCCTCCCCCAGTGCGTTGCTGCTCCTGCACTTACATGACAGTCTCTGCAAATATGTTGTTTATTAAGTGATCTGCTTGGTTTGTGTCTCCCCATGGCTGCAGGCGCTGTCGCAGGCTGCAGAAGCAGGAGGAGAATGAGAGGAATTCTTTTCTCAAGCAGCGCGCGGTGGACCCCCCGCTCCAAGAACGCCTTGCCCTTCTCTCCCGTGCCTTCCAGAACCAGAGGGCAAAGGTGCAGGAAGACTCTATGCTTTTCTCTGATGATATTTTTGCCATTGAGCCAGTGGTAAGTGATAGCTGAGAACCTCCCTTCCTCCTCCTCCTCCTCCTCCTCCTCTTCCTCCTCCCTGAATGAGGTCGCTTGGCAGATCCCCACATCAGTGCCTTGATGTGCCGAGAAGGAAGACATGAGGTTTCTAGTGAGGCTGGGAGAGATTGTTGCAAAAAGCATTTCTAAACTGCGAGCTCCGGGCAGGCGCTGAGAGCCTGCCTAAAGCTGAGCTCTGCTGCAAGGGCTGTAAATTAAGGGCACTTCCTAAGTGTCCTGACAGTGTTCCGAGGTATCGATGATTATATATAAGGGCACTCCTTACACGTAGCGTATGGGGATTAACCATGAGTATTAGTTCACATACTGAAGAATGAAAAGGTCCTCTATGGAAAGGAGGGCAAGTTCAGCCCAGGTTTAATTGCGGCAAGACCAATCCCTTCATATAATCTGGACTTAGACCGTGCCTGAATCTCCCTCCCAGCATCGTCTGTGACCTGCACGCAAGGCTGGCGGGTTTAAACGGACTTTTTTGAGTTCTATTGCACGCTTAGAGAAAACTTTTTGCTTTTGTATTTATGCAAACAAAACCTCATGTCCTTCAATTAACTAGAGCCCTGATTCTGAGTATTTGTGTGGTCTGAGATGACGAGTGCCTGCTGTCTGAGCAGTGTAAAATCCCTTCTCATCTTGGAGCAAACCCTAGAATAATCTTAGCCTCTTCTTTCTTGTAAAATAGGTGAAACTATTGTTTTATTATTTATTTTTAAGGAAGGGGATCATGTTCTCTTCTTGGTTGCTCCTATAGCCCGTACAAGGCTGAGAGCCCCCCATGTCAGCACAGCTGCAGTTTGACACCGCCGCAGCTGAGAGCAGCATGATGTGACCAAGAGCCTGTGTCGGAGCAGCAGGGCTGTAGCAGGGAGTGGGAGCTGATCAGCTGAACATGAAGAGCATCCTGCAGTGTGTCAGCTGGTTTTGGAGCGTGTCCCAGGGCTCCTGCTCCAGTACAGCCAACTATACCTCCGTAACGAGCTTAACCTGCTCTTGGGCTCCTGAAGTGCATTAGGGTGAGGTCCAGCAGCCTGGCTGCCCACTGAGTCCTGGTGCTCCCTGTAGCGCTGTACGGACCCAGAGTGTAGCCTGGCCTCACGCCTTGAGTGGAAACCTTTCCTAAATGGCTGTGTTGATGTTATAGTTTGCTCTAGGACTGAGCGTAAGTGGGCTGCTGCAGGAGCCTCTCCCCTTCTGTCCTGTCCAGCATTATCAATCTTGTGATTCCCATTAATTCCATGATCTATGGAACAATGAGTTTCACATTCAGAGTTTTGCTCGTGTCTGTCTTCCCCCCCGGCATATGGGTGTCTTCACATCAAATGTTAGTATTTTTTCCTCTTTATCAAGTGTAAAATCTAAGAATGCACTGCCACTGACTTCCACAACTTTCTCCCCGGTGACAGCCCCGTAACTTTTAGCTTGGGCAGGCCCCTTCTGGCAGCGCCGTGTAAATCTGCTGGAGGGACCCCGCCAGAGCCTGGACCTTGCTGCCTCGGACCTTCTGGCCAAAAGCGGCTGCTGCTCTTCCCACCTATCACCCTGGGAGCACCCTATAGAAAGAATCAAACCCTTGGAACAAGTGGCTGGAGGTTCCCAGAGGTTAGGAGGCCGCTGGAGGGACGATAGCCTTGGAAAGGCTCTCTGGGCAGGGTGGCTTTGCAGGGTTTGTGCAGCAGCTTTGCTGTGTAAGAGGGCCGGTAGCTGCCAGGTGTTGCTCTCTGTGGAAGCTGCAGCGGGTTATTTCAGCCTGTATGGGGTTAACTTGTGGATGAAAATAATAACAAAAAAGGAGGCAGTGATTTTGGAATTAGCATGTGACCATGAACATTCCGAGCAGCCATCCAAGCCTGTGGGAGACAAGCTGTTGTGTAAGTCTGGCTTTCTGAGCGTGTCTCCGATTTGATTTATCGGAGATGTCGGCTGTATTTCTGTCACAGATGTGCTGGCCTTGGAGTTCATCGAATCCCAAAGTCAGCTAAACTCACTCAGCTGGAAAAGCGCACTGTTGTTAGCAGATACATATTCACCAGGCCAACGGTTCTTTTTAATTTTCTTCCTTTCCCGCTTAGCTTCGTTTTTGCTTATGAATTGTGTTACACTTGCTTCCATTAACGGGAGATGTATTGCCTCTGTCAGCCTCTGAGTAATAACCAAACTGCCCCGAAGCGTCCACAGGGCCAATATATCTGATGGCGGCACATAAAATAGACCAGTGAGTACCACTGGCTTGTGATCCAGCAGAGATGAGCAGCAAAAGAGTACTTTGTTAGATAGTTGACCTGAAAGACTGATACTGCTGCCTTAGGCTGCCAGGAGCTTGTTTTCTGGCCTCAGTGGAAGGAGAGATTTGGTTTGAAGGCTCAGGATGCACTCTCCTTCCCCACTTGGTGCCCCTCTAAGATGAAGACCTCAAGCATCGTCACTACTCTCAGCATTTCATTAACGTCCTTCCTCAGCACAGCAGCAGCGATGGTTTGTGTGGCGGGTGGTGCTGGTAAGCCTGGCAAGGCACAGTTTGTCGCGCAGGAGCCGAGCGAGGGCTGTCAGCAGCTCTCTGGGCAGAGGGCCCCAGCAGCTGGAGGATCTAAGGGCACCACTGGGCAGCTCAGCCCACGCAGCGCCCTTTAAGGAGGAGCGCAGAACGCCGGTGAGCCGGGGTGTGTGTTCAGCCACAGCTGTCAGGCTGGAAGCAAATGCAAGCAGCTGCCTAATGCACCCCCCCCGCCCCCCCAGGGACTGCCTGCCCAGGGTGAGACCACTGAATTCAGTCTGCTAAACATACAGCGAGCAGCTGGGTGAGGAGCGCTGGTGAGTTATTAGACTCTAATTAGCCAAGCCGGGGAAATCCGTCATCTGAGTGTTTCTTCTCAGTGGCTCGGCTTAGGCAAGCTCCAGGTGTCGTAGCAGAGCTTATGTTGTTCGGAGCAGCACCCCAAAGGCTTTTATTCCTGTAAATTCAAGATTACTCTCCGGACGCTTTTGAGTCTGTGCAGCATCCCAGCAGGACCCGAGGGATCTGGTATCTCGTACGCTGGCTGTGGGTGCAGGCTGGTGTCCCCAGTTTGCTTCCTCAAGCAAGTGTGTTATCATCTAGTAATGCTTCATCTTCCTCCAGTTGCTTGCTGGGTAGAAACACAAAGTCCGTTTGATCTGGCAAAGTGTTTTCTCTAGGTTTTGAGAAAAATCCAGGTGACTTTATTGTTTCTTCTGTGTTCTTACGCTTGGTTTGTTGGAGTTGGAAACAGTTCTCTCTATCTGTTCTTCCCTCTGAGCAGGCTGTGCATTAGGGAATCATTGTAGCTGCAGCCCAGTAACTCAGCATGTCATAGCTCTTTAATTTTTGTGGGGGCTCGCCTCTGAGCTCTATGTGCTAAGTTGATGGGAAGTATTATATTTGTTTAATATTTATGCTGCAGCAGTGCTGGAGGCTCCAGTCAGTTCAAGATTCCTCTGGACAAAGTACGGAGAATACCCAGCAGCAAGCAGAATCAAGCTTTGTGCATAGAAAAATAACTGTTCTTTTTGTGGTCTTCCTAATTTTTTTCATTGCTTTAAAATATTATTACGGTTGTCAGAGATGCATATATTTATGCCAACAAATGGATGAAGAAGCATTTGTAGTGCTGGGGTCTGAGGGGAATATCAGTGGTGCCTTTGTTGAAACCGGTCGCAAGAAGCAAGAGCCTTTAGAAGCCAGGGATGTCTCTGAAAACACATGACGAGGCTCCCTGGGACTGAGCACCAGTGCCAGGACTCTGAGAGAGGGGGAGAGAATGAAGACCCTGAGGAAGCAGCGGTTGCGCACACACTGGTACCATGGGCCGGAGTTAAATCCCGGAGCAAGAGCCTGGCAAGGAAAAGAGCTTGCTGGTTGCAGTAGGTGAGGAGCTGTAAGCAAATGCCATCTCTTCTTGTTTGAGCCTGTGTTCAGGGAAACAGGGATGTACGCACCTTGCAGAGAGAACCGGGCTGCATGTGACTCTCAGCTCCCTTCTCAGGTCATCCATCAGCTGGAAGAGCCTGCGAGCTGGCTCAGTGCTGGCGGCACAGGGCAGGAGGAGCCTGGTCTTCACTGCTCCCCAGGCAGGAGGGCTTGTTCTGCTTGGTGCCGAGTGCCCTGACTCACCAGAATCCATTAAAGAGTTACATGCACGTACAGGTTGAGGGTATAAGAGGCAGCACGTTTGTAACGAAGAGTGGAAAAATCCCTTTGACTTGCTGACTCTCTTCTGATCTGGGTAAAACATTCCCATGGCCATAGGGAGACAGGGATGCAAGGGAAGGGTTGGAGGAAAAGGTGCCTTGTGCTTAGATCAGCTGGTACTTCTGAAGAAATGCTTGATTTGCTGAAGCCAGCCAGTTGGGTTCCTTTATTAGAACCCTAATTAAGAAAAAAAAAAAGCCTTTACCAGGTGCTAGTAAAGGTAAGGGACTGACATTTTTTGCAGCTGCTTCCAAAGTCTTACAAACGTGGATAAGTGCTGTTTGCTTCTTGCTCTTCATTGGTGCTCTAAATAAAGGCTTACAGGGCTGTGGTTGAAAACAAGAAATGTAGTGTTTGAGGATAAATGGTTTGTTGTCTGCTTCTGTTTTAGGAGGGAGATGTCTGGCCAAATTCTTCAATTGAAATTAAGGTGATCTTCAAACCCCGAGAAGCCCGAGTCTATCAACAAACAGCCTACTGCGACATCTCAGGTACGGCTCCTTTCTCCTCCTCCTGCCACCCACCGCAAAGGCAGGGCACAAATACTCTTCCAGCCCCCTTGGTCCCCGTGGACTTGCTAGGAAGGGCCGGTGGTCAGCAGGGCAGCGCCAGCACCTTCCTGCTGTCCCTGTGGCTTCCAGCTGGTCTGTGCAGAGCCAGGGCTTAGGATGCCTGGCTCTGACCACTGATGGCTCTAGAGCAGCCAAAGCAGCGAGGGGATAAGCCTTCCTACCAGGCATTTGCTCTGCTGCAAGGTGTTTGTAAAGGCCAGAGAGCTACACCGCAGAAGAGCTTTGGTGGACGAGCACTGAGCCCCTGTAGACCTGCAAGATGAGCCTTGGATCCATGGATGCACTGTCAGGCTCCTGAGGCGGTAGGAGCTGAGTGAAACGTGCCCCCTGCCCCTGGGTCACCTCCCGCTCTCCAAGCGCTGCCAGACCGTAGGTGGCTGAGCCCCGCTGAGCGCAGGGTGTCTGTGAAAGTACCAGGCGTGTGCCGCTCTCCCTGCGTGGGACCAGTCACCTCGTGGCTCGAAGTCCGTGCTGCATCTGCGTAGTGTTGTACAGGGCTCGCTGCCCTCAGCAGGGTGAGCTCCCTGCCCAGGAAGCACAGTGCGAGCAGCCTGCTAGACAAGCTTTATGCTCCTCCTGGCTGACAGAAGTGCTGTCACGGCTTTTGCTGGGAGCGGTTATCACTGACCCACCGCGTTACGCTGCCTTTGCCCTTACAGAGGTGTGACGGCTTTGCTGTGCTGGCACGGGGCAGGGAATGCTTGCAGCAAGCTCCGTGGTTCAGGTTACCTTGTCCTTCCTCTCCGTCCGTGTGGTGCTGCTTGAGGTGGTTTTCAAGAGCGGGAGGTCCCTGTCAGATTTCCATCCAGGGAAATGATTTTCCCCATCTAAGAGGAAGGAGGTGCGAGGCCAGTGGTCCCCAGCAGCCAGGCTCCCGTTCTGGAGGGTGCTGAGATCACTAACCCAGCTGCTTTGATCCCTTCCTTACTGCTCCAGGCTGATGGACGCAAAGGCCATGAAACAGCTTTTTATTGATACGGTAACTGCGCAGGGTTCAGCAGGCTGCTGGGGTGCGGCTGTCAGCCGGCTGCTGGGCCTTGCTTGGGCTCTTCCTTCTCAGCTCCTGTGCGGTCGTCTCTGATGGCAGCGATACAGACAGCAGGTTTTTATCTTGGGTTCTGTTTTTGTCTGTTAGCTGTTTTGTGAATGCGATGTGCAGTTGATTCAGCATTTTTCACCAAACCGGCAGGTTCTGCTGGGGCTGTAGGTCCAGCTGCAGGTGTCGGTGGGAGCGCTTGTCTGAGCATCCCTGGGAGGCAGGGCATCCAGCCCCGGTCAGTGGTTTCCAAGCCCAAGAGCACTCTTGCAGTGGTGCTGCAGCACATGTATAAACACATTTCTAGCAGTTCCTCCCGCTGTGGCCTCTCTGCGTAGTACAGAAGTCTAGTCTGGGCGGTTTTAATGACAGTAGCAACTGGTTTTTCCATAATGCCCTGGGAAACCAAGCAAAGTTAACCACTGCGCATTGAAGTGCTGCTGTTGCAAATAACAGAGATCATAAATAAACAGTTTTGTTTAGGGAGTTGGAATTTGGCTTAGAGGAGACCGGGCACTGGCATTAGCTATGGCGGTGAGGAGGGCTTGGGGGAGAAGCTGTGGACACTGGGGTAGCCCGTTCACAGCGGGGTCTTACCAGGTAACGGCCAGTCTGGTGTGGCCCTTCATGTGCGGCGCCTTCAAGAACAGACCCTAAAATGCAGGGGAAAGTCTGCAAAAGCAGGTGCAAGGAGGTGGACAGGGAAAGAGTAACAGGGCTGTAAGCTTTGCTCGGAAGCCCCTGTCATCTCCTGGTAAATTAGATTAGGGTTTAATTACAGGCTAAGGGAAAAATCTAATGTTGATGATAAAATATATGCATTGTTCTACGATAACAGAGAAACACGCACATTGGAGCAAAGCCTGTGTGGAATTAATTTCCTCTGGGGCCACTTATTGGCCAGTTGCCTGTTTGTTTTTGGTTTGGTTTTTTTTTTAGGGTTTTGGAAATGTGACTGCTGAATCAGTTTTCAGCTTCTAATTCCCCCATCTCCACTTAAACTAGCTTTGCTGGACCTGAGCCTGCAGGTTCTTCCGGCAGACGCTGAGTCACCCAGCTCTGAGTTGGTAGCAGCTGAGGGTCCTGAGCATCTGGCAGGATAGCAGCCCCTGCTCCAGAGGGTTTGGCATAGCCCCTTTGCTGGCTCGTTAGTGCTGTGGACGTTAGGACAGCTCCCTTTTCTGCTCTGCATGTTAATTCAGCAGTAATGTGCTCGCTCTGGGTCCCTCAGCAGACACCATGTGATTCTCCATGTCAGGGCTGGAAATGAAGATGGTCTCCAGGCTATTAACACCTCAGGTGGCTCATTAAGAGCCCAGCAGAAGGGCAGCATGTCAGATATTATTTCTGGTCTCCATTAAGCACTGTTGCTATTCTAAATTATCAGATCAAACTAACTTGGTCTGACATTGAGGGAATCAAACATCGGGTCTCATGAAGGCGAGATCGATAGAATTGAAGCGTCCACACTTCTAACCTTGCTGGAGCTGATCGCCAGAGACTCCCAGCATCAATCAGACACACACATTTATTTTGGCCAGGAGAGAAAAATGTTGTTTCTCTGCCTGGACAAGACTACTTGTGCTTTAAGTGGGTTTGGTTTTTTTATTTCTAATTGTTCAACCCATTTTTTCCTCCTTACTCTTTAGTCACTGCTGCTACTTTGAGCAATCGTATCAGCAACACAGCCCAGCCATTGCTGTGCGGTTAGTCATTTCCAGGGCGCGCACAGTGACAGTTGGAGCTGTCGGATCTCACTGCAATGATGTTGCTTCTCTGTCTCTGCGCTGCCTGGTCTGAATGTCGACGGGTGGCTCAGTAAATGCACAAATCTTAGCTCAGCAGAGGAATTTATCCTAGCAAAGAAATAGTCATCAGGGCATTGGGACAAAACGCAGTTTCTAGTTTTTGCTCTTGGCGAGGGCAGACCATCACCACCACCTTCCCCAGCTGCTGGCCATGTGGCCCAGCTCAAGCCGCGTGTTCCCACAGGGTGCACTGGGCAGGTTTTGAGTTTACTTCTGTATCACATTGTTTTGTTTTCAGTTGCAAACACCCTTGAGCTGTCTTGCTTGTTCCAAAGTCCCTTTTAAATCTGCGTCTGTTGGCCTGCAGGACAAATCAAAGTGCATCGTTGGGGTCCATAAGCCTGTTTAGATGCCTCAGGGGCGCGTGGTCTCTGGTGCTTTGCCCTGTGACAGAGCTCGGGCTTTGTTGGGGGGCTTGTTTTCCCCCGGTGCTTTGGCTGTGCCGAAGGGATGCACCAGCGTGTGGTCCCTGGGGGCCTGGGCAAGGATGCTGGGCGTGTGGGTGCCACGCACCAGGGCAGCAGCCTCAGCGCTGTTAAAACTCCTGCATTTAATGCAAAGGGGTGGTGGCTCCTGGCACGTGTCCTTGGTGCTGGCAGGACCTGCAGGGACCTCGGGTCTTCAGATCACCGTTCTGGGGTGTCTGTCCTGCTGGTGGTGGCTCTCACACAGCCTGAGCTGGCAAGGTCATGTCATCCTGCCTGAATCTTCACGCGCGGTTTGCAGAAGCGGTGTGATTTCTAGCTCCTCTATTTTGGGAGGTGGGTGTGGGAAGTGGTGTGAAGCTGTGTCCTTAGGAGGTTCAGAAACCAAGAGACAGGCTGAGATGATTTTTTTCCTAATGTCTCAGCGGTTTGGATGGTGGGTGGCGCAAGGCTGTCCTGGCCCTAGCAGGAAGGACTCTTCTCTCCCTGCTGTCAGTGTGCCTGTGCTGCCATTGAATCCCCCCTGTTAATACCTGGATCCATTTTGTCTCATCTGACGGGTGGTCAGGTTGGGTGAGATGGACACAGGGGGGTTAACACCTTGCTGTCAGCCCCTCCAGCCCCAGGCTGACCTGCTTATGTCAGGAGGCTCCTCATCTCCGCTCCAGCGTGCCGGTGGAGGCACTTCTGCAGCCCTTTGGCCCCTCTGCTTTGGGGCTGGTCCCTTCTGCAGGTGGAGGAGCCGCTCTCTGCTCCTTGCCTTCATCCCTGCGTTCACAGCCTTGCTCTGAAAGTGCTGGAGGCTGCCCAGAAGGTCCCGATTCTGAGAAAGGGTTACCTCAAGCCTGGGCTGATGCCGAACATCTCATCATCTTGCCCTTCTTTCCCAGGACCAACCCCCTTTCCTTCAGTGCCAGGAAGATGTCGTGTCCTTGGGGTCAGCTTTCTGTTGACACCTCGGGTTCCTCACTCCCTTCCTTTTCATGTGATGCTCATTGTTGTTCGTTTTGACTTTCCCCCACTGGAAAGAGTCCCTGGCTGTGCTGCTTCACGCTTCGCCGCAGCAGGACTTGCTAATCGCATCATCTCCCAGCGCTGGGTCCCAGAGGGCTTCTACTTTAGAGGGAAAAATACTGTTGTTGTCTAGGCACCACGGTCTGGTGAAGTTGCCTCAAACCGTTCTGTAGAACTAGAGGTACCTTAATAAATGATTATGGATTTTCCATCTCGGGGGTTTCCCTCTCCTCGGGAGCTGTTACTAAGCCGCAGTATTTATCACGAGCCACTCTAAGAGCTGCGGTTTCATTTCCTTGCCATGCGCATCGTAGCGAGCGGTTCTGGGACAGCTGCCGTGTTGACGGCCGGACCCAGGCGCCCAACGGGTGCGTGGGCTGGTGCATGGCTGGAGGGTGTTGAGGTGCTCCTCTTGGTGGCCCGACACTGCGGGCATCTCCCCTGCCGCCAGGGAAAGGTAGCGTGCAGCTGCAGGCTGCCCAAAAGCACCACTGTCCCAGCTGAGCTGGATTTATCTCATCCTTACGGAGCTGCCCAAGTCAGCAGCCGCTGGAGGTGTCGGGCAGTTTGGTCGCCCATCAGGGCCCCCCAACATGCACCCGGGTGCCTGGGCTGAGAGGAGCAGAGGTTGTGTGGGTGGGACCGTAGGTGGGCGATGCGCTGCAGGGCTGAGCGAGCACCTTCATCCCCTCCAGCCCTGGTTTGTTCTTCCCCACGGATGGTGCCGAGCTGTTGCTCGGGGTCCCCGTGGCGTCCCAGCAGCAGGCGGAGGGAGGGCTGTCAGGGGCTCATCTGGGCGAAGCCGGGTTCTTGCATGTCGCTGTAGGGAGGGCAAGTCAGGTGGGATCTCTTCCGGGTTATGAAGAGCAGAGCCTGTAATCCAGAAATGAAAACCAGCCTTAGATACTAAAGACAAATCTTTGTTTGGAGCCCGTGGTTCAAGGCACTGAATTCCCAGCTGTAAAAAATGTGCCGTGTTTGACTGCGGGGGGAACGCTTACAAATAGGCACAGCGGCAGGTAGGCATGGCCTGAGCGCGTCCCTCCACGTGGCGTTGGAAATCCAAGCAGAGCTACTGTGAGCACCTGCTGCAATTTCATACAGGGACCATAGTCAGAGTCACTTGGGAATTCTGAAAACGTTAACTCATATGCTTTTTACTGGCTGCTGTTGCTCAAAGGATAAACTCGGCTCTGTTTGCAAAACGAGCGGTTGAACTGCTTTGCTGAACCATTTGCCAAATTTGTCCTCCAACAGTTTGTGTTTAGAAACTGCTGGGGAGGTAATGATGGCATCAGGACGTGCCACACCGGTTATAAGCTCGTTTCAGCAGAGCTGCAGCCTTTGTGGCGTGAGGTGCGGTTCGAGCTGCTGTTTTGCAGCCAAGGAGTACCTGTGGCACGGCAGGGAGCTGAATCTCGGTGTCGCGATTGGAATAGATTGATTAAAAATGACCAGCGTTTCCTTCCCCAAAGTACTAATCGCGGCTGCTTTGGTGCTCATCGGGGATCAATGGTCTCTGTTTAATTGTGAGTCTCTGCCTGGAGCCGCTTGACGTGTCTTCCCGTGTTCCTTGCGTGTGCGAAGGTGTCCCGTGCTGGGCTCGTGCCGGCTCTGTCGGGGTTCGGGCACAGCAGGCGGCGGGCTCCGTCCCTGCTCCTGCCATCGCCGCTGCTGGTCCTGACCCGCAGCTGTGCGTAACCGCCCAGGGGAGAATTCAGGGTAAATACCTAGAAGAGCTGAAAACCTCCTTGCGGCACTGGGTCTGTGCTGGCGCATCGCCATCCAGATCTGCCCCTTTGTGTCTCAGTCCCACCTTTTTGTGCAGTTTGTCCTTTTGTCTCCCTGCAAGGTGTTCACCTCTGATGTCTGCAGTTCCTCATGGCAAGCAGTTGCCACTGCTGGACCAGCGTTGTCCCTGGGCAGCCCCCAGCATTGACCTGCTGCATCCTGGTTCTGGAGCTGCCAGGTCGGATCCATTCCTGGGCTGGCGGCACCAGTGCCCACCCAGGGGCCACGTCCTGCCAAGGAGCTGCTTGTCCAGGTCTTCCTCCCTCCTACTGCAGCTTCATGATGGAAGTTACGGTTTCTTCCAGGTTCAGCCCTCCAGCACCTAAACTTTTCATCAAACCCCAGCCACTGAAGGAGGAGGGAGCCTGCTCGGAGCACTCAGCATCTGCAGAGAGCGGTGTCAGTGATGGATGCGTAGAGGAGCCAGCTGAAGCCCTGGGAGCAGTGGGGGATCCTGCCCAAGAGCCAGCAGATGCAGAGGACTCCCTGGAAGCAAAGGTAGATTTTCTTGTACACTCTCTGTTTTGCGTTGCCTCCCCCAGCTTGCCACCAAAAAGCCGTGCTGGTGCCAGCGTAGCGTCCCTTTTTTGCTGCCCTGCTGCCATGTGCCCTGAGAGTGGGCTGGGCAGCAGGGCCAGCAGCTGGACACGGGGCTTATGGGGAGGGACAAGTAGGGTAGTGTTGTTTGGAGAAGCCCATTCAGGTCCTCCTGACCTATGGTGAGGTTGGGGTTTTTTTGGTTGGGTTTTTTTTTGCACTGTGAAAGGAGGGGTTTTACCTGCACCGTGATGTGGAGGCTTCCAGTTCCCTTCCTCTGTCAAGCCCTGCCCAGTACTGGTCTCCATGTACCACCTTCTCAGCCCCAGCTAGAGCCACCCATTGTCACGTCTCTGCCTTCGCCCGAGCCCCGGTATTGCAGCGATGGCCACAGAGCTGCCTTTTTATAAATGGAGACTTGACAAAGTCGCTGTCTTTTCCTCTTAGTATGGAAAACAGCCTTTGGTCTGCTGACCTTCCTGGTGAGCCTCGGTGCTTTGGAGCTTGGCCTCGGTGCTAGTGGGAGCTGATGGCGCCTTTTGCTTCGCGTGGGACAGAGGCTGCTCCTGGGGCAATAAAAAAGGATATAGGAGAGCACAGGAGGTTCTGAAAGTGCCGGAGTTGGTGTCAAGTTCAAGGAGGGGGGTCGCACCTGCTGACATCTAAATATCAGTGGTTTTAATGTTGTAGCTCTGCACGTGTTTTCTGAATCAGGAAAAAGGATACCTGGTAGGCATAAAGAATAGCGCGGCTGAATGTTTTCAGATAGAAGCATGAAATCATTTTTGTGCCCTGCTTTGTTGCCATGTATGCACAGATAAAGCAGGGAAATTCAAGGGGATATGGCTAGGTAGGATCCAAAATTGCTTCAAAGGATACATCTGGGTTGCAGCGTTGTCTTCTGCTTGTGTCACTGTATCAAGGCAATGTCCATGTAGCCTTCCTGGGGAGGTGGGAGACCATAAGCCTGGGAAAGATGTGGGTTAGCGTCTTTGGGAATATGCCCTTGGCAAAGCTTTGCAGGCTGGAAGATGTGGAGACAACAGAAAGAGCACTGAGATGTGAGAAGGCTCAGCCCTCCCCAGTGCTTTATCTCCTTGGGGAGATGTAGCCTCTGGTTAGGCCTGAGGATGTGCTGTACATACCCTGCCCATGTCAGAGCCCCAGCGCAAAGCCCTCCTTCATGTTACCGAAGCAGCAGGTATTCTTAAACTTCAAGAGCAATCACAAAGCCCTTGCTTATAAATAGGGGTCAGAAGCCCAGGGACGAGGTTCCATTTAAAGGATGGCACCTCTGAGGTTAAACACCAGCCCTCAGCTGCTGCAAGGCAGAAAAACATCTCAGCTGCCTTTTTCAGGATGGTGTTATTCAAGAGAAATGGCGATCCTCAGCCCTCCAGCACTGACGAGTGCACAAGGGGAAAGCTAAGCACCACCTGAAATGGGACAGCTGTGCCAAGGACTTCTGAAGTCCTTATTTCCCATTTTTGACACTTCTCGCTTGCAGCTGCATTCCTATTGTTGTCATGGAGAACCTGAGCTGTCCAGGGGTGGGGTGTTTGGTGCGTTTCTTGGGCAGGAGTGAGCAAAGCTGGGGTGGCATGAGGGTGCAAAGTGCCCTCGAGGTCCCTGCCAGGACAGGGTGCTGGGAGCACCCCGCTTCCTCATGCAAGCCGGTGGGTCCGAGCCCGCCTGCCGGTGTGACACGGGCTCCACCTGCACCTCGTGTCTCATCCGCACGGGTCTTGGACCCACACTCGGCTAATGGCACAGGCGTCCCCGTACTTGGTGTGTGCCTGTGTCCCATCTTAGCTGCTCTTGGCTCGATGAGGCGGTGGAGCCTGCAGCACAGTGATCCCCCTCAGCCCAGCCAGCTGCCTCCTGTAGCCCATGGTGCTTGTTTTCCAGCTGCTGCCGTCCGCTGCTGTGGATCTGGAAAGTTGGAGGCCGGTGAGGACCCAGGAAAGGATGCGGTTTGTGGAGGTGGAGCCCCTCCCCTCGGGAGCGGAGGAGGTAAGTGGGCATCTGTCTCACTTCCCCGTTCCCAGCGTGGCAAGCAGTTACGTAGCCCCCGCTGCCACTGGTGGCCCTCGGTGCTGCTCACGGAGTGGCCTCGCATCCCTCCCAGCACGTTGCGCAGCGCTGCTGAAGCAACCGGCCATGTAGGGCTGACCGAGGGTCCTGCCTGTGCAGCGCCTGTGGAGGGTGTTGTTTGTCTTGTTGCTCATCAGGTGCTCGGTAGGAAATTTTTGCAGTAGCTTTTGCAGTAGCTTTTGCGAGAGCAGTGTGTGGGTCGGAGAGAGAGTGAAAAGTGTCAGGAATCAGACAAGCTGGGCTGGAGTCCACCCCCAGCTCCAAGGGCTCTCATCTCCAAGTCTCGTGTGTTTCTGAAGGCAGTAAAAAGTGTTTTTAAAGGCAAGTTCTTCAGCTGAGAGAATGTCTTGCTGCCAGGAGACATCCCAAATTAATTTAGTGTATTAATACATTAATTAGTATGGGAGAAGATTTTTCCCAGGGTCTCTCCCACCGGTAAGTGGAATGGATGCAGAATGAGATTAGGGTGATCTCGCCTGTGATGAAGAGGCCCCTCCAGCCACATCTGTACTTTGCTCCAAGCCACGGCTGCTCTTCTGCATCAATTTCCACGCTCGACATCTCTATCTCTCCTCCCCTGCCTCCAGGTTTTTGATGTCCTGCCACTGTACGGCGTGCTGCCGCCGGGCAAGAGCCAGCGCGTCACATTCACCTTCGTTGGCCGCACAAACATTGCTGCCCGTGTCACGGCGCTGTGCAGTGTGGAGGGAGGCCCGACCTACGAGATTGCGCTGAGTGGGGAGGCTTCGCTCAACAACTACTTCCTTGACGTGACGGAGATCGACTGCGGGCTGCAGGTACCGCACGCTTCTCTTGGCAGAGGTCCTTGTCTTGGAACTGTCGCCGGCGCGTTGCTGCCCACCGAGGTCTAGGGCGCTCTTCCCTTCCCAGCTACTCTGTTGGCTCTGTCGCTTGGAAGTACTGCCTTTGGGTGATACGTTCTGCATCAGAGTTGTTTTTTAACAGCCATCTCTACCCCCCAATAGTTGGGATTTCCTCCTCTTCAAGGTAACGAGCGCTGCCTCCCGGGACAGGCAGGGACCCCGTGGTGATCTCCAAAGGGACATGTCCCCAGGACCCTCATCCGCCCATCCGTTCCTAAAGCCTGAGGTCCAAGGAGATGCTTTCTTTTAATGCTCTTGATTAATCAACAAAATAAACCGGGGAGGAAGTTAACTTGGGCTTCCAGTCACTGCAGCTGGAGAGAATGTCCCAGAACAATTGGCACTTCTTTTCAGTTAAAATCCCCACAGACCCTTCCAGCTGTTGGCCCTGTTTGGCTGTTGCCCTGTCTGTCTCTACTTTTGCTTCTGTTTTGCCTGCAAATACTTGTATGCAGGTGCCTCTTGTTCTGAAATGCCTCGATGCCTCCTTTTTTGTTTCAGCTGGCTGTTAGGCGACACCTTAAAGAGCAGGGGGCTTGTATCCCCTGGTTTATTTATTACTGCATCTCTACGTGCTGCTGTCGATAGTGTTCCTGCGTAGGGCTAAGAGGTACCCTGTGGCTGGGGGTTGCCCAGGTTAACCCAGGACACCGCAGTGCCTGTACCTCCTCTGCGCTCCCTGCTTCTGCGCTGTGTTCATGTGCTTTCAAGCCAGGGAAAAGGGAAGGAGACTCCCAGCAGCAGACCTGCGTCTGTAACTTCCCGCTCCTCTGTCTTCTCTCCAGCCGTTTAACAAAGTCAGGGAAGCGGAGGTCACCCTGCAGAACAGAGGGAAGATGGGATTCACCTACGTGGTGCTCGGCTCCAGCGCAGCCGCTGCGGACAGCCCTCCGCTCGGCGTGCCCCTGGCCGTGCCCAGCACGGTGAGTAGCACGAGTGATTCACCCTGGCCAGGCTGCCCAGGAGAGGGTTATAGGGAAAAAAGTTGGTGGGGCGGGTGGAAAAAAAGAAAAGGAAGACAGAGCCACAAAACCAGCACGGAGAGCCAGGGCTGTAAGCAGCTGCTGCTGGGTGGCAGAGAAGGTCGAGCAAGCGCGGTCCTACTAGAGCCCCTTCATGGCCTTTGCTGGCGGGTGGCTCTGGCATCCTGCAGCAGCCGCCGGCGGGAGGCACGAGGGCTTCGGTAGCTCTTTGGACCCCGAGTGCTGAGCTCTGTGGTTGTGCCGACACTGGAGCCAGATGGTGCAGGCTCTTGTGAGGGTCACCTTCCCCAGGTTGTGTGGTCAAGCAGGGCGTACTCCCTGTCCCTGCCTGTAAGAAACCCCACCTGCCCCCTGCCAGCACTAAGCAGGACTGAAATACTGTCTTGCCTGGGCATGAAGCTGCTTTGCCAGAAATGTTAGCAGCCCCTGTATTGGTCCCTCCTCCAGCTTTGCTGCTTTGCAGCAGTTTTGTGGGGCAGCGAGGGGGTCAGGGAGGATCGGGGCTGGAACAGCCAGGAGAGGAGTTTGCAGCATCCCGGCGCCCCAGCTTCTTAGTCCCGCGTGGATGTCTTTGAGCTGAAGCAGCGTTCTTACCTTTGTCTCTTTTTGCAAGGGGAAGAGGAAGCCAAATGGCTTTCACATTGTTTTCGTGCCCGTCTCCTACAAGGGATGACACACTGATGCCCTCTTCCCGCGGTCTGCCGAAGACGCAGCTCTGCTTGGACCCGTGCAGCCAGCTGCTGCAGCAGCAGCGTGGGTGCTGGCAGCTTGGCAGGGCTCACCTTTGCTGCAGCTGCGCTGTGCGCTGGAGTACGGGCTCAGGGGACCAAGTGGCAGGAGCTGTCCCACTCAGCGGCTTCCCCTGCAGCGTGCAGGGGAGCGGGGAGCCGAGGGTCCAGCCCAGCGTGCAGAGGGTGAGCCAAAGGCGTCTGCGTCTGTGCCCGGTCACCCAGAGCCATGCTGCTGTCTGCTTCCATTTGCTCTCAATGTGGCTGGCGTGAGCCCAGCCTGAGGCTTGGAGAGCCTTTCTGGAAGCCCCGAGAGGAGATGTCCTTCCCAGCAACACCTTCTTCCCTAGAATTTGTCCCAGTCTGCTCCTGCATTTCCAGAGATGTATGTTTGCAGGTCGCTGTGAGTCTGGATGGGCTCACGCACCCCTGGTGTAACCACGCAGGCAGGAGATGTTTGGTTGGGATGATGAATGAGTCAGGCCCTTCAGCAGCAGCCTGGGAACCACTGACGTGCAGTGTGAGGAGCTGCTGGCCCTGCTGAGGGCATGGGCTTTAGCTCGTCTTCCACAGCAGCTGGTAAAAGAGCTTTTCTTTATTCAGTCTGGCTCTTGCTAGCAGAGGGTAAGCGCTGTGAGCAGCAGAGCTGCGCTCCTGCTGAGCAAAGGGCGGTCTGTGCTGTGGGAATGCAGCCTTGCGAGCCTTCTGAAGGACGTACTGCACCCTGGTGTAGCAGACTCGAGCTTTTAGGATACGAGAAAGCTAGAAGGCCATGTTGTCTGACGTTTTCTTCCATAGGAGAAGCTGTTTTCTCTTCTCAGTGTGTCTGTCGCCTGAGCCGTCCCCCCACCAAACGCTCTTTGGTGCATTCCCTCTCTTGTCTCCCGTGCCCTGCAGGGTTACATTGGACCTGGCAAGGAGCAAGTGCTCAAAGTCTGTTACCTGCCAGGAGTGCCTGGAGTCTTCTGCAGGGCTTTGCAGATTCAAGTGGGTCACCTGGAACCAGCAAGCATCACCCTGAGAGGAGAAGGGACCCTTCCCAGGATCTGCTTGGACCTGCCCAGGAACATCAGCGGTGAGCACTGCCTCTCTGCTCCGCAGGAAGGTCCCCTGGCTTTTTCCCCATGTCATATGCCCACAGGGCAGCTCACCCCCACCCCCACTGAGCCTGGAGGTTTCAGGGCTGTCAGAGCAACACTCAACCCTCGGGTTGCTTCCTGAGTCTCTAGTAGGTGAGTCCATGTGGGCTTTGCCCCAGGAACCACCCTGCAGAGCTTGCCAGCATATCTGTCGGAGGCCTGGGAAGGTGGCGGCTGGGCAGAAAAGCTTGGGGAAGCTGTAACGCGGGCTGGCAGGGATGTTGGCAGGGTTGGATTTGCCATCGCATTGCAGGGGATGGGATGCTCCTCTGTAGAGGGGAAGGTGGGTGGTAGTGAACGTCAGGATTCAGAGAGGAGCAGCAGCATCCACTTCCCATAGATTGCTCAAGGAGTTTGTTTCTGGGAGAGGCCAGCATCAGGGGAGTGGGGCTTCCCAGCTTAAGTGGGATTGGCACGGCGTCCACGCTTCTATTTGTGGATCTCTTCTTCCTCCAGGAAATGCAAAATATAAGAAGGTCCTCAAAGAGGCCAAAGAAAAGATGGCAAAGGACAGCCAGCGAGCTGAAGCAGTTGCTTTGGGGGAGGCTGCAGCCGCGGAGCCACCCAGGGACGATGCGGACACCGCGGTGAGAAGCCCCATTTGGCATGTGCCACCCTGCCCCTGTGTCACTCGAGCCCTGGGCACCCCGCAGCAGGCTTCCTGGGGCCCTGCTGGCACTTGGGACCTCCCTGCCCGCACCTGGCCACGACCATGTGTCAGCTCAGCGTTGCCCCAGGGGCTGCCCAGCTCTGGCTGTTGTCCCTCCAGCAGATGCACCAGCTCCCCGACTGCCTCAGGGAGAGCTCCTGAAGGCCGTGCTCAAGTGACTGAGTTCCTGGCACTTTGAAGGAGCTGCAGGTCGTGGCTGAGGGGTTTGTTGCTCACGACCCAGCTTACCAGCAGCAGCCTGACTGCGCCCTGGGGCTGTGCTGTCAGCGGTCATCTCCAAGAGGCGTCAGCTTTCTCGTGGTTCCCTTTCCAAGAGAGCTGCTGTCCAAGCTGCTCTGGCACTGGTTGGGGGGCAGGCAAATACTCGGAGCTCTGGAAGGTTCCTGGCTTGGCTGGCTGGCTGTCTGGCCAGATCAGCTTTTGTGACAGTGACTGGGCAGGCGAAGGTGCTGGAGTTTGTTTCCCTTGAGATCAGGTCTTGACTAAGGGAGCAGGAGGTGTCACAGATGCTGAGCAGCGAGGCAGAGGGACTCCATCGCCCCTCTCAACAAGATCAGGGCGGGATCCTCTCTCAGAGACAAGCCTGTGCCTTGGGCAGGACCTTTGCTAACCAGCCGCTCTCTTTCCTTTCCTCAGTGGGACACGCAGCTGCAGCTGCAGCTGGAGCAGTTGCTGATAGAGGAACATGCCCTGGAGCAGCAGAAAGCTCTCAGCTCCGGTCCCCCAGAGGAAGCGGCCTTTGACCAGCTCGTCGGAGGCTTCTCAAGTTAGTAGAGACTCCAGGTGCCCCGAGGGTGACACCCAGCAGTGCACCCCTGCTCCCGAGAGCTCCTGGTGTCTGCAGAGCTGGCGGTAGCTGGGCACTGCAGAAAGGGTCTGACCCTGGTAGCTCTGACGTGCTCCCTGTGAGCAGCCGAGTGTCCTCACTTCATAGTGCCACCCTGGGGTGCTCAGCTCCCCACAGATGCTGGGTTCTGCTCTTAGTGCTGAGGGGGTGCAGTGCAGACCATCCAGCCCCTCCAGACAGCACAGACACCGTCCCTGCTGACCAGCTCTGAAAGAGGCAACTCAAAGCTGGCATCTTTGTTCCAACTAACAGGCCACGCTAAGCAAAGCCAGCAGGGAATCGCACGGGCTGAGAAACCCTAAAGCAGGGGGTGCAGATGCTGGTGGGACCGTAGGGCTTGCCTGGGTGCCTTGGTCCTTCCCTCTGCTCCTTCCTGGTGAGGCAGGGGCACGGTAGGCTCCAGTTCAGGAAGAAAACGCTCTGCAAAACAGACCACTTATGCGCTTTCCCGAGTGGGATTGCTCTGGAGAAGGAGCTGCCCTTGAACGCTGTAGGTGTCGATTCCTGCCTTTCCCGGGGCTGCTCTGGGGACAGACCTGGCTGCAGAGCAGGGAAGATTGCCTGTGCAGGCAAATCTCATTGCAAGGTCCTGAAGCGATTTCAGGCTTGGGCTGTACACCAGGTTAGCAGTTCCACTGAGGCCAGTGGAGGTCTGGTGGACTTAGCCACAGTGGCTCTTTGTAGCCGAGGAGCTGCGACCAGTTAAACACAATTTTATGTTGAGGTCCCGTTGGTAGCTGATAAAACCTAGGACCTGCACCCTCCGTGACTTACCAAAGTGTTACTACCAGGTGGTCAGGCCTTGGCTTTCACAGGCTTGAGCTGGGTTTTTACAGCAGCAAATACCCACTTGATTTGTGTCTTCTGTCCACCTGGAAATGTAGCCGGGCTGTGGTTTAAGGAATGTCTCTATTCCTTTCAGAGTTCAGCTGCCTGAGTACATCCTGGACTTTGGCTGTGTCATTCCTGGTACCGTCCGCACACACCTTGTGAAGATCACCAACCCCGGGCGGTTGCCTGTGTCCTTCCTCGCCGATAGACGTGTCTTGTGTGGCACAGGTAACCAGTGCTGGAGGGACTTCCCGTGGGCTTGACAGATGAGTTAAGTCACTGGGTGTGTGGGGGTGTTGAGTGCCTGTTTGTACAGCTTTTTTCTTCCTGACTGCCCCCTGCCCAGTGCTTTAGAGCCTGAATTCTCCTGGCCAGCAGTGCCCAGAGACCTGGTCTGCCTGGGACTGCCCTGACACCTCATTTCAGGGACTAGGTGGGCTGATCACCTTGGTCACCTCTCATCATCTTCTGCTCTTGGCTACCATGAGTGACAGCCGAGGTTTTGTGCTCTCTGTGGGCTCGTGTTGCAAACGGACGGGACCCTTTGTGGTTTGGAAGTGCTTTGTTTAGACTTCATGATGTCATAGCCCTTCAGTTGAGCCTTTATTGAGAAAAGAGCCTGTGAGATCCTCTGGTGTATCAAAACAGGCTTCCACAACAGGCCCTGAGGCAAGGCTGTGTCCCATCAAACGGTGACTTGCTGTGTCTGAGGGGTGGTCAGGTGTCTTCTCGAAGTTGTTGTCCAGGGAACACCGCAGCATGGGGGAACCTTCGTTGGAAATTCTCCTTTGGGGAGGTCTGTGCCTCCTTCCCTGAGATGCCCAAGGAAGGAATTGCTGAAGCTCAGCTGATGGGTTTCATTTTTACCATGTGGACCTTGGATTCTGGCTGCGAAAACGCTTTCTCCTTGGGCGGTGACAAGGGAGAAAGAGCAGCAGGCTTCTCCAGGGATACAAGGGAGTCTTTCGCAGAGCTGCCAGCCAGGACACCCGTGTGGCCTTAACGTGCTTGTGACACACAAGCGGCATGAGATGTATCTCAGCTGCTTTATTTTCATCTGTTCAAGGTTTCAGCGTGGATCTGGACCATGTGAAGTGCCTGCCCTGCTGCAGGACTAAGACATTCAGAGTGCGCTTTGACCCACAAAGCGCCAACCTGCCACTGGGAGAGGTGGACGTGCTCCTGCCCATCGAGGTACCACCTTTTGGGGCAGGCAGCAGGCTGGACACAGCAGATGTCACCTGGTCTCTCAGCTGATGTTCTGTCCTTCATTAGGTAGCAGGTGGCCCCACGTTCCATGTCCGCCTCCGTGCCGACGTGACTGTGCTGTCCCTCTGCCTCTCCAGGGACAGGCTGGAGTTCTCCGCTGTCCAGTGTGGGCAGTGCCGGGAAGAAACTGTCCAGCTCCACAATCAGCTCCAGGTCCCCTGTCAATGGTTCGTCACCGTGCACGAGCCTGTTAAGGTAAAGCACAGACAACGTGTGACACGTAACTTCTTGGTTGGGTTTTCTTTGCCTCTTGCCCTTTCTGCCCCCGTGGCTGCCTGGGCGCTTGGGCTACAGCTGGGCTGAGGAAGCTTCTGAGGGTACGGAGCAAGGCTGCTTCGCCTGGACCTGTTCGTTAGCTGATGCTTCACTTCTCTGCCATCTTCACCCATGCCTCCTCCTCTGAGGACAGTGCCTCCCCATCTGCCTGCCCTGCCTACACATCTTTGCTCCCATTTATGGTGCCACCAGGTTATGGTGGCCACGTCTGGTTTGGACGTGGGTGCTCTCCGCACCGTGACAGTATCTCAGAGCACGGCGGGAACCAAGAGTCTGTCCCCACAAAGGCCACCTCACACGCCTGGTTTCTGTGCCCAGGTGGACAAATGCTTGTCAGCGAGCATGCGTCGGAAGCTGCTGCAGGAGTTGGAAGCCAAGCCCTGTGTCTTTGAGGCACTGCCCTCGGCCGGAACCCTCGCTCCCGGACAGCGATGCAACATGCGAGTCAGGTTTTCACCCGTGGAAGAGGTGAGATTGGCAGGTGTCACCCCGCGGAGGTCTGGCAGGGCAGTGTGGAAATGAGAGCCCAGCGCAGGGGATGAGGTCTGGCCTCCACATGGAGCTTTCTGCCAGCCCCGTACCCACTGTGCCCCAGTTTCCCCTGTAGCGCGCGCTTCTGAGAAGCGCTTTGGAATCCCCACGGGGAGTTGCACAGGGAGCATCCAGGCTCGGCGGTGTGGCTCCCTCTCGGCACGTGGAGGGATCCACCTGTTTCCCCTCATCTTCCACCTGGTGTGGGCATATCTGCAGGCTGCAACGCCCCGGCGCAGAGCAGCTGGCATGCTCGCCGGGGACAACCCTGGAAGGGCCAACCTGGGCTAATCCTGCTGCCGGTACCAGCAGACAAAACAGCCGCCAGACACCTTCCTGGGCACGGCGGGACTGTCACCTGTAGCGGTACGCTGCCAGCAGTCCCTGTGGCTCTGGCCCAACCTGCCTGCGTGTTCCCACGGTCTGGGAGTCAGCTTAAGCGATGGAGCATTCCCAAAGGCAGTTTGCATGTGGCCACAGTGACTTGGAAGCTGGCAGTGTGTGACAGCATGGACACAAGTGCTTCCATGCCTGGGAACAGTCCCAGGGACGGTAGAATTGCTAGTAGGGATGCAACCAGCTTGTGTCGGGCTTTGGCCAGAGCCAAACGCTGAGCAGAGATGACCCTTATTTCTAGCCAGCGGGAGCTCATCTGCCTCTTGCGCGGCTGGTGTTTGCCTGATGCAGCAGTGCCACGGCTGTGTCTGGGCAGCGTAACCCCGAGGACCTTTCTCATGAGCGCTGCACTCCCTTGTGACTGGGTGAAAACGTGTGACAGACTGTTTCAGATCTGACACCAAACAGCCAGTTACACCTCACCCAGGATCCATCCCAGTTACCCGGAGCCAGCATGCAGGTGCTGCAGCCTCTGCTATAATTAAATACCTGTTTTCCATTCACCTTAGAGGTACCGATGACACCGCTGACCTTGGGGCAAGGGTTGAATTCCAGGCCCTTGTCACCTGGGACTTAGTGCAGGACCTTTCTGTGCTTCTCTCTTTTCAGAAGTCCTACAGAAGGAGGCTGAAGATTAACATTTGCCAGAGCAGCCAGCACCTCCAGCTGCAGGTGTCAGGACAAAGTCTGGAGCCGCAGCTGGAGTTCAGCCCCCCAGTGCTTGAGCTGGGACCGGTGCTGCCATACAGCCGTGGGGCGGAGGGGACAGTGGTGGTGAAGAACCCGTGCGAGTTTCCCATCGAGTTTTACTCGCTGGAGTTTGACCAGCAGTACCTTGAGGAGGAGCAGGTGAGCAGGAAGGTCTGGTCCCCGTGTGCGTGCTGCCGTAGCTTCACAGCGCTGTGGTGGCATTCCCGGGCTTGCGCCAGGGAGATGGAGGCAGTCCCCAGGGCACAGCCTGGCGGCACTTGAGGGGCAGCCAGCTCTGCTGGCAGGCGGAGGGGGGTGCTTGGGTAGTCCGTGTTGGGAGGAAGGCATGAGGGAGAAGACTGGTTGGCTGGGCAGTGTGTTCGTGTGGTCAAGAAACCCCTCCTGTACGTGGTTTCTGTTCCCTCCGCGCACAGGTCCTGCACATGCTGAAGGACTACGACAGCCGCAACACCTTGTTGCTGCCTCTGCGTGGCCCGGGTGAGAAGCTGCCCCCAGAGGTGCTGGAGTACTCTCAGGACCAGAAGAGGCTGCAGGATGATCAAGCAAAGCCCAAGACTGGGGACCCAGCGGACCAGGACAAGGGTGAGGGTTTGGCATGGTCTGTCCTGAGTGTGGACACAGCAGGGAGTCCAGGCTGCGTACCCTGAGTTCTCCATGACCTCATTCTCCACGGAAAGCCCGTGCTTTTAGCAGCCGCCTGTTCCCCAGCTTGGTGGAGGAATTGCCAGGTGAAAACCTGTGGCTTGTGAGACGCATCCTCTCGCAGCCCTGAGTGCAGCTAAAGCAAGCTCATATCTTACTGCCACACACTGGGGAAATCATCAGGGTGTCCCCTTGTGTCCCTCAGCCACAAAGAGCAGGCTCGGATGAGTTCTTCAGCCTGTAGGACCAAGTCTAATATAACGAGCTGGTTTAGATTTGTTCCTTCGCAGCAACACAAGCACAAGCTCAGAATACCCCTGGACAGGCTCCTCGGTGCCTTGGGAGTCTCCCTCCTTAGGAGATTTTTGCTTTTGCTTGTGGCCCTGCAAAGTGGGAATGGCCAAGAGCAGGTTGCCATTCCTTCCCCACGTCCTTCCTCCTCGGCCAGCTCTGAAGGTGCCTGGCACCTGTCAGATGGGGGCAGAAAGCACTCCGCTGGGGTTGTTTGCAGCACCTCACCCCGTAGCTCAGTCGTTCCCCCCTCCCTTTTCGATGAAAGCCAGTCCAACAGGGTGAATTCAGAATCCGAATGTGGGGAAGAGGAGGAGGAAGGTGTTAAGGAAAGACATGGGATGGCTGGTAACCCGAAGCTCTTCACCTATTTTGTCCATTGTAGCAAAAGAGCCCCGGCGGTGGACTTCAGTGCCACCTCCATTGCTTCACTGCAGCCTGGTGCCATCTCCCTCGGGACTGTTCCCAATGCCCAGTTGCACCTGTCACCCCCCTTAGGCACCAGGACCCGGGACCAAACTCCCATGAGGACCGTGGGGAGGGTTCATGGAAGATGTGGCCCGGGCCTCTTGGGTGTTGCCAGATGCTCTTTCCTCCTCCTGCCACCCCACTTACTGTGCTCTGAACAGGCCCCTTCGCCAGCAGCTGGATCTGCGTGAGCCTCGAGGACAGGCACGATGAGATCTGGGCTGTGACATTGGTTTCAGCAGTCTCCTCTCGCAGGATCTGAGGGGATGGGGAGGGCGATCAGGGTCACAGGGAGGCAGGAGGCTGACTTTCTACCTGGTTCTACACAGCAGAGCACCAGCAGAGCACCAGCAGCAGCAAGGAGGCTGCGGGAGAGCTGGCCGACAGCCCTGTCCATAGGGCCATCGCCCGCCACCTGGGCATCGATATCCCTGCAGAAGGGCGCACAGGCGGAAACCGCAGAGGGATCGTCATCATCGTCCATGGGGCACCTCGGACAGGTACGTGAGCTGTTGGCTGCAAGGAGAGCGGGAAGCAGGAGAGACTTATCCTGGTGGGCCGTGGTGCTTGGTCGGCCAGTTGAAGCGAAGCGAGGCAAGCCACAGCTCTGCTGGTCCATGAAACAGTCCCAGGCCTCTGCCTAGCTGGTGCCAGTGGTGTGGCTCATCTTGTGTCCGTATAGCTAGGCTCTTGTCCCCCCAGACGGGGTGGCCACGTCCCTCTTGCTGCATGGGACCACATTGCCTAGTGCCCGTGTTTCCTCATGGGAGCAGCCCCTAGCCCGTGCTGACCCCCAGACTGTGCCCAGCTGGCACCCACCAGCACAGGGTAGCGAACGGTGGTGGTGGGACAGGGCTCGAAACAATGTCCTGGCCCAGGGCTGAGGTCACACCACAAGGGACAGAGTCCTGGGCTGAACCGGAGGTGGAGGCGATCCACCTGCCTCTGGAGTTCAGCGCTTCTGACCGTGCTGAAGCTGCCTCCCTCGTGGTGTCCCCTAAAGGGACATGTGCTTTCTGACTGTCCTTGAAACCTGCAAAGCCTCTGGGGGGGCTTTCCAGAGCCTGTCCCTGAGAATGCTTCACCTGCAAATGTCACCAAGCCGCCTTCCTCTCTCTCTCAAGGAAAGACAGCGGCAGCGGTCGCCCTGTCCAAATATTACGGCGCTGCCTGCTTGTCCATCGACGCCGTGGTGACAGAAGCCATCTCTGACGGGAGCAGCGCAGCAGGGCTCTGTGCCCGGGAGCTGTGCGTCAGGGCTGCCGCTGAGCAGAGCCACAAGGAGACAGAGGATGAGGGTAAGGAGGAACACTGGGCGCGGAGCGGCGCTTTGGAAACCCACCACGGCCACCTGCTTCTGCTTGCTCCAGAGGAGTTTGGCAGCCCTTGGGTCTCTGGGGGAGCACGGGTGCAAGCGTGTAGAAATGCAGAGCCATTTCATAACACAGCTCGGGTGATTAAGAAGCTCTGTTTTGAGGGGTCAGACAAAGGCATTTTTACTGCCTCTGGGCTTCTTGACACACGTTCCTTTTTCTGAGAGTGGTGAAGCACACCCGTACCTTTCTCAGAGCTTTATAAAAACATTTTCTCAGAGCTGAATCCAGCTTGCTCCCTGTGGCCATCAGGCAGAACTGCTGCCCACTTGAACAAGGAATAACCCTCTGAAGTGGCTCATTAAGCTCTAGGTGACTGACTGTGAGTGTGGCTTCACAGACATGAGAGGAAGGGAAGAATAACCTCCTGGAGGAATTTTGGATGAGACTCACTGCAGATGAGTTTTTTTTCTCTGGAAATGTATTCCTTTTCCCCCCTATACTGACACTGCCAGGTTGCGGAGCTGGTGCGTGCTGTGCTGTGCTCCATGTGAGACTGGAGACTTTGGGGAAACTTTCTTGGGCAGTTGTTGCCCTGAGCTCTGCAGGGTGAGGCCAGACGCTGGCCTTGGCGGGGGACGTTTTACATTGCTCAGCTTTGAACCTGGGTGGTTGGGAGCTGGTGGAAGGGAAAAGGCTCTGGGTGCCGGGTGGGGTTATCCCAGGCAGAGGGTTTAGCTTCCGTGGAGATGGGTGATGCCGCTGGGGCAGGGCTGCCCGTTACAGTCTCCACGGGAGAAGGCAGGATGGGTGCAAGGTAGGAAAATGATGGTGCTGGGGGACGAATCTTTGGCTTGATCCGTAGGGGAGCTGCTGTGCAAAGTGTCACCTGTGTGCATGTTTATTAAGGAGGGACACGGGGCTGTGCACGACAAACTCTCTGGCTTTTCCGTCCTCTCTCAGCTTTATCGTGCTAGTAAGGGAAGCAGGGCAGGAGCTGCTTCTGGAGAGCAGCGCTGCTAGTGCCCAGCAGGCTGGGGGACAAGTGCTGTGTCACTGCCAGGGGTGGAAGGTGCCCGCTTGCTCCCCGCAGCACCCATCGCCAGCCCCGCTGAGCCATCTGTCCCCTCTGCAGGTCACAATGCAGATGTCTCTCTCAGCGTGCAGTGCCACGCCAAGGCCGGGCACAGCTCAGTGCTGCGCCAGTCCAGCTCTGGGGAGGACGGCAGCCTGCAGTCCCCGAGTTCCCAAAGGCCGGTGAGCACTGCAGCAAGCAAGAGGAAGGCGGATGGCCGTGCATCCCAATCCCGGGAACGGCATCGAAGGGATTCGACAAGCTGCCAGGTGAAGCGTGATCTGCGCTGGTTAATGCCTGGGTCCTTTCTGTTGCCTCTGAGAAGCGAAGGGGCTGCTTAGAGTGGGGGCTGGTGTGTGGGTGTGTGGTGCAGAGCGCCAGCTGGGCATGCTTGGGGTGGGAACAAACCCCTGTGCTCTGGCAGAAATCTCGACTGGGCCTCAACAGTTTGTTGGCAAAGTGCAGTCCTGGCTAATGTGGCCGCAGGCAGTGGGCAAAGCTGCGGGATGCTGCGCTGGGGGCTTGCAAGCCACGGGATGTGTCCTCCAGGGTTGTCCCCTGGAGCTGCTGGCCTGCAGGGTTGGTTCGAGCCTCCCGCTAGTGGAAAACCCTGGCTGCAAGCCCAGCAGTTGGAACTGTTCAGGGGTTACCCAAGTGGTTTACTTTTCTTGTGGCGTTCAACATTGCAGGGCTCCTCCATTTCTCATCTCCACCCTCCCCTTCCCTGCGTCCCTGCGCAGCGACGGCTGAGCGTCGGTGGCAGCACAGAGGGAGGGCTGGGCTGTCTGAGCTGCGTGCTGCCCGAGGACTTGCTGGTGGCCATCCTCTCCGAAAGGCTCCAGGTACGTGGGTGGGGTGGGGGCAGATGCTGCGTTCCTGCTCCAGAGAGACAGGCAGCGGGGCAGTTTGGAGAGGAGGTCTGTATCTGCTCTCAGAGGAGCCCCGAGCTGCACGCAGGGATCCTTGGGGGAAGCTGCAGATGCCCCAAGGTGGCAGAACGTGGGGAAAGATCAGAGCTCGTCTGGGCTGATGCGCTGGACACAACGATGGCTGGTGTCCTTTGACATCTGCTGACAGTGGACATTTACTGACTGGCTGAGAGCCCCGTGTGTGCCACAGCTGGCTAGAAAAGCTGTTCCTTTTCAACTTTATTCACAGCTGAGTGACTGCTACCAGGGCGTGGTGTTTGATGGCCTGGAAACCCTCTTTGCACACAACATGGCATCTGCTCTCCTCTGCCTGCTCAAAGCTGTTGGAAATCGGCCTCACATCTACGTCGTGAACCTGTTCCAGGATTATGTGTCCTTTAAAGCCAGGGAGACAGCTGCAAAAGAGCAGGAAGGTGAGACTTTTCATCTCCGCACCTCTCAAATCTTCCCTGTCAAGCACTCAGCCTTATCTGGGTGTACCTGGGTTACCAGCAGAGCTTGTAAGAAGTGGTCTTATTAATCCTTCCACCTTCTGCCTGGGTGTAGCCAGTGCTCAGCTCACAGTTGCTTAAAATGCAGCAGAGCAGAGCTGAGGCTGTGAAGACTTCCCTTGGTCTCTACCGTGAAAGCCTGGGCACAAGTGCCAGCTGTTGTGGCTCAGTACCGAAGCAGCAGCAGCAGCTGCCTGCCACGCTGGTGCGCAGGAGCCAGGCAAGGCGCGGGAACTCGCCGTGAACTGTTGACAGTTCAGCGGCTGATCTGAATTTTGGAGCAGGGCTGTGAGCTCCCCAGCATCTCCTGGCAGGATGATCGGCTGGCTCGGGACACAGCTGTGAATCCTGGCAGCTCACCCCCAACAGCAAGCTCTGCTAATGGTTTCTCCTCTGGCCTTGGCTGAAGGGCGGGAGCAGGAAGAAGCTGCCCGCAGGGAGAGAGAACGTTTCTGGGAGATGGACGAGGATGAGTATGATGCCCTCAGTGCGGAGCAGAAAATTCATAACAAGATACGCCAAGTCCAGCGCGAGAGGAGGCAGAGGTCTGTGCGCCTGTAACTCCCCAGGAGGGTGCCCCTGCAGGGTTTTCCTGCTCCGGAGACCTCGGTTGAGCTCAGAGGGGTCACGGGGCGAAGGCCTGAAAGTGTCTGTTCCAAGCGGGCAGTTCCACCCTCCAGGTTCCCAGCAGAGGAAGGCCCTTCCTCCCGGGAGAGAACATCTTCTCTCCAGCTGAGCGGAGAGCCCGCGGGTTTAGACGGTGGCTGCCGGGACCTGGGCTCTGGGCTTGCCTGGCCGCTGCTCTTAGAAGTGTCTCTAAGTTAATTACGTTGATTCTCATCTTCACCCCCTTCTTCCCCACACCAGAGGGGTTGTGGTGTGGCTTGGTGTGAGGCGCAGCTGTGCTGGCTTGGTTTAGATGCCAGTCCTGCCGTAGGGGAAGTCCTTGCTGATCTCCTAGGTTTTTCCTTCCTGAGCGACACCGGCCATAGAAGCCGGTGGCTCTTGGGCTCACCCTCAGCTGCAGCAGCAGGTCAGCCTGGGAGAAGCTCTGATCCAGCAAAGCAGCCCAGGAGGGGAGGCCGCAGGGGTTGAGGAGGATGTACAGCCTAAGTCTGAAACTGGGAGGGGGACCCGCTTAAAGCGAGCGTGTGTTTCCGCACTTCGTTCAGCCCAGGCTGACCTTACGAAGCAAGGCTGAGGTTTGGCTGGCCCTGGAGGTCCCCTCCCACCTCTCCTCACATGGGATATTCCCAGCCTCCCCAGGCTGAGGGAGGTCCACAGAGATGGCCTGACGGTTCTGCCTGGCCTCAGGGTCAGGGAACGAAGTGCAGGACCAGCTGGGATGGCGGCAAGCCCAGGCTTCTGGTGGTGACTCTCGGGCGTGTTTTCTGTTTGGCTTGCTGAAGGGAGATGGAGCAGCTAGCTCGAGAGCTGGAGGAAAAGCGTCGGCAGGAGCTGGAACGCTTGAAGGAAGAAGAGCTGAAGAATTCTGAGCAGGGGAAGAGAAAGACTGGAAAAGACCAAGAGAATGCTTTGAGGAGGAAAAGCCGGCCTGGTGGCAAGCAGGTGCGTGGTTGTTTACAGAGATGACTGAAAGCCCTGGGGACCTTCCTACGGAGCTGCGCCGTGCCCCAGGGAGCCCCACGCAGTGCTGGGGACGAGCACCTGTCAGGAGCAACATGTGGGGCTGCGCTGGGAAACAACCACCGGGGTCTGATCATGCTGCTGCTGCACCGGGGTGTCTTCCCATGGGTTTGCTGCTAGAGCTGCTCTACTAAGATCATGCCGCCTTTGAGTCCTGGCTTCATGTAACTCCACATACTGACTACTGAAGCCCTAGGTAGTTTTAGTCCAGCGTTTCTTCCCACTCTGCCTGTGACTTACACCTGTGAGCCATGATCTGTCTGGGATGTGGGGTCTTTTCCTACATGTCTGGCAGGAGATGCCCCCAGGCCTTAGGTATTCATTAGCAGGCAGACTTTGCAAAGAATCAGCCAGCCACAGGGATGCTCAGCGCACCAGAAATGAACCCAGAGGACTGCACGGGAGTAAGGAGGTGTCTTAAGTTCTCTGCTTGGGTTGGGAACCTGTTCTGTTCCTCTGCTGGTTTGCAGGACTCCTCATCAGTCTGACACTGAAGAGTTTGGTTTGTTGAGCTAAACTAGGTACCAGCTATGTTCTGAACTGGGATTTGTAGGGTGCCTAGCACAGGTCTCGAGCGAGGCTTGGGGTGCTATTGTAAAGATCATTGCTGCCCTACAGCACCTGAGTCAGTGCTTTGAAATGCTCACTGCTTTTTTTGCTCTTCCTGCCCAGGGCATGAACAGTCCCACCAGCAACACCAACACATCCAACAGCCGGAGGTCGGAGGTTGCCAAGGGGGTGGTCAAGACACGATCTGTAAGGAAGCACCCGGGCTCTGTTGCACGTTGCACAAAGGAAGATGAGCAAAAGCAGAGCAAGGTCACCCTGATGGATGCCCACCTGGCAGCGGCTGCACACCCCACAGACCTGGAAGAGGGGGAAACCAAAAATGAGGCCCAGAGTGACAGCAAGAACTTGGCCCTGAGGTTTAATATCTACGAGACACCGCAGAAGGAAGTTGCGCATATTTTGTCATCCTGGGACAGGTTCCCCCTGAACCACGAGGATGCACGGCACCCAGCAGAAGAGCAGCCCCAGCACGCATCCAGCCCCAGGAGCCGGAGGGACAGAGAGAAGGAGCATCAGGAGAGGCTGGAGAAAGAGCATCTGGCAGAACTGAAGGCTCTTGAGGATGCCAGAATACCTCTGCTGGAAGGGGAAGGTGCAAAAGGGTCAGCCAGAGGCCAGGGTGTCGGGGTGCCCTGCTTGGACATCCAGGTGCTGGGCTCAGAAGATGTGACTAGGAAGATCCTGGAGAGCAGCGAGCTGCCAGCGGCAGAGCAGGTAAAGCCCTGTGAGGCTCAGAGGCTGAGCCTGCCATGCTCCTGGGCCCCGGTGCATCGTGTCCCACCAGGTGACAATGGCACAGAGCCTTGTCCGGGCCACCGATGATGTTCCACAATGGCTCCACAGCAGCCCCATGGCTGCGGGAGGTTCTCACCATCCCTCAGCTGGGTGGGAAGCAGGAGTGCTCTCTGTACAAGCATCCCGTCTGTTGAGAGAATTTCCCAGCCTGGAAATCATTGCAAATGGTCCCAGGGCAGGGCAGCTCAGGTTTCCTTCAGCTGAGTCACTGCAGGGAGAGGTTTCTCTCTAGGTCCCACTTGTAGGTCCTGGCACTGCTCTGGAGCCTGCCCACTCCACTGGGCATGAAGCAGCACTGTGCCCCATATAAATAAACCCCCACCACATTGCCGAAAGCTCCGTGCCTTTAAGGAGTGAGTGTGAGGATGAAGGTGACAGGAGTACAAACAGGGTTTTCTCTTACGCTTTAGGTCCTGGATAGCCTTGGACTGGGTCCCTCCGGGCTTACCATCCCCCCTACTGCTTTCTACTCCGTGATCCACTACCCGGCAGAGCGGATGGCCCCTGCAGCAGAAGCCCTCAAGCACTTTGTCTTTGTTGTGCCAGAAGGCGCCACTGCAGAAGAAGACAAGAATGCTGCCGTAAGTCTCGTGGATGCCCCCGTTGTGCCCGAAGTGAAGGTGCCAGGGCAGGGGGGTGGGTGGGGAAGGATCACTGTGATGTCTGTAAGATGAGAATAACGGTTTAAAAAAACACCTCAAACCCTCGCCTTGCCTTGAGGTCCTGGCCAAGGAGAGTGTTGTAGGCAAAACTAGACCTGATGAGGAAGACCAAGTCCCTGGGCAGATGCGGTTGTTTATTTAGTGCTTCCCCTAATTGTTAACAAACCCACAGCTTGCTTTCCAGGAGGGGGATGTCTCGGGGCAGGTCTCACCTCTCTGTTTTCTCCCTCCCCTTGTGGCTCAGACCCCAGAGGAGCAGGTCGCCCCTGTGAGGAGCCAGTCGAGTGAGGAGAAAGCTGCGGGCAGCTGGGAGGCTGCGAGGGAGAAGCAGAGCTCCGGTCAGGGCAGGAGATGTCTCCAGGGGCTGGACAGGGAAGCACCCGTATCTTCTCCTGGGGCGCACCAAAGCGGCGAGGACATGGTCCCATCCCCGCCGAGACATGTCAGGTGAGCTGAGGGCTGAGGAGATCGCTCTGCTTCATGGCCACCCTGTCAAGTGAGGTCTGTCATCCCCAGCTCCTCAGGGCCCCTCTGTTGGTGCCTCCGTGGGATGGCGAGTCCACAGCCCTCCTCCTCGTCTTGTTTGCTCATTAGCCGTGTCTGAAGCCCTCTCTTTAACTGCCAGGCTGAGCAGCTGCCGGTGGATAGTGCCTGCCCGCGGCGAGGTGGAACTGAAGGTCCACTTCAGCTCCACGGTGCTGGGCCAGTTTGAGCAGACGCTGCGTTTCGAGATCCTGGGGACAAAGCGACTGTACCAGCTGCCCTGCAGGGGCACCTGCCTGTACCCCACCATCAGCCAAGACCCACGGTAAGGCTTGCCCCTGGGAGCCTCCCACGCTGCTCCCCCCTGGGCTCAGAGCCAGGGCTGCCCCTTGTACCCCGGTGACCTTCTGGCTCGGGCAGAGCGTGCTGCCTGAGCCGCCCAGCATCTTGTCCCATGCCTGGAGCTGGGAGTACTGGTACCGCAGCCACCAGTAAGGGTTACGGCTTTCTGACCAGGTTTTCTACTTGGAGCATCTCACAGGTCTTCATTCCCTGTTTTCTCTGCCCAGGCTGGTGTTTCCCCACCGAAGGAAGAGCAAGGCAGACAACGACATTGTCTTCAAGCAGTATGTCACGGAGACGGGTGTCTTCCACTTTGGACCGCTGCTGTGTGGGAAGTCAAGAGACTGGTACGTGCTCCCCGCCCTGAGCGAGCATCCTGATGCGCTGCCTGCGCAGCATGGGACGTTGGGATGGCACCTCCAGGGCCTCGTGCTGTCACGGACACGTCTGGGGACGAGCGGTCCCAGAGGCACAATTCAGGGCAGGCCCAGGTGGAGACCTGCCTGGGAGATGCAGGGGGCTGAAGGGCCACAGATGTGTGAACTTGAGCAGATGATGGGCAAGTGGGTCCTGGAGGAGCAGGGGAGAGACGGAGCTGATCTTCCTCCCTGGTGGGTGCCTTGGTGGCCAGAGCCGTGTGCTGCTTCCAGCCTGAAGGTCACTTGGAGCAGCTTGTGTCTCCCCGCCACATCTCAGCTTCGCCACCTACGAAATGAACTTTATGGTGTTTTTTAAAAGTGCTTTGAGCTCTACAGGTGGACTGAACAAGTAATTATTCTGCTGATGGTTTTGTAAAACATTCATCCGTTTGCAATATTAGTAAGGCCTTATGATTCGACCTGCCGATATGGGGGCGTGGGGGATCTGCAGAGGAATGAAAATGGAAATTCTGTTTCCCCGTCCTCAATGCTGGACAAAGTCTGCCTGAAAAAGTTGCCATTGTAGCTGCTGGCGCATTTCTATTTTTTACATAGCTTTTTTTTTCAATATTAGAAATTAAGTTCTCCTCTTCATGGGAGCTCTGGAGAGCTAGTGGTATTTTGACAACCCAAGCAAATGAAATCAAAACAGTTCAAAAACCAAAAGAGGATCTTTAGCCAGGCTGCTGCATGGCCTTGGGTTTCTGTTTGTGCTTTTTAACCCTTTAACTCCCAAATCTGCTCCATACCCGAGGGAAGGGACGTTTTTTAAATTCAGCATTCCTCTTGGGAATGAATCCTCTCTATTTCCTTCCCTCAGACTTTGAGCTAACCTGTGAAATACAAGGCAATCTCGTGACTGTTTTGGAAGACAAAAGCTAAACTATTTTTAAAAGCTCTTTCCAAGAGCATTTCTTTGTACCCTGCAGGGAAGGAAGCCCAGCAAAGAAAGGGGGAGAAGCCACGTGCC
Organism: Falco peregrinus; assembly: GCF_023634155.1. NCBI lineage: Eukaryota > Metazoa > Chordata > Aves > Falconiformes > Falconidae > Falco > Falco peregrinus. The sequence goes on from NW_026599635.1 coordinate 605,916, forward strand.
TGCAGTACCTCTGTTTTTCCAGGCATCTTTGAATTTCTAATTTGTAAAATGCTCTTTAAGTGGCCTGTGCATCATCACGCGTCTGGGCTGGAGGCACCAAGTACAGGGGTGGACATCAAAGTAACGCAAGGATGGACACACATAGCATCCAGTGTGCCCCTGAAAATGATGCTTTTTCTTGGCCTGCTTGTTGGTACATGGTCTTGCAGTGCAGCCTCCCGCTGCCAGGACATGGCGCTTTCCTTGGTGTGGGATGAAGGCGACGGTCTCCTCTGCAGCCTTTTCCCCTTTTGTGGACAGGTACAAGGCACTGGACTGTCCCAGCAACTGTGAGACGATAACCATCCTCAACGTCACCCCCTTGGAAGTAGAGGCGCGTTTCTCCTTTGAGCGCGATCTCAAGGCGGACACGTTCCTTGTAGAACCTCCCAGCCTGAGGCTGAAACCGAATGAGAAGCAGGTAGGGGACAGCAGGTAGGGCAGGCACTGGTGTAAGTGCCCAGGAGCCATTCCTCCTGCTCACTGAGTGCTCTTCTGTATTTCTTGTTTCGGGGACGGGGCTAGAAGCTGAGCATTTGGGCGTACCCCACTTCAGCTGGTCTGGTGGAAGACAAGCTCGTCTGCCGCATTAAGGAGAACCCAGAGCCGGTGGTCTTCCCCCTGTGCTGCCAGGGGGTGAAGGTGGAGCTGAGGGTCAGCCCCAAGCACGTGCATTTCAACAGGCTGCTTCTGCACAGGTCAGTCATCCCACGGCCCCTCTGCTGGGGACGGGTGCTGTCGGTGAGCTCCCCTTCAGCCTCTCTGGCTGGCTGCATGGCCCTTCAGGCTGGATGTTGGGCTGGCGTCCCTCTTTCTGCCAGCAGTTCCCGGTCTCTTGCTCACCGTTCCTTGCTGGCTTGGTTCTCCCAGGACAGCCGCAAGCTCTGTAGCCCCCAGCAACGTGGTGCAATGGGCATCTTGATTCATTTGTATCTCGTCTGCTGGTTCGGAGAGCAGGGCAGTTGCTCCTCCTTATGTCCCTTCTGTTGGATACACCGTTAGCACCCAGCCCTTCCCCAGGACCTCACCTCTGAGACTTGTGACACAGAGAAAACATTTAACTAATGTTATGGATACTATAAATACTGGATGTGTATAGATAAAGATATATATATAAACTAATGCATAGGGCTGCTCCAAGATGCATTCAGTTGCAAGGCCTATCCTGACCATCGAGCAGCTGGTGCAGGGTGTCTTTCTGCCTCTGCAGGGAGGACAGCAAGACCCTGGTCCTGCAAAACAGCACCCTGCTGCCTGTGGCCTGGCAGCTCTGTGGGCTGGAAAACCTGGGCGAGGACTTCTCCGTGTCACAACGCGAGGGCATCGTGGCTCCGCGCATGGAGTTTGACGTGCATCTGTATTTCAAGCCCACAAAGGCTCTCAACATTGAGAAGAAGATCCGACTGGAGGTGAGGGGGGGACTGTGCCCTCCCTGGCAGGGCAACGAGATCTTTGGGGTGGAGGCTGTGCTTGAAGGGTTCCCTGCCAAGAGGGGGACAAAGGATGAGGCTTCCTGAGGTTCCTTTCTACCCGCATCGCCGGGGGGGCAGGCCCTTAGCAGCAAGGAACTTGCTCTTATAGCTGAGCTTCAGGGGGCATGTGTGCTGCCGGGCCAGGAAGAGCTGCACCTGAGGGACACAAGGCTGCCGTGACCCCAACTTCTGCTGCCTCAGCCTGGGTTCACCAGAGCACATGGTGCATCCCTGAGCATCTGCGTCAGCCCAGACAACCAGGCGCTGTGTCCTGAGCGCACGATACAGCCACCTTGCCGCTGTGCGTGGTTGAATGCTGTTGTTTGGTTGTCCAGACCTCGGCGTGCTCCCTGCGCCCATGCTGGAGCCTGTCCGGGGCTCTTAATGGAGAGCAACAAGCTGTCACCCTGGGGTTTTGTTCCCCGTGGTTTGGGGGCTGCACTTCAGTGAGGATGCTGGGCGATTGAAGAGGAGAGGGTTGACGGTCAATGCCACCTGCTCTGGGACACCTCATAATTCTTGAGGTTGTTTTTCCATCGCTGTGTCTCCCCGGGTGCTTCCGCGGCAGCACTCCCTGCTGAAGGAGTGCCGAGCTGGGCTGGTAGGGCTTCTTACTGCAGCAGCATCCCGCTGGGTCAGCCCGTGAGATGAGCAGGTTGGGAGAGTTTGGGAATCCACAAGTGCTTGTCAAGCAGGGGAGGCCATGGTGGAAGCAGCCAGCAGAGACAAGGACTCGTACGTTGTCTACCAAAAGAATTTAAGAGAACGGTCTAAGCAGTGTTCGTTTCTCACTGCCTCAGGTTTCAGATGCAGAAAACATCCTGGGGATTGTCCAGACTGAAAATATCCTCATTTCTGCAGAGGGCTATGATGTTGCTCCAATCATCGACATTCCTAAAGGTCAGTGGATGCCCCAAAACAAAGCAGTCTGGGTGTGTTGCCTTGCCTTGGCAGGTGAGCAACCAAAGCGCTTGGGGTGGGGTAGCATGCCAGCGTGGCCCGGTCACATAAAGCGCGTATCCTGCAAGTTGAGTGGAGTGAAGGGCTGTCAGGGCACAGCCAGCCTCGAGTCTCTCGCCCCTGAGCTTTGCAGTGTGCAGGTTGGTCTGGGGGCTTAGAAACAACAGCGATGTGAGCGAGCAATTGGCAGCTCCTGAGGGCTCAGCAGGGCGCATAAAGTTGTCGGATCAGTGCTTGGAAGCAAGAAGACAGAAACCCAGCTCCTCACCTGCTAAACCCTGCAGATACTCTCCGAGTAGGAAGAGCAAGGGCAGCAAAGTAGCTAAAGAAAATTTCCAGGAACGGAAACTTGCTGAGAAGGGTTTTGGGCTGCCTGAGAACTCCAAGTGTCATAGAACAGTTTGGGTTGGAAAGGACCTCAAAGATTGTCTTGTCCCAACCCCCCTGCCATGGGCAGGAACACCTTCCGCTAGTCCAGGTTGCCCCAAGCCCCGTCCAACCTGGCCTTGAATGGGGCAGCCACAGCTGCTCGGGCAGCCTCTGCCAGTGCCTCGCCGCCCTCACAGTGAAGAATTTCTTCCCAACAGCTAATGTAATTCTCCCCTCCTCCAGTTCAAAGCCATTGCCCCCTGTCCTGTCACTACAGCCCCCCAGGGAACACCTGTCCCCACCTTTCTTATAAGCCCCATTTCAGTATTGAGAGGCCAATTGAAATTGGCCTGGAAGTGTTGAAATATCTGTCTTGTCACTTGGTGTGGTCTGTAGCAGCTCGCTAATACTCCCCATTTCTTGCCTGGCTCTGCGGGTTTTCTGCAGGTGCAGGTGGCACCATGGATTTTGGAGTCCTGAAAGTCCTGGATGATGCAAAGCAAGTGCTGACTCTGAGGAACAAGGGGAAGTACGAGATTGCGTACAGGTGGGTCCAGCTGCCTGGTCTGTGAACGTGTGGTGCCACCATCTGCCCAGGCCTGCCTTCTCCTCCTGCCCATGGCTAGAACCGCTTCCCGTGCTGGCTGCCTCGTGGTCTGGTTAAATAAAAAGCCCGGGCTCCCTAATCTCAAAGACTTTAAGGGAGGATGCAGCCCCACACCAGCAGTCCTTCACAGCTGAGCAGGAACCAGAAGGAGAGACCCTGAAATTGAAGCCACTCACTGCTGAGATCCATTGCCTTCCTCTGAGGGGCAGCTCCTTTCTCTTTATGACTCTTTAAAGGAGGGGATGAGAAAATTGGGTGTCGAGGTTAGTTTGCAACACTCATGATGGTCTGCACTCTGTCAAGATCTGAGATTCCCCAAGCAGAGCTGGACTCTTTCCCTTTTAATTTTTTTATGGTCTTATGTCAAGTCCTGGCTGTGCTGGCGGCACTTGTACTTTTAACTGCAGAGGTCTTTGTTCCTTCCCTTTCTCCCCAGTTTCCAGCTGAAAGCTGCAGGCACCACCATACCAGACCTGGCAAGCCACTTCACTATCCAGCCGCAGAAGGGCCTGCTGGCTGCCTCCGGGCGCCCTGTGCAGGTCCAGGTGTTCTTCCACCCCAAGACAGAAGTGAATATCGAGGACAAACCCATCCTGCACTACCAGGTGAGCTGCCCCAGCCAGGCAGTGGTGGCACAGCACGTCTTGGGAGCGTGAGCAGGACAGGTGCCTTCTGGAAGGAGGGCTTTAGCTGGGTAATTCTCGTAGGTGACAGCAATGTCTCAGAAAACATTTGTGATGCTTCCTAAGCGGAGCTGAAAGTCTGGCTCCGGAGGAGGCGTTGAAACAGGGAGGATGAGCTGGTGGGGACCTGGGGTGGGATCAGGGAACAGAGTCAGAGGCTGGCCTCTTTGCTGGTTTTACCAAGCCCTCCTCTGGTTGCAGGTGATGGAGCCCAGCATCTGCGGAGGAGGCGAGACCGTCGCCGTCATCCCAGTGAGGGTGTCGGCGAAAGCTGTGTTCAGCAAGTACAGCATTCACCCCGCCTCGCTCATCAACTTCGGTGCCATGGTGAAGGGCAGCAGGAAAACCTGCACCTTCATGCTGGAGAACAAAGGCAGCCTTGACTTTAAATTCCTCATCTACCAAGCAGACCAGGACGCATCCCGATTGCAAGAGAAAAGGTGAGAGAAGACCTGCATCACCTGCCCTGCCTGAGGAGGCACGACAGCATGGCTGGTGTGTGACAGGCAGCCCAGACACCTGGGTTATTGTCCAGTTCACGTCACCTGCTTGTGAACAGGGAGTGGAAAAATGCCTCAGTGTCCCCGTGTGTCGGGCAAAGCTGGTGATACAGCTGAGCTGTCCGTAAGCTGCAGGAGGTGCCGCCGGGGGCTGCGAGGGGCAGGGAGGCTTTCCTCGGTGGGGAGGGGAAGGTCAGCTTTGGCTTCAGAGGAAGACGGGGTGCGGGCTCAGCATGATGGATGTTTCTGCTTTCTCCTCTTAGTGGATGTCAAATGAAATCTGCCCACTCTGGCAAGAGTGAGAACTTACACCAAAGGACTTCCTCAGCCAAGAAAAGCAAGCGCTCGCTGCAGAAGGTTGCCAACCCCTTCATGCAGGTGGGTGGCTCCCACTCCCCAAGACACACTGCTGTGGGTGCTGTGGGAGGACGCTGATGGGGACTCATCACCGTGGGATGGGACATGGTCTGCACGATGGAGGTCCGTCATCTCCCAGCCACAAGCAGAGGCAGGAGCTGCTCAGTTGCACTGACAGTCCCATGCTCTGGCTCAGACTTGGAGTTGTGGGGTCAAGAGAGAGGAGCAGGTCCCGTGTTTGGTGGCTGCTAGCCAAAATAGGTCTGTGAATACCACAGATGTGGGCACGTTCCTGTTTGAAGTCCCACTCCATAGATACCAGATGACCTTGTGTTTTCATCTTCCCAGTCCCCTCTCTTCCCTCCCGTCACTTCTCACAGTTATTTCTGCTCTCCTGTTTTACCCCTGAGGCTGGAGGATCCCAGCTAGCACCTTCACCTTTTACACCCAAACTCCTTCCTCTGTGCCAGCCAGGACAGGCCTGCAGCTCCTCCTGGCTTGTCCCTCTCCTCCTGGCTTGTCCCTCTCCTCCTGGGGCTGCCTCTGGGCCGTGGAGTCATCCCTCCCTGCCCTGGGACGGGGGGCTCGGCCTGGCTGGAGGTTGAGGAGTCGCGTACTCCTTGCTGGGGATGCTCAAGGCTGGGCTGCTGGACATCAGCCTCTCCTGGGACTCTTTCTGCAGGCTCGCATCACTCTAGGCACGTTCACGGTGTACCCTGGCTTTGGTTCCATCCCTCCTGGGGGCCAGCAGATGATCACGGTGGATTGCTCTGCGGAATCACTGGGGATGTGCGAGGAGCACCTGCGCATCGATATCAGTGACAGAGACCCCCAGGACAATCCCCTCGGCATCCCCTATACCCTGCTGGCTGAGTCCTGCCTCCCAGGTACGCCCCGTCCACAGGTTCCCGCAGCCAGACCTGCTGCTGGTCAGCACCTAAACTTACTGCTTGGTTAGAGAGGCGCCCTGACCTTGAAGCTAAACCCTAAAATCCTCAGAGGTTCCAGTTCTTTTCAAGTCAGCCAGCGGGGAGAGGCTGGGAGGGATGCATGGAAGGATAAAAGGAAAGCAATACTCCTTGACTGGGACTGAGCTCCATCCTCGCAGCCGACTCCCTGCCCAAGGCTGGGTTTTGCAGTGACCTGGGCAAAAAGGGTTTATCAAGCCTTCCGAGAGGCCAGCAGGGTCCCGAGAAATTCATCAGGAATTCAGCATTCAGCCCTCCCTCTGCTCTGCTCGCAGCATTTGTGGTTGATGACATCGAGTCCATCTTTGAGGAGCATCGAATCTGCAGCAACGTCAACCTCTGCCAGACCCCGCAGACGGTGCGAGACAAGGGTGTGTATGTCAGAGATGAGAACAAGTTTATCTTCACCGACGTTCGGGTTGGGCACCGGGCCACAGCTCGCTTCAAGATCCACAATGTCAACAAAGTCCCCTGCAGTGTGGTCCTTTCCATCAAACCCATCGCCGGTGAGGTAAGAACAAGAGGCCAGGGTGACCGTTGCTCTTTACAGGCTGCGCTGCCTTGTTCTCCAGACTCGCTGCTTCCTCTTGCCCGCACTAGTCCAGCTCCGTGCAGGTCAGGCTGCAGGGGGGAGCAGCAGTGCCAGGGTGGCAGTTCTGAATTTGGCACGTCTGGAGCAAGGCTTTGGCTCGCCGCTCTGGGTCTTTGGTGGGAGACCCAAACCCTTCTGCACATCTCTTGGAAGCCCGCTCGGAGGGGGCCTTTACTGGCCTGACGTGCCTGGGCTCAAAGCAGACCATTCCCTCAGGCTCCCTGGCCTTTTCCTTCTCTTTAAAGGCCAGTTTGAGGTTAGTCGCGGGGTTTCCGTGCAGTGCCCCCCTCCCTTGTGTGCTGGGGTGGCTGCCCAGTGCTCAAAGCCAGCTTTTGCGCTCCTGGGCTCCCTGTGCAAGGTCAGCACCGCTTTGGAGTCACCCCCTGCGATGGAAGGAGCCTGCCCAGGGCAAGCAGGAAGGGAGACACGCTGTCTGGGGCTGTTCCCGGTGACGCATATAAGAATAAGACTGCGTAAGAAACACCGAAGGGTGTTTCCTCCTAACAGGGCTCTGTGGGTTCCCCCAAGTTTCACAGCCCCATCAGGGACATTTTCAAGGTGGATCCCGTTCGGATGTGCGTGCCCAGCTGCTCCCACGCCTTTGCTACGGTGACCTTCACTCCACAGATGATGCGGAGCTACCAGTGCACTTTTGAGGCTTCCCTCGATGTCCTGGCGAGGTAACTCCCCCTGTGAAATCTGGGCGGGGGGACCTGCCTGATGGCTGCCCCTCCTCTGGGAGGACCCCGACCTCTTGTTAACCCTGATGCTCTCGGTAGCCTTAGGCAGAGTGCTTGGCATTAGAGAATAGAGGAGGCGGTAACTACTAGACAGAGTAGAAGGAGAAGGGGTTATAGCTTAGCCTCGAGTGACTGTGAAGACAGTGCAGCATTTGGCAGCCAACTGGGAGTTAGTGAATCCGAAAGAAATGGAGATGTGCAACAGTTGAGCTGGGGCTTTCCAAGGACAAAGGTTTAGATGAAGCCGTTTCTGTGCCAGCCAGCCAGCGTGCGTTATTTCCTCCTTGTTTCTGTTAAAATGAGATGATTGTATGTGATTACCTGGGGTACGTTAAGCTATTCTCTGTCAAAGGAGCGACTGGAGCCCTTCTAAAAGAGGAGCCCAGTTCCCCTGTCCTGGGACGTGTGTACCAGGGCCCTGACCGGCTCTTCCCCAGCCGTTTAGTGGCTGAGTCAGGACAAGTCAGCTTTCTGCTCTAGTACGCAATTCCTTTTTTAGCGTCCTTGGAAATAATCATTACTGATGGTGCTATTTATTTTTCCCTTCTTGCTTTTATACGATTTCCATGCTGCGCTCGTGCTTTTTGCATGTGTCTCATATCATCGCAGCCAGTGAATTTGCCATGTCTCACCTGTCGCCTCATTATTTACCTGCTGTGCTGCATGATTCGATTCAGTGACATGTTCTTTAACTGCTACTCTGGAAGGCTCTGGCTCTTCAGAGCTCTTGTGAATGGCCCTGATCGGACTGGGAGGAGGGGGGTGGAGGAGACCTGTGTCGTGGGGTACAGGAGCACCAGCCAGGGGAAATGCAGTGGGTGGCCCCTGCTTTGTTGCTTGCCAGGTGGGAAATTGGTTAGTGCCGGCCGTCATGATTTCTCCTCTGCCTTTCCTGCAGCCCTGCAGCAATTAAAGCGCAAAGCCTGACCTTCCGTGTCAGTGGAGATGGGACTCTGCCTCGGGTGACAGTCCTGCGCCCGGTACTTCACAGTAAGAGAGGGAACCCTCTGCTGGTCTTTAAGAAGCTGTTGCTGGGTGATTCACAAAAACTCCCTCTGGTCCTTCGTAATGGTGGCACCCTACCTGTCCAGGTGAGGACCTGCTGAGGGAATGCTCTGGTCTGGGAACAAGTGCTTGGCTCGTGGAGAAAAGGTCCCAGGAAGCATGGCAGACCTGGAAACAGCTCTCAGAAATTCTTTTTAAGCAAATGACTGACTTGTAATTTCCAGGAAGAGAGTTCCTCTTGGAAATGCGATTTTTCTGACCAGCCTATCCTTTTCAGTTAAATACAACGCAAGAAAGTTGGTGGGGTGTTTTCCCCCCATCTCTCTTCTCACGCTTTGATTCTCGGGTGGGCACGTGTGATGTCCTAGTTGCATTAGATTGTATTTGATCCCATTTTACTACACTTTAATGAAAAATTCTGTTCATTACTTTTGTATCCCAACGCCTCTGAACACTTCTTTTTTCTGTCTAGTTTTATTTGAACTTTGTAAGTTTAGCTACGAGCTGTGTTTGAAGCGGGGAAGCATGCTGGATGCCCCGTGCTGGACCAGCACCAGTACGGTGCCAACCCACGTGTCACCCTGTACCCACACCAGTGTGGTTGTGCTCTGTGTTCCTTTTTCTCAGTTGATGATAGACCTGTTGGATGAAGCGGGAGTTTTCTTCTTGAAAGCCAGGCCCACCACACAGTGCGTCTACCAAGCTGGGGGCGTGAAGGAGGACTCTCCTGCAGCAGGTAAATCCAGTAAGCGTGAAGCGTGGTCATCCACACAGGGGAGAAATGTGTGCCCTGCTCTTGGCTTGGCCAAGCAGCCGCCAAATGTTAGATGTTGTTTCTTTGCTGGGGCTCTCTGTACCCCCAGCTTTTCATGTGGACTCTGCGCAGGGCTTCCTCCTAGAAAGTGGTTGGAAGTTTTTTCTGTTCCTCTGGACATGGTGGGTTGAGTTGCGGGGGGCTATCACCACTTCAGCGGACCATCTGAGGTCTTTGCTGCGTGTGAGAGTAGCAGCCTGAATGGAGGCAGCCCCTGAGCCCACAGCCAGCCAACAGAAGCCAAACCCATTCTTTGGCTCAGCTTTACGTGTGGCAGGAGCTGACTGACTGCAGTTTGAGTGAGCGCTGGGTGTTAACCTGTGTTTAAGTCACTTCAGCAGTGATACGCGTGGTGCTGTCGTAGCCTTGTGAACATAGGAGGAGGGTCTGGCACCATTGGTGGGAGAACCTGTGCTTGGAGGCAGCTGGGTTTCAGCCCCTTACGCCCCACGGAAATATTTCAGCGGTACAGCTGTATCACTTGTCGCTGATTCCATTGCTGTGCAGAGAGAAAGCCTCACACCGCTCTCCTGGTCCTGCTCCGTGGGGAATTAGCAGAGTTTGACGTGCTTTTCAAACCCACCCTGGCCCAACGTGTGGAAGGCAGGATCCACCTGTCAGTGGTGAACAACCCGTATGAGGAGACCGACATTCAGCTGGTGGGCGAAGGCTACGAGGATGACTTCACGCTAGATAACATCCACGGACTGGTGGCAGACAGTGAGGAGGAGGAGAATGCTGAGGGCAATCTAGAGGAAGACGTAATTGAGGGTAAGAGAGGAAAGGCTGCCCAGGTGGATCAAGGAACAGGAAAACAGACGTTTCTGCTCACCCTGTGCCGCGCACCTGTGGTCCAGCTTCAGCAGCCAGATCCTGCTGCCTTTTGTAGCCTGCAGAGGCTTAAGAGGCAGCTTGAGAGCAGAAGAGAAGATCTTCTGTCAAGGGAGAAGCTTGCAGGCTAGCAGGGAAGGGTCAGAGATACCCGCGTTCAGCTGAGTATCCCCAAAAGGAGGGCTGCCAGCCCATGGTATGCTGTGGAGATGAAGCCTGTGCCTAATGATTTGTGCCCTCGATATACGCAGCCTGTGCTGTCACCCCCTGACCTGGCGGTCTGGGAGCGTGCTGGCTCTGTGCAGAGGGGCAGTGCATGCTGTGCTGCGTGGCTCTGCACAGCCACAGCCACGGGTTTAGGGATGTGGCAGGGCGCTTCCATGGAAGCGGGAGGATGGGGAACTGCGTCTCCCCAGGGAGGAAGGCTTGGAGCAAGGAAGAGTTGGCCACGCCTGTCTCTGTGGATGTGAGGGGGGTGGATGGACCTCAGGCACACTGAGACCTCCTGCTCTCATTCCTAGCAGCTGCCAGAGTGAACCACATCCCGTTCGGGGACTGTCACATCGGGAAACCCTACAGCGTGACCTTCACCATCACCAACCGCAGCAGGACGGAGGCGATGCGGTTTGAGTGGCTGGCAGACACCCCATTTCACTTCTCCCCCAAGGTGAGTTTGGATGGCTCTGCCTTTTCCCATTGCTCCAGCCCTGCCCGGCGGGTTCCCAGGAGCTGGCAGGGAGTCACCACGTACCGGTGAGAGCCTGTTTCAGTGCTACAAAGGAGCTGCAATCCCTGGCTTAGCTGGCACGGGGCTGTCAACCCCACAGAAAAGGCTCAGTGTTACGGGAGGTGGCATCTTTTGTATTTTCCTCTGTCAAACCTCAGATGAATACACGGTAAGAGGCAGATTCCTGGCACAGCTGCTCACCACATTGATCTCTTTGCTGTCAGTCCTGCCCTTGCTAGTGATTCCAGTTAGGTCTTGGCTCTCTGGTTCTCCCTAGGTGGGACACCTCCATGCTGGCTGTGCTAAGGCCATCACAGTGACCTTGAAATCGGATGTCGCAGTCACCTTCAAAATGCACCCTGTGAAGTGCAAGGTGGCTAGGATCACCTTCCCGCTGCCACCGGAGCAGATTAAAGACTGGGATGACTGCCTGCGCACCATCAAGTGGGTGGATACCACCATGAGGGGCCCAGGAGCCACGTGGCCTGTGAAGGAGAAGGTAAGAAATGCAAACAGGAAAAGCTAACGGAGCTGCTACAAAAAAACCCTGGCAGGCCACCATCTCTGCTGGCTGAGCAGCTCCTGCATCCTCCTGACGTTTAATCCATCCGTGAGGTTCACCCGCAGTGCGTTTTGGGGGAGAGGCAGATGCAGTGACCTGTGACACGAGCACAAAATGGGGAGGTCTTTTGACAAGACACGTTTAGCCACATGCAAACTACCGGTCTCTGCCAAAAGCTGAAGTGTTGCAACCTGTTTGAACGGGAGGGCACATTTTACGATTTTATCACGTTTTGTGGTGTTAAAATTTCTTCATCGAATTCAGTGCCTTTTCACTAACAAGGAGTTTAAGGCGCTGCACTCTGACTCTTGTTTTGGAGTGGAGAGCCACACTAGTGCTCTTGTGTGTGCGCTGGCCAGCCCACCGGCACATGGTGGGTGAGCTGTCAGCTCTGCCTACACCGATAGCAGAGATTTTGGTGGTGGTGCCCATGTTGTGTGGGATGTCTCATTGTGGAGCAGCCCGGGCGCTGCGTGGCAGTCGTGCAGCAGTCTGGAGAAGCATCGCTCCAGAAACTGCCACACACACGTACCTGGAGTGACGGTTCCTCCCTAGTTTCTGAGCCTTTTTAAGACCTGTAAACCACACTTCTTCCCCGTCAGCAGCAGCACTCGGAGGCTTTCCTAGTGAGTTCGTCCCCATTCCAAAATGCCCGTCCCCAGCCCTCACCAGCGTGGCTGTTGCCCCACACATGGTGTCTGGAAAGCACCTCCCGCTAAGACAAGAGGGAAAAGGTGCTTTCTGGTTTTGTTCAGTCTTGGGGTTCTCCATCCACAGACCTCCCACAGGGGAACTTAATCGTAATTTAGAGGCCTGCTGGATCTGTAGCGGGCCATGAAAAAGGTCTGACACTCTACAGGGTTGAAACACAGGGAGAGGTACCTATGACCCAGTCATTGTCCCCATGGGTGTACTCTCAGTCATGGTGGTGATTATGGTGTTCAGTCGGTAGAAACAAACACTGTAATGGAAGGGTTAAATGTTGTCACCTTCCCGGGGAAATAAATGGGAATGGTCCTTTCTAGCCCCTGTACGTGGCTGATCTTGGAGGCCAAAAGCCTCCTCTTGCTCAGCCGGGCTTTCTAGGCTCTGCTCAGTGATTCTTCCCTTTCCTGTTTGGAGGTGATCGAGACAGACCCAGAACCAGCTCACACTGTCCTGGAGGAGAGCAGCCGTGAGGTGGAGCTTTGCCTCAGTGCTGTTGTCGACTACGCTGAGCTCAAGCTGGATATGGACACGATTCAGTTCAAGGAGACCTTGCTCTTCCAGATGAGGACATTCACGTGAGAGCCAGAGGCCAGGCAGGGACCCGTGCGTGGGAGCTGCCTTTGCCCAGGGCTGACCTGGTGCCTGCTTCGCCGGAGCCGCGCCGTGCTCTCTGGTGGCCTCTGCTTCTCCTTCCACTCGTGGTCTGGCGAAAATAAAGGCAATAAAGTGCCAATAAAGGCAAAAAATAAAACACTGACGTGTTTATTGCTTGGCCACTTAATAAACCTCTTCTAATTTCTAACTGGGTGATTAGCCCTGGCGGGGGTGGGGAGCAGGGGTGTGTGTGCTGCTGCCTGCTGGTTCTGAGGTTTCAGCTTCCACACATCCTGGGCGCCTGGAGGTGCCTCACATGTGGACTCGAGTCCCTTCTAGGGGTTTGCGTTCAGTCTCACCTGCTGTTCTTCTCTTTAAACAAGTCATGTATTGTTTCATCCTGTCCAAGTCCTGGCAGGGTGCTGGGGCCTGCGTATCTGCACGTAAAGCCAAGCAGGAGATGGTGGCCACCATCCTGCCAAGGCGTGCCAGGAAAGGTTCGATTCTGCCATGCCTTTCTGCTGACAACAGCCATGGGTTTGCTTCCATTGCGTGTTGCCTGTCCTCATCTGCTCGAGGACAAGTTTGCAGTCAAAATAATGTCAAACTGAGATGTAAAGACCAGAATAAGACCCTTGGATTAAGTCTCCTGGGCACCATGCCTGCCCTTTCCTCTTTAACCTCCAAACTTTGAAACACTTTGTCTCGGGGCAGCCCAGGGCAGTGGTCTAGACGTGGCAGAGTTGCCTGGGGACAAAGATACTCCTGAGCATCAAGGAAGGGGTGCCAGAAGCTCACCATACAGTGTTACTTTTCTACTTGCTTTGTATTTGTTGGTCATTGTCTTTTCACTCCTCCTTCTTGCTTTTCAGTTCCATGCTGTCCAACACAGGGAATGTGGCCCTGGAATACAACCGGATGGCGGCTGTGGAGGACGAAAGGGCACTGAGCCACACTGGGGAGCTGCTTCCACCCAGTCTGGATGGTAAGGTGCTGCAGCGACTGAAGAGACGGGACACAGCTTGATGCAAGCAAGTTGTCCATTTATTAGTGATTTTCTTACAATTACATATGTTTCTACCTTCTACATATTACACACTGATTGGTTAAATCTTAAGCGTAAAAAACACTGATTGGTTGACATTTAAGGCACACCGTTAGAACAATAGGTACTTACTAGTTTATCTTGACCCAGCAATAATTTTTATTCCCAAATTAGGGGGTTTCTTTCTACGGGGCTTTCTTGATTAACAAAGTTACATATCGGCGCCATCCGTTCCCTTATCTGGCTACTTGTTTCTCTGTCCCTCTGGTTGCCTCCTCAACTGTGACGGCTCAGGGGTCTGCAGTTAGCTTGTTCCTCGGTTCCCAGGGCTTGTGCCCTGCAAGTTCTAACAAGTCTCTATTCATCAGGCTATCAGTACTTGGACTCTTGTCCTTGAGGCCTTGTCCTACAGATGCTGTGCCTTTCTTGGCTTTTGGTGAGGTCATCTTCCACCTTCTGGTAGCTACTGCATCAGCAATTCAAACAACAACAAAAAAAGACAAGACTTTCTAAAAAATAACCAACAGATCAGATGCAGTGTAAGAACTACCAGCAGAACTCCTTTCTGGCACCTTCCCCGGTGGAGTTGTGCATGGGGTGTGTTTGGAACATTTCGTCTCCAGCCGAGTCCGAAAGTCAGCGATTCCCCATCTCAGCCCAGATAGTGGGTAGCCCAGCTTTTGTGGTGCATCCCGCCACTTCCTCTTTTGCAGATCTTTGTTTAAGGCTTTTAAGTTTTTTATACTTCTGTGAATTAATTCTGAGTGTTCCCTCAGATTCACATTAACACATCCTATCACAGTCTGCACACTTGTGTCCCTAAAACCTAAAGTGCCCTAATAACCACAACACTAACCCCAAACTCACCTGAGTTGGGGGCTTCTTTTGCCATTTCACAGCGACTATATAAATTACACAGACACAAAAGTGGAAAATAGCTTTTTTCACTTGGTTTTGCATTCATACAAATATTAATACAACACACATGTACAAAAGAGTCAGCCTACAAGACCCTCACTCAGGCAGAAGGACAGATAAGCGAGGCGACGCACCTCATCGGTCCTCCCGCAGGTTAGCTACAGCGATGAAGAATGATACCTATTCCAGTTGCCCCAATACGTGACCATCCTCCAGAGGCGCAGGCGCTGGGGAGCCCCTCTTGCGGCGAGGATTTGGAGAGCCTCTCCCGGCAATGGGGAAGTGCTGCGCAGGGCATCCCCTCGTAGCTGAGGTCTCCAGCGTCGCTGCAAGAGGGTCCAGCTTTTGAACTATAAAATAAATAAGCTCACCTCATTGCAAATGCGGAAACACCCAGCTTCACTTTCAGATCCCACCAAAGCCTGGCCAGGGCTCACAGAAGACCTGAGGGAGCTTCCTTTATCTACTGCATTTTCACCACCCGGTTCCAAATGGGGCCAAACAGCTGGATCCACGGCCTTGGTCACCCGCCACTAAACAAGGAAGGATGTGCTACCTCTTCCCTCATGATTCTAGTTTAGCTAAGCTACACTTTGCGCTAAGGATCATTCATAGGACACCAAGGACCATGCACATTTTGCTACATAAATATATATACACACACACCTCTGTGTTTTAGGGCCTTACCTTACCACAATTAGGGCCCGCGCCAAGTTTCAGTACTTCAACTTCCCTCAGATAGGGCCTACACTGAGTTGTCGGGCCTCTGCATTGTTTTTGCCCAGAAAAACTTACCTTATTTATGGCCTTTGCTGCATTTAGGATTTAAACATACCTTATTTAAGGCCCTTGTCAAGATTTAGGGCCAAACCACGTTTTGGGACTTGAACTTCCCTGCATTAGGGCCTGCGCCAAGTTTTCTGGCCTATGCTGAGTCTTCGGCCAGAAACTTGAAGTATTTATGGATTTTGCTGCATTTTAGGGCCTAAACATACCTCATTTAAGACTTTCATTGAGTTTCAGGGCCTAAACTTACCACAATAAGGGCCCACGTGGGGTTTCAGGACTTCAACTTCCCTCCATTAGGGCCCGCACTGAGTTTTCAGGGCCTCCGCTGAGTTTTTGGTCAGAAAAAACTTACCTTACTTATGGCCTTTGCTGCGTTTTAGGATTTAAAATTACCTCATTTAAGGCCCTTGTCGAGATAGACGGCCTAAACTAACCTCAGTTTGGGCCTGCACATTGTTTCAGGACTTCCGATTCCCTCCATTAGGGCCTGCACTGAATTTTCAGCCTTCACTGAGGTTTTGGCCACAAAAAACGTAACTCCAGCTCCCACAGACACCTCACTGCCCCCCCCCCCCCCCCAACATCTCCGTGCCCAGCCCAAGACCTCTTCCCAGCACCCACTCTTCCAGAACTCCCCTCATCTTACAAGAGTCCCCCAGACATCTACCTGCCCATCCACCATCTCCCAGGGCCTACCCAGATGTAATGCTCGCTGCCCCACTCCCCAGAACATCTTCTGCCTGCCCACCTTTCCCCCCTGCCAGACACTTCACCCAGACCCACCCCTGCTACCCCCTCCAACACCCAAAAATGTCTTAGAAGAGACCCCCTGGACATCTCACCCCACCAAGGCCCTCCCAAGTCTCTCTCCAACATCTCCACAGCTTCCCCCCCCGCCCCCAGTGCTTCCCTAGCACCCACCCCCTGCTTTCCCTGCTGCCTGGACTCCGACCCAGCCCCACGAGGAGAATTCACGTTTCCCAGCCCTACACCCCTCCCCAAATACCCCTTGCAGCCCACCCAGATGTTTCCACGACCCCCACTCCTGTATACCTTCACAGCCCCCACACCACATCCACACACACACAAAGGGCTTCCCAACGCATCTCCCGACCAGGCCCACACGAGGCAGGCTCACCCTCGCTGCCACGTCCACCGCACCACTGGAACGAGCCTTTAGTCACCGACCGCCCCAGGGCTGCAAAAGACATCTGGTGCCCTGGCAGTGCCACGTGGCGGCAGCGGCGGCAGCGGCACCCACCTCCACAGCTGCAACCAGGGCTGCCACACCGCTCGCCTACTCACCAGCCGAGGTCTGCAGCACCGACTTTTATTTGCCAGGTGGCTGCAGGGGCGGGGCTGCCAGGGCGGGGCCACTCAGGCCATGGGGTGTGGCAGGGCCAGGCCACTTCGGGCCACAGGCAAAGCTATACACAATACCGGATAGAATACCAGAGGCGCCGCTTTTGATATCAAAATCCTTTTCATTTTCTATCAATGGATACTATTTTTCAGTATGCATAAAAGGAGAGGCTTTTCCTTTATTTCAACCCTTCACACCCATACCTACAGTTCTTAAAAAATGCATTAAAGCCACCCAAAAAGTGTGGGCACTGCTATTTTTTTGAGTGCGGCGTGGGCTGTGCCATTTTGAGGGCGGCGGCACGGGCGGCACCATTTGTGGCACGGCAAGGACGCGGTTTCAACTCGCGATCAGCTGTACTGGTCCCGCATTGACAAGCATGGTTCGAGCCCCGTAAGAGCGGAACCGTGGCATTGCCCTGTGAGGGGCAATTGCTAAACCGGGAAGGCGCGCAGCCGCCCCGCACCCACGCGGTCTCCAGGTGGGGGGGCTTTTCGCCAGGGGCGGGGCCGTTGCAGCACCGAGCACCCACAGGCTGCGTTTGTCCCGGGCTGCAGCAGCACTGCAGTTCCGTAATCCCGTGCCGAGCGCGCCCTGCCAACATGCACGGGGGACGGCAGCGGCAGCTCCTTACCGGGAGGCAGCAGCGGGCACCGCGGGATCGCGACGCCGTTAACGGCCGGCAGCGCCGAGTGGGGAGCCGGGGCTGCAGTACCGACCCCTGGCCACCAGGTGACAGCAACAGCACGCAACCAGCTGGGCGGCTGCAGTATCCAACCTCGGTCGCTAGATGGCAGCAGTGCTCCACCAACCCTGTGCTGAGCAGGGGCCAGCCGAGCACTCCCCCCCCCCCAGAAGCAATGCTGCCAATAATTGACCACCCGGGGCTTGATCTCTTACTGTTTTGGAGCCTGTCCTCCCACGAGGGGATGCTGCCTCTCACGGGAGACCTGGTCCATCACGCTCTCCTGGAGTCGTCCCACACTTTCCCGAGGAGATGCTGTCTCCAACTGGATGCCTGGCCCATCACCCTGTCCTGAAAAGGTGACAGGCACCCTCCCCAGAAGCAATGCTGCTGCTAAATGGCTCTCTGGGGCTTGATCTCTTACCTGTCCTTCCACGAGAGGATGCTACCCACCTCCCACAGGAGACCTGGTCCGCCACTCTGTCCTGGAGTAGTCTCACATTCTCCCAAGGAAATGCTGTCTCTCGTTAAACACCTGGCCAATCATTTTGTCCTGAAAAGGTGACCACCCAACCCAGAAGCAATATGCCACTAACTGGCTACCTGGGGCTTTAACTCTTTGCCGCATTTTAGGGCCCAAACTGTTCTCAGTTAGGGCCTTTGCTATGTTTTAGGGCTTAAACGTAGCTCATTTAATGCCTTCACCAAGATTTAGGGCCTAAAATTACCTCTCTTAGGGCCGGCACCGAGTTTAAGGACCTAGATTTCCCTCAGTTAGGGCCTGTGTCAAATTTCCAAGCCTTCGCTGAGGTTTTGGCCAGGAACTTACCTTTTCATGGCCTTTGTTGCTTTTTAGGGCCTAAACGTAGGTCATTGGAGCCCCTCGTCGAGTTTCAGGGCCTAAACATACCTCAGTTAGGATCTTGTTTTGTCAGTTGGTGGGTTCAAGAGATAGCACACAGACACCAGCAGAGAAAATAACGGTTATGTACTCTTTGTCTCAAAGGAATACAGAAAATAAGACACACCTACAAAAGGAGTCAGCCTACAAGACCCTCACTCAGGCAGAAGGACAGCTAAGCGAGGCGACGCACCTCATCGGTCCTCCCGCAGGTTAGCTACAGCGATGAAGAATGATACCTATTCCAGTTGCCCCAATACGTGACCATCCTCCAGAGGCGCAGGCGCTGGGGAGCCCCTCTTGCGGCGAGGATTTGGAGAGCCTCTCCCGGCAACGGGGAAGTGCTGCGCAGGGCGTCCCCTCGTAGCTGAGGTCTCCAGCGTCGCTGCAAGAGTGAATGGTTTTAGTGTTCAGCAATAGGTTCTTCACATATGTCTTTTGCATAAATGTCAGCTCCTGTTAAAATCAATTTCTAAAATACTACACCAACTAACTTAGGATGCTCCACCAAAGTCAAGCACCCCAAGGGAACCCTTCAGCCCCCTCTTTATACAAGTCACTCACGTCTATTCATTAACTTCCCGGGTACACATTAACATACCTACCGGAGGCCTCGAAGCCCAGCAGCCAGCACCCCGCACCTCCCCCCGTGTCCCCACTCGCCCCTGCCCACCAATGCCCCCCCCCCCCCCAGCACACTGCACCACACCCCACCCCCCCACTTGCCCCTATACCTGCCTGCCTACCAAGCCCCCCCCTCACCCACCACACACTACACTACACTACACCCCCCTCCCATACCTGCCGGCCCACCAAGGCCCCCCCCCCCCATCACACCGCCCCCCCACTCGCCCCTATACCTGCCTTTTTTAACCCTAAAATCCCTTAACTCTAAAAACCCTAAAAACCGTATGAAACTTCAAGGCTAAAAATACTATGAACGCTTAACCCTAAAAAAACATTAAAACGCTTAAAGCTAAAAAGCCTTAACCCTAAAAACCCTAAAAAAGATAAAAGCTTTTAACCCTAAAAACCCTTAAGCCCAAAAACCTTAAAAACCTTGAGCCCTATAGATCCATTAACCCTAAACCCCCTAAAAACCCTGAAGGTTAAATCCACTAAAAACTCTTAACCCTTAAAAACGCTAAAAAAGCTCAACCATAAAACCTGTAACCCTAAAACCTCTTAAACCTAAAAATACTTGCACCTAAAAACCCTTAACCCTAAAAGCACTGAGAACCCTTCAACCGAAAAACCCTTCACCCTACAAACCCTAAAAACTCTTAGCTCTAAAAAAAAACTTAACCCAAAGAACCCTAAAATCTCTAAAACCCTGAAACACTAAACTTAACAGGAAAAAAACATTAAGCCCAAGAAAGCTGAACCCTAAAAACCTTAAAATCCCTTAACCCTAAACCCTTTAATGCTCAAAACCTTAAAAACCCTAAAAACCAATAACATGTAAACCCTAAAACCCCTAAAAACATTTAACCCTAAAATCCCTAAAACCCCTAAACATTAAAAGCCCTTAATCTTAAAAACCCTAAAACCTTTTAACCCTAAAAACTATAAAAATGCTTAACCCTAAAAACCCTTAAAAAATTTTAAATTATTCCTAAAAACCTCAAAAACAGTGAAACCTAAAACCACTAAAAACTCTTACCCCTTAAAAACGCTAAAAAAGCTTAACCCCAAACACCCTTTAATCATTAAAACCCTTAACCCAAAACCCACTTAACCCTAAAAACACTGAATACCCTTAACCCCAAAACCCATTAACAGTAAATATCCTTAACCCAAAAAAGCTTAACTCTAAAAACCTTACTCTTTTAACCGTAAAACCACATAACACGAAAAACTTTAAAAACCCTACAAAACATTAACGTAAAAAACAGAAAAAAACTATCAACCCTTAACCCTAAAAACCTTTAACCCTAAACCCCCTTAATCCTAAAAACTCTAAAACCACCTAACCCTAAAAACCCATAAACCTAAAAAAAAATAAAATCTCTTAATCCTAAAACCCTTTAACTCTAAAAACCCTAAAAACCCTTAAACCTAAAACCCCTTAAATCATAAAACTCTTTAACCCAAAAATCCTAAAAACCTTTGACCCTAAAACCCCTTAAGAGTTTAACCCCAAAAACTCATGCCTAAAATCCCAAAAATCCCCATTGGAACTGGAGGGGTCCTGGTTTGGAACTGGCAAGATTCCAGTTTGGAACTGAGTGTCTCCCAGTTTGGAACTGGGGGGCTTTATTGAAACAGTGTGGGGCCCAGGTAGAGCTCGGTGGCCCTGGGTTTAAAGCTGGGTCTCCCAGTTTGGAACTGCAGGTCTCTGTTGAAACTTGGGGTCTCCCAGTTTGGAACTGGGGGTGCCCTGCTGCAACTGGGAGGCTCTGTTGAAAGTGAAGGGTCTCCCACCTTGGAAATGGCGGTCTCCCAGGTTGGAACTACAGAGGCCATAGGTTTGAACCGGGGAGTTCTTTGGAACTGGATGTCTCCCAGTTTGTAACTGGGGTGACCCTGTTGGGACCGGGGAGCTCTTAGAAGTGAAGCACCTCCCAGGTTAGAACTGGGGGGAACTGAGTGTCTCCCAGTTTGCAGCTGGGGGGCCCTGTTGGAACTGGGGGTCTCCCACCTTGAACGGGGGGGCGGGGCATAGGTTGGAACTGGGGGTCTCCCAGTTTGTAAGTGTGCCGACCCTGCTGGAACTGGGGAGCTCTGTTGGAAGTGGAAGTTTAGGTTGTTGTTTCAACAAGTATCAACAGCTCGTGAGATAAGCCAGAAGGCGGGAAGGAAGATGAGGAAGATCGACGGCCAGGCCGCGTGCGTATGTCGCGACAGGGGTGGGGAAGCTATTTTCTCACTGAGCACGCAGACTCCGTTTCCAGAACACGCGACCATCACAAGCGGGAACCATCGCCACGCCACGCACCGCAGGGCAAGATGGTGGTTGATGCCTTTGAAGTCACCGCGGTGGCGCTCCTCATCCTGATGGTCACCGCGGCCAATAATGCTGTTATTTACAATTGACGATTGGAACTATTTTAAGGGAAAAAATACTGATTCTGGTGTCCCGGCTTGCGCTCGTGTTTGGGAATCCTCTCCCCCTCCCCAAGTTATTCCCATGATTTCGGTTACTAGTTAATTGTTGTTAAAGCGCTAATTGCGATTGTTAAGATGGCTGATTGTCGCAGCGCTCTCCAAACCAGCCAGCTGCAACAAAGTCTTTGACCACCAGATACCAACACGCTCTTCATGCCCGTCGCTCTGCTGCCTTCTCCTGGCCTCTCCTCATCCTCCTCCTCCTCCTCTTTCTTTTTTTTCTTTTCTTTTTTCCTTTTTTTCTTTTTTTAGTTTTTTTCTTTTTCTTTTCTTTTCTCCCCTTTTCTTTTCTTTTTTCCTTTCCTTTTTAACATTTCATACCTCATGTTTTTACCAATCATCACAAAGTTTTTACAAATAAACTTTTCATAGTCCTCTATAATTCCTCTACAATTCCCCCTTTTTTTCTTTTTTCTTTTTTCTTTTTTTTTTTCTTCTCTTTTTTCTTTTCTTTTTTCCTTTCCTTTTTAACATTTCAT